>NW_027361946.1:1690000-2890000 GCF_039654945.1 Dendrobates tinctorius | reverse complement strand
CTCCACCAGCCTCACACATAGAATTATCATTCCACCAGCCTCCCACATAGAATTATCACTCCACCAGCCTCCCACATAGAATTGTCACTTCACCAGACTCCCACATAGAATAATCACTCCTCCATTCTCCCACATAGAATTATCACTCCACCAGCCTCTCACATAGAATTATCACTCCACCAGCCTCCCACATAGAATTATCACTCCACCAGCCTCCCACATAGAATTATCACTCCTCCAGCCTCCCACATAGAATTATCACTCCACCAGCCTCCCACATAGAATTATCACTCCACCAGCCTCTCACATAGAATTATCATTCCTCCAGCCTCCCACATAGAATGATCACTCCTCCAGCCTCCCACATAGAATTACCACTCCACCTGCCTCCCGCATAGAATTATCACTCCTCCAGCCTCCCGCATAGAATTATCACGCCACCAGTCTCCCGCATTCCACCAGCCTCCCGCATAGAATTATCACTCCACCTGCCTCCCACATAGAATTATCACCCCACCAGTCTCCCGCATAGAATTATCATTCCACCTGCCTCCCACATAGAATTATCACTCCACCAGCCTCTCACATAGAATTATCACTCCACCAGCCTCCCACATAGAATTATCACTCCACCAACCTCCCACATAGAATTATCACTCCTCCAGCCTCCCACATAGAATTATCACTCCACCAGCCTCCCACATAGAATTATCACTCCACCAGCCTCTCACATAGAATTATCACTCCACCAGCCTCCCACATAGAATTATCAATCCACCAGCCTCCCACATAGAATTATCACTCCTCCAGCCTCCAGCATAGAATTATCACGCCACCAGTCTCCCACATAGAGTTATCATTCCACCAGCCTCCCACATAGAATTATCACTCCTTCAGCCTACCACATAGAATTATCACTCCACCAGCCTCCCACATAGAATTATCACTCCACCAGCCTCCCGCATAGAAATATCACCCCACCAGTCTCCCACATAGAATCATCATTCCACCAGCCTCCCATATAGAATTATCACTCCACCAGCCTCCCACATAGAATTATCACTCCACCAGCCTCCCACATAGAATTATCACTCCACCAGCCTCTCACATAGAATTATCACTCCACCAGCCTCCCGCATAGAATTATCAATCCTCCTGTCTCCCACATAGAATTATCATTCCACCAACCTCCCACATAGAATTATCACTCCTCCAGCTTCCCACATAGAATTACCACTCCACCAGCCTCCCACATAGAATTATCACTCCTCCAGCCTCCCGCATAGAATTATCACTCCTCCCGCCTCCCACATAGAATTATCATTCCACCTGCCTCCCACATAGAATTATCACTCCACCAGCCTCCCACATAGAATTATCACTCCTCCAGCCTCCCACATAGAATTATCATTCCACCAGCCTCCCACATAGAATTATCATTCCACCAGTCTCCCACATAGAATTACCACTCCACCAGCCTCCCACATAGAATTATCACTCCTCCAGACTCTCACATAGAATTACCACTCCATCAGCCTCCCACATAGAATTATCACTCCACCAGCCTCCCACATAGAATTATCACCCCACCAATCTCCCACATAGAATTATCATTCCACCAGCCTCCTACATAGAATTATCATTCCACCAGTCTCCCACATAGAATTACCACTCCACCATCCTCCCACATAGAATTATCACTCCTCCAGACTCTCACATAGAATTATCACTCCACCAGCCTCCCACATAGAATTATCATTCCACCAGCCTCTCACACAGAATTATCACTCCACCAGCCTCCCCCATATACAATTACCACTCCACCAGCCTCCCACATAGAATTATCATTCCACCAGCCTCTCACACAGAATTATCACTCCACCAGCCTCCCACATAGAATTACCACTCCACCAGCCTCCCACATAGAATTGCCATTCCACCAGACTCCCACATAGAATTATCACTCCTCCAGACTCTCACATAGAATTATCACTCCACCAGCCTCCCACATAGAATTATCACTCCACCAGCCTCCCACATAGAATTATCACTCCAACAGCCTCCCACATAGAATTATCACCCCACCAATCTCCCACATAGAATTATCATTCCTCCAGCCTCCCACATAGAATTATCACCCCACCAATCTCCCACATAGAATTACCACTCCACCAGCCTCTCACATAGAATTATCACTCCACCAGCCTCTCACATAGAATTATCACTCCACCAGCCTCCTGCATAGAATTATCAATCCTCCAGCCTCCCGCATAAAATTATCACTCCTCCAGCCTCCCACATAGAATTAACATTCCACCTGCCTCCCACATAGAATTAACATTCCACCAGCCTCCCATATAGAATTATCACCCCACCAATCTCCCACATAGAATTATCATTCCACCAGCCTCCCACATAGAATTATCATTCCACCAGCCTCCCACATAGAATTATCACTCCTCCAGACTCTCACATAGAATTATCACTCCACCAGCCTCTCACACAGAATTATCACTCCACCAGCCTCCCACATAGTATTATGACTCCTCCAGCCTCTCACATAGAATTATCACTCCACCAGCCTCCCACATAGAATTATCACTCCACCAGCCTCTCACATAGAATTATCACCCCACCAGTCTCACACATAGAATTATCACTCCACCAGCCTCCCACATAGAATTATCACTCCACCAGCCTCCCACATAGAATTATCACTCCTCCAGCCTCTCACATAGAATTATCACTCCACCAGCCTCCCACATAGAATTATCACTCCACCAGCCTCCCACATAGAATTATCATTCCACCAGCCTCCCACATAGAATTACCACTCCACCAGCCTCCCACATAGAATTACCACTCCATCAGCCTCTCACACAGAATTATCACTCCTCCAGCCTCCCACATAGAATTATCACTCCACCAGCCTCTCACATAGATTTATCACTCCACCAGCCTCCCACACAGAATTACCACTCCACCAGCCTCCCACATAGAATTATCATTCCACCAGCCTCCCATATAGAATTACCACTCCACCAGCCTCCCACATAGAATTATCACTCCACCAGCCTCCCACATAGAATTATCACTCCACCAGCCTCCCACATAGAATTATCACTCCACCAGCCTCCCACATAGAATTATCACTCCACCAGCCTCCCACATAGAATTATCACTCCTGCAGCCTCTCACATAGAATTATCACTCCTCCAGCCTCCCACATAGAATTACCACTCCACCAGCCTCCCGCATAGAATTATCACTCCTCCAGCCTCCCGCATAGAATTATCACGCCACCAGTCTCCCGCATTCCACCAGCCTCCCGCATAGAATTATCACTCCACTAGCCTCCCACATAGAATTATCACTCCTGCAGCCTCCCACATAGAATTATCACTCCTGCAGCCTCCCACATAGAATTATCACTCCACCAGCCTCCCACATAGAATTATCACTCCACCAGCCTCCCACATAGAATTATCACTCCTCCAGCCTCCCGCATAGAATTATCACGCCACCAGTCTCCCGCATTCCACCAGCCTCCCGCATAGAATTATCACTCCACCAGCCTCCCTTATAGAATTATCACTCCACCAGCCTCCCACATAGAATTATCACTCCACCAGCCTCTCACATAGAATTATCACTCCACCAGCCTCCCACATAGAATTATCACTCCACCAGCCTCCCACATAGAATTATCACTCCACCAGCCTCCCGCATAGAATTATCACCCCACCAGTCTCCCGCATAGAATTATCACCCCACCAGTCTCCCGCATAGAATTATCACTCCACCAGCCTCCCACATAGAATTATCACTCCACCAGCCTCCCACATAGAATTATCACTCCACCAGCCTCCCACATAGAATTATCACTCCACCAGCCTCCCGCATAGAATTATCACCCCACCAGTCTCCCACATAGAATTATCACTCCACCAGCCTCTCACATAGAATTATCACTCCACCAACCTCCCACATAGAATTATCACTCCACCAGCCTCCCACATAGAATTATCACTCCACCAGCCTCCCGCATAGAATTATCACCCCACCAGTCTCCCGCATAGAATTATCATTCCACCAGCCTCCCACATAGAATTATCACTCCACCAGCCTCTCAAATAGAATTATCAATCCACCAGCCTCCCACATAGAATTATCACTCCACCAGCCTCCCACATAGAATTATCATTCCACCTGCCTCCCACATAGAATTATCACTCCACCAGCCTCCCACATAGAATTATCAACCCACCAGCCCCCACATAGAATTATCATTCCACCAGCCTCCCACATAGAATTATCACTCCACCAGCCTCCCACATAGAATTATCACTCCACCAGCCTCCCACATAGAATTATCACTCCTCCAGCCTCTCACACAGAATTATCACTCCACCAGCCTTCCACCAGCCTCCCACATAGAATTATCATTCCACCAGCCTCCCACATAGAATTACCACTCCACCAGCCTCCCACATAGAATTACCACTCCATCAGCCTACCACATCGAATTATCATTCCACCAGCCTCTCACACAGAATTATCACTCCACCAGCCTCCCACATAGAATTACCACTCCACCAGCCTCCCACATAGAATTATCACCCCACCAATCTCCCACATAGAATTATCACTCCACCAGCCTCCCACATAGAATTATCACCCCACCAATCTCCCACATAGAATTATCATTCCACCAGCCTCCCACATAGAATTATCACTCCTCCAGACTCTCACATAGAATTATCACTCCACCAGCCTCCCACATAGAATTATCACTTCTCCAGCCTCTCACACAGAATTATCACTCCACCAGCCTTCCATCAGCCTCCCACATAGAATTATCATTCCACCAGCCTCTCACATAGAATTATCATTCCACCAGCCTCCCACATAGAATTATCACTCCTCCAGCCTCTCACACAGAATTATCATTCCACCAGCCTCCCACATAGAATTATCACTCCACCAGCCTCTCACATAGAATTATCACTCCTCCAGCCTCTCACACAGAATTTTCACTCCACCAGCCTCCCACATAGAATTATCATTCCACCAGCCTCCCACATAGAATTATCACTCCACCAGCCTCCCACATAAAATTATCACTCCACCAGCCTCCCACATAGAATTATCACTCCTCCAGCCTCCCACACAGAATTATCACTCCTCCAGCCTCCCATATAGAATTATCACTCCACCAGCCTCCCACATAGAATTATCACTCCTCCAGCCTCCCACATAGAATTATCACTCCACCAGCCTCCCACATAGAATTATCACTCCTCCAGCCTCCCACACAGAATTATCACTCCTCCAGCCTCCCATATAGAATTATCACTCCTCCAGCCTCCCACATAGAATTATCACTCCTCCAGCCTCCCACATAGAATTATCACTTCACCAGCCTCCCACATAGAATTATTACTCCGCCAGCCTCCCACATAGAATTACCACTCCACCAGCCTCCCACATAGAATTATTACTCCACCAGCCTCTCACATAGGATTATGACTCCACCAGCCTCCCACATAGAATTATCACTCCACCAGCCTCTCACATAGAATTATCTCTCCACCAGCCTCCCACATAGAATTATCACTCCACCAGCCTCCCACATAGAATTATCACTCCTCCAGCCTCTCACACAGAATTTTCACTCCACCAGCCTCCCACATAGAATTATCATTCCACCAGCCTCCCACATAGAATTATCACTCCACCAGCCTCCCACATAAAATTATCACTCCACCAGCCTCCCACATAGAATTATCACTCCTCCAGCCTCCCACACAGAATTATCACTCCTCCATCCTCCCATATAGAATTATCACTCCACCAGCCTCCCACATAGAATTATCACTCCTCCAGCCTCCCACATAGAATTATCACTTCACCAGCCTCCCACATAAAATTATTACTCTGCCAGCCTCCCACATAGAATTACCACTCCACCAGCCTCCCACATAGAATTATTACTCCACCAGCCTCTCACATAGAATTATCTCTCCACCAGCCTCTCACATAGGATTATGACTCCACCAGCCTCCCACATAGAATTATCACTCCACCAGCCTCTCACATAGAATTATCTCTCCACCAGCCTCTCACATAGAATTATCATTCCACCAGCCTCCCACATAGAATTATCACTCCACCAGCCTCCCACATAGAATTATCTCTCCACCAGCCTCCCACATAGAATTATCACTCCACCAGCCTCTCACATAGAATTATCATTCCACCAGCCTCCCACATAGAATTATCACTCCTCCAGCCTCCCACATAGAATTATCACTCCTCCAGCCTCTCACATAGAATTATCACTCCACCTGTCTCCCACATAGAATTATCACTCCACCAGCCTCCCACATAGAATTATCACTCCACCAGCCTCTCACATAGAATTATCACTCTTCCAGCCTCCCACATAGAATTATCACTCCTCCAGCCTCCCACATAGAATTATCACTCCACCAGCCTCCCACATAGAATTACCACTCCACCAGCCTCCCACATAGAATTACCACTCCACCAGCCTCCCACATAGAATTACCACTCCACCAGCCTCCCACATAGAATTATCACTCCACCAGCCTCCCACATAGAATTATCACCCCACCAATCTCCCACATAGAATTATCACTCCAACAGCCTCCCACATAGAATTATCACTCCACCAGCCTCTCACATAGAATTATCACTCCACCAGCCTCTCACATAGAATTATCACTCCACCAGCCTCTCACATAGAATTATCACTCCACCAGCCTCCTGCATAGAATTATCAATCCTCCAGCCTCCCACATAGAATTATCACCCCTCCTGTCTCCCACATAGAATTATCATTCCACCAGCCTCTCACACAGAATTATCACTCCACCAGCCTCCCACATAGAATTACCACTCCACCAGCCTCCCACATAGAATTATCACTCCACCAGCCTCCCACATAGAATTATCACTCCTCCAGCCTCCCACATAGAATTATCACTCCTCCAGCCTCTCACATAGAATTACCACTCCACCAGCCTCCCACATAGAATTATCACTCCACCAGCCTCCCACATAGAATTATCACTCCACCAGCCTCCCACATAGAATTATCACTCCACCAGCCTCCCACATAGAATTATCACTCCACCAGCCTCCCACACAGAATTATCACTCCACCAGCCTTCCACCAGCCTCCCACAGAGAATTATCATTCCACCAGACTCCCACATAGAATTACCACTCCACCAGCCTCCCACATAGAATTATCACTCCTCCAGCCTCTCACACAGAATTATCACTCCACCAGCCTCCCACATAGAATTATCACTCATCCTGCCTCTCACACAGAATTATCACTCCACCAGCCTTCCACCAGCCTCCCACATAGAATTATCATTCCACCAGCCTCCCACATAGAATTACCATTCCATCAGCCTCCCACATAGAATTATCACTCCTCCAGCCTCTCACACAGAATTATCACTCCACCAGCCTCCCACATAGAATTACCATTCCATCAGCCTCCCACATAGAATTATCACTCCTCCAGCCTCTCACACAGAATTATCACTCCACCAGCCTCCCACATAGAACTACCACTCCACCAGCCTCCCACATAGAATTATCACTCCTCCATCCTCTCACACAGAATTATCACTCCACCAGCCTCCCACATAGAATTATCACTCCTCCAGCCTCCCACACAGAATTATCACTCCTCCAGCCTCCCATATAGAATTATCACTCCACCAGCCTCCCACACAGAATTATCACTCCTCCAGCCTCCCACATAGAATTATCACTCCTCCAGCCTCCCACATAGAATTATCACTTCACCAGCCTCCCACATAGAATTATCACTCCACCAGCCTCTCACATATAATTATCTCTCCACCAGCCTCCCACATAGAATTATCACTCCACCAGCCTCCCACATAGAATTATCACCCCACCAGTCTCCCACATAGAATTATCACTCCTCCAGCCTCTCACATAGAATTATCACTCCACCAGCCTCCCACATAGAATTATCATTCCACCAGCCTCCCACATAGAATTTCCACTCCACCAGCCTCCCACATAGAATTATCACTCCACCAGCCTCTCACATAGAATTATCACCCCACCAGTCTCACTCATAGAATTATCACTCCACCAGCCTCCCACATAGAATTATCACTCCTCCAGCCTCTCACATAGAGTTATCACTCCACCAGCCTCCCACATAGAATTATCATTACACGAGCCTCCCACATAGAATTACCACTCCACCAGCCTCCCACATAGAATTATCACTCCTCCAGCCTCCCACACAGAATTATCACTCCTCCAGCCTCCCATATAGAATTATCACTCCACCAGCCTCCCACATAGAATTATCACTCCTCCAGCCTCCCACATAGAATTATCACTTCACCAGCCTCCCACATAGAATTATTACTCCTCCAGCCTCCCACATAGAATTATCACTCCACCAGCCTCTCACATAGAATTATCTCTCCACCAGCCTCCCACATAGAATTATCACTCCACCAGCCTCCCACATAGAATTATCACCCCACCAGTCTCCCACATAGAATTATCACTCCTCCAGCCTCCCACATAGAATTATCACTCCACCAGCCTCTCACATAGAATTATCTCTCCACCAGCCTCCCACATAGAATTATCACTCCACCAGCCTCCCACATAGAATTATCACTCCTCCAGCCTCCCACACAGAATTATCACTCCTCCAGCCTCCCATATAGAATTATCACTCCACCAGCCTCCCACATAGAATTATCACTCCTCCAGCCTCCCACATAGAATTATCACTTCACCAGCCTCCCACATAGAATTATTACTCCTCCAGCCTCCCACATAGAATTATCACTCCACCAGCCTCTCACATAGAATTATCTCTCCACCAGCCTCCCACATAGAATTATCACTCCACCAGCCTCCCACATAGAATTATCACCCCACCAGTCTCCCACATAGAATTATCACTCCTCCAGCCTCCCACATAGAATTATCACTCCTCCAGCCTTCCACATAGAATTATCACTCCACCAGCCTCTCACATAGAATTACCACTCCACCAGCCTCCCACATAGAATTATCACTCCTCCAGCCTCCCACACAGAATTATCACTCCTCCAGCCTCCCATATAGAATTATCACTCCACCAGCCTCCCACATAGAATTATCACTCCTCCAGCCTCCCACATAGAATTATCACTTCACCAGCCTCCCACATAGAATTATTACTCCTCCAGCCTCCCACATAGAATTATCACTCCACCAGCCTCTCACATAGAATTATCTCTCCACCAGCCTCCCACATAGAATTATCACTCCTCCAGCCTCCCACACAGAATTATCACTCCTCCAGCCTCCCATATAGAATTATCACTCCACCAGCCTCCCACATAGAATTATCACTCCTCCAGCCTCCCACATAGAATTATCACTTCACCAGCCTCCCACATAGAATTATTACTCCTCCAGCCTCCCACATAGAATTATCACTCCACCAGCCTCTCACATAGAATTATCACTCCTCCAGCCTCCCACATAGAATTATCACTTCACCAGCCTCCCACATAGAATTATCACCCCACCAGTCTCCCACATAGAATTATCACTCCTCCAGCCTCCCACATAGAATTATCACTCCACCAGCCTCTCACATAGAATTATCTCTCCACCAGCCTCCCACATAGAATTATCACTCCACCAGCCTCCCACATAGAATTATCACTCCTCCAGCCTCCCACACAGAATTATCACTCCTCCAGCCTCCCATATAGAATTATCACTCCACCAGCCTCCCACATAGAATTATCACTCCTCCAGCCTCCCACATAGAATTATCACTTCACCAGCCTCCCACATAGAATTATTACTCCTCCAGCCTCCCACATAGAATTATCACTCCACCAGCCTCTCACATAGAATTATCTCTCCACCAGCCTCCCACATAGAATTATCACTCCACCAGCCTCCCACATAGAATTATCACCCCACCAGTCTCCCACATAGAATTATCACTCCTCCAGCCTCCCACATAGAATTATCACTCCTCCAGCCTTCCACATAGAATTATCACTCCTCCAGCCTCTCACATAGAATTATCACTCCACCAGCCTCCCACATAGAATTATCACTCCACCAGCCTCCCACATAGAATTATCACTCCACCAGCCTCTCACATAGAATTATCACCCCACCAGTCTCACACATAGAATTATCACTCCACCAGCCTCCCACATAGTATTATCACTCCTCCAGCCTCTCACATAGAGTTATCACTCCACCAGCCTCCCACATAGAATTATCATTACACGAGCCTCCCACATAGAATTATCACTCCACCAGCCTCTCACATAGAATTATCACCCCACCAGTCTCACACATAGAATTATCACTCCACCAGCCTCCCACATAGAATTATCACTCCACCAGCCTCCCACATAGAATTATCACTCCTCCAGCCTCTCACATAGAATTATCACTCCACCAGCCTCCCACATAGAATTATCATTCCACCAGCTTCCCATATAGAATTATCACTCCACCAGCCTCCCACATAGAATTATCATTACACGAGCCTCCCACATAGAATTACCACTCCACCAGCCTCCCACATAGAATTATCACTCCTCCAGCCTCCCACACAGAATTATCACTCCTCCAGCCTCCCATATAGAATTATCACTCCACCAGCCTCCCACATAGAATTATCACTCCTCCAGCCTCCCACATAGAATTATCACTTCACCAGCCTCCCACATAGAATTATTACTCCTCCAGCCTCCCACATAGAATTATCACTCCACCAGCCTCTCACATAGAATTATCTCTCCACCAGCCTCCCACATAGAATTATCACTCCACCAGCCTCCCACATAGAATTATCACCCCACCAGTCTCCCACATAGAATTATCACTCCTCCAGCCTCCCACATAGAATTATCACTCCACCAGCCTCTCACATAGAATTATCTCTCCACCAGCCTCCCACATAGAATTATCACTCCACCAGCCTCCCACATAGAATTATCACTCCTCCAGCCTCCCACACAGAATTATCACTCCTCCAGCCTCCCATATAGAATTATCACTCCACCAGCCTCCCACATAGAATTATCACTCCTCCAGCCTCCCACATAGAATTATCACTTCACCAGCCTCCCACATAGAATTATTACTCCTCCAGCCTCCCACATAGAATTATCACTCCACCAGCCTCTCACATAGAATTATCTCTCCACCAGCCTCCCACATAGAATTATCACTCCACCAGCCTCCCACATAGAATTATCACCCCACCAGTCTCCCACATAGAATTATCACTCCTCCAGCCTCCCACATAGAATTATCACTCCTCCAGCCTTCCACATAGAATTATCACTCCTCCAGCCTCTCACATAGAATTATCACTCCACCAGCCTCCCACATAGAATTATCACTCCACCAGCCTCCCACATAGAATTATCACTCCACCAGCCTCTCACATAGAATTATCACCCCACCAGTCTCACACATAGAATTATCACTCCACCAGCCTCCCACATAGTATTATCACTCCTCCAGCCTCTCACATAGAGTTATCACTCCACCAGCCTCCCACATAGAATTATCATTACACGAGCCTCCCACATAGAATTATCACTCCACCAGCCTCTCACATAGAATTATCACCCCACCAGTCTCACACATAGAATTATCACTCCACCAGCCTCCCACATAGAATTATCACTCCACCAGCCTCCCACATAGAATTATCACTCCTCCAGCCTCTCACATAGAATTATCACTCCACCAGCCTCCCACATAGAATTATCATTCCACCAGCTTCCCATATAGAATTATCACTCCACCAGCCTCCCACATAGAATTATCATTACACGAGCCTCCCACATAGAATTACCACTCCCCCAGCCTCCCACATAGAATTATCACTCCTCCAGCCTCCCACACAGAATTATCACTCCTCCAGCCTCCCATATAGAATTATCACTCCACCAGCCTCCCACATAGAATTATCACTCCTCCAGCCTCCCACATAGAATTATCACTTCACCAGCCTACCACATAGAATTATCACCCCACCAGTCTCCCACATAGAATTATCACTCCTCCAGCCTCTCAAATAGAATTATCACTCCACCAGCCTCCCACATAGAATTATCATTCCACCAGCCTCCCACATAGAGTTTCCACTCCACCAGCCTCCCACATAGAATTATCACTCCTCCAGCCTCCCACATAGAATTATCACTCCTCCAGCCTCTCACATAGAATTATCACTCCACCAGCCTCCCACATAGAATTATCACTCCACCAGCCTCCCACATAGAATTATCACTCCACCAGCCTCTCACATAGAATTATCACCCCACCAGTCTCACACATAGAATTATCACTCCACCAGCCTCCCACATAGTATTATCACTCCTCCAGCCTCTCACATAGAGTTATCACTCCACCAGCCTCCCACATAGAATTATCATTACACGAGCCTCCCACATAGAATTACCACTCCACCAGCCTCCCACATAGAATTATCACTCCACCAGCCTCCCACATAGAATTATCACTCCTCCAGCCTCTCACATCGAATTATCACTCCACCAGCCTCCCACATAGAATTATCATTCCACCAGCTTCCCATATAGAATTATCACTCCACCAGCCTCCCACATAGAATTATCACTCCTCCAGCCTCCCTCATAGAATTATCACTCCACCAGCCTCTCACACAGAATTATCACTCCACCAGCCTTCCACCAGCCTCCCACATAGAATTATCATTCCACCAGCCTCCCACATAGAATTATCACTCCACCAGCCTCCCACATAGAATTATCATTACACGAGCCTCCCACATAGAATTACCACTCCACCAGCCTTCCACATAGAATTATCACTCCACCAGCCTCTCACATAGAATTATCACTCCACCAGCCTCCCACATAGAATTATCACTCCACCAGCCTCCCACATAGAATTATCACTCCTGCAGCCTCTCACATAGAATTATCACTCCTCCAGCCTCCCACATAGAATTACCACTCCACCAGCCTCCCGCATAGAATTATCAATCCTCCAGCCTCCCGCATAGAATTATCACGCCTCCAGTCTCCCGCATTCCACCAGCCTCCCGCATAGAATTATCACTCCACCAGCCTCCCACATAGAATTATCACTCCACCAGCCTCCCACATAGAATTATCACTCTACCAGCCTCCCACATAGAATTATCACTCCTGCAGCCTCCCACATAGAATTATCACTCCACCAGCCTCCCACATAGAATTATCACTCCACCAGCCTCCCACATAGAATTATCACTCCTCCAGCCTCCCGCATAGAATTATCACGCCACCAGTCTCCCGCATTCCACCAGACTACCGCATAGAATTATCACTCCACCAGCCTCTCACATAAAATTATCACTCCACCAGCCTCCCACATAGAATTATCACTCCTCCAGCCTCCCACATAGAATTATCACTCCTCCAGCCTCCCACATAGAATTACCACTCCACCAGCCTCCCGCATAGAATTATCACTCCTCCAGCCTCCCTCATAGAATTATCACGCCACCAGTCTCCCGCATTCCACCAGCCTTCCGCATAGAATTATCACTCCACCAGCCTCCCACATAGAATTATCACTCCACCAGCCTCCCACATAGAATTATCACTCCACCAGCCTCCCACATAGAATTATCAATCCTCCAGCCTCCCGCATAGAATTATCACTCCTCCAGCCTCCCACATAGAATTATCACTCCACCAGCCTCCCACATAGAATTATCACTCCTCCAGCCTCCCACATAGAATTATCACTCCTCCAGCCTCCCGCATAGAATTATCACTCCTCCAGCCTCTCACACAGAATTATCACTCCTCCAGCCTCCCACATAGAATTATCACTCCACCAGCCTCTCACATAGAATTATCACTCCACCAGCCTCCCACATAGAATTACCACTCCACCAGCCTCTCACATAGAATTATCACTCCACCAGCCTCCCACATAGAATTATCACTCCACCAGCCTCCCACATAGAATTATCAATCCACCAGCCTCCCACATAGAATTATCACTCCTGCAGCCTCTCACAAAGAATTATCACTCCACCAGCCTCCCGCATAGAATTATCAATCCTCCAGCCTCCCGCATAGAATTATCACGCCTCCAGTCTCCCGCATTCCACCAGCCTCCCGCATAGAATTATCAATCCACCAGCCTCCCACATAGAATTATCAATCCACCAGCCTCTCACATAGAATTATCACTCCACCAGCCTCCCACATAGAATTACCACTCCACCAGCCTCCCGCATAGAATTATCAATCCTCCAGCCTCCCGCATAGAATTATCACGCCTCCAGTCTCCCGCATTCCACCAGCCTTCCGCATAGAATTATCACTCCACCAGCCTCCCACATAGAATTATCACTCCACCAGCCTCCCACATAGAATTATCACTCTACCAGCCTCCCACATAGAATTATCACTCCTGCAGCCTCCCACATAGAATTATCACTCCACCAGCCTCCCACATAGAATTATCACTCCACCAGCCTCCCACATAGAATTATCACTCCACCAGCCTCCCACATAGAATTATCACTCCTCCAGCCTCCCGCATAGAATTACCACGCCACCAGTCTCCCGCATTCCACCAGCCTCCCGCATAGAATTATCTCTCCACCAGCCTCTCACATAAAATTATCACTCCACCAGCCTCCCACATAGAATTATCATTCCTCCAGCCTCCCACATAGAATTATCACTCCTCCAGCCTCCCACATAGAATTACCACTCCACCAGCCTCCCGCATAGAATTATCACTCCACCAGCCTCCCACATAGAATTATCAATCCTCCAGCCTCTCACATAGAATTATCAATCCTCCAGCCTCCCACATAGAATTACCACTCCACCAGCCTCCCGCATAGAATTATCACTCCTCCAGCCTCCCTCATAGAATTATCACGCCACCAGTCTCCCGCATTCCACCAGCCTTCCGCATAGAATTATCACTCCACCAGCCTCCCACATAGAATTATCACTCCACCAGCCTCCCACATAGAATTATCACTCCACCAGCCTCTCACATAGAATTATCACTCCACCAGCCTCCCACATAGAATTATCACTCCACCAGCCTCCCACATAGAATTATCACTCCACCAGCCTCCCGCATAGAATTATCACCCCACCAGCCTCTCAAATAGAATTATCAATCCACCAGCCTCCCACATAGAATTATCACTCCACCAGCCTCCCACATAGAATTATCATTCCACCTGCCTCCCACATAGAATTATCACTCCACCAGCCTCCCACATAGAATTATCACCCCACCAGCCCCCACATAGAATTATCATTCCACCAGCCTCCCACATAGAATTATCACTCCACCAGCCTCCCACATAGAATTATCACTCCTCCAGCCTCCCTCATAGAATTATCACTCCACCAGCCTCCCACATAGAATTATCACTCCTCCAGCCTCTCACACAGAATTATCACTCCACCAGCCTTCCACCAGCCTCCCACATAGAATTATCATTCCACCAGCCTCCCACATAGAATTACCACTCCACCAGCCTCCCACATAGAATTACCACTCCACCAGCCTCCCACATAGAATTATCACCCCACCAATCTCCCACATAGAATTATCACTCCACCAGCCTCCCACATAGAATTATCACCCCACCAATCTCCCACATAGAATTATCATTCCACCAGCCTCCCACATAGAATTATCACCTGACCAATCTCCCACATAGAATTACCACTCCACCAGACTCCCACATAGAATTATCACTCCTCCAGACTCTCACATAGAATTATCACTCCACCAGCCTCCCACATAGAATTATCACTCCACCAGCCTCCCACATAGAATTATCACTCCTCCAGCCTCTCACACAGAATTATCACTCCACCAGCCTTCCACCAGCCTCCCACATAGAATTATCATTCCACCAGCCTCCCACATAGAATTACCACTCCACCAGCCTCCCACATAGAATTATCACTCCTCCAGCCTCTCACACAGAATTATCACTCCACCAGCCTCCCCCATAGAATTATCATTCCACCAGCCTCCCACATAGAATTACCACTCCATCAGCCTCCCACATAGAATTATCACTCCTCCAGCCTCTCACACAGAATTATCACTCCACCAGCCTCCCACATAGAATTACCACTCCACCAGCATCCCACATAGAATTATCACTCCACCAGCCTCCCACATAGAATTATCACTCCACCAGCCTCCCAAATAGAATTATCACTCCTCCAGCCTCCCACACAGAATTATCACTCCTCCAGCCTCCCATATAGAATTATCACTCCTCCAGCCTCCCACATAGAATTATCACTTCACCAGCCTCCCACATAGAATTATTACTCCACCAGCCTCCCACATAGAATTATTACTCCACCAGCCTCTCACATAGGATTATGACTCCACCAGCCTCCCACATAGAATTATCACTCCACCAGCCTCTCACATAGAATTATCTCTCCACCAGCCTCCCACATAGAATTATCACTCCACCAGCCTCTCACATAGAATTATCATTCCACCAGCCTCCCACATAGAATTATCACTCCTCCAGCCTCTCACATAGAATTATCACTCCACCAGCCTCCCACATAGAATTATCATTCCACCAGCCTCCCACATAGAATTATCACGCCTCCAGCCTCCCACATAGAATTATCACTCCACCAGCCTCCCACATAGAATTATCACTCCACCAGCCTCCCGCATAGAATTATCACCCCACCAGCCTCTCAAATAGAATTATCAATCCACCAGCCTCCCACATAGAATTATCACTCCACCAGCCTCCCACATAGAATTATCATTCCACCTGCCTCCCACATAGAATTATCACTCCACCAGCCTCCCACATAGAATTATCACCCCACCAGCCCCCACATAGAATTATCATTCCACCAGCCTCCCACATAGAATTATCACTCCACCAGCCTCCCACATAGAATTATCACTCCTCCAGCCTCCCTCATAGAATTATCACTCCACCAGCCTCCCACATAGAATTATCACTCCTCCAGCCTCTCACACAGAATTATCACTCCACCAGCCTTCCACCAGCCTCCCACATAGAATTATCATTCCACCAGCCTCCCACATAGAATTATCACTCCACCAGCCTCCCACATAGAATTTTCACCCCACCAATCTCCCACATAGAATTATCACTCCACCAGCCTCCCACATAGAATTATCACCCCACCAATCTCCCACATAGAATTATCATTCCACCAGCCTCCCACATAGAATTATCACCTGACCAATCTCCCACATAGAATTACCACTCCACCAGCCTCCCACATAGAATTATCACTCCTCCAGACTCTCACATAGAATTATCACTCCACCAGCCTCCCACATAGAATTATCACTCCACCAGCCTCCCACATAGAATTATCACTCCTCCAGCCTCTCACACAGAATTATCACTCCACCAGCCTTCCACCAGCCTCCCACACAGAATTATCACTCCACCAGCCTCCCCCATAGAATTATCACTCCACAAGCCTCCCACATAGAATTATCACTCCACCAGCCTCCCACACAGAATTATCACTCCACCAGCCTCCCCCATAGAATTATCATTCCACCAGCCTCCCACATAGAATTACCACTCCATCAGCCTCCCACATAGAATTATCACTCCTCCAGCCTCTCACACAGAATTATCACTCCACCAGCCTCCCACATAGAATTACCACTCCACCAGCCTTCCACATAGAATTATGACTCCACCAGCCTCCCACATAGAATTATCACTCCTCCAGCCTCCCACACAGAATTATCACTCCTCCAGCCTCCCATATAGAATTATCACTCCACCAGCCTCCCACATAGAATTATCACTCCTCCAGCCTCCCACATAGAATTATCACTTCACCAGCCTCCCACATAGAATTATTACTCCACCAGCCTCTCACATAGAATTATCACTCCACCAGCCTCCCACACAGAATTACCACTCCACCAGCCTCCCACATAGAATTATCATTCCACCAGCCTCCCACATAGAATTACCACTCCACCAGCCTCCCACATAGAATTACCACTCCACCAGCCTCTCACATAGAATTATCACTCCACCAGCCTCCCACATAGAATTATCACTTCGCCAGCATCCCACATAGAATTATCACTCCGCCAGCCTCCCACATAGAATTATCACTCCTGCAGCCTCTCACATAGAATTATCACTCCTCCAGCCTCCCACATAGAATTACCACTCCACCAGCCTCCCGCAGAGAATTATCACTCCTCCAGCCTCCCGCATAGAATTATCACGCCACCAGTCTCCCGCATTCCACCAGCCTCCCACATAGAATTATCACTCCTCCAGCCTACCACATAGAATTATCACTCCACCAGCCTCCCACATAGAATTATCACTCCACCAGCCTCCCACATAGAATTATCACTCCTCCAGCCTCCCACATAGAATTACCACTCCACCAGCCTCCCACATAGAATTATCACTCCACCAGCCTCCCACATAGAATTATCATTGCACCAGCCTCCCACATAGAATTATCACTCGACCAGCCTCCCGCATAGAATTATCACTCCTCCAGCCTCCCGCATAGAATTATCATGCCACCAGTCTCCCGCATTCCACCAGCCTCCCGCATAGAATTATGACTCCACCAGCCTCCCACATAGAATTATCACTCCACCAGCCTCCCACATAGAATTATCACTCTACCAGCCTCCCACATAGAATTATCACTCCTCCAGCCTCCCACATAGAATTATCACTCCACCAGCCTCCCACATAGAATTATCACTCCACCAGCCTCCCACATAGAATTATCACTCCTCCAGCCTCCCACATAGAATTATCACTCCTCCAGCCTCCCACATAGAATTACCACTCCACCAGCCTCCCGCATAGAATTATCACGCCTCCAGCCTCCCACATAGAATTATCACTCCACCAGCCTCCCACATAGAATTATCACCCCACCAATCTCCCACATAGAATTATCATTCCACCAGCCTCCCACATAGAATTATCACTCCACCAGCCTCTCACATAGAGTTATCACTCCACCAGCCTCCCACATAGAATTATCATTATACAAGCCTCCCACATAGAATTATCACTCCACCAGCCTCCCACATAGAATTATCACTCCTCCAGCCTCCCACATAGAATTATCGCTCCACCAGCCTCCCACATAGAATTATCACTCTACCAGCCTCCCACATAGAATTATCACTCCTCCACCCTCCCACATAGAATTATCACTCCACCAGCCTCCCACATAGAATTATCACTCCACCAGCCTCCCACATAGAATTATCACTCCTCCAGCCTCCCACATAGAATTATCACTCCTCCAGCCTCCCACATAGAATTACCACTCCACCAGCCTCCCGCATAGAATTATCACTCCTCCAGCCTCCCACATAGAATTATCACTCCACCAGCCTCCCACATAGAATTATCACCCCACCAATCTCCCACATAGAATTATCATTCCACCAGCCTCCCACATAGAATTATCACTCCACCAGCCTCTCACATAGAGTTATCACTCCACCAGCCTCCCACATAGAATTATCATTATACAAGCCTCCCACATAGAATTATCACTCCACCAGCCTCCCACATAGAATTATCACTCCTCCAGCCTCCCACATAGAATTATTACTCCACCAGCCTCCCACATAGAATTATCACTCCACCATCCTCCCACATAGAATTATCACTCCACCATCCTCTCACATAGAATTATCACTCCTCCAGCCTCCCACATAGAATTATCACTCCTCCAGCCTCCCACATAGAATTACCACTCCACCAGCCTCCCGCATAGAATTATCACTCCACCAGCCTCTCACATAGAATTATCACTCCACCAGCCTCCCACATAGAATTATCACTCTACCAGCCTCCCACATAGAATTATCACTCCTCCAGCCTCCCACATAGAATTATCACTCCACCAGCCTCCCACATAGAATTATCACTCCACCAGCCTCCCACATAGAATTATCACTCCTCCAGCCTCCCACATAGAATTATCACTCCTCCAGCCTCCCACATAGAATTATCACCCCACCAATCTCCCACATAGAATTACCACTCCACCAGCCTCCCACATAGAATTATCATTCCACCAGCCTCCCACATAGAATTATCACCCCACCAATCTCCCACATAGAATTACCACTCCACCAGCCTCCCACATAGAATTATCACTCCTCCAGACTCTCACATAGAATTATCATTCCACCAGCCTCCCACATAGAATTATCACCCCACCAATCTCCCACATAGAATTACCACTCCACCAGCCTCCCACATAGAATTATCACTCCTCCAGACTCTCACATAGAATTATCACTCCACCAGCCTCCCACATAGAATTATCACTCCACCAGCCTCCCACATAGAATTATCACTCCTCCAGCCTCTCACACAGAATTATCACTCCACCAGCCTTCCACCAGCCTCCCACATAGAATTATCATTCCACCAGCCTCCCGCATAGAATTACCACCCCACCAATCTCCCACATAGAATTATCATTCCACCAGCCTCCCACATAGAATTATCACCCCACCAATCTCCCACATAGAATTACCACTCCACCAGCCTCCCACATAGAATTATCACTCCTCCAGACTCTCAAATAGAATTATCACTCCACCAGCCTCCCACATAGAATTATCACTCCACCAGCCTCCCACATAGAATTATCACTCCTCCAGCCTCTCACACAGAATTATCACTCCACCAGCCTTCCACCAGCCTCCCACATAGAATTATCATTCCACCAGCCTCCCGCATAGAATTATCACGCCACCAGTCTCCCGCATTCCACCAGCCTCCCGCATAGAATTATCACTCCACCAGCCTCCCACATAGAATTATCACTCCACCAGCCTCCCACATAGAATTATCACTCTACCAGCCTCCCACATAGAATTATCACTCCTCCAGCCTCCCACATAGAATTATCACTCCACCAGCCTCCCACATAGAATTATCACTCCACCAGCCTCCCACATAGAATTATCACTCCTCCAGCCTCCCACATAGAATTATCACTCCTCCAGCCTCCCACATAGAATTACCACTCCACCAGCCTCCCGGATAGAATTATCACTCCTCCAGCCTCCCACATAGAATTATCACTCCACCAGCCTCCCACATAGAATTATCACCCCACCAGCCTCCCACATAGAATTATCATTCCACCAGCCTCCCACATAGAATTATCACTCCACCAGCCTCTCACATAGAGTTATCACTCCACCAGCCTCCCACATAGAATTATCATTATACAAGCCTCCCACTTAGAATTATCACTCCTCCAGCCTCCCACACAGAATTATTACTCCACCAGCCTCCCACATAGAATTATCACTCCACCAGCCTCCCACATAGAATTATCACCCCACCACCCTCCCACATAGAATTGTCACTCCACCAGCCTCCCACATAGAATAATCACTCCTCCAGCCTCCCACATAGAATTATCACTCCACCATCCTCCCACATAGAATTATCACTCCACCAGCCTCCCACATAGAATTATCACTCTACCAGCCTCCCACATAGAATTATCACTCCACCAGCCTCTCACATAGAATTATCACTCCACCAGCCTCCCACATAGAATTATCACTCTACCAGCCTCCCACATAGAATTATCACTCCTCCAGCCTCCCACATAGAATTATCACTCCACCAGCCTCCCACATAGAATTATCACTCCTCCAGCCTCCCACATAGAATTATCACTCCTCCAGCCTCCCACATAGAATTATCACCCCACCAATCTCCCACATAGAATTACCACTCCACCAGCCTCCCACATAGAATTATCACTCCTCCAGCCTCCCACATAGAATTATCACTCCACCAGCCTCCCACATAGAATTATCACCCCACCAATCTCCCACATAGAATTATCATTCCACCAGCCTCCCACATAGAATTATCACCCCACCAATCTCCCACATAGAATTACCACTCCACCAGCCTCCCACATAGAATTATCACTCCTCCAGACTCTCACATAGAATTATCACTCCACCAGCCTCCCACATAGAATTATCACTCCACCAGCCTCCCACATAGAATTATCACTCCACCAGCCTTCCACCAGCCTCCCACATAGAATTATCATTCCACGAGCCTCCCACATAGAATTACCACTCCACCAGCCTCCCACATAGAATTACCACTCCATCAGCCTCCCACATAGAATTATCACTCCTCCAGCCTCTCACACAGAATTATCACTCCACCAGCCTCCCACATAGAATTACCACTCCACCAGCCTCCCACATAGAATTATCACTCCACCAGCCTCCCACATAGAATTATCACTCCACCAGCCTCCCACATAAAATTATCACTCCTCCAGCCTCCCACACAGAATTATCACTCCTCCATCCTCCCATATAGAATTATCACTCCACCAGCCTCCCACATAGAATTATCACTCCTCCAGCCTCCCACATAGAATTATCACTTCACCAGCCTCCCACATAGAATTATGACTCCGCCAGCCTCCCACATAGAATTATCAATTCACCAGCCTCTCACATAGGATTATGACTCCGCCATCCTCCCATATAGAATTATCACTTCACCAGCCTCCCACATAGAATTATCTCTCCACCAGCCACCCACATAGAATTATCACTCCACCAGCCTCTTACATAGAATTATCATTCCACCAGCCTCCCACATAGAATTATCACCCCACCAGTCTCCCACATAGAATTATCACTCCTCCAGCCTCCCACACAGAATTATCACTCCTCCAGCCTCCCACATAGAATTATCACTCCTCCAGCCTCTCACATAGAATTATCACTCCTCCAGCCTCCCACACAGAATTATCACTCCTCCAGCCTCCCACATAGAATTATCACTTCACCAGCCTCCCACATAGAATTATCACTCCTCCAGCCTCCCACATAGAATTGTCACTCCACCAGCCTCCCACATAGAATTATGACTCCACCAGCCTCTCACATAGAATTATCACTCCACCAGCCTCTCACATAGAATTATCTCTCCACCAGCCTCCCACATAGAATTATCACTCCACCAGCCTCTCACATAGAATTATCATTCCACCAGCCTCCCACATAGAATTATCACCCCACCAGTCTCCCACATAGAATTATCAATCCTCCAGCCTCCCACATAGAATTTCCACTCCTCCAGCCTCTCACATAGAATTATCACTCCACCAGCCTCCCACATAGAATTATCACTCCACCAGCCTCTCACATAGAATTATCACCCCACCAGTCTCCCACATAGAATTATCACTCCTCCAGCCTCCCACATAGAATTACCACTCCACCAGCCTCCCACATAGAATTATCACTCCACCAGCCTCCCACATAGAATTATCACTCCTCCAGCCTCCCACATAGAATTATCACTCCACCAGCCTCCCACATAGAATTATCATTCCACCAGCCTCCCACATAGAATTACCACTCCACCAGCCTCTCACATAGAATTACCACTCCATCAGCCTCCCACATAGAATTACCACTCCACCAGCCTCCCACATAGAATTATCATTCCACCAGCCTCCCACATAGAATTACCACTCCACCAGCCTCCCACATAGAATTATCACTCCACCAGCCTCCCACATAGAATTATCACTCCTCCAGCCTCCCACATAGAATTATCACTCCACCAGCCTCCCACATAGAATTATCATTCCACCAGCCTCCCACATAGAATTACCACTCCACCAGCCTCTCACATAGAATTATCACTCCACCAGCCTCCCACACAGAATTACCTCTCCACCAGCCTCCCACATAGAATTATCATTCCACCAGCCTCCCACATAGAATTACCACTCCACCAGCCTCCCACATAGAATTATAACTCCACCAGCCTCTCACATAGAATTATCACTCCACCAGCCTCCCACATAGAATTATCACTCCACCAGCCTCCCACATAGAATTATCACTCCTGCAGCCTCTCACATAGAATTATCACTCCTCCAGCCTCCCACTTAGAATTACCACTCCACCATCCTCCCACATAGAATTATCACTCCTCCAGCCTCCCGCATAGAATTATCACTCCACCAGCCTCCCACATAGAATTATCACTCCACCAGCCTCCCACATTGAATTATCACTCTACCAGCCTCCCACATAGAATTATCACTCCACCAGCCTCCCACATAGAATTATCACTCCACCAGCCTCCCACATAGAATTATCACTCCACCAGCCTCTCACATAGAATTATCACTCCACCAGCCTCCCACATTGAATTATCACTCTACCAGCCTCCCACATAGAATTATCACTCCACCAGCCTCCCACATAGAATTATCACTCCACCAGCCTCCCACATAGAATTATCACTCCACCAGCCTCCCACATAGAATTATCACTCCACCAGCCTCCCACATAGAATTATCACTCCTCCAGCCTCCCACATAGGATTACCACTCCACCAGCCTCCCACATAGAATTATCACTCCTCCAGCCTCCCGCATAGAATTATCACGCCACCAGTCTCCCACATAGAATTATCATTCCACCAGCCTCCCACATAGAATTATCACTCCTCCAGCCTCCCGCATAGAATTATCACTCCACCAGCCTCCCGCATAGAATTATCACTCCTGCAGCCCCTCACATAGAATTATCACTCCTCCAGCCTCCCACTTAGAATTACCACTCCACCATCCTCCCACATAGAATTATCACTCCTCCAGCCTCCCGCATAGAATTATCACTCCACCAGCCTCTCACATAGAATTATCACTCCACCAGCCTCCCACATTGAATTATCACTCTACCAGCCTCCCACATAGAATTATCACTCCACCAGCCTCCCACATAGAATTATCACTCCACCAGCCTCCCACATAGAATTATCACTCCACCAGCCTCTCACATAGAATTATCACTCCACCAGCCTCCCACATTGAATTATCACTCTACCAGCCTCCCACATAGAATTATCACTCCACCAGCCTCCCACATAGAATTATCACTCCACCAGCCTCCCACATAGAATTATCACTCCACCAGCCTCCCACATAGAATTATCACTCCACCAGCCTCCCACATAGAATTATCACTCCACCAGCCTCCCACATAGAATTATCACTCCTCCAGCCTCCCACATAGGATTACCACTCCACCAGCCTCCCACATAGAATTATCACTCCTCCAGCCTCCCGCATAGAATTATCACGCCACCAGTCTCCCACATAGAATTATCATTCCACCAGCCTCCCACATAGAATTATCACTCCTCCAGCCTCCCGCATAGAATTATCACTCCACCAGTCTCCCACATAGAATTATCATTCCACCAGCCTCCCACATAGAATTATCACTCCACCAGCCTCCCTCATAGAATTATCACCCCACCAGTCTCCCACATAGAATTATCATTCCACCAGCCTCCCACATAGAATTATCACTCCACCAGCCTCCCACATAGAATTATCACTCCACCAGCCTCCCCCATAGAATTATCACTCCACCAGCCTCCCACATAGAATTATCACTCCACCAGCCTCCCACATAGAATTACCACTCCACCAGCCTCCCACATAGAATTATCACTCCACCAGCCTCCCACATAGAATTATCACTCCACCAGCCTCCCACATAAAATTATCACTCCTCCAGCCTCCCACACAGAATTATCACTCCTCCATCCTCCCATATAGAATTATCACTCCACCAGCCTCCCACATAGAATTATCACTCCTCCAGCCTCCCACATAGAATTATCACTTCACCAGCCTCCCACATAGAATTATGACTCCGCCAGCCTCCCACATAGAATTATCAATTCACCAGCCTCTCACATAGGATTATGACTCCGCCATCCTCCCATATAGAATTATCACTTCACCAGCCTCCCACATAGAATTATCTCTCCACCAGCCACCCACATAGAATTATCACTCCACCAGCCTCTTACATAGAATTATCATTCCACCAGCCTCCCACATAGAATTATCACCCCACCAGTCTCCCACATAGAATTATCACTCCTCCAGCCTCCCACACAGAATTATCACTCCTCCAGCCTCCCACATAGAATTATCACTCCTCCAGCCTCTCACATAGAATTATCACTCCTCCAGCCTCCCACACAGAATTATCACTCCTCCAGCCTCCCACATAGAATTATCACTTCACCAGCCTCCCACATAGAATTATCACTCCTCCAGCCTCCCACATAGAATTGTCACTCCACCAGCCTCCCACATAGAATTATGACTCCACCAGCCTCTCACATAGAATTATCACTCCACCAGCCTCTCACATAGAATTATCTCTCCACCAGCCTCCCACATAGAATTATCACTCCACCAGCCTCTCACATAGAATTATCATTCCACCAGCCTCCCACATAGAATTATCACCCCACCAGTCTCCCACATAGAATTATCAATCCTCCAGCCTCCCACATAGAATTTCCACTCCTCCAGCCTCTCACATAGAATTATCACTCCACCAGCCTCCCACATAGAATTATCACTCCACCAGCCTCTCACATAGAATTATCACCCCACCAGTCTCCCACATAGAATTATCACTCCTCCAGCCTCCCACATAGAATTACCACTCCACCAGCCTCCCACATAGAATTATCACTCCACCAGCCTCCCACATAGAATTATCACTCCTCCAGCCTCCCACATAGAATTATCACTCCACCAGCCTCCCACATAGAATTATCATTCCACCAGCCTCCCACATAGAATTACCACTCCACCAGCCTCTCACATAGAATTACCACTCCATCAGCCTCCCACATAGAATTACCACTCCACCAGCCTCCCACATAGAATTATCATTCCACCAGCCTCCCACATAGAATTACCACTCCACCAGCCTCCCACATAGAATTATCACTCCACCAGCCTCCCACATAGAATTATCACTCCTCCAGCCTCCCACATAGAATTATCACTCCACCAGCCTCCCACATAGAATTATCATTCCACCAGCCTCCCACATAGAATTACCACTCCACCAGCCTCTCACATAGAATTATCACTCCACCAGCCTCCCACACAGAATTACCTCTCCACCAGCCTCCCACATAGAATTATCATTCCACCAGCCTCCCACATAGAATTACCACTCCACCAGCCTCCCACATAGAATTATAACTCCACCAGCCTCTCACATAGAATTATCACTCCACCAGCCTCCCACATAGAATTATCACTCCACCAGCCTCCCACATAGAATTATCACTCCTCCAGCCTCCCACATAGAATTACCACTCCTCCAGCCTCCCACATAGAATTATCACTCCACCAGCCTCCCACATAGAATTATCATTCCACCAGCCTCCCACATAGAATTACCACTCCACCAGCCTCTCACATAGAATTATCACTCCACCAGCCTCCCACACAGAATTACCTCTCCACCAGCCTCCCACATAGAATTATCATTCCACCAGCCTCCCACATAGAATTACCACTCCACCAGCCTCCCACATAGAATTATAACTCCACCAGCCTCTCACATAGAATTATCACTCCACCAGCCTCCCACATAGAATTATCACTTCACCAGCCTCCCACATAGAATTATGACTCCGCCAGCCTCCCACATAGAATTATCAATTCACCAGCCTCTCACATAGGATTATGACTCCGCCATCCTCCCATATAGAATTATCACTTCACCAGCCTCCCACATAGAATTATCTCTCCACCAGCCACCCACATAGAATTATCACTCCACCAGCCTCTTACATAGAATTATCATTCCACCAGCCTCCCACATAGAATTATCACCCCACCAGTCTCCCACATAGAATTATCACTCCTCCAGCCTCCCACACAGAATTATCACTCCTCCAGCCTCCCACATAGAATTATCACTCCTCCAGCCTCTCACATAGAATTATCAGTCCTCCAGCCTCCCACACAGAATTATCACTCCTCCAGCCTCCCACATAGAATTATCACTTCACCAGCCTCCCACATAGAATTATCACTCCTCCAGCCTCCCACATAGAATTGTCACTCCACCAGCCTCCCACATAGAATTATGACTCCACCAGCCTCTCACATAGAATTATCACTCCACCAGCCTCTCAAATAGAATTATCTCTCCACCAGCCTCCCACATAGAATTATCACTCCACCAGCCTCTCACATAGAATTATCATTCCACCAGCCTCCCACATAGAATTATCACCCCACCAGTCTCCCACATAGAATTATCAATCCTCCAGCCTCCCACATAGAATTTCCACTCCTCCAGCCTCTCACATAGAATTATCACTCCACCAGCCTCCCACATAGAATTATCACTCCACCAGCCTCTCACATAGAATTATCACCCCACCAGTCTCCCACATAGAATTATCACTCCTCCAGCCTCCCACATAGAATTACCACTCCACCAGCCTCCCACATAGAATTATCACTCCACCAGCCTCCCACATAGAATTATCACTCCTCCAGCCTCCCACATAGAATTATCACTCCACCAGCCTCCCACATAGAATTATCATTCCACCAGCCTCCCACATAGAATTACCACTCCACCAGCCTCTCACATAGAATTACCACTCCATCAGCCTCCCACATAGAATTACCACTCCACCAGCCTCCCACATAGAATTATCATTCCACCAGCCTCCCACATAGAATTACCACTCCACCAGCCTCCCACATAGAATTATCACTCCACCAGCCTCCCACATAGAATTATCACTCCTCCAGCCTCCCACATAGAATTATCACTCCACCAGCCTCCCACATAGAATTATCATTCCACCAGCCTCCCACATAGAATTACCACTCCACCAGCCTCTCACATAGAATTATCACTCCACCAGCCTCCCACACAGAATTACCTCTCCACCAGCCTCCCACATAGAATTATCATTCCACCAGCCTCCCACATAGAATTACCACTCCACCAGCCTCCCACATAGAATTATAACTCCACCAGCCTCTCACATAGAATTATCACTCCACCAGCCTCCCACATAGAATTATCACTCCACCAGCCTCTCACATAGAATTATCACTCCTCCAGCCTCAAACTTAGAATTACCACTCCACCATCCTCCCACATAGAATTATCACTCCTCCAGCCTGCCGCATAGAATTATCACTCCACCAGCCTCCCACATAGAATTATCACTCCACCAGCCTCCCACATTGAATTATCACTCTACCAGCCTCCCACATAGAATTATCACTCCACCAGCCTCCCACATAGAATTATCACTCCACCAGCCTCCCACATAGAATTATCACTCCACCAGCCTCTCACATAGAATTATCACTCCACCAGCCTCCCACATTGAATTATCACTCTACCAGCCTCCCACATAGAATTATCACTCCACCAGCCTCCCACATAGAATTATCACTCCACCAGCCTCCCACATAGAATTATCACTCCACCAGCCTCCCACATAGAATTATCACTCCACCAGCCTCCCACATAGAATTATCACTCCTCCAGCCTCCCACATAGGATTACCACTCCACCAGCCTCCCACATAGAATTATCACTCCTCCAGCCTCCCGCATAGAATTATCACGCCACCAGTCTCCCACATAGAATTATCATTCCACCAGCCTCCCACATAGAATTATCACTCCTCCAGCCTCCCGCATAGAATTATCACTCCACCAGCCTCCCACATAGAATTATCACTCCTGCAGCCCCTCACATAGAATTATCACTCCTCCAGCCTCCCACTTAGAATTACCACTCCACCATCCTCCCACATAGAATTATCACTCCTCCAGCCTCCCGCATAGAATTATCACTCCACCAGCCTCTCACATAGAATTATCACTCCACCAGCCTCCCACATTGAATTATCACTCTACCAGCCTCCCACATAGAATTATCACTCCACCAGCCTCCCACATAGAATTATCACTCCACCAGCCTCCCACATAGAATTATCACTCCACCAGCCTCTCACATAGAATTATCACTCCACCAGCCTCCCACATTGAATTATCACTCCACCAGCCTCCCACATAGAATTATCACTCCACCAGCCTCCCACATAGAATTATCACTCCTCCAGCCTCCCACATAGGATTACCACTCCACCAGCCTCCCACATAGAATTATCACTCCTCCAGCCTCCCGCATAGAATTATCACGCCACCAGTCTCCCACATAGAATTATCATTCCACCAGCCTCCCACATAGAATTATCACTCCTCCAGCCTCCCGCATAGAATTATCACTCCACCAGTCTCCCACATAGAATTATCATTCCACCAGCCTCCCACATAGAATTATCACTCCACCAGCCTCCCTCATAGAATTATCACCCCACCAGTCTCCCACATAGAATTATCATTCCACCAGCCTCCCACATAGAATTATCACTCCACCAGCCTCCCACATAGAATTATCACTCCACCAGCCTCCCACATAGAATTATCACTCCACCAGCCTCCCACATAGAATTATCACTCCACCAGCCTCTCACATAGAATTATCACTCCACCAGCCTCCCGCATAGAATTATCACTCCTCCAGCCTCCCACATAGAATTATCACCCCACCTGTCTCCCACATAGAATTATCATTCCACCTGCCTCCCACATAGAATTATCACTCCACCAGCCTCCAACATAGAATTATCACCCCACCAATCTCCCACATAGAATTATCATTCCACCAGCCTCCCACATAGAATTATCATTCCACCAGCCTCCCACTTAGAATTACCACTCCACCAGCCTCCCACATAGAATTACCACTCCACCAGCCTCCCACATAGAATTATCACTCTTCCAGCCTCCCACATAGAATTATCACTCCTCCAGCCTCCCACATAGAATTATCACTCCACCAGCCTCCCACATAGAATTATCACTCCTACAGCCTCCCACATAGAATTATCACTCCTCCAGCCTCCCACATAGAATTACCACTCCACCAGCCTCCCGCATAGAATTATCACTCCTCCAGCCTCCCACATAGAATTATCACTCCACCAGCCTCCCACATAGAATTATCACCCCACCAATCTCCCACATAGAATTATCATTCCACCAGCCTCCCACATAGAATTATCACTCCACCAGCCTCTCACATAGAGTTATCACTCCACCAGCCTCCCACATAGAATTATCATTATACAAGCCTCCCACATAGAATTATCACTCCACCAGCCTCCCACATAGAATTATCACTCCACCAGCCTCCCACATAGAATTATCACTCCACCAGCCTCCCACATAGAATTATCACTCCACCAGCCTCCCACATAGAATTATCACTCCACCATCCTCCCACATAGAATTATCACTCCACCAGCCTCTCACATAGAATTATCACTCCTCCAGCCTCCCACATAGAATTATCACTCCTCCAGCCTCCCACATAGAATTACCACTCCACCAGCCTCCTGCATAGAATTATCACTCCTCCAGCCTCCCGCATAGAATTATCACGCCACCAGTATCCCGCATTCCACCAGCCTCCCGCATAGAATTATCACTCCACCAGCCTCCCACATAGAATTATCACTCTACCAGCCTCCCACATAGAATTATCACTCCTCCAGCCTCCCACATAGAATTATTACTCCACCAGCCTCCCACATAGAATTATCACTCCTCCAGCCTCCCACATAGAATTATCACTCCTCCAGCCTCCCACATAGAATTATCACCCCACCAAACTCCCACATAGAATTACCACTCCACCAGCCTCCCACATAGAATTATCACTCCTCCAGCCTCCCACATAGAATTATCACTCCACCAGCCTCCCACATAGAATTATCACCCCACCAATCTCCCACATAGAATTACCACTCCACCAGCCTCCCACATAGAATTATCACTCCTCCAGACTCTCACATAGAATTATCACTCCACCAGCCTCCCACATAGAATTATCACTCCACCAGCCTCCCACATAGAATTATCACTCCTCCAGCCTCTCACACAGAATTATCACTCCAACAGCCTTCCACCAGCCTCCCACATAGAATTATCATTCCACCAGCCTCCCGCATAGAATTATCACGCCACCAGTCTCCCGCATTCCACCAGCCTCTCGCATAGAATTATGACTCCACTAGCCTCCCACATAGAATTATCACTCCACCAGCCTCCCACATAGAATTATCACTCTACCAGCCTCCCACATAGAATTATCACTCCTCCAGCCTCCCACATAGAATTATCACTCCACCAGCCTCCCACATAGAATTATCACTCCACCAGCCTCCCACATAGAATTATCACTCCTCCAGCCTCCCACATAGAATTATCATTATACAAGCCTCCCACATAGAATTATCACTCCTCCAGCCTCCCACATAGAATTATTACTCCACCAGCCTCCCACATGGAATTATCACTCCACCAGCCTCCCACATAGAATTATCACCCCACCACCCTCCCACATAGAATTGTCACTCCACCATCCTCCCACATAGAATAATCACTCCTCCAGCCTCCCACATAGAATTATCACTCCACCATCCTCCCACATAGAATTATCACTCCACCAGCCTCTCACATAGAATTATCACTCCTCCAGCCTCCCACATAGAATTATCACTCCTCCAGCCTCCCACATAGAATTACCACTCCACCAGCCTCCCGCATAGAATTATCACTCCTCCAGCCTCCCGCATAGAATTATCACGCCACCAGTATCCCGCATTCCACCAGCCTCCCGCATAGAATTATCACTCCACCAGCCTCCCACATAGAATTATCACTCTACCAGCCTCCCACATAGAATTATCACTCCTCCAGCCTCCCGCATAGAATTATCACGCCACCAGTCTCCCGCATTCCACCAGCCTCCCGCATAGAATTATCACTCCACCAGCCTCCCACATAGAATTATCACTCCACCAGCCTCTCACATAGAATTATCACTCCACCAGCCTCCCACATTGAATTATCACTCTACCAGCCTCCCACATAGAATTATCACTCCACCAGCCTCCCACATAGAATTATCACTCCACCAGCCTCCCACATAGAATTATCACTCCACCAGCCTCCCACATAGAATTATCACTCCTCCCACATAGAATTATCACTCCTCCAGCCTCCCACATAGAATTACCACTCCACCAGCCTCCCGCATAGAATTATCACTCCTCCAGCCTCCCTCATAGAATTATCACGCCACCAGTCTCCCGCATTCCACCAGCCTCCCGCATAGAATTATCACTCCACCAGCCTCCCACATGGAATTATCACTCCACCAGCCTCCCACATAGAATTATCACTCCACCAGCCTCTCACATAGAATTATCACTCCACCAACCTCCCACATAGAATTATCACTCCACCAGCCTCCCACATAGAATTATCACTCCACCAGCCTCTCACATAGAATTATCACTCCACCAACCTCCCACATAGAATTATCACTCCACCAGCCTCCCACATAGAATTACCACTCCACCAGTCTCCCGCATAGAATTATCACTCCTCCAGCCTCCCTCATAGAATTATCACGCCACCAGTCTCCCGCATTCCACCAGCCTCCCGCATAGAATTATCACCAAACCAGTCTCCCGCATAGAATTATCATTCCACCAGCCTCCCACATAGAATTATCACTCCACCAGCCTCTCATAGAATTATCACTCCACCAGCCTCCCACATAGAATTATCACTCCTCCAGCCTCCCACATAGAATTATCACTCCACCAGCCTCCCACATAGAATTATCACTCCACCAGCCTCTCACATAGAATTATCACTCCACCAGCCTCCCACATAGAATTATCACTCCTCCAGCCTCCCACATAGGATTACCACTCCACCAGCCTCCCACATAGAATTATCACTCCTCCAGCCTCCCGCATAGAATTATCACGCCACCAGTCTCCCACATAGAATTATCATTCCACCAGCCTCCCACATAGAATTATCACTCCACCAGCCTCTCACATAGAGTTATCACTCCACCAGCCTCCCACATAGAATTATCATTATACAAGCCTCCCACATAGAATTATCACTCCTCCAGCCTCCCACATAGAATTATTACTCCACCAGCCTCCCACATAGAATTATCACTCCTCCAGCCTCCCACATAGAATTATCACTCCTCCAGCCTCCCACATAGAATTATCACCCCACCAAACTCCCACATAGAATTACCACTCCACCAGCCTCCCACATAGAATTATCACTCCTCCAGCCTCCCACATAGAATTATCACTCCACCAGCCTCCCACATAGAATTATCACCCCACCAATCTCCCACATAGAATTACCACTCCACCAGCCTCCCACATAGAATTATCACTCCTCCAGACTCTCACATAGAATTATCACTCCACCAGCCTCCCACATAGAATTATCACTCCACCAGCCTCCCACATAGAATTATCACTCCTCCAGCCTCCCACATAGAATTATCACTCCTCCAGCCTCCCACATAGAATTATCACCCCACCAATCTCACACATAGAATTACCACTCCACCAGCCTCCCACATAGAATTATCACTCCTCCAGCCTCCCACATAGAATTATCACTCCACCAGCCTCCCACATAGAATTATCACCCCACCAATCTCCCACATAGAATTATCATTCCACCAGACTCCCACATAGAATTATCACCCCACCAATCTCCCACATAGAATTACCACTCCACCAGCCTCCCACATAGAATTATCACTCCTCCAGACTCTCACATAGAATTATCACTCGTCCAGCCTCTCACACAGAATTATCACTCCACCAGCCTCCCACATAGAATTATCATTCCACCAGCCTCCCACATAGAATTACCACTCCACCAGCCTCCCACATAGAATTACCACTCCATCAGCCTCCCACATAGAATTATCACTCCTCCAGCCTCTCACACAGAATTATCACTCCACCAGCCTCCCACATAGAATTACCACTCCACCAGCCTCCCACATAGAATTATCACTCCACCAGCCTCCCACATAGAATTATCACTCCACCAGCCTCCCACATAGAATTACCACTCCACCAGCCTCCCACATAGAATTATCACTCCACCAGCCTCCCACATAGAATTATCACTCCACCAGCCTCCCACATAAAATTATCACTCCTCCAGCCTCCCACACAGAATTATCACTCCTCCATCCTCCCATATAGAATTATCACTCCACCAGCCTCCCACATAGAATTATCACTCCTCCAGCCTCCCACATAGAATTATCACTTCACCAGCCTCCCACATAGAATTATTACTCCACCAGCCTCTCACATAGGATTATGACTCCGCCAGCCTCCCACATAGAATTATCTCTCCACCAGCCACCCACATAGAATTATCACTCCACCAGCCTCTTACATAGAATTATCATTCCACCAGCCTCCCACATAGAATTATCACCCCACCAGTCTCCCACATAGAATTATCACTCCTCCAGCCTCTCACATAGAATTATCACTCCTCCAGCCTCCCACATAGAATTATCATTCCACCAGCCTCCCACATAGAATTTCCACTTCACCAGCCTCCCACATAGAATTATCACTCCTCCAGCCTCCCACATAGAATTATCACTCCTCCAGCCTCTCACATAGAATTATCACTCCTCCAGCCTCCCACATAGAATTATCACTCCACCAGCCTCTCACATAGAATTATCACCCCACCAGTCTCCCACATAGAATTATCACTCCTCCAGCCTCTCACATAGAGTTATCACTCCACCAGCCTCCCACATAGAATTATGTCTCCACCAGCCTCCCACATAGAATTATCACTCCACCAGCCTCTCACATAGAATTATCACCCCACCAGTCTCCCACATAGAATTGTCACTCCTCCAGCCTCTCACATAGAATTATCACTCCACCAGCCTCCCACATAGAATTATCACTCCTCCAGCCTCCCACATAGAATTATCACTCCACCAGCCTCCCACATAGAATTATCATTCCACCAGCCTCCCACATAGAATTACCACTCCACCAGCCTCCCACATAGAATTACCACTCCATCAGCCTCCCACATAGAATTACCACTCCACCAGCCTCTCACACAGAATTATCACTCCACCAGTCTTCCACCAGCCTCCCACATAGAATTATCATTCCACCAGCCTCCCACATAGAATTACCACTCCACCAGCCTCCCACATAGAATTATCACTCCTCCAGCCTCTCATACAAAATTATCACTCCACCAGCCTTCCACCAGCCTCCCACCAGCCTCCCACATAGAATTATCATTCCACCAGCCTCCCACATAGAATTATCACTCCTCCAGCCTCTCACACAAAATTATCACTCCACCAGCCTTCCATCAGCCACCCACATAGAATTATCACTCCTCCAGCCTCTCACACAGAATTATCACTCCACCAGCCTCCCAAATAGAATTACCACTCCACCAGCCTCCCACATAGAATTATCACTCCACCAGCCTCCCACATAGAATTATCACTCCACCAGCCTCCCACATAGAATTATCACTCCTCCAGCCTCCCACACAGAATTATCACTCCTCCAGCCTCCCATATAGAATTACCACTCCACCAGCCTCCCACATAGAATTATCACTCCACCAGCCTCCCACATAGAGTTATCACTTCACCAGCCTCCCACATAGAATTATCACTCCTCCAGCCTCCCACATAGAATTGTCACTCCACCAGCCTCCCACATAGAATTATGACTCCACCAGCCTCTCACATAGAATTATCACTCCACCAGCCTCTCACATAGAATTATCTCTCCACCAGCCTCCCACATAGAATTATCACTCCACCAGCCTCTCACATAGAATTATCACCCCACCAGTCTCCCACATAGAATTATCAATCCTCCAGCCTCCCACATAGAATTTCCACTCCACCAGCCTCCCACATAGAATCATCACTCCTCCAGCCTCCCACATAGAATTATCACTCCTCCAGCCTCTCACATAGAATTATCACTCCACCAGCCTCCTACATAGAATTATCACTCCACCAGCCTCCCACATAGAATTATCATTCCACCAGCCTCCCACATAGAATTAGTACTCCACCAGCCTCCCACATAGAATTATCACTCTACAAGCCTCCCACATAGAATTATCACTTCACCAGCCTCCTACATAGAATTATCACTTCACCAGCCTCCTACATAGAATTATCACTCCACCAGCCTCCCACATAGAAATATAACTCCACCAGCCTCTCATATAGAATTATCACTCCACCAGCCTCTCATATAGAATTATCACTCCACCAGCCTCCCACATAGAATTATCACTCCACCAGCCTCTCATATAGAATTATCACTCCACCAGCCTCCCACATAGAATTATCACTCCACCAGCCTCTCACATATAATTATCACTCCACCAGCCTCCCACATAGAATTATCATTCCACCAGCCTCCCACATAGAATTTCCACTCCACCAGCCTCCCACATAGAATTATCACTCCTCCAGCCTATCACATAGAATTATCACTCCACCAGCCTCCCACATAGAATTATCACTCCACCAGCCTCCCACATAGAATTATCATTCCACCAGCCTCCCACATAGAATTATCACACCACCAGCCTCCCACACAGAATTATCACTCCACCGGCCTCCCACATAGAACTATCTCTCCACCAGCCTCCCACACAGAATTATCACTCCACCAGCCTCCCACATAGAATTACCACTCCACCAGCCTCCCACACAGAATTATCACTCCTCCAGCCTCTCACACAGAATTATCATTCCACCAGCCTCCCACATAGAATTATCACTCCACCAGCCTCCCACATAGAATTATCACTCCACCAGCCTCCCACATAGAATTATCACTCCACCAGCCTCCCACATAGAATTATCACTCCACCAGCCTCCCACATAGAATTATCACTCCACCATCCTCCCACATAGAATTATCACTCCACCAGCCTCTCACATAGAATTATCACTCCTCCAGCCTCCCACATAGAATTATCACTCCTCCAGCCTCCCACATAGAATTACCACTCCACCAGCCTCCTGCATAGAATTATCACTCCTCCAGCCTCCCGCATAGAATTATCACGCCACCAGTATCCCGCATTCCACCAGCCTCCCGCATAGAATTATCACTCCACCAGCCTCCCACATAGAATTATCACTCTACCAGCCTCCCACATAGAATTATCACTCCTCCAGCCTCCCACATAGAATTATTACTCCACCAGCCTCCCACATAGAATTATCACTCCTCCAGCCTCCCACATAGAATTATCACTCCTCCAGCCTCCCACATAGAATTATCACCCCACCAAACTCCCACATAGAATTACCACTCCACCAGCCTCCCACATAGAATTATCACTCCTCCAGCCTCCCACATAGAATTATCACTCCACCAGCCTCCCACATAGAATTATCACCCCACCAATCTCCCACATAGAATTACCACTCCACCAGCCTCCCACATAGAATTATCACTCCTCCAGACTCTCACATAGAATTATCACTCCACCAGCCTCCCACATAGAATTATCACTCCACCAGCCTCCCACATAGAATTATCACTCCTCCAGCCTCTCACACAGAATTATCACTCCAACAGCCTTCCACCAGCCTCCCACATAGAATTATCATTCCACCAGCCTCCCGCATAGAATTATCACGCCACCAGTCTCCCGCATTCCACCAGCCTCCCGCATAGAATTATGACTCCACTAGCCTCCCACATAGAATTATCACTCCACCAGCCTCCCACATAGAATTATCACTCTACCAGCCTCCCACATAGAATTATCACTCCTCCAGCCTCCCACATAGAATTATCACTCCACCAGCCTCCCACATAGAATTATCACTCCACCAGCCTCCCACATAGAATTATCACTCCTCCAGCCTCCCACATAGAATTATCATTATACAAGCCTCCCACATAGAATTATCACTCCTCCAGCCTCCCACATAGAATTATTACTCCACCAGCCTCCCACATGGAATTATCACTCCACCAGCCTCCCACATAGAATTATCACCCCACCACCCTCCCACATAGAATTGTCACTCCACCATCCTCCCACATAGAATAATCACTCCTCCAGCCTCCCACATAGAATTATCACTCCACCATCCTCCCACATAGAATTATCACTCCACCAGCCTCTCACATAGAATTATCACTCCTCCAGCCTCCCACATAGAATTATCACTCCTCCAGCCTCCCACATAGAATTACCACTCCACCAGCCTCCCGCATAGAATTATCACTCCTCCAGCCTCCCGCATAGAATTATCACGCCACCAGTATCCCGCATTCCACCAGCCTCCCGCATAGAATTATCACTCCACCAGCCTCCCACATAGAATTATCACTCTACCAGCCTCCCACATAGAATTATCACTCCTCCAGCCTCCCGCATAGAATTATCACGCCACCAGTCTCCCGCATTCCACCAGCCTCCCGCATAGAATTATCACTCCACCAGCCTCCCACATAGAATTATCACTCCACCAGCCTCTCACATAGAATTATCACTACACCAGCCTCCCACATTGAATTATCACTCTACCAGCCTCCCACATAGAATTATCACTCCACCAGCCTCCCACATAGAATTATCACTCCACCAGCCTCCCACATAGAATTATCACTCCACCAGCCTCCCACATAGAATTATCACTCCTCCCACATAGAATTATCACTCCTCCAGCCTCCCACATAGAATTACCACTCCACCAGCCTCCCGCATAGAATTATCACTCCTCCAGCCTCCCTCATAGAATTATCACGCCACCAGTCTCCCGCATTCCACCAGCCTCCCGCATAGAATTATCACTCCACCAGCCTCCCACATGGAATTATCACTCCACCAGCCTCCCACATAGAATTATCACTCCACCAGCCTCTCACATAGAATTATCACTCCACCAACCTCCCACATAGAATTATCACTCCACCAGCCTCCCACATAGAATTATCACTCCACCAGCCTCTCACATAGAATTATCACTCCACCAACCTCCCACATAGAATTATCACTCCACCAGCCTCCCACATAGAATTACCACTCCACCAGTCTCCCGCATAGAATTATCACTCCTCCAGCCTCCCTCATAGAATTATCACGCCACCAGTCTCCCGCATTCCACCAGCCTCCCGCATAGAATTATCACCAAACCAGTCTCCCGCATAGAATTATCATTCCACCAGCCTCCCACATAGAATTATCACTCCACCAGCCTCTCATAGAATTATCACTCCACCAGCCTCCCACATAGAATTATCACTCCTCCAGCCTCCCACATAGAATTATCACTCCACCAGCCTCCCACATAGAATTATCACTCCACCAGCCTCTCACATAGAATTATCACTCCACCAGCCTCCCACATAGAATTATCACTCCTCCAGCCTCCCACATAGGATTACCACTCCACCAGCCTCCCACATAGAATTATCACTCCTCCAGCCTCCCGCATAGAATTATCACGCCACCAGTCTCCCACATAGAATTATCATTCCACCAGCCTCCCACATAGAATTATCACTCCACCAGCCTCTCACATAGAGTTATCACTCCACCAGCCTCCCACATAGAATTATCATTATACAAGCCTCCCACATAGAATTATCACTCCTCCAGCCTCCCACATAGAATTATTACTCCACCAGCCTCCCACATAGAATTATCACTCCTCCAGCCTCCCACATAGAATTATCACTCCTCCAGCCTCCCACATAGAATTATCACCCCACCAAACTCCCACATAGAATTACCACTCCACCAGCCTCCCACATAGAATTATCACTCCTCCAGCCTCCCACATAGAATTATCACTCCACCAGCCTCCCACATAGAATTATCACCCCACCAATCTCCCACATAGAATTACCACTCCACCAGCCTCCCACATAGAATTATCACTCCTCCAGACTCTCACATAGAATTATCACTCCACCAGCCTCCCACATAGAATTATCACTCCACCAGCCTCCCACATAGAATTATCACTCCTCCAGCCTCCCACATAGAATTATCACTCCTCCAGCCTCCCACATAGAATTATCACCCCACCAATCTCACACATAGAATTACCACTCCACCAGCCTCCCACATAGAATTATCACTCCTCCAGCCTCCCACATAGAATTATCACTCCACCAGCCTCCCACATAGAATTATCACCCCACCAATCTCCCACATAGAATTATCATTCCACCAGACTCCCACATAGAATTATCACCCCACCAATCTCCCACATAGAATTACCACTCCACCAGCCTCCCACATAGAATTATCACTCCTCCAGACTCTCACATAGAATTATCACTCGTCCAGCCTCTCACACAGAATTATCACTCCACCAGCCTCCCACATAGAATTATCATTCCACCAGCCTCCCACATAGAATTACCACTCCACCAGCCTCCCACATAGAATTACCACTCCATCAGCCTCCCACATAGAATTATCACTCCTCCAGCCTCTCACACAGAATTATCACTCCACCAGCCTCCCACATAGAATTACCACTCCACCAGCCTCCCACATAGAATTATCACTCCACCAGCCTCCCACATAGAATTATCACTCCACCAGCCTCCCACATAGAATTACCACTCCACCAGCCTCCCACATAGAATTATCACTCCACCAGCCTCCCACATAGAATTATCACTCCACCAGCCTCCCACATAAAATTATCACTCCTCCAGCCTCCCACACAGAATTATCACTCCTCCATCCTCCCATATAGAATTATCACTCCACCAGCCTCCCACATAGAATTATCACTCCTCCAGCCTCCCACATAGAATTATCACTTCACCAGCCTCCCACATAGAATTATTACTCCACCAGCCTCTCACATAGGATTATGACTCCGCCAGCCTCCCACATAGAATTATCTCTCCACCAGCCACCCACATAGAATTATCACTCCACCAGCCTCTTACATAGAATTATCATTCCACCAGCCTCCCACATAGAATTATCACCCCACCAGTCTCCCACATAGAATTATCACTCCTCCAGCCTCTCACATAGAATTATCACTCCTCCAGCCTCCCACATAGAATTATCATTCCACCAGCCTCCCACATAGAATTTCCACTTCACCAGCCTCCCACATAGAATTATCACTCCTCCAGCCTCCCACATAGAATTATCACTCCTCCAGCCTCTCACATAGAATTATCACTCCTCCAGCCTCCCACATAGAATTATCACTCCACCAGCCTCTCACATAGAATTATCACCCCACCAGTCTCCCACATAGAATTATCACTCCTCCAGCCTCTCACATAGAGTTATCACTCCACCAGCCTCCCACATAGAATTATGTCTCCACCAGCCTCCCACATAGAATTATCACTCCACCAGCCTCTCACATAGAATTATCACCCCACCAGTCTCCCACATAGAATTATCACTCCTCCAGCCTCTCACATAGAATTATCACTCCACCAGCCTCCCACATAGAATTATCACTCCTCCAGCCTCCCACATAGAATTATCACTCCACCAGCCTCCCACATAGAATTATCATTCCACCAGCCTCCCACATAGAATTACCACTCCACCAGCCTCCCACATAGAATTACCACTCCATCAGCCTCCCACATAGAATTACCACTCCACCAGCCTCTCACACAGAATTATCACTCCACCAGTCTTCCACCAGCCTCCCACATAGAATTATCATTCCACCAGCCTCCCACATAGAATTACCACTCCACCAGCCTCCCACATAGAATTATCACTCCTCCAGCCTCTCATACAAAATTATCACTCCACCAGCCTTCCACCAGCCTCCCACATAGAATTATCATTCCACCAGCCTCCCACATAGAATTATCACTCCTCCAGCCTCTCACACAAAATTATCACTCCACCAGCCTTCCATCAGCCACCCACATAGAATTATCACTCCTCCAGCCTCTCACACAGAATTATCACTCCACCAGCCTCCCAAATAGAATTACCACTCCACCAGCCTCCCACATAGAATTATCACTCCACCAGCCTCCCACATAGAATTATCACTCCACCAGCCTCCCACATAGAATTATCACTCCTCCAGCCTCCCACACAGAATTATCACTCCTCCAGCCTCCCATATAGAATTACCACTCCACCAGCCTCCCACATAGAATTATCACTCCACCAGCCTCCCACATAGAGTTATCACTTCACCAGCCTCCCACATAGAATTATCACTCCTCCAGCCTCCCACATAGAATTGTCACTCCACCAGCCTCCCACATAGAATTATGACTCCACCAGCCTCTCACATAGAATTATCACTCCACCAGCCTCTCACATAGAATTATCTCTCCACCAGCCTCCCACATAGAATTATCACTCCACCAGCCTCTCACATAGAATTATCACCCCACCAGTCTCCCACATAGAATTATCAATCCTCCAGCCTCCCACATAGAATTTCCACTCCACCAGCCTCCCACATAGAATCATCACTCCTCCAGCCTCCCACATAGAATTATCACTCCTCCAGCCTCTCACATAGAATTATCACTCCACCAGCCTCCCACATAGAATTATCACTCCACCAGCCTCCCACATAGAATTATCATTCCACCAGCCTCCCACATAGAATTAGTACTCCACCAGCCTCCCACATAGAATTATCACTCTACAAGCCTCCCACATAGAATTATCACTTCACCAGCCTCCTACATAGAATTATCACTTCACCAGCCTCCTACATAGAATTATCACTCCACCAGCCTCCCACATAGAAATATAACTCCACCAGCCTCTCATATAGAATTATCACTCCACCAGCCTCTCATATAGAATTATCACTCCACCAGCCTCCCACATAGAATTATCACTCCACCAGCCTCTCATATAGAATTATCACTCCACCAGCCTCCCACATAGAATTATCACTCCACCAGCCTCTCACATATAATTATCACTCCACCAGCCTCCCACATAGAATTATCATTCCACCAGCCTCCCACATAGAATTTCCACTCCACCTGCCTCCCACATAGAATTATCACTCCTCCAGCCTATCACATAGAATTATCACTCCACCAGCCTCCCACATAGAATTATCACTCCACCAGCCTCCCACATAGAATTATCATTCCACCAGCCTCCCACATAGAATTATCACACCACCAGCCTCCCACACAGAATTATCACTCCACCGGCCTCCCACATAGAACTATCTCTCCACCAGCCTCCCACACAGAATTATCACTCCACCAGCCTCCCACATAGAATTACCACTCCACCAGCCTCCCACACAGAATTATCACTCCTCCAGCCTCTCACACAGAATTATCATTCCACCAGCCTCCCACATAGAATTATCACTCCTTCAGCCTCCCACATAGAATTATCACTCCACCAGCCTCCCACACAGAATTATCACTCCTCCAGCCTCTCACACAGAATTATCATTCCACCAGCCTCCCACATAGAATTTTCATTCCACCAGCCTCCCACATAGAATTATCATTCCACCAGCCTCCCACATAGAATTACCACTCCACCAGGCTCTCACATAGAATTATCATTCCACCAGCCTCCCACATAGAATTATCACTCCACCAACCTCCCACATAGAATTATCACTCCACCAGCCTCCAACATAGAATATCACTCCACCAGCCTCCCACATAGAATTATCATTCCACCAGCCTCCCACATAGAATTATCACCCCACCACCCTCCCACATAGAATTACCACTCCACCAGCCTCCCACATAGAATTATCACTCCACCAGCCTCCCACATAGAATTATCACTCCACCAGCCTCCCACATAGAATTATCACTCCACCAGCCTCCCACATAGAATTATCACTCCACCAGCCTCTCACATAGAATTATCACTCCACCAGCCTCCCACATAGAATTATCACTCCACCAGCCTCTCATATAGAATTATCACTCCACCAGCCTCTCATATAGAATTATCACTCCACCAGCCTCCCACATGGAATTATCACCCCACCAGCCTCCCACACAGAATTGTTGCATCACCAGTCTCCCAACTCAATATGATTGGATTCCACAATTTCTGAAATTAAAACAAAATAAACCCCACTCCTCACCTTGCTCTGCTGCAACGTTGCAGCACCAGCCTGTGCGTTGAATCGGAGGCTCCGCTCTGCAGGCACACACTAGTGATGTAATTTTGCCTGCAGTGCGGAGCCTCAGACCCATTGGTGCAGGCTGAATGCTGGATCACGGAGTGTCCGGTGTCCATTCATCAATGTCTGTGTCCTGATGATGCTGAGACCACTGAAAGTGATGACAGTGAAGGTGAGAAAGTCTGAGGCTCAGCAGCACCAGGCCCACCCTGACCCCATAGTGGCCATATGGTCTCCAGCTATTAATGGTACGCCCCTTGTTTTAGAAACAATTTGGTCTTTATCGAGTCAGGAATAGAAAAGCAGCAATTGACAGACAAGCAGCAAACAAGTCTATGTGTACAGAGGCCACCAGAGTGCCAATGTGCCATCCCTGAGGCTCAGTTGCCACAGAGGTACTGCACCTTCTCCTAAGGTGTAGTGCCCCACACAGGATAGTTCAGCAATGGACCAGATTGCGGCTCCATGCTTAGAGGGTAGCAGACCACCTTTCGTGGGTCCTTGCTTCGTAACACGAGATGAGTTGGGAGGTGGGTGGGGTTAGATATAAAAGAGTGGGAAAGCTTAGAATTTCAGGTCAGTCTGACAGAATGTCAGTCGAGTAGGAAGTCACTCAGACAGGACTGAGGATCCCTGGAAGAGGGATGGAGGAAGGAGTGCTGCAGCTGCCTCAGTGACCTGAGCCAGCTGGCACGGGAAAGGAACAGAGGGAGAAAGACGTAGAACTGCAACCTAAGCTTCCATAAGAGAGAGATGAACAGCGCGGAATGAAGGAGTAGGAAAACAGAGAGGAGTTGTGGGTCAGAAGAGAAACCCTGCCTTTAGGTTCTCAACGCAAGGTTGGGGACCGGTCCCCGAGGTTGTATGGACACTTATGTTTCTGCAGCAGACACCGGTGGAGTAGTTGGCTGTAAATGCATTACTCCCATCCAAGACTTGGGACACAACAGCAACACGGATAGATAGCCGGGATCCAGGAGCATCCCTGAGCAGGCTACAGCTGTCTGTCATACAAGTAAGGTTCTAGGAACATCTGACAGGAGGAACTTCAGAGTAACCACAGTACTGGAGCTCTTCACACTAATAGGTGCAATATCGGAGTCGTTCAGGACAGGTACATGTTGGCAGAGTGTTGGAGAGGAGAAGCCTAACTTGCCCGGGAGGTTGATTGAGTCTCTGCCCCGGAGGACATGGCATGGAAGCGGGCACCAGTGGTTACCAAGAACTGTGAGTAAAGCGTTAAAACTGCAAGCCCTGGTGTCCTCCATTCCTTCTTGCGTCCGCTAGCACTGCTACATTCCCTGCAGCGGACACTACACCATCAAGGTGTCCCCACATCTACACTGCCCTGTGACAACAGCCCTGCCTGTGGAGGGCTATACCACCATTGCTGCATCCCACCATCTGTCCCAGAGGATCTGTCTGCAGCGTCGGCGTAACATCTTCCTTGCCGAACACCACAGGTGGCGTCACAAACTATTCAATTCCATTAGCCACACACCACCATTGACATTGGGCGCCCAGGGCCACGGATCGGGTCACAGCTGCCGTGATACTTTCCCCCTGACACCGGCCCGATACCGAGTACCCCACAGCCCTGGGTGTGAGGGCGACCCAATTTTGGCGTCACGAACAGGATTACGAGACCCGATGCCATCGGGTTCTGTGCGCCTTAAATTTGTGAAACTTTTTACTTTTGAAAATGTGCAGAAGACCTGATTTAATAGACTGTAAAATGGACATTAGAAATGGCCGCTGGCGCGGAGAAGAAGGGCGTGAAGAGATGGGAGGTCCTACGAAGAGACCGCGAAGAGTATTGGGCCTTCCCTGCCTGAATTACTATGTGACAGCAACATGACCCACCCCCCGAGGGGTTCGTATACTGGCTTGGTATGGAGGCGCTGGAAGAAGACGCCACCCCCCGGAAGGAGCGGCAGAAGAAGCCAGTGGCGGGAAAGAGGCCAAGGCAGGAAGAAGAACGCCAGCACGCCATGATGGAAGGAGCGTGGAGGCCAGAAGGAAATGATGGGGAGAAGCCACCTTCCCCCAGGCAGCGCTCGCAGAGCGTACCGCCACTGAGACACCCTTTACAGCGCCCGCCGCTGCATCAAGGCCGGTGCTGCCTTTGGACGCGGCCAGCGAGGAGATGATACATGAAAGTGGGTCGCCCTGGCACACCCAGGGCAGTGGGGTACTCGGAACCGGGCCGGTGTCAAGGCGGGAATGTGTCACAGCAGCAGGGACCCGATCCGTGGCCCTGGGCGCCCAATATCAATGGCAGTGATGTTAATGGTGTTAAAGTTTATATGAATAGTTCGTGACGCCACCCGTGGTGTTTGGCAAGTAAGATGGTAAGCCAACGCTGCATACAGATCCGCTAGGACTGATGGTGTGGTGCAGCAGAGATGGTATAGCTCCCCACAGGTGGAGCTGTAGTCCCAGGGCAGTGTAGGTGCAATGGATGAGGAGAGGCGCAGAATGGTATGGAGGCTGGTACCCAGGTGTAGTGGTGCTGGAATAACTGGAGGACACCAGAGTATGCAGTTCCAAAGCTTTACTCACTGTTTGCAGTTCACACAACTGCCTGCCTCCGTACTGTGTTCTCCAGGTCAGGGCTCCAGCCAACCTCCAGGCAGGATAGGATTCTCCCTTCCACACTCCGCCAACATGTACCTTACTGAACGACTCCTCCAATGCGCCTTTAGGTGCGAAGCACTCCAGTACTTAGTTACCCTGGAATGCCTCTCTCTAGGTGTTCCTAGTCTTCACTTGTATGACAGACAGCTGTAGCCTGCTTCGGGGACTCCTCACTGCGTCCCGGCTCTCTATTCAGTTGCTGTTGTGTCCAAAGTCTATGATGGGAGTAAGGCGTTAGCGGCTCACTACTCCTCCAGTGTCTGTTGCTGGACATAAAGATCCAATTAACCTCGGGGACCAGGCTCTGGCCTTTGCGCTCTCTGGACTGGAAGGGTTCTCTCTCTTTCTCAACTTGCTTCCCACCGTCCTTCTATTCTCCTTTGTTCCGATCTGTTCTCTCTCTCTCTCTCTTATGGAAGGTTAGGTTATCAATCTTATCAGCCTCTTTCTCTGGTCTTTCTCGTGCCAGCAGCCCAGATCACTGGGACCTGCTGCAGCACGTCCCTCAGACACCCATCTTCTCTCTTTTCTCTCCTCCAACCAACTACTAACTTTCACTCTTCCCACTCTTTTGTATCATCTTACTCCACCCGCCTCCCAGCACCTCTCGTGTTACAAAGCAGGGTTCCACGAGGGGTGCTCTGCTGACCCCCAGCATAAAGCTGTTAGGTGGCCCCACTGAACTATCCTGTGTGTGGAATGCAGGTGTGGAGCGTGGTCTGGAGTTCCCACCTTACCTGGATGGTGGGGCACTACATTTTAGGAGAAGGTGCAGTACCTCTATGGCGACTGAAGCCTCAGGGGCGCCACATACCCCCCGTTAAACACAGCACATCCGCGGGCTGTAAGACAACAAAAGGTACAATACAGGAACACACAAAAATTTTTACATTTTTAAATGCTATTCAACAATACTTATCTAATCTTCCTAATGTAGGAGGCATATTTCTTAAACGTTACAAACAGGTTAACTTCCTATCTTAATATCAAAAATTTACTTAAGTGCAATTCTTAATTCAAAGTGCTATACTCAACACATTTTCTTTATTACATTTTCTATCAATTATTCTCTTCTTCTTTTTCTCTTCTACTGGACGCAAGACACTGACCATCTACTCTTGGCCTGTCACCTGTCACTTTCAATTCTTCAGTCTTTATTCAATTCTCACATTCTATCTCAAAACTTTTCTAATTCTCTGTATCAAATATTCTATAAAAAACATTTACTTTTCATAAGACACAACATTATCAAATACGTTATCATAAAACATTCAAAATTCTTGTAAGGTGCTGAATGCTGCTCCCAGCCGGGATTTCCTGCAGTGTCCTTTGAGGTAGACATCATTCTTCAAAAAGTGTCCATGCAAAAACATTATCTTTGCAAAGAGTCTTTTTATATGTAAAACCAAGAAAGGGCACCTAAAGAGGTGCAACTATTTACAATAAAAGTTTTTGGATCAATCAGCGTGTATGATCTCCACAGTTCCATTTGTTGAAATAGGCAACAAAACTGCTACCGGAAAAATATGATAGCAAAAGCAACAAAGCACAACTGGTGCAACAAACCCTCCTGGGTAATGAGATTTGGTAAATGTAAATTTCAATTGTGGCTACCAGATTCAAAGTAGTCATTGGCAATCCGTAGGTACTCCTCTTCCCACGGTGTCAAGCCAGTGATTTTTGGTTTGGGCTGCCGAACTGGAGGTGTTGCTGGAGCAGCCTGGTTCCTAGGATCAGGTACCTGAGCAGTCTGAGTGGTACTGGTGGATGGAGGGGCATTGACTGGTTTCGATGGCAGGTACTTCTCGACGAACTCTGCAGGGATATGTCGTACATTCAGGGCGTACCACCCCCTGAGTCCCTCATGCCGGGTAAAGGTCACATACTCCCCAGGCTGCACGTCTCTATTTATTATTTATTATTATTTATTTATATAGCACCATTGATTCCATGGTGCTGTACATGAGAAGGGGTTACATACAAATTACAGATATCACTTAGGCCTCTTTCACACATCAGATTTTCGCCGTCAGGCGCGATCCGGCACTTTTGACAAAAACCGGATCCGGCGAAATGCAATGCCGGATTCGGTTTCCCCCCATTTACTTGCATTTGCGCGGGATCGGGCCGGATGGCCATGCGTTTCATCCGGTTTTCGCCGGATCCGGCAATGTGTTGCAATCCGGCGTCTGGAAAAAACGGCTACTGTAACGTTTTTTGTCTCCGGAAAACCGGATGAAACCGGATGAAACGCATGGCCATCCGGCCCGATCCGGCGCAAATGCAAGTAAATGGGGGGGAAACCGAATCCGGCATTGCATTTCGCCGGATCCGGTTTTTGTCAAAAGTGCCGGATCGCGCCTGACGGCGAAAACCTGATGTGTGAAAGTAGCCTTACAGTAAACAAACTAACAATGACAGACTGATACCGAGGGGAGAGAGGACCCTGCCCTTTCGGGCTTACATGCTACAGGATGGTGGGGATGGAGACAGTAGGCTGGCGGGTTGCAGCAGTTCCGGTGTTGGTTGAGGTGAAATCACCGGTAGTGGTGAGAGAGAAGGAGGTAGCGGGGTCATTGCAGGCTGTAGGCTTTCTTGAAGAGGTGGGATTTCAGGTTCCGTCTGAAGGATCCAAATGTGGTTGATAGTCGGACTTGTTGGGGCAAAGAATTCCAGAGAATAGGGGCTATTCGGGAGAAGTCTTGGAGGCGGTTGGGTGAGGAGCGAATAAGTGTGGAGGAGAGAAGGAGGTCTTGGGAGGACCGGAGATTACGTGAGGGAAGGTATCGGGAGATTCGTTCAGAGACATATGGGGGAGACAGGTTATAGATGGCCTTGTAGGTCAGAATTAGTAATTTGAACTGGATACGCTGAGGGAATGGGAGCCAGTGAAGAGATTTGCAGAGGGGAGAAGTGGAGGAGTAGTGAGGAGAGAGATGAATTAGTCGGGCGTCAGAGTTAAGGATAGACTGGAGAGGTGCGAGGGTGTTAGCAGGGAGACCACAGAAAAGGATGTTGCAGTAGTCGAGGCGGGAGATGATGAGGGCATGCATAAGCATTTTAGTAGATTGAGGGTTGAGGAAAGGACGGATTCTGGAAATATTTTTGAGCTGGAGGTGACAGGAGGTAGAAAGAGCTTGGATGTGCGGTTTGAAGGACAGGGCAGAGTCAAAGGTTACTCCGAGGCAGCAGACATCTGGTACTGGGGAAAGTGTGATGTCATTAATTGTTATAGCTAGGTCGGGTAAAGAAGATCTGTGAGATGGAGGAAAGATGATGAGTTCAGATTTGTCTACATTGAGTTTGAAGAAGCGAGAGGAGAAGAAGGAGGATATGGCTGATAGACACTCTGGGATTCTGGACAGTAGAGAGGTGACGTCTGGGCCAGAGAGGTAGATCTGAGTGTCATCAGCATAAAGGTGGTAGTGGAATCTGTGGGACTTTATGAGTTGCCCCAGACCAAGTGTATAGATTGAGAAGAGTAGTGGTCCTAAAACAGAGCCTTGGGGGACTCCAACAGAGAGAGGGTGGGATGAGGAGGTGGTGTGGGAGTGGGAAACGCTGAATGTGCGGTTGGAAAGGTATGAGGAGATCCAGGATAGGGCAAGGCCTTTGATGCCGAAGGAGGAGAGGATCTGTAGTAGGAGGCTGTGGTCAACTGTGTCAAATGCAGCGGACAGGTCTAGAAGCAGGAGTATAGAGTATTGTCCATTTGATTTGGCTGTAAGTAGGTCGTTAGTAATTTTGGTCAGGGCTGTCTCAGTGGAGTGATGGGGGCGGAAACCAGATTGTAGATTGTCAAAGAGCGAGTTAGATGATAGCTGGGAGGAAAGTTCAGCATGGACATGCTGTTCCAGGAGTTTGGAAGCGAATGGGAGCAACGATATTGGACATAGCGGACATATCAGGATGCCCTCTCCTCAGATGGGACTCCACATCATGCCGGTTGAAGAACAGGTCACCAATGCGCTTGGGGTCCGCGATGAATCCAAAACCCCTCTCCTTATTCACATTCAGCACCTGCCCCCATCCGGCTGCATCCCGGGGGCCATGATGACCTGCACGGGCCCTCTCCATTCCGGGCCAGATCCGGGCCCAGCACAGCCTGCTTCCTCTGCTCCCTCTCCCGATATTCCACTGTCAGCTGCCAAATAGTGTTCTGACATCCTGCCCAACTCTCTTCTTTCTCCCACTCTTACCGGGACCTGCTCTCACCCACAGCACAGCATCCCGGTCCCAGACCAGATCCAGGACGACCTGGCCGGCCGCTGCGACTGCGGTACACCCCGGGGCCTTCCCAGGTGGAGGAACATCGGATATACCTGGGGCCTCCTGGCGGTGCAGCCTCTGCTCCGGTGCAGGTGGTGATGGAGCGGATGGTGGCTCCGGATCCGCGGGGGCTTCGGTCAAGACCTGCGCAGCCGCAACAGGTCCGGGCGGGAGCACGGTCTCAGCTACCGGGTCCTCCGGTGACTTCTTCGGGCGAGCGGGCCTCAGCTGCACGGACAGCGTGGAGGTGAAAATTAATGCTGCCGGGGAACAGTCCGGTGCGGTAGTGGCGGGTACCGATGGAGGGGGTACCGCTGATGTAGGCCCCGCCGGGGCGTGCTGCCATCTCAGACACTCCAGCGCTTCTCTTCTTAGCTGCAGACGGGTAGTCAGTTCCGTGATCTCATCCTGTAGCTTCCGGTAAATCATGCCAACTTCAGGGTTGGAGCCGTCAGCCATGGTGCCGGGGGTTTGCACTTCCCCGCCCTCCGCAGGCCTCCTTCCCTCACTCTCCAAAATGGCGTTCTGGCGTTCTTCTTCTTGCTCCGCCCTTCTGCTCGCCACTGGCTTTCTCTGCCCCTCCTTACGGGGGCGGCGTCTTCTTCCCGCGCCTCCATACCAAGCCAGTATACGAACCCCTCGGGGGGTGGGCCATGTATCGGTCACATAGTAATTCAGGCAGGGACGGCCTAAGACTCTTCGCAGTCTTTTCTTAGGATCTCCCATCTCTTCACGCCCTTCTTCTCCGCGCCAGCGGCCATTTCTAATGTCCATTTTACAGTCTATTAAATTTAGTCTTCTGCACATTTTCAAACGTTGTAAATCCAAGGCACAAAGAACCCGATGGCATTGGGTCTCGTCATCCTGTTCATGACGCCAAAATTAGGTCGCCCTCGCACACCCAGGGCAGCGGGGTACTCGGTACCGGGCTGGTGTCAAGGCGGGAATGTGTCACAGCAGCGGGGACCCGGTCTGTGGCCCTGGGCACCCAATATCAATGGCGGTGATGTTAATGGTGTTAAAGTTTATATGAATAGTTCGTGACGCCACCCGTGGTGTTTGGCAAGTAAGATGGTAAGCCAACGCTGCATACAGATCTGCTGGGACTGATGGTGTGGTGCAGCAGAGATGGTATAGCTCCCCACAGGTGGAGCTGTAGTCCCAGGGCAGTGTAGGTGCAATGGATGAGAGGCGCAGAATGGTATGGAGGCTGGTACCCAGGTATAGTGGTGCTGGAATAACTGGAGGACACCAGAGTATGCAGTTCCAAAGTTTTACTCACTGTTTGCAGTTCACACAACTGCCTGCCTCCGTACTGTGTTCTCCAGGTCAGGGCTCCAGCCAACCTCCAGGCAGGATAGGATTCTCCCTTCCACACTCCGCCAACATGTACCTTACTGAACGACTCCTCCAATGCACCTTTAGGTGCGAAGCACTCCAGTGCTTAGTTACCCTGGAATACCTCTCTCTAGGTGTTCCTAGTCGTTACTTGTATGACAGACAGCTGTAGCCTGCTTCGGGGACTCCTCACTGTGTCCCAGCTCTCTATTCAGTTGCTGTTGTGTCCCAAGTCTATGATGGAAGCAATGAAAAGGAGGATGAATGAACTCATGGAGATCAACATCCGACACTGCGGAGACACCATCACGTGTTTCTCAACGCAGTGATTCTAGAGCACTGCCCCCATCCCTTATGGGAAATATGTAAAACATACAAAACAGAAGCCGCGGAGACACCATCACATGTTTCTCAACGCAAGCAATGACCAGCCAGGTCTTTGCCCGGGAAGGAACAACCACGGGAAGGGCAGTCTCCAATGAAGGAAACCACCTATGCCAAAACATGGTATCCATCCACATACAGCTGTTTCGGGGTATTGCCCCTCATCAGTGTGGAGTAGGAAACTGGCTGGTAGGAGCCTCTGTTTTGCATGTTTTACATATTTCCCATAAGGGATGGGGGCAGTGCTCTAGAATCACTGCGTTGAGAAACACGTGATGGTGTCTCCGCAGTGTCGGATGTTGATCTCCATGAGTTCATTCATCCTCCTTTTCATAGTCTTTTTACTAGGCATTGCTCCTACCAGCCAGTTTCCTACTCCACACTGATGAGGGGCAATACCCCGAAACAGCTGTATGTGGATGGATACCATGTTTTGGCATAGGTGGTTTCCTTCATTGGAGACTGCCCTTCCTGTGGTTGTTCCTTCCCGGGCAAAGACCTGGCTGGTCATTGCTTGCGTTGAGAAACATGTGATGGTGTCTCCGCGGCTTCTGTTTTGCATGTTTTACATATTTCCCATAAGGGATGGGGGCAGTGCTCTAGAATCAATGCGTTGAGAAACACGTGATGGTGTCTCCGCAGTGTCGGATGTTGATCTCCATGAGTTCATTCATCCTCCTTTTCATAGTCTTTTTACTAGGCATTGCTCTTACCAGCCAGTTTCCTACTCCACACTGATGAGGGGCAATACCCCGAAACAGCTGTATGTGGATGGATACCATGTTTTGGCATAGGTGGTTTCCTTCATTGGAGACTGCCCTTCCCGTGGTTGTTCCTTGCCGGGCAAAGACCTGGCTGGTCATTGCTTGCGTTGAGAAACATGTGATGGTGTCTCCGCGGCTTCTGTTTTGCATGTTTTACATATTTCCCATAAGGGATGGGGGCAGTGCTCTAGAATCACTGCGTTGAGAAACACGTGATGGTGTCTCCGCAGTGTCGGATGTTGATCTCCATGAGTTCATTCATCCTCCTTTTCATAGTCTTTTTTACTAGGCATTGCTCCTACCAGCCAGTTTCCTACTCCACACTGATGAGGGGCAATACCCCGAAACAGCTGTATGTGGATAGATACCATGTTTTGGCATAGGTGGTTTCCTTCATTGGAGACTGCCCTTCCCGTGGTTGTTCCTTCCCGGGCAAAGACCTGGCTGGTCATTGCTTGCTTTGAGAAACACGTGATGGTGTCTCCGCGGCTTCTGTTTCGCGACTGAAGCCTCAGGGGCGCCACAAAAGTCCCGGAGATTGTGGGACGGGAGCGGAGTCCCAGCCCGAAGCCGGCGCGGCCACGCAGGCTCCTATCGGCCTGTCCTGGTCCTGCACCAGGACCGATGCAGCTACCGGCCGTATGACAGACAACCCCACTGTAACAACCCTGCTGGCATCACTGCATGGCCTCCCATCCCCCGCACACCAATTTACATTCTGCTTCAAGCCATGCTGTGAATTCTGTCTATTGCCAGCTCTGTGCCTCTTCTCTCCATGTTTCCAGACTGTGTGTATAGGGGGGGCGGCGCCTGAACTCTCTGATTCTTATGCAGTCAGGGTGCAGCTGTGTAATATGTCCCTTACCAGTCACCTAGAGCCCTTGACTATTTAGTTTTGCCACTCCCACTGAAACATGGCCTGTGCAATGTCTAAACTCAGTTAGCTCCTTGCTGCTGAGCCAGCCAGGCCCTGTCCTATGTCTTGCCTTCTCTGAAGGCTCTTATTGCATATTCCTGTGTTTTGGTACCTTGCCTAGTACTTCTCTGTCCCCCTGCCAGGAGGCAGAATATCCTGGTCCTTGTGTCTCTGTCTGAACTCAGTCTTACCTCTGTCTGTCAGCCTCCTTGTCTGTGGTTCCTTCTCTGCTGTGTCTTTCCTTGTGTCCTCCCTATCTGAGGCTCTGCTCTCTTGCAGCTCTGCCTGCTCTGTTCCCTTGCAGCTCTGCTCTCTTGCAGCTCTGCCTGCTCTGCTCTCTTGCAGCTCTGCCTGCTCTGCTCTCGCAGCTCTGCTCTCTTGCAGCTCTGCCTGCTCGGCTCTCCTGCTGCTCTGCCTGCATGGCTCCCTAGCCGCTCTGCCTGCATGGCTCCCTAGCCGCTCTGCCTGCACGGCTCCCTAGCCACTCTGCCTGCCTGGCTCCCTAGCCGCTCTGCCTGCCCGGCTTCCTAGGAGCTCTGCCTGCCCGGCTCCCTAGCCGCGCTGCCTGCCGGCTCCCTAGCCGCTCTGCCTACCCGGCTGCCTAGCTGCTCTGCCTGCCTGGCTCCCAAGCCGCTCTGCCTGCCTGGCTCCCTAGCAGCTCTGCCTGCCCGGCTCCCTAGCCACTCAGCCTACTCGGCTCCCTTGCAGCCCAACTCTACTCCGCACCTTCTGTGTGAACAGGTCCAAACCTGTTTCTTCATATTCCACTCCTTCCTGCCTATATCCATACCTGCACCTCCTGTGTGAACAGGCCCAAACCTGTTCCCTCATATACCACTCCTGCTTGCCCTGTGTCTCAAGCCGTCACCTACCTGCTCTGTGTCTCCAAGCCGTGCCCGCTTGCCCAGTGTCTCCAAGCCGTGCCCGCTTGCCCAGTGTCTCCAAGCCGTGCCCGCTTGCCCAGTGTCTCCAAGCCGTGCCCACTTGCCCAGTGTCTCCAAGCCGTGCCCACTTGCCCAGTGTCTCAGCCGTGCTTGTCTTGTCAACCTCCCTGCCTGTCTATAGCACCTGTCCAAGTGACTTGTCCCCGAGTGGGATCAGCAGCCACAGCCAGACACCACCCTGGAGTGGCACCCGGCAGCTACCTGCCGCACAAGCCTGACCTCACCATCAGAGGCTCCAGTGAAGACCGAGGTAGCTGTCGTAGTCACGCCCCTTCCAGGGTAGTCTGGTTTGTGACACAGTGGGGCCACAACCCCCCAGCTCGCGCCATTCAGCCAAGGCGCGAGCGTGACTGTTTGCACAGGCCCCGATCCCCACTGATTCCCATGTCCTTCCACTCACAGAGCGTCATGAACTTTTGTCCTGCCAGTATGACCAATCAGAAGAATTTGTTCCACCCTGCGTGGTTCCGATTGTGGAGACCTCTGAACCAATCATCGTCTCCAATGCCCTGTACAATCAGCTCCTGGCCTATGAAGAGCACGACCCAGCAGACCCGCCTAGGTTCTATGGGGACCCTAAAGAGTGCCAAGGGTTCCTGAAAAAGTGCCTGCACTACATCCTGCAGAATGCAGCTTGTTTCCCCTCTGACCGGGTCAAGGTGGGATACATCATGTCCTACCTAGCTGGTGATGCTTTAACATGGATCTGTCCCTTCTGGGAAGCAAGGGATCCTATCATCATGAACATAGGGGCCTTCCTGGTGGCATTTCGTAAAGTGTTCGACATGCCTCGTCCAGCTGCTCCTGAAAAGTCTTCCCCTCCAAGCTTCCAGAGACAGACCAGACAACAGGAACCTGTGGGTGAAACGTCTCAACTACCGATGACCGTCCAGCCATCACGTGTTCCACAGTCTGCCGGTGCGGCGTCCCGTGCAAGATCCAAGAGGTCGAAAAAGAAGAAGCGGGCCAAGTTGCAGCCGGAATCTGGCCTTTGCCCTGTGAAGCCTGTACTCCAGAACCCTGGGCCAGTAGGAGAGGCTGCCTCTGGCGAGAATACTCCCTCTCCATTAAACTGTTTAACTGTTTCTCTGCCTTCAGGGAGCTTTGGTGTGTTTAAGTCTCCAGTTTTACAGAGTCAGTGTGTGGTCTCTGTCATACAGCTCCCGAAGCCGGCGTGGGCGTTGTCTCAAGGTGGCCGAGCCCTATTGGAGAACAGTCTAGTCCTGCAAGGACAACTACAGCTCCAGGTCGGAGCTTTATACATGAAGAAGTTCATCTTCCACTTGCTGACTGGTATGCCCATGGGTCATTCTGATCCAGAGATTCTAGCACCCATTTTTGTCTGGAAACCTAGCAGGGCACCGCGCTTGAAACAATCAAGTGACAAGAGGTGTCTGGTTCTCTTGCGTCAGAGTCGGTCAGCAAGGTCACCTTCTTCATCTGGTCTGCTAGTCGTCGAGTCAAGGGGTGATGACGTCTCCGAAGAAGGGGAGGCGGTGTCAGTCTCCTCACATGTCTCCAGCGACTATACCAGTGGTCTGCTCCCAGGAGCATCCCTGTCTCTTGATTGTCCTCCCCTGGATTACGGGCTGAAAATGGGTCCTAAGTATTTGCCTTCAACCCCCGTATGGCCAGTGAGTGAAGATACTGAGACAGAGATTTTCTCACGCTCTAACCTGGAAGAGGAGGACCAGTTTTTTCAGGGTAACAGGCTGAAGTGGCTCCCTGTATGTTTGCCTCCAGCTTCCATTTGGCTAGTTGGTGAAGATACCTGGGCAGAGATGCTTCCTCCTGATCCTAAGGAGGAGGTGCAATTTTCTTGGGATATCGGGCTGAAGTTGGACTCAGTGAAGGTCTCTTCTGTTTCCAGCTGGCCGGCTGATGTAGGGGTCAAGTCTGAGGCTTCCAGGTCCCTGCTTTCTGCCACCCAGGAGAAAGAAATCCAAGTCCTTATACCCTCTATGTTGGAATCTGACTCCATCGGGCACCAGGAAGCTTGGCACTCCGGGATTCGTGATGGCACACATATTCCACCCTACCTGAAGGATGTCGTGTCAACCTGGACTGTGTGTGGTCCCATACTCCTTCTTCAGGTCATTCTGGCAGGCTTCAGGAAGAGGGGCCGTAAAGGGGGGGTACTGTAACAACCCTGCTGGCATCACTGCATGGCCTCCCATCCCCCGCACACCAACTTACTTTCTGCTTCAAGCCATGCTGTGAATTCTGTCTGTTGCCAGCTCTGTGCCTCTGCTCTCCATGTTTCCAGACTGTGTGTATAGGGGGGCGGCGCCTGAACTCTCTGGTTCTTATGCAGTCAGGGTGCACCTGTTTAATATGTCCCTTACCAATCACCTAGAGCCCTTGACTATTTAGCTTCGCCACACCCACTGAAACATTGCCTGTGCAATGTCTAAACTCAGTTAGCTCCTTGCTGCTGAGCTAGCCAGGCCCTGTCCTATGTTTTGCCTTCTCTGAAGGCTCTTATTGCGTATTCCTGTGTCTTGGTACCTTGCCTAGTACTTCTCTGTCCCCCTGGCAGGAGGCAGAATATCCTGGTCCTTGTGTCTCTGTCTGAACTCAGTCTTACCTCTGTCTTTCAGCCTCCTTGTGTGTGGTTCCTTCTCTGCTGTGTCTTTCCTTGTGTCCTCCCTATCTGAGGCTCTGCTCTCTTGCAGCTCTGCCTGCTCTGTTCCCTTGCAGCTCTACTCTCTTGCAGCTCTGCCTGCTCTGCTCTCTTGCAGCTCTGCTCTCGCAGCTCTGCCTGCTCTGCTCTCACAGCTGTGCTCTCTTGCAGCTCTACCTGCCCGGCTCTCCTGCCGCTCTGCTTGCACGGCTCCCTTGCAGCTCTGCCTGCACGGCTCCCTAGCCGCTCTGCCTGCACGGCTCCCTAGCCGCTCTGCCTGCTCGGCTCCCTAGCCGCTCTGCCTGCCTGGCTCCCTAGCCGCTCTGCCTGCCCGGCTCCCTAGCAGCTCTGCCTGCCCGGCTCCCTAGCCGCTCTGCCTGCCCGGCTCCCTAGCAGCTCTGCCTGCCCGGCTCCCTTGCAGCCCAGCTCTACTCCGCACCTCCTGTGTGAACAGGTCCAAACCTGTTCCTTCATATTCCACTCCTTCCTGCCTATATCCATACCTGCACCTCCTGTGTGAACAGGCCCAAACCTGTTCCCTCATATACTACTCCTGCTTGCCCTGTGTCTCAAGCCGTCACCTACCTGCTCTGTGTCTCCAAGCCGTGCCCGCTTGCCCAGTGTCTCCAAGCCGTGCCCGCTTACCCAGTGTCTCCAAGCCGTGCCCGCTTGCCCAGTGTCTCAGCCATGCCTGTCGTGTCTACCTCCCTGCCTGTCTATAGTACCTGTCCAAGTGACTTGTCCCCGAGTGGGATCAGCAGCCACAGCCAGACACCACCCTGGAGTGGCACCCGGCAGCTACCTGCCGCACAAGCCTGACCTCACCATCAGAGGCTCCAGTGAAGACCAAGGTAGCTGTCATAGTCACGCCCCTTCCAGGGTAGTCTGGTTTGCGACACAGTAGGGCCACAGCCCCCCGGCTCTCGCCATTCAGCCAAGGTGCGAGCGTGACACCCAGGGGTTGCAGCTGCCATCATTCGCCATCCAGTGCCCCCGCAGGAGCCGGAACAGCACCGGGAGGTAGCAGGTATGATGACTACCCCTACCCTGATCCTAGTATTAGGAGCCGCACCCGCAGACATAAACGGTCCAGTGATCGCGCCGACATCAGGGGGTGGCCATCAAATTGCTTTGTACCCGCAACAGCCGGCCATAGTATCATTCGCTGTGATACCCCCTGCAGTCGCGGAACAACATCTATCAGTGCCCGCTGCCGCTTTGGCCGAATAGCTGATGGCAGAAATACCGGCTGCAATCCCTGCCCAACCCCAAGTAACAGACTCATCAGCTACCACTGTATCCGCACAGGCAACTGTCAATCTTATCCCTGAGGAAGCAGAATACATGCCTTTAGCAAGAAACCAGAATCAGGATGAGGACAGTTCCAGTTCAGCTTCCAGAGCCCCAGGAGGGGATCAGCGCTAAGAAAACTTTCAAATCTCGTTAACCTGGAGGGTTTGTTTGCACCAGTTGTGCCTTGTTTTGCTATCATGTTTTTGTTTTTCTGGGAGCACTTTTGTTGCCCTGTTTTGATTGGCAGCGTTCTTCAATTTTGAACTAGCGATCATGAACTTGGAGTGATCCAAAACCTTTTATTGTAAATAGTTCCACCTCTTAAGGTGCCCTTTCTTGGTTTTACATAAAAAGACACTTTGCAAAGATGATGTTTTTGCATGGACACTTTTTGAAGAATGATGTCTACCTCAAAGGACACTGCAAGAGATCCCGGCTGGGAGCGGTGTCCAGCACTTACAAGAATAACTTGAATTTTTTACTGTGAAGTATTTGATAATGTGTTTTATGAGAGTATTAGTAACTGAGAAATGGCTTTTATAGAAGAATTAGGAATGTCTGATCTAGAGATGAGCGATGTGAATAAAGAATTGAAAGTAGACAGGTGACGGTCCAGGTACTTGCGATCAGCGTCTAGCGTCTAGAAGAGACAGTGAATGTAGAAAAATAAATGTGTACTAGAGAAGGAAAAATGAGAGAACATGTGTTACAGAGAATAGCAGTTTGAATTGAGAATTGCACTTAGAATTAAAATTTTAAGATAGAATTGTTTGTAACGTTCAAGATGAGTACCTTCTATACTAGAAAGATTAGTATAAGAAAAGTTTTTATGCATTACAAAATTTTTTTATGTTTCTTTGCTGTCTACTTTGCTGTCTTGCAGCCCGTGGATGTGCTGTGTTTAACGGGGGGGTATGTGGTGCCCCTGAGGCTCAGTTGCCACAGAGGTACTGCACCTTCTCCTAAGGTGAAGTGCCCCACCAACTAGGTAAGTTGGGAACTCCTTTCCACACTTCAGCACCTGCACCCACACACAGGATAGTTCAGCAATGGACTAGATTGCGGCTCCATGCTTAGAGGATAGCAGAGCACCATTCATGGGTCCTTGCTTCGTAACACGAGATGTGTTGGGAGGTGGGTGGAGTTAGATATAAAAGAGTGGGAAAGCTTAGAATTACAGGTCAGTCTGAGAGAAGGTCAGTCGAGTAGGAAGTCACTCAGACAGAAGTGGGGATCCCTGGAAGAGGGATGGAGGAAGGAGTGCTGCAGCTGCCTCAGTGACCTGAGCCAGCTGGCACGGGAAAGGAACAGAGGGAGAAAGACGTAGAACTGCAACCTAAGCTTCCATAAGAGAGAGAAGGAACAGCGCGGAACGAAGGAGTAGGAGAACAGAGAGAACTTGTGGGTCGGAAGAGGAACCCTGCCTATAGGTTCTTAGCGCAAGGCCGGGGCCCGGTCCCCGAGGTTGTATGGACACTTATGGTTCTGCAGCAGACACTGGTGGAGTAGTTGGCTGTAAATGCATTACTCCCATCCAAGACTTGGGACACAACAGCAACACGGATAGAGAGCCGGGATCCAGGAGCATCCCTGAGCAGGCTACAGCTGTCTGTCATACAAGTAAGGTTCTAGGAACATCTGACAGGAGGAACTTCAGAGTAACTACGGTACTGGAGCTCTTCACACTTATAGGCGCAATAGCGGAGTCGTTCAGGACAGAGACATGTTGGCGGAGTGTTGGAGAGGAGAAGCCTAACTTGCCCGGGAGGTTGATTGCATCTCTTGTCCCGGAGGACACGGCATGAAAGCAGGCACCAGTGTGTACCACGGACTGTGAGTAAAGCATTGAAACTGCAAGCCCTGGTGTCCTCCATTCCTTCTTGCGTCCGCCAGCACTGCTACATTCCCTGCGCCAGACACTACACCATCAAGGTGTCCTCACATCTACACTGCCCTGGGACAACAGCCCTGCTTGTGGAGGGCTATACCACCATTGCTGCATCCCACCATCTGTCCCAGAGGATCTGTCTGCAGCGTCGGCTTAACATCTTCCTTGCCGAACACCACAGGTGGCGTCACGAACTATTCAATTCCATTAACTACAACCACCATTGACATTGAGCGCCCAGGGCCACGGACCGGGTCACAGCTGCCATGATACTTTCCCCCTGACACCGGCCCGGTACCGAGTACCCCACAGCCCTGGGTGTGAGGGCGACCCACCATGCGATGGCTCATTCGCAAGGCAGGGTTGAACGGTATGACAGGAGCTGAGTAGCTCCCACCTGCAGACCTGGAGCAGACAGCCGAGATCTCTATATCGCTGAGAAGTGATGGCCAAGGGACCACCACAATGCAGGGAGACTACGGTACACAAGGTGAGGTGCAAACAACAAAGGATTAATTTATTTACAGGCAAGGAACGCAGTGTTAGGAAAGTGTAAACAGGGGTATGCAATGACATAAAACAATTTACAAAAGTGATATTCTCTAGCTGGGCCGTACAAAAGGCACGGAGCAACAACTATTACAGATCAGTGTATTTTTCAAAAGGCAAAACAATACAATAATATGCAGTATGCTGCTACTCTAACGACCAAGGTTATTAGGGAACTGGGGGGTCAGCAATACCAAGACAGGTTATTACTAGAGTTGAGCGACTTTTGTTTTTTTAGGGTCGAGTTTCGTTTCGTGAAACCCGACTTTTCCAAAAGTCGGGTCGAGCAAGATTGGACGATTATAGGGAAAAGTCGGGGTCGTCCCGAAACACGAAACCCAATGTAAGTCAATGGGGAATAAACGTCGGCAGTGAGAGGAGGACAGGAAACACACCTACAGTGCCCATTTGAATGCCAAAAGCATCAATTCTTCTTACTTAAGCTTGTCAACCTTAATTAACTTCATAATATAAGTTACGCACTGAAAAATGGTGGTTATTTGGCTAAAGTTGTGGGGGGGTAGGGCTGGCTCCAGGTTTTCATGTGCCCTGGGCGAAAGAGCGCCCCTTTAACACATACCACAACTCATCATGCTCCGATACGGCAGAGAAATAGCGGTATAGTACAATGAAAAATACTTCACTTTTTACATCTCATGACGAGGCCCATCTATTTCTCCATACAGAATCATTGGTCCCATATAATGTTTGAAACAGTATATGATGAGCTCCACATAATGCTACAGTATATGTTGGTCCCCATGGATGAAGCTCCACTGTCTTATGGGCCCAAATAATGCTCCAAACATAATGGGCCCCATTTCTAATGCTCTAGTGTATAATGGGCCCTGTAAATGCTGCTCCAGTGTCTGATGTCCACCTTTGGAATGTTCCAGTGTATGGTGGGCCCCATCTATCATTCTCCAGAGTATAGTGCTCCCCAAAAATTGCTGTCCCAACATTGAAAACAATCAAATAAGTCTCCTCGCTAAGGAATCCCTGTACTAGTCTGGACTCCTCGTCGTCCCCATCTTCCATCTCACTGCACAGTATTTCAACCTTGCAAGTGCTGTGATCCTGAGCAAGCAGGGGGGGCCCACTCGTTGGCGACGGCACTGGCACAGGGCCCCTGATAGTACGGTGGAGTGTCTGATGGCGGGTGGGCCGAACCTGCACTTTCATCTGCAGCTTCCTCTTTGTCACCGTGTAAGATGGAACTGTATATGGGAAGGGTAACCTGAGTTTCATCAGGGTCAGATTCAGGCCGTGTAGCGTGCGAGGGGAATGTAGAGGTCTGGGTCAATGTACCAGCAGATTCATCGAGCAGTGGCTGGGCATCAGTGCACTTGTGTTGCCCCCAGGAGTACGGTCGCCACAGTGGCATTACCTTCCTCCTAGGGAGTGTGATGTCATGCTTGGGAGCAACGAAGGATCTCTCTAGCAGGTTAACTGATTGGGCGGCGTTATTCAAACGAGTCATGACCCTCCAAACAGCGTTCATGAAGGCAAAGTGTTTGTTTTACGTGGGCAGTATGGTTGCAAAGCTGAACCTTAAAGGAATGTCCAGAAGGGCACCACCAGGAGTGGAGCCTACGGTTAAATTCGACTCCACCTGGGAAACCTCAACCATGCCAGCTACAGAACAGATGCACACATTGCAAGCTTAATTCCGTTAACGAACGAGACTCCATCATGCCCCGCGGTCCGAGTCTGGCTTACTAGAGGGACACGTGAGGCTCTGGCACATGAGATTGGCCAATAACTGGTGTGTCATGCCCTTACATGTCCGTGGCTGCATGTGAGCTACACTGAAAAGGCCAGCGTTTGTCGCTTACAGGTGCAGATAACCCGCTGAACAACGTTAGTGATGGGGATCACTGATTACAATTATTACCCGCGAACGATGATTTCCCAGTAAGTGCAGGTCAACCGCAGTTCCGGAATTAGGCCTAACCGTCATTCATGAAAAAATGAAAAACTTACGTGTGCAAACCACAGGTGCTGTAGCTTGCTTAACAGCTCGCCAGCCGTTCTCACGCCCAGTATGGATTACACGTGATTGCACAAAGGTGAGAAAGGGTACCGTATCCCCGGATAACATGTATGGATAGAGTACACATTCAAAATATATGTCTATATATCAGGAGGCAGGTTCAGACGGTGTTAGGCCCAGTATGGCTTGCACGTGATTGCACAAAGGTGAGAAAGTGTACCGTATCCCCGGATAACATGTATGGATAGTGTACACATTCAAAATAGATGTCTATACATCAGGAGGCAGGCTCAGACGGTGTTAGGCCCAGTATGGATTGCACGTGATTGCACAAAGGTGAGAAAGGGTACCGTATCCCCGGATAACATGTATGGATAGCGTACACATTCAAAATATATGTCTATACATCAGGAGGCAGGCTCAGACGGTGTTAGGCCCAGTATGGCTTGCACGTGATTGCACAAAGGTGAGAAAGGGTACCGTATCCCCGGATAACATGTATGGATAGCGTACACATTCAAAATATATGGCTATTAGAGTTGAGCGACTTTTGGTTTTTTAGGGTCGCGTTTCGTTTCGTGAAACCCGACTTTTCCAAAAGTCGGGTCGAGCAGCATCGTCCGATTATAGGGAAAAGTCGGGGTCGTCCCAAAACACGAAACCCAATGTAAGTCAAAGGGGAATAAAAGTCGGCAGTGAGAGGAGGACAGGAAACACACCTACAGTGCCCATTTGAATGCCAAAAGCATCAATTCTTCTTTCTTAAGCTTGTCAACCTTAATTAACTTCATAATACAAGTTACGCACTGAAAAATGGGGGTTATTTGGCTACAAACTGTGGGGGGGGAGGGCTGGCTCCAGGTTTTCATGTGCCCTGGGCGAAAGAGCGCCCCTTTAACACATACCACAACTCATCATGCTCCGATACGGCAGATAAATAGCGGTATAGTACAATGAAAAATACCTCACTTTTTACATCTCATGACGAGGCCCATCTATTTCTCCATACAGAATCATTGGTCCCATATAATGTTTGAAACAGTATATGATGAGCTCCACATAATGCTACAGTATATGTTGGTCCCCATGGATGAAGCTCCACTGTCTTATGGGCCCAAATAATGCTCCAAACATAATGGGCCCCATTTCTAATGCTCTAGTGTATAATGGGCCCTGTAAATGCTGCTCCAGTGTCTGATGTCCACCTTTGGAATGTTCCAGTGTATGGTGGGCCCCATCTATCATTCTCCAGAGTATAGTGCTCCCCAAAAATTGCTGTCCCAACATTGAAAACAATCAAATAAGTCTCCTCGCTAAGGAATCCCTGTACTTGTCTGGACAGGTGCTGTAGTTTGCTTAACAGCTCGCCAGCCGTTCTCACGCCCAGTATGGATTACACGTGATTGCACAAAGGTGAGAAAGTGTACCGTATCCCTGGATAACATGTATGGATAGCGTACACATTCAAAATATATGTCTATACAGCATGAGGCAGGCTCAGACGGTGTTAGGCCCAGTATGGATTGCACGTGATTGCACAAAGGTTAGAAAGGGTACCGTATCCCTGGATAACATGTATGGATAGCGTACACATTCAAAATATATGTCAATACAGCATGAGGCAGGCTCAGACGGTGTTAGGCCCAGTATGGATTGCACGTGATTGCACAAAGGTTAGAAAGGGTACCGTATCCCTGGATAACATGCATGGATAGCGTACACATTCAAAATATATGTCTCAGGAGGCAGGCTCAGACGGTGTTAGGCCCAGTATGGATTGCACGTGATTGCACAAAGGTTAGAAAGGGTACCGTATCCCCGGATAACATGTATGGATAGCGTACACATTCAAAATATATGTCTATACAGCATGAGGCAGGCTCAGACGGTGTTAGGCCCAGTATGGATTGCACGTGATTGCACAAAGGTTAGAAAGGGTACCGTATCCCTGGATAACATGTATGGATAGCGTACACATTCAAAATATATGTCTATACAGCATGAGGCAGGCTCAGACGGTGTTAGGCCCAGTATGGATTGCACGTGATTGCACAAAGGTTAGAAAGGGTACCGTATCCCTGGATAACATGTATGGATAGCATACACATTCAAAATATATGTCTATACAGCATGAGGCAGGCTCAGACGGTGTTAGGCCCAGTATGGATTGCACGTGATTACACAAAGGTTAGAAAGGGTACCGTATCCCTGGATAACATGTATGGATAGCGTACACATTCAAAATATATGTCTCAGGAGGCAGGCTCAGACGGTGTTAGGCCCAGTATGGATTGCACGTGATTGCACAAAGGTGAGAAAGGGTACCGTATCCCCGGATAACATGTATGGATAGCGTACACATTCAAAATATATGTCTATACAGCATGAGGCAGGCTCAGATGGTGTTAGGCCCAGTATGGATTGCACGTGATTGCACAAAGGTTAGAAAGGGTACCGTATCCCCGGATAACATGTATGGATAGCGTACACATTCAAAATATATGTCTCAGGAGGCAGGCTCAGACGGTGTTAGGCCCAGTATGGATTGCACGTGATTGCACAAAGGCTTGAAAGGGTACCATATCCCTGGATAACATGTATGGATAGCGTACACATTCAAAATATATGTCTATACAGAAGGAGGCAGGCTCAGACGGTGTCAGGCACAGTATGGATTTGACGGCCCAGATTACACAGCGGAGGAGCAGGGAGAGGTAAAGATTGCAAATGCTGGGGCCCTGCCCAAGCAAGGGGGGCCCACTCGTGGGCGTCAGTACTGGCACTGGGCCCCTCATAGTACAGCGGTGTGTCTGACGGCGGGTGTGCACCACCACCGTCAGAGACACTTGATTGCACTATGAGGGACCCTGTGCCAGTGCCCGCGCCCAAGAGTCGGCCTACCCACCTGTCCAGGGCAACGGCACTCGCACGGTGTCGTGCGGTAGGTGGTGACCCCGGCCATGGGAGGGGAGGCAGCACAGTTAGGGAGTTTTAGAAAGTGGCATATGTTGATGTTGGACATTCAGCTGATGCAAAAGGCGAAATAGGTGAAGTACCAGGAAGAGGTGGACCAAAGCAAGCCATTTTTCTGTCACCCTATGTGTCATCAGGGGAAGGTGGGACAAAATCCTTGGAAACCCATGCGTGGTTCATTTTAATGAAGGTTAGATCATCCACATTTTGGGTTGACAGACGGGTCCTTTTTTCTGTCAGGATTGATCCAGCTGCACTGAAGACTCTTTCCGATAGCACACTTGCAGCTGGGCAAGCGAGCTCCTGTAAGGCATATTGGGCCAATTCAGGCCAGGTGTCCAGTTTAGCGGCCCAATAGTCAAAGGGGAATGACCTGTGTGGGAGAACATCGATATGGGAGGAAAAGTAGTTTGTTACCATAGTCGACAACTGCTGTCTCCTGTCACTTTCCATCGATGCAGTATTACCAGTTGTGTGAGCGGTATTTGAAAAATCAGTCCACAACATTGTCATGAAACCCCTGTCTCCAACGCCACTTCTGCTGTGTGCACCACGAACACCTCTGCCAAGCTGCCCCCGGCCCGTACGGCTCATGTGAGAACCATCACCGCTGCTGTGTGCTGGGAATGCCTCAAGCAACCGATTTACCAGAGTTGCTTGTTTATTAGCCAATATTAGGTCAAGGTTCTCCTGTGGCATGATGTTTTGTAATTTGCCTTTATAACGTGGATCCAGGATGCTGGCCAACCAGTAGTCGTCATCGTTCATCATTTTGGCAATGCGGGGGTCCCTTTTTAGGATCCGCAAGGCATAATCTGACATGTGGGCCAATGTTCCCGGTGTCAATGATGCACTGCGAGTGCTGGGTGGAGGAGCACTTTCTGGCAAATCCACATCCCTCCAGTCACGCACAAACCCTGTACCAGACCTTGCCACGCCAACATTTTCACTTGCCCCACGAGATGCATCCTCCTCCCCTAAGTAATCATCCCCATCATCATCCTCCTCCTCCTCTTCTTCCTCCGCCTCGTCCAGGAGCGGTCCCTGAGCAGACAATGGCTGAATGTCATCAAGGATTCCCTCCTCCTCTTCCTCCTCATCAACATTGGCTGCAGACGCCTGCTCCTTAAGGTGCGTCAAAGTTTGCATGAGCAGACGCATAAGTGGGATGCTCATGCTTAGGATGGCGTCGTCCGCGCTTACCAGCCGTGTGCATTCCTCAAAACACTGAAGGACTTTACAGAGGTCTTTCAGCTTCGACCACTGCACACCTGTCAACTCCATGTCTGCTCTCAAAGTGCCTGGCCGTGTATCCTCCCACAAATGCATTATGGCCTGCCTCTGCTCGCACAGCCGCTCCACCATGTGCAGGGTGGAGTTCCACCTTGTTGCAATGTCGATAATGAGGCGGTGGTTGGGAAGGTGGAGCAATCGCTGCAGCTTCTGCATACGAACGGAGTGTACAGGCGACCGGCGGATGTGCGCGCACAGTCTTCGCACCTTCTGGAGCAGGGCTGTTAACTCTGGATAATTTTTGAGGAAGCACTGCACCACCAGGTTCAAGGTGTGAGCCAAGCAAGGTATGTGGCTGAGTTTTGAAAGGGCTATGGCTGCCACAAAATTACGGCCGTTATCACTAACTACCTTGCCTGCCTCAAGATGTACACTGCCCAGCCATGACTCAGTTTGTCGCTTCAAGTACTCGGCCAGCACCTCGGTGGTGTGTCTGTCGCCCAAACACATCATCTGCAACACAGCCTGCTGACGCTTTCCACTAGCTGCTCGATAGGGGGACACATCGTGTGCAACAGTGGCAGCTGCAGATGGAGTGCTCGTACGACTGCGCTCTGTGGACGAGCTTTCGCTTCTGGAGGAGGTGGAGGAGGAGGAGGGTCGAACGCCTACAGCCAACTGTTTCCTATACCGTGGGCTAGGCAGCACTGTCCCACCACCGCTGTCCCCTGTGGACCCTGCATCCACCACATTAACCCAGTGCGCAGTGATGGACACGTAACGGCCCTGGCCATGCCGACTGGACCATGCATCAGTTGTGAGGTGCACCTTTCCGCTCACTGACTGCTTGAGTGCATGGACAATGCGGTCTTTCACATGATGGTGGAGGGCTGGGATGGCTTTGCGAGAGAAGAAGTGGCGACTGGGTAGGTCATAGCGTGGTACTGCATAGGCCATGAGTTCGCGGAAAGCTGTGCTTTCCACCAACCGAAAGGGCATCATCTCAAACGAGATTAGTTTGGCAATGTGGGCGTTCAAACCCAGTGTACGCGGATGAGAGACTGAGTACTTTCTTGACCTACTCATAGTGTCTGGGAGGGTGAGCTGGACTTGAGAGCTGCATATGGTGGAAGTAGCGGTGGACAGGGCGGACTGAGAGAGGGTTGATGATGGTGATGGAGTTGGTGTTCTTTCTGATGGCCTAGAATCAGTCTTTCGTTGATATAACAGTGGGATTCCCTGACTGCTGTGGTCTTGCAACGACACCTCAACATTTGCTGCTGTGCTAACCGGTGGGCTTACAGTGGGGGAAACAATGTAGCGTTGCTGACTACCTTCGTTGTGATCAGTTGCACATGTGGCACTTGAGGTTTGGTGTTGTGTCCACGCTTGCAAGTGCATGCTGGTTAAATGTCTAAGCATGCAACTGGTATTCAAATTTTTCAGATTTTTCCCTCGGCTAAAGGTCTTTGCGCACTTCTTACAGATAACCTTGGCCTGATCATGAGGATTTTGTTCAAAAAAGTGCCACACTGCACTCTTCCTACTTTGGCAGACATTTTGCGGCCTAGCACGCTGTGATCTTTTGACCCTCTGGACAAGCTGTCCAGCAACTCTTTTGATGTTTGGAACCTGTCTTTGGAGTGCTCCGGGCCTGCCAGATAACAGCTGTTGCGATGTCGATGTCTGCTGTGGATGCTCCTCATCTGAGCTATTGGAAGCAGCACCCTCTTCCCCCAATGGATGCCAATCTGGGTCAACAACTGGGTCATCCATCACCTCCTCTTCTATGTCATGTGCACCTTCCTCTGTGTCACCGTGTATGGTGGTATAGTGTGCGGGAAGGGGCACCTGAGTCTCATCAGGATCAGAATCTGGCTCTGTACACTGCGAGGACAATGTAGTGCTCTGAGTGAATGTACCAGCAGAATCATCCATCAGCGGCTGTGCATCAGTGCACTCCATGTCAGATTCATCTTGGCCTGGGTAATTCACCATTTCTCTTGATAATCCAGGCATGGTATGTGAAAACAGCTCCATGGAGTAATCAGTAGTATGGCCTGCGTCATCCTTCAATCTTGGTTGTGGTGAAGGACACAAGGAAAGGTGTGGTTCATGAACATGAGCCTCCAATGACGACTCAGTGCTTTTACTTTTTACAACTTCAGAAGAGGAGGCGATAGAGCTGGAGGCTGAGTCAGCAATGTAAGACAAAACTTTTTCCTGATGCTCTGGCTTTAAAAGCGGTTTGCCAACTCCTAGAAAACTAAGCCTTCGAAGCCTTATGGAGCCAGACGATGACGCAGGCTCAACACCTCCTGCATTCGGTCCTATTTTGCTCTTGCCACTACCATCAGATCCACCACCAACACCATCATTACCAGCTGCCAACCCCCGCCCAATTCCACGGCCTCTTCCACCAGCCTTCCTCATTTTTTGTAGAAATGTAGACAAAATCCAACAAACTATATAGTAATGTAAAACAAGGTACAAGGTGTCTATAGCACAGGGGAGATTTTGAATTTCTGCACACACTAGTGGACACTGGACACTTTTGGATTGTGTGAGGCCCACTGAATATCACAGCGCTATGTCACAGGCTCGATGGCACAGGTGTGAAAACAGTGACTACAGGATAAGGGAGATTTTGAATTTCTGCAGACACTAGTGGACACTGGACACTTTTGGATTGTGTGAGGCCCACTGAATATCAGAGCGCTATGTCACAGGCTCGATGGCACAGGTGTGAAAAAAGGGACTACAGGATAAGGGAGATTTTGAATTTCTGCACACACTAGTGGACACTGGACACTTTTGGATTGTGTGAGGCCCACTGAATATCAGAGCGCTATGTCACAGGCTCGATGGCACAGGTGTGAAAAAAGGGACTACAGGAAAAGGGAGATTTTGAATTTCTGCAGACACTAGTGGACACTGGACACTTTTGGATTGTGTGAGGCCCACTGAATATCAGAGTGCTATGTCACAGGCTCGATGGCACAGGTGTGAAAAAAGTGACTACAGGATAAGGGAGATTTTTAATTTCTGCAGACACTAGTGGACACTGGACACTTTTGGATTGTGTGAGGCCCACTGAATATCAGAGCGCTATGTCACAGGCTCGATGGCACAGGTGTGAAAAAAGGGACTACAGGATAAGGGAGATTTTGAATTTCTGCAGACACTAGTGGACACTGGACACTTTTGGATTTTGTGAGGCCCACAAACGCTGTATGGTGTGAAAAAATGCACGCTCAGTACCTCAGCAGGACAAAAAAAAATTGGGATTGCTTTTAAAAAAGCAGTTTGCAGAGCAGTGGGTAAAAAGCAATGCAGCTGTCAGGAAGCCTTAGAAGGCAGCCTAACAACCAACACTGCTGATCCACCACAATATAGCCTCCCCTTGCACTGCACACACAGTGACTGGTGTGTTGTACAGGCAAAATCGCTAGCAGCAGAAGCAGTTTTTTTTTCTTCTTCCCTGCCTAACGCTCTCCCTACAGAATCAACAACCTCTCCCTATGCTAAGATCGGCAGAAGTAAGATGGCGGTCGACGTGCACGCCCTTTTATAACCCCTGTGACGCCCACCAAAGCAAGCCAATCACTTGCATGCCCTTCTGAAAGATGGTGGTGACCCCTGCCTATGTCATCACGTTGCCCACAGTGTCCGTGGATCCTGATTGGCTGAAAAAGAGCGCAAAACAAACTTTTGAAACGCGACTTTGGCGCGTAAGTCGCCGACCTCATGGCCGACCTCATCCTAGGGTCGGGTTTCGTTTCATGAAACCCGACTTTGCCAAAAGTCGGCGACTTTTGAAATTTTTCAACCCGTTTCGCTCAACTCTAGTTTCGCCAAAGTCGCGTTTCAAAAGATGTTTTTGCGCCCTTTTTCAGCCAATCAGGAAGAACGGACACTGTGTGCAACGTGATGACATAGGCAGCGGTTACCACCATGTTTGTGAAGGGCATGCAAGTGATTGGCTTGCTTTGTGGGGCGTCACAGGGGGTATAAAAGGGCGTGCATGCCGACCGCCATGTTACTTCTGCTGATCTCAGAATAGGAAGAGCTGCTGCTGCTGATTCTGTAGGGAGAGCGTTAGGCAGGGAAGAAGATACCAAAAACTACTTCTGCTGCTAGTGCTTTTGCCTGTACAACACACCAGTTACTGTGCAGTGCAAGGGGAGGCTATATTTCGGTGAATCAGCTCAGTTGGTTATTAGGCTGCCTTTCCGAAAAGTTCGATTTTGGCGCGCACAGCGCACCGTCAAAAGTGCGCAGCGCAGGTCAAAGCGCAACTAGCGCACGGCCTGCGCACGATCTGCGCACCCTATGCTAAAGATAGGGTGCGCCGATCGCAGGTGCCGCTGTCCGCTAGGAGGCAGCGCTACAAGCAAGGGGCGGGCACGCCGGGCAGAGAGTCGGCTCGGGGGCGGAGCTACCCCCGGCCGTGCGTGCGCTTAAAAAGCGCTAATGTGAAACCAGCCTCACATTGCGGTGTAATCTATACTAGGCCTGAGACAATAGTTCAGCGTCCTCCAATCTACAGTGAGATTCAAATTCTCACCAATACTCTATACAGCTTCTGTCTTCTCATACACCAGCCAATTTCTGCCTGTCACATTGCGGTGTAATCTATACTAGGCCTGAGACAATAGTTCAGCGTCCTCCAATCTACAGTGAGATTCAAATTCTCACCAATACTCTATACAGCTTTTGCCTTCTCATACACCAGCCAATTTCTGCCTGTCACATAGCGGTGTAATCTCTCCTGGGCCTGAGACAATAGTTCAGCGTCCTCCAATCTACAGTGAGATTCAAATTCTCACCAATACTCTATAGACCCTTTACCTTGTTTTACAGTACCATACAGCTGTGGTTATTTTGGGTACCTTTTTCAAAAAAATGAAGAAGTATGGTGGAAGTGGCCGTGGAATTGGGCGGGGGTTGCCAGCTGGTCCTGATGGTGGTGTTGGTGGTGGTGCTTCTTCTGGTTGTGGCAAAAGCACAATAGCACCTAAGGCAGGAGATGGTGAGCCGGCGTCATCGTCTGGCTCCACAAGGCCTCGAAGGCTCTCTTTTCTGGGAATAGGTAAACCGCTTTTAAAGCCAGCGCTTCAGGAACAAGTTTTGGCTTACATTGCTGACACAGCCTCCAGCTCTATCGCCTCCTCTTCTGAAGTTTCAAATAATAAAAGCACTGCGTCATCAGTGGAGGCTCCTGGTCCTGTCCTTCACCCCTACCAAAAGTGAAGGATGCAGCAGGCCGCACTACAGATTACTCCATGGAGCTGTTTTCACATACCATGCCTGGGTTAGCAAATCAAATCGTGAATTCCCCAGTCCAAGATGAATCTGACATGGAGTGCACTGATGCACAGCCACTGCTAGATTTATCTGCTGGTACATTCACTCAGAGCACTACATTGTCCTCGCAGTGTACTGAGGCAGAATCTGACCCTGATGAGACTCAGGTGCCCCTTCCCGCACACTATACCACCATACACGGTGACACAGAGGAAGGTGCACATGATATTGAAGAGGAGGTGATGGATGACCCAGTTGTTGACCCAGATTGGCATCCATTGGGGGTAGAGTGTGCCGCTGCCAATAGCTCAGAAGAGGAGGAGGAGTATCCACAGCAGACATCGACATCGCAACAGCTGTTATCTGGCAGGCCCGTAGCAGTCCAAAAACGGGTTACAAAAACCAAAAGAGTTGCAGGACAGCTTGTCCAGAGGGTCAAAATAGCACAGCGTGCAAGGCCTCAAAATGTCTGCCAAAGTAGGAAGAGTGCAGTGTGGCACTTTTTTGAAAAAAATCCTAATCATCAGGCAAAGGTTATCTGTAAGAAGTGCGCAAAGACCTTTAGCCGAGGGAAAAATCTGAGAAATTTGAATACCAGTTGCATGCTTAGACATTTAACCAACATGCACTTGCAAGCGTGGACGGACTACCAAACCTCACGTACCACATGTGCAACTGCTCCAAAAGAAGGTAGTCAGCAACGCTACATTGTTTCCCCCACTGTAAGCCCACCGGTTAGCACATGTTGAGGTGTCGTCGCAAGGCCAAAGCAGTCAGGGAATCACAATTTTATTGCAACGAAAGACTGAATCTAGGCCATCAGAAAGAACGCCAACTCCATCACCATCATCAACCCTCTCTCAGTCCGCCATGTCCACCGCTAGTTCCACCATATGCAGCTCTCAAGTCCAGCTCACCTTACCAGAGACTATGAGTAGGACAAGAAAGTATTCATCCTCTCATCCGCGTCCACTGGGTTTGAACGCCCACATTGCCAAACTAATCTCGTTAGAGATGATGCCCTACCGGTTGGTTGAAAGTGCAGCTTTCCACGAACTCATGGCCTACGCAGTACCACGCTATGACCTACCCAGTCGCCACTTCTTTTCTCGCAAAGCCATCCCAGCCCTTCACCTTCATGTGAAAGACCGCATTGTCCATGCACTCAAGCAATCAGTGAGTGGAAAGGTGCACCTCACAACTGATGCATGGTCCAGTCGGCATGGCCAGGGCCGTTACGTGTCCATCACTGCACACTGGGTTAATGTGGTGGATGCAGGGTCCACAGGGGACAGCGGTGGTGGGACAGTGCTGCCTAGCCCACGATATAGGAAACAGTTGGCTGTAGGCGTTCGACCCTCCTCCTCCTCCTCCAGAAGCAAAAGCTCATCCACAGAGTGCAGTCGCACGAGCACTCCATCCGCAGCTGCCAGTGTTGCACACGAGGTGTCCCCCTATCGATCAGCTAGTGGAAAGCGTCAGCAGGCTGCGTTGCAGATGATGTGTTTGGGCGACAGACACACTGCGGAGGTACTGGCCGAGTACTTTCAGCGACAAACTGAGTCATGGCTGGGCAGTCTACATCTTGAGGCAGGCAAGGTAGTTAGTGATAATGGCTGGAATTTTGTGGCAGCCATAGCCCTTTCAAAACTCAGCCACATACCTTGCCTGGCTCACACCTTGAACCTGGTGGTGCAATGCTTCCTCAATAATTATCCGGAGTTAACAGGCCTGCTCCATAAGGTTCGAAGACTGTGCTCGCACATCCGCCGGTCACCGGTACACTCCAGTCGTATGCAGAAGCTGCAGCGATTGCTCCACCTTCCCAAGCACCGCCTAATTATCGACGTTGCAACAAGGTGGAACTCCACCCTGCACATGGTTGAGTGGCTGTGCAAACAGAGGCAGGCCGTAATGCATTTGTAGGAGGATACACGGGCTGGCACTTTGAGGGCAGACATGGAGTTGACAGGTGTGCAGTGGTCGAAGCTGAAAGACCTCTGTAAAGTCCTTCAGTGTTTTGAGGAATGCACACGGCTGGTAGGCGCAGACGACGCCATCCTAAGCATGAGCATCCCACTTATGCATCTGCTCATGCAAACTTTGACGCACATTAAGGAGCAGGCGTCTGCAGCCGAGGTAGATGAGGAGGAAGAGGAGGGAAGCCTTGATGACAGTCAGCCATTGTCTGCTCCGGGACCTCTCCTGGACGAGGTGGAGGAAGAAGAGAAAGAAGAGGAGGAGGATGATGATGGGGATGATTATTTAGGGGAGGAGGATGCTTCTCGTGGGGCAAGAGAATATGTTGGCGTGGCAAGGTCTGGTACAGGGTTTGTGCCTGACTTGAGGGATGTGGATTTGCCAGAAAGTGCTCCTCCACCCAGCACTCGCAGTGCATCATTGACACCGGGAACATTGGCCCACATGTCAGATTATGCCTTGCAGATCCTAAAAAGGGACCCCCGCATTTCTAAAATGATGAACGATGACGACTACTGGTTGGCCAGCATCCTGGATCCACGCTATAAAGGCAAATTCCAAAACATCATGCCACAGGAGAACCTTGACCTAATATTGGCTAACAAACAAGCAACTCTGGTAAACCGGTTGGTTGAGGTATTCCCAGCACACAGCAGCGGTGATGGTTCTCACACGAGCCGTACGGGCCGGGGGCAGCTTGGCAGAGGTGTTCATGGTGCACACAGCAGAAGTGGCGTTGGAGACAGGGGTTTCATGACAATGTTGTGGACTGATTTTTCAAGTACCGCTCACACAACTGGTAATACTGCATCGATTGAAAGAGACAGGAGACAGCAGTTGTCAGCTATGGTTACAAACTAATTCTCCCATATCGATGTTCTCCCACACAGGTCATTCCCATTTGACTATTGGGCCGCTAAACTGGACACCTGGCCTGAATTGGCACAATATGCCTTACAGGAGCTCGCTTGCCCAGCTGCAATTGTGCTATCCGAAAGAGTATTCAGTGCTGCTGGATCAATCCTGACAGAAAAAAGGACCCATCTGTCGACCCAAAATGTGGATGATCTAACCTTCATTAAAATGAACCATGCATGGGTTTCCAAGGATTTTGTCCCACCTTCCCCTGATGACACCTGACTTGCTTTGGTCCTCCTCTTCCTCGCACTTGCCCAATTTCGCCTTTTTTGCAGCAGCTGAATGTCCAACATCAACATATGCCATTTTGTAAACCTCCCTACCTGGGCTGCCTCCCCCCCCATGGCCGGGGTCACCACCTAGCGCACCCAACCGTGCGAGTGCCGTTGCCCTGGACAGGTGGGTGGGCCGACTCTTGGGCGCGGACACTGGCACAGGTCCCTCATAGTGCAATCAAGTGTCTCTGACGGTGGGGGTGCACACCCGCCATCAGACACACCACCGTTCTATGAGGGGCCCAGTGCCAGTACCGACACCCACGAGTGGGCCCCCCTTGCTTGGGCAGGGCCACAGCATTTGCAATGTTTACCTCTCCCTGCTCCTCCACTGTGTAGTCTGGGCTGTCAAATCCTTCATTGGGACTGCCACTACAAATTTGTTGAACTGATAGATGATGGTTAAGACGTAGCTATGCCCTGTCCTACTGGCCGGGCTCTAGCTTCAGATGATCAATGGCTTCCATTACTTATGGACCTCGACTCACAATGACATGCAGTGGTGGTTTATCATCAGCTTTCACAGTTTTCCTACCCACAGACGTGTGACATTCCGGCGCACATTTTTAAATGTGCCCTCTCATGGCAATCCCATAGAATCGCCTACGGCCTGTGGCTTCTGTCTTTTGCACTCCAAAGTTACGTGACAGATCATGATAGGCAGTGAGCACCATGTTTACATCTCTCCCTGTGATTAAAATTTGATGGAGATGAGTAATGGCGATGGGATCAACGGTACTGCGATACAGCACACTTTCTTCACAAAGTTATGTTTTCGCTGTCTCCACACACAAATTTATAGAGGGTCAGCATCGCCTCTGAGAATTGTGATGGAAGTTTTTCCCGTGATTATTAATTCCTAGATTTCTGCAATCACTAGACTTTATGTCAGTAATTGTATGCATCTCATTTCCTATTGCGGAGAGTCTGGACTGTCTTACTGAGACAGAAATATATATGAAGACTTAAAAATACCAGCAAAAGTGTATACTGGTGTACGCTTCAAATACATTTCCTTTTTTCTACTTTTTAGATTGTTGTCTAATCCATACTGAGAACATGGAGATTTTAAATGTTTAAACTATGCTATATATACCTGCTATCCAGTGATAATGTACCCTTTCTCAACTTTGTACAAGTTGGTCAAACCATACTGGGCCTGAGACCGTCTGAGCCTGCCTCCTGATCTATAGACATATATTTTGAATGTGTACACTATGCTATACATACCTGTTATCCGGTGATACGTTACCCTTTCTCACCTTTGTCCAATCACGTCTAATCCATACAGGGCCTGAGACCGTCTGAGCCTGCCTCCTGTTATATAGACAAAGGTTTTTAATGTGTAAACTATGCTACATATATACGTGTTACCCGGCAAAACCTTTGTCAACTTTCTAGAATATTGTCGAATCCATACTGGGCCTGAGAACGGCTGCCAAGCTGTTAAGCAAGCTACAGCACCTGTGGTTTGGACACGTAATTTTTTGCATTTTTTCAGGAATGCCTGTTAGGCCTAATTCAGGAATTGCGGTTGACCTGCACTTACTGGGAAATCATCGTTCGCGGGGAATAATTGGAATCCCAGATCCCAATCACTAACGGTGTTCAGCGGGTTATCTGCACCTGTAAGCGACAAAAGCTGGTCCTTTCAGTGTAACGCGCATGCAGCCCCGGACATGTAAGGGCATGATAGACCTGTTATTGCTCGATCTCGCGTGCCAGAGCCTCGCGTATCGCTCTAGTAAGCTTGACGCGTACCGCGGGGGCATGCCGGAGTCTCGTTCGTTAACGGAATAAAGCTGACAAATTGCTAGCACAACTACAAACGGACATACCACACCACACACAGAATCGACAAAGCTTTCAATGTGTGCATCTTTTCTGTAGCTTGTATGGTTGTGGTTTCCCGGGTGGAGTCCAATTAAGCCGCAGGCTCCACTCCTGTTGGTGCCCTTTTGGACATTACTTTAAGGTTCAGCTTTGCAATCATACTGCCCCCGGAAAGCAAACACTTTGCCTTCATGGACGCTGTTTGGAGGTTCATGGGAATAACGCCGCCCGATCGCCAGTTGGCATAATTTATTGGTGGGAAGTCCGACGGTATATGGTCGTGTTCGATTTCAGAAATTTTTTTTTTTGGTTTGTATTTTACATTTTTATTCCAACCTTTCTGGACTTCATAAGGGCATGACAAGCCTATATCTTTGTCTCCTCCACCTCCTCCTTTTACTCCTCCACCTCTTTTCTAAATGTAGTTGCCCTTTTCCATATGTTACTTTTGGCTTCTGAGATTTTGTCGGCTTTGGGACACCTTTAAAGGTGTTTTGTAATTGTTTTCTATGTGTTTATATGTGTTTATGTTTGCCTGCCATTGTTTTGAATGGGGTTCGACGGTGTTCTTTTGACGTTCGACGAACATTCGATGAACTTGCCTCCTGTGCGACGAAGCAAAACACTAGCGGGGTGGCTCAACACTACTCCTGATATATCGAAGTACATTGTTAATGTTTAAACTATGCTATATATACCTGGTATCTGGTGATACTGTACACTTTCTACCAGGAAGTCCTCCTCCAACCAACACTCTAAGTGTACCATTGACACCTGGAACATTGTCCCACATGTGTTATTATTTCTTGCGGATCTTCTTGTTCTATTGTGGTGTGATCCATCCTGAGCGTGTGAGTGTCTATGGGTTACTCCTGCAATTTAGATGTAGATTTAAAAATTACCCCAACACTGTATACAGCTGTACGCTTGTGATACATTACCCATTTACTGCTTGTTATATTCTGGTCTAATCCAAACTGACCAAGTGAGAGTTATTTTCTGACTGTGGAAATGAATACTGAAATTGACAACAATGACCCCTACACTGTGTACAGCTGTACTCTTCAGATCCATCACCGGTTTACGGCTTTTTAGAGTGTGTTGTAATCCAATACTGAGCCTGAGAGCATCTGTGTGTGCCTCCTCAAATATCTACGGAGATTTAGAATGTTTAAACTATACTATATACCTGCTATCTGATTATACTGTACACTTTGTCTAATTTTTATATTTTTGTCTAATCCATACTGAGCCTGTGAGTGTCTCTGTGTGACTGATGGAATATATAGGCAGATTGACAATTATCCTTTGACTGAATAGAGCTGTACACTGCTGATACAGTGCCATATATCTGATGCGATTTTGAGTCTATTTTCTGCAAAATTTTAAAGTTTGGTGGAAGAGGCCGCGGACGTGGGCGTGTGGGGGCCAGCTGGTGCTGATGGTGGTGGTGCATCTGCTGGTAGTGGCAAAAGCATAATAGCAGCTAAGGCAGGAGGTGTTGAGCCTGCATCATGGTCTGGCTCCGGAACGCCTGGAAGGCTACCTTTTCTGGGAGTAGGTTAACCGCTTTTAAAGGCGGAGCATGAGGAACTGGTTTTGGCTTACATTGCCGAAACAGACTCCAGCAAATATGCCCGCTTCTTCTGAAGTTTCAAAAAATGCAAGCATTGAGTGGTCAAGTGCTGGCTCCTGGTCAGGAAGAACCCCTTTCCTTGTGTCCTTCACCCCACCAAAAGTGAATGATGCAGCAGGCCACACTTCACATTAATGCATGTAGCTCTTTCTATCATACCATGCCTGGGTTATCAAGTCAAATCGTGAATTCCCAAGTCCAAGATGAATCAGACATAGAGTGTGGGTGGCCAGCCAGGGCAGTGGGGTTAATTGGTACCGGGCCGGTGTCTCACAGGGATGTGTCACGGTGGTGGTGACCCATTCCGTGGCCCTGGGCGTCCATGCAAAGGGGTGAATTATGTTTATAGGTGAATGATACTTGACGCCACTTGTCGTTTCTGATTAGATTGACCAGCGCTGCAGTGTCGCTTCTGTGGGACAGATGTTGTGGTGCAGCTAAGATGTAGAAGCCCTGCACAGGTAGGGCCGTAGTCGCAGGGCAGATGGTGTGCAGTGCAGGATGTAGCAGAGCCGTGCGCCAGGCGCAGGAGAAAGATGACAGACACAGTCATGCAGTTCCTTTACCTGTACTTGGTAAGTGCCATCCAGGACCCAGTGTACAGATGGAGAAGGAATTGGTCAGCCTGGAAGCCAATTTGGAATTCTCTCTCTGCAGATAGTGTGGCCTCCGTTCTAGCTCTTATCTGAGGTATTCGCAGTGCTGAGTTCAATGAAGTTCCCCCTGTTGACTCTCTTTTGGAACTTGAGCATTTACAACTGCTACTTCCTCCGGTTTCGGCTGCAGGAACGTCAGTGTCCCTACAAACTCGGAGACCGGAATCCAGACCATGCGCTACAGCAAGGAGTGAACCTTAACTCTGCTCATCCTCCAGCTCCACTTCTAATGCCCACACACTTCCCCTTCCCTACACAGAGTGCCCTAGCTTACCTCCTCCCGACCACAGAGAGCAGCTCCTCAGCAGTCAGGTTCAGAGGTCTCCCTGCTGGCCTGGAGTGGGAAATGTGTTGTGTGTTGGTTTAACTGCTAGAGAGATCCTTCGTTGCTCCCAAGCATGACATCACACTCCCTAGGAGGAAGGTAATGCCACTGTGGCGACCGTACTCCTGGGGGCGCCACAAGTGCACTGATGCCCAGCCACTGCTAGATGATTCTGCTGATACATTGACCCAGACCACACTCTACACAGCCAGAATGTGACCCTGAGGAAACTCAGGTTCCCCTTCCCGCATATCATACCACCTTACACGGTGACAAAGAGGAAGGTGCAGATGAAAGAGCAGGTTCCTTGAGCAGGTGGGGGCATACTCATGGGCGATGGCACTGGCACAGGGCCCCTCATAGTACGCAAAAGTGTCTCTGCCTGTGGGAGGGCCCAGGGCCCACCCGCCGTCAGACACACCGCCACACACCGCCGTACTATGAGGGGCCCTGTGCCAGTGCCGTCGCCAACGAGTGGGCCCCCCCTGCTTGCTCCGGATCACAGCACTTGCAACGTTGAAATACTTACCTCTCCCTGCTCTACCGCCATGATGTCTTCCGCGTGTCCTGACAGTGATATTCTGAACAGAGAGCGCAATGACATTACGTCTGTACGCCCTCTGCCTAAACAGCCAAGTGCAGTGAGATGGAAGATGGGGACGACGAGGATTCCCTAGCGAGGAGACTTATTTAATTGTTTTCAATGTTGGGACAGCAATTTTTGGGGAGCACTATACTCTGGAGAATGATATATGGGGCCCACCATACACTGGAGCATTCCAAAGGTGGACATCAGACACTGGAGCAGCATTTACAGGGCCCATTATACACTAGAGCATTAGAAATGGGGCCCATTATGTTTGGAGCATTATTTGGGCCCATAAGACAGTGGAGCTTCATCCATGGGGACCAACATATACTGTAGCATTATGTGGAGCTCATCATATACTGTTTCAAACATTATATGGGACCAGTGATTCTGTATGGAGAAATATATGGGCCTCATTACTCTGTATAGCGCACTATGCGGTGGCCATAATACTGTATGGAGGAATATACTGTCCGTTTTTGGAGCTATTAAAAATGGATATCAGTCATGAGATGTAAAAAGTGAAGTATTTTTCATTGTACTATACCGCTATTTCTCTGCGGTATCGGAGCATCATGAGTTGTGGTATGTGTTAAAGGGGCGCTCTTTCGCCCAGGGCACATGAAAACCTGGAGCCTGCCCTACCCCCCACAACTTTAGCCAAATAACCCCCATTTTTCAGTGCGTAACTATTATTATGAAGTAAATTAAGGTTGACAAGCTTCAGTAATAAAAATTGATGTTTTTGCCATTCAAATGGGCACTGTAGGTGTGTTTAATGACCTCCTCTCACTGCCGACTTTTATTCCCCATTGACTTGCATTGGGTTTCGTGTTTCAGTCGGCCTTCGACTTTTCACGATAATCGGCCGAATTCGTTCAACTCGACTTTTGAGAAAGTCGGGTTTCATGAAACCTGACTCGACCCGAAAAAAGGCAGAGTCGCTCATCTCTAGTTATTACACTTGGGGTTATTTAGTTTGGAGAATCGAAGGCTTAGGGGTGATCTTATTACAATGTATAAATATATGTGGGGACAATACAGAGACCTTTCTAATGATCTTTTTACTCTTAGACCTGTGATGGGGACAAGGGGGCATCCTCTACGTCTGGAGGAAAGAAGGTTTAAGCATACTCACAGACGCGGATTCTTTACTGTAAGAGCAGTGAGACTATGGAACTCTCTGCCACATGATGTTGTAATGAGTGATTGATTCATTACTAAAATCTAAGAAGGGACTGGATGCCTTTCTTGAAAAGTATAATATTACAGGGTATATACACTAGTTTCCTTAATATTGCGTTGATCCAGGGACCTAGTCTGATTGCCGTATGTGGAGTCGGGAAGGAATTTTTCCCCCCCCAATGGGAAGCTTACTGTTTGCCACATGGTTTTGTTTGCCTTCCTCTGGATCAACATGTTAGGGCAGGTTAGGATAGGATATGGGTTGAACTAGATGGACTTAAAGTCTCCCTTCAACCTTAATAACTATGTTACTATGCTACTAACTATAGACTGACTGGCCGCTGCTACATCGGCCGCACGGCAATCGTGCTCTGTCTAAACCCTAAACATGTGCGCACATGGGGTTAACACTCACAGTAAAGTTGGTGTCTCAGTTCATTCAGTTCTCTGCAAGATGATGCGAAGTCCTCCCTGAAAGCTCTGTGTAATGTGGTCTTCTCCTTGTGTGAAGATCCCGAGCCTGGTCCTAGAAATGGTGAATTCCCTCCTCTTGATTCCTTCCTTGTATATCTTTGTGGCTCCTCGCAGCATCACAGGAAAACCCCCTTCGTTATCCCCAGAAGGGTCTACACAATCCCACAAGTTCAGTCAATTTCAAGCTGCACATTTTCTCCTCACGTCAGTCTCCTGCAGACTCCCAGCTCAGAACACTCACTGGGAAAAACAGCCCTTCCCCTCTGCATAGGTGGAAGAGCAAACCAAAACAGTCTTTTGAAGGGTAGAACAGAATGTACCATCGCATCAGCCAAGGGGGTGCTGTCTCTTAAAGTGGCAGCGTGTCTCTGCTGTCCATAGCAATGTCAGCCCCTTACAGCTGCACCGCTTTCTATGTCACGAGTTCTCTCTCCCAGCTGTGTCATGATCCCCAGTTACACAAGGCATCAGGTCTGGATGGGACAAACACTCTCACCATCTTGCAGTGTTGAACCTCAGTCTATGACCACGACTGCTACAGACGTAGCATCACACAGTGGACATGCTGCTGTCCCCTCAGTGTCTCAGTCTTGTGTTATTGATACACAGCATCATCCAAAGAGACTCAAGCACTGTGGCCACGTGCTGCAGTGTGAGGACCACAGCCCCCATATCCGTGGCGCATCCTGCACTGGGCCACGTGCTGCAGTCTGAGGGCCACAGCCCCCATATCTGAAGCGCATCCTGCACTGGGCCATTTGCTGTAGTCTGAGGGCCTCAGCCCCCATATCTGAGGTGCATCCTGCACTGGGCCACGTGCTGCAGTCTGAGGGCCTCAGCCCCCATATCCAAGGTGCATCCTGCACTGGGCCACGTGCTGCAGTCTGAGGGCCACAGCCCCCATATCCGAGGCGCATCCTGCACTGGGCCACGTGCTGCAGTCTGAGGGCCTCAGTCCCCATATCCCATACTGCATTATATTTTATATGGTATGCATTGTTGAATTCCACCTCTCTCTCCCATGCTCCTGAATGCCCCATGTGAACTGCATTGTATTTTATATGGTATGCTGTTATGAATGGGTCACCGAGGAGGAAAAAACAAAACAAGCTAGTCCCAGAAAAAACAGAGAGGTTGGTAACTATGCAGATTGTAGATCCCTGATCCTAACCACACAACTAGCAGCAGCCATGGAGCGTTCCTACGATGATCCTAGATGCCTCGTCACCGCCGGAGGACTAAATGAGCCTAAAGCAAGAAAGGGGAAAACTAACTGCCCCAGAGCAGACCCCAAAGGAAAGACAGCCCCCACACATGTATTGACGGTGAAACAAAATGAAAACACAAACACAGGCAGGAAAATAGGCTGAGCAAACGATGGGGCCCAAACTAACTAGAAAGGACAGGAAAGAAAAGACACTGTCTGCAATCTGCCAAAAACCCTACAAAAATAATGTCCAACACTTCTGATAACAAAATTAACCCTGAAGTCACTAGACTTCTCCCATTATATCAGCACTCTGAAATATTCTGAGACAGAGCAAAAAGAGGCCAATCTAATAAGATACAAAAAGCAAATTGGCAAATACAGATAAATAAGAGTGGAAATTCAGCACAGCCCCAGCCGGGGCTGGCTGACCACACAAAAAACTGAATAGACCAACAAAATCAAGTGTGAACATTAGCAGAAAAACTTAGCTTGAAATGACTGGAACAGAGCTGAACACCAAGAGCTGAAAAGCCAGAAGGAATCACCAGCACCATAATAGGGCGTCGGCTGACTTAAATCCAGTCTGAAATTCCTGAGGTCCAATCGTCATCCTCATTATCAGGTGGCAGATCTTTACTGATTAAATCAGCCTCACTACCTCCTGTTACCACCAGAGGGAGCCTGGAAGGGGAACTCACAACTGGTAGACCAGAAAATGAACTCACAACAGTACCCCCCCTTGAGGAGGGGTCACCGAACCCTCATCCACGCCACCAGGCCGATCAGGATGGGCCCGGTGAAAAGCACGAACCAATCTATTGGCATGAATATCAGAGGCAGAGACCCAAGAATTATCCTCCTGGCCATAACCCTTCCATTTGACCAAATGCTGGAGTCTCCTTCTTACCAAATGAGAATCCAATATTTTCTCTACCTCATATTTCACATTGCCCTCAACTAACACAGGGTCAGGAGGTGCTACCATAGGAACCACTGGCTCAACAAGCCTCTTCAACAGAGATTTGTGAAATACATTACGGATCTTGAACGTAACTGGAAGAGTCAATCGAAAAGAAACAGGAATAAGAATCTCCAAAATCTCATAAGGTCCAATAAATCTTGGCTTAAATTTTGGAGATGCAACCTTCATAGGAATATTCTTAGACGACATCCAAACCATATCACCCACTTTAAACCGGGGACCAATGGTCCTATGCCGGTTGGAAAATCGCTGGGCCTTTTCCTGAGAGAGTGACAACTTATCCACCACTTGGTCCCATATCTGCTGCATTCTCTCAACCACAGTGTCCACACCTGGGCAGGACAAAGATTCCACTTGCCCTGAAGAGAATCAAGGATGAAACCCAAAATAACAGAAAAAGGGTGACATCAAAGTGGCAGAACTAGCTCTATTGTTCAACGCGAATACAGCCAAGGGCAAAAATGAGACCCAATCATCCTGATCAGCAGATATAAAACATCTTAAATAAGACTCCAAGGTCTGGTTTGTTCTCTCAGTCTGTCCATTGGTCTGGGGATGAAACGCGGAGGAGAAGGATAACTGAATTCCCAGATTGGAACAAAAGGCTTTCCAGAATCTGGAAACAAACTGGACTCCACTGTCGGACACAATGTTCTCAGGAATCCCATGTAACCGAACCACCTGTTGTAAAAACAAGGGCACCAACTCAGCGGAAGATGGCAACATTGGGAGTGGTACAAGATGGACCATCTTCGAAAATCTATCACAAATCACCCAGATAACAGTCATTCTCTGAGAGACAGGAAGATCAGAAATAAAATCCATTGAGATATGGGTCCATGGCCTCTTGGGCACCGGGAGCGGCATCAGCAACCCACTAGAACGAGAACAGGGTTTAGACCGAGAACAAGTCCCACAGGACTGTACAAAATTCCTGACATCACGAGATAAGGCAGCACCAAAAAGACCGACTCACCAAATCTCTGGTACCAAAAAGACCTGGATGACCAGCCAGTGCGGAGCAATGAATTTCAGACATCACTCTCTTTCTCCACTGGTCAGGAAAATACAATTTTCCCACAGGGCAACGCTCAGGTTTATCCTCCTGAAATTCCTCCAGGGCGCGTCTCAAATCTGGCGAAATGGCAGAAAGAACTACCCCCTCACCTAGGATGGTAGTAGGCTCAGTCACACTAAGAGAATCGGCAAAGAAACTCCTAGAAAGGGCGTCTGCCTTAACATTCTTAGTGCCCGGAAGAAAAGAGACCACAAAATTAAAACGCGTGAAAAACAAGGCCCATCTAGCCTGTCTAGGATTCAAGCATTTGGCCGACTCCAGATAAATGAAATTTTTGTGATTGGTGAGGACCACAACTTGATGTCTAGCTCCCTCCAACCAATGTCTCCACTCCTCAAATGCCCATTTCATGGCCAACAATTCCCGATTCCCCACGTCATAGTTGCGTTCAGATGGGGAGAACTTTCGAGAAAAGAAGGCACAGGGATTCATCTTAGAAGTCACAGGGTCTTTTTGGGAGAAAACAGCTCCTGCATCAATCTCAGAAGCATCTACCTCCACCTGAAATGGTAGTGAGACATCAGGTTGCCGTAAAACTGGAGCTGAAGTAAATCTCCGCTTAAGCTCCTGAAATGCTGAGACTGCCTCAGGAGACCAATTCCGCACATCAGCGCCCTTCTTGGTCAGATCAGTCAGTGGTTTTACAATACCAGAAAAATTACCTAGAAATTTACGATAGAAATTAGCAAAACCCAAAAACTTCTGGAGGGCCTTCAAAGAAGTAGGCTGAACCCAATCATAGATGGCCTGTACCTTGGCCGGGTCCATTTCAATAGTCGACGGAGACAAGATAAATCCCAAAAATGAAATCCTCTGTACACCAAAGGGGCAATTCGATCCCTTAACAAACAGGGAATTCTCCCTCAAAATCCGGAACACAGTCCGGACGTGTTCCACATGAGAATCCCAATCACTAGAAAAGATCAAAATATCATCCAGATAGATGATCAAAAATTTATCCACAAAGTCCCGGAAACTATCATTCATGAAGCACTGGAAGACAGAAGGGGCATTAGAGAGCCCAAAAGGCATCACCAGGTACTCAAAATGTCCCTCTGGAGTATTAAACGCAGTCTTCCATTCATCCCCGTGATTGATGCGAATAAGATTATACGCCCCCTGAGGTCAAGCTTAGTAAACCAGCAGGCACTCATAACTCTGGAGAACAAATCAGACATCAGAGGTGACGGGTACTGATATTTAACCGTAATCTTGTTAAGGGAACGATAATCAATACACGGTCTTAATGAACCATCTTTCTTGGCCACAAAAAAACAGCACCTAAAGGTGACGAGGATGGTCTAATATGACCCTTCTCCAACAACTCCTTAATATAGGATCGCATAGCACCATGTTCGGGTACTGATAAGTTGAAAAGCCGACCCTTGGGAAATTTACACCCAGGCATCAACTCAATTGCACAGTCATAACTCCTATGAGGAGGCAAAGATGCAGACTTACTCTCACTAAATACATCAGAAAAATCAGCCAGATAATCAGGAATATCATGAGACTGAGGAAAGGTGGAGAAAACAGGAGCGTCCCTAAGAACACACTGACAACCCCAACTCACCACAGACCCAGATTTCCAATCCAAAACTGGATTATTAGTTTGCAACCAGGGAAAACCCAGAACAATAGTATCATGCAAATTATGCAGCACCAAAAATTTACGATTTTCTTTGTGGTCTGGGTAACTCGCATTATCACCTGGGTCCAAAACTGAGGTTTATTCTCCGCCAAAGGAGTAGCATCAATACCCCTCAAAGGAATGGGCGTCTGCAGAGGCGTCTTTGACAAACCACAACGTTTAGCAAAGTCCAAATCCATCAGATTCAGAGCTGCTCCTGAATCCACAAAAGCCTTCGTGGAAAACGTGGATAAGGAGCAGATCAGAGTAATTGCCAAAAGGAACTTAGGTTGTATACTGCCCACAGCAAATGTGTGTGCAAAACGTTTCTCTCGTTTAGGGCAGACAGAAATAGTATGAGAGGCATCTCCACAGAAAAAACACAGCTTATTACGCCTTCTAAACTCCTGACGTTGTGCCCTAGACAAAACTCTATCACATTGCATAGGTTCAGACATTTGTTCAAAATGTGGCAGCGCCTCCCGTGTAGTTTTACGTTCACGTAAGCGCCGAACAACTTGAATGGCTAATGACATAGAATCATCCACACCAGAGGGAACAGGAAATCCCACCATAACATCTTTTACGAACTCTGACAAACCCTTCCGAAAGAGAGCTGCCAATGCATTATCATTCCATGTAGTAAGGACCGTCCACTTTTGGAATTTTTGACAGTATAACGCTGCAGAATCCTGACTCTGGTTTAATGCCAACAGGGTTCTCTCAGCTTGATCAACAGCATTAGGTTCATCATACAACAACCCCAAGGCTTGAAAAAATGCATCCACATTAGTCAGAATAGGATTTTCAGGTGTCAGAGAAAAAGCCCAATCCTGGGGATCGCCACGCAGCAAGGAGATGACAATTTTAACCTGCTGCACAGAGCTCCCCGATGAGTTAGGCTTCAAGGCAAGAAATAATTTACAATTATTCTTAAAATTCAGAAATTTAGACCGAACCCCAGAAACACATCAGGAGTAGGGATCTTAGGTTCAGCAGCATGTGACTGAATGAGGTAGGTGGAAATTCCCTGCACTTCAGCAGCAAGTTGCTCCACACGATCAGACAATTGCTTAATCTCCATTAGGGTAAAAAAATCCTCCTACGGCCCCAGAGAAAAAGAGGAAAAAAAAACATAAAAAAAATTCTGACACTTTTTTTTTTTAACAACCTTTTCCTGCTTTTGAGTACCCTAGAATCTGCGGTATGGCTGGTGATTCTGTTATGAATGAGTCACCGAGGAGGAAAAAACCTAAAACAAGCTAAGCACCAGAAAACCCAGAGAGGTTGGTAACTATGCAGATTGCAGATCCCTGATCCTAACCACACAACTAGCAGCAGCCGTGGAGCGTTCCTACGATGATCCTAGATGCCTCGTCACCGCCGGAGGACTAAATAAGCCTAAAGCAAGAAAGGGGAAAAACTAACTGTACCCAGAGCAGACCCCAAAAGAAAGACAGCCCCCACACATATATTGATGGTGAAACAAGATGAAAACACAAACACAGGCAGGAAAATAGGCTGAGCAAACAATGGGGCCCAAACTAACTAGAAAGGACAGGAAAGGAAAGACACTGTCTGCAATCTGCCAAAAACCATACAAAAATAATGTCCAACACTTCTGATAACAAAATTAACCCTGAAGTCACAAGACTTCTCCCACTATATCAGCACTCTGAAATATTCTGAGACAGAGCAAAAAGAGGCCAATCTAATAAGGGACAAAAAGCAAATTGGCAAATACAGATAAATAAAAGTGGAAATTCAGCATAGCCCCAGCCGGGGCTGGCTGATCACACAAAAAACTGAATAGACCAACAAAATCAAGTGTGAACTTTAGCAGAAAAACTTAGCTTGAAATGACTGGAACAGAGCTGAACACCAAGAGCTGACAAGCCAGAAGGAATCACCAGCACCAGAATAGGGCGTCAGCTGACTTAAATCCAGTCTGAAATTCCTGAGGCCTAATCGTCATCCTCATTATCAGGTGGCAGACCTCTACTGATTAAATCAGCCTCACTACCTCCTGTTACCACCAGAGGGAGCCTGGAAGGAGAACGCACAACTGGTAGACCAGAAAATGAACTCACAACACCTCCCCCTGTCGGACCACAACCTACTGACATTCTCTTCCCTCTCCTCTCCTACTGCGCAACCCCTGCTCCATAAACTCGCTCACCCTCTTAGGAATCTCAAACACCTCAGTTTACACTCACTCTCTGAGTACCTTCTCCCTCTTACAGACATAGCTTCCCTTCATGACACAGATGCTGCTGCCACTTTTTATAACACCACAATAACAGCAATACTTGATTCGGCTGGCCCCCTCATGTAAAACTCGAACAATCAACAGGCAGCCCTGCCTGACCAGCCTGACCAAAGAGCTGAGACGGGTTTCCAGGGCCGCTGAGCGGAGATGGAAGAGAACCCATTCTACTGAGCACTTCAGCGCATGCAAGCAGTCCCTTGCCAGCTTTAAGTCCACACTCTCTGCCGCAAAACAAACTTACATCGCATCCTTCATATCCTCCCTGTCTCCCAACCCTAAACAGCTCTTCAACAGTTTCGATTCTCTACTCCATCCCACAGCACCTCCTCCTTCTCTTCTCATTTCTGCTGAAGACTTTGCCTCCTTCTTTAAGCAGAAGGTCGACACGATCAGAAAAAACTTTGGCCCACAGCCCCCAATGCCCCTCTTTGCCGCTCAGCCCTATTCTGCAAAAGCCAGCTTCTTCACCATGACAGAAGATCAGCTCGCCACTAGAGTTGAGCGATACCGTCCGATACTTCAAAGTATCGTATCGGATGGTATCGGCCGATCTTTAAAAAAAGTATCGGTATCGCCGATTCCGATACCGGAAGTCCCATTCAAGTCTATGGGACTTCCGGTATCGGAATAAGAAAAACCCTTTCCTGCCCTTGTACAGCCTCTCTGGGGTCTGTACGGGCCTTTCGGGGGGCTGTGCCGGCCTGCCAGGGGGTCTGTGCAGGCTCCGGTGGTCTGTGCCGGCCTGCCGGGGGGCTGTGCCGGCCTGCCGGTGGTCTGTGCAGGCTCCGGTGGGCTGTGCCGGCCTGCCGGGGGGCTGTGCCGGCCTGCCGGGGGGCTGTGCCGGCCTGCCGGTGGTCTGTGCAGGCTCCGGGGGGCTGTGCCGGCCTGCCGGGGGGCTGTGCCGGCCTGCCGGTGGTCTGTGCAGGCTTCGGGGGTCTGTGCAGGCATCGTCCGATGGGACTACAAGTCCCATCGGGCGATGCCTGCTACCATGACAGTGATTGACACATTAGCCAATGATGGGACAGTAATAGTCCTATCATCCGGCTAATGTGTTGAATGTAAAAAAAAAAAAAAAAAATTACATGCTACATACATACAACATGCATACTACATACATGCTACATTCATACTACATACTACATACATGCTACATACATGCTACATTCATACTACATAAATACTACATGCAACATACATACTACATATATACTACATGCATACTACATATATACTACATGCATGCTACATACATACTGCATGCTACATACATACTACATGCTACATACATACCACATATATACTACATACATACTACATACATACTACATGCATGCTACATGCATGCTACATGCTACATACATAACACATATATACTACATGCATGATACATACATAGTACATGCTACATGCATGCTACATACATACTACATGCTACATACTACATATATACTACATGCATGCTACATACTACATGCTACATACTACATATATACTACATGCATGCTACATACATACTACATGCTACATACATACTACATATATACTACATGCATGCTACATACATACTACATGCTACATACATACTACATATATACTACATGCATGCTACATACATACTACATGCTACATACATACTACATATATACTACATGCATGCTACATACATACTACATATATACTACATGCATGCTACATACATACTACATATATACTACATGCATGCTACATACATACTGCATGCTACATGCATGCTACATACATACTACATACATACTACATGCTACATACATACCACATATATACTACATACATACAATACATTCATACAATACATACATAGACATACAGTACATATAACATAGAGTAACATACTTACCAATACTTGTCACATTGTTCCCCGAAGCCATTGTCTTTTCCGGAATAAATATTAACATAACAAACCACAAAAATACTCACCCACGATCCGAAGCAGTCCACGAGTGTGTCCCACGACGATCTTGGGTAGAGAACTGCAGCATCAGCTGTTGCTGCCGTTCTCTACGGGCTGCAGGAATCCAATGACGGAAGGTAGGTATCCTTCCGCACTGTATTCCTCCGCCACTTAAAAAAAAAAAAAGTCCCTAGTCTCACTTTATGCCATTGCTGTGAGGGAAATTCCCACACAGCAATGGCATAAAGTGAGACTAGGGACTTTTTTTTTTTAAGTGGCGGAGGAATACAGTGCGGAAGGATACCTACCTTCCGTCATTGGATTCCTGCAGCCCGTAGAGAACGGCAGCATCATCTGATGCTGCAGTTCTCTACCCAAGATCGTCGTGGGACACACTCGTGGACTGCTTCGGATCGTGGGTGAGTATTTTTGTGGTTTGTTATGTTAATATTTATTCCGGAAAAGACAATGGCTTCGGGGAACAATGTGACAAGTATTGGTAAGTATGTTACTCTATGTTATATGTACTGTATGTCTATGTATGTATTGTATGAATGTATTGTATGTATGTAGTATATATGTGGTATGTATGTAGCATGTAGTATGTATGTAGTATGTATGTAGCATGCATGTAGCATGCAGTATGTAGCATGCATGTAGTATATATGTAGTATGTATGTAGTATGTATGTAGCATGTATGTAGTATGTATGTGGTATGTATGTAGCATGTAGTATGTATGTAGCATGCATGTAGTATATATGTAGTATGTATGTAGCATGTAGTATGTATGTAGTATGTATGTAGTATATATGTAGTATGTATGTGGTATGTATGTAGCATGTAGTATGTATGTAGCATGCATGTAGTATGTATGTAGTATGCATGTAGTATGCATGTAGTATGCATGTAGTATGTATGTGGTATGTATGTGGTATGTATGTAGCATGTAGTATGTATGTAGCATGCATGTAGTATATATGTAGTATGTATGTAGCATGTAGTATGTATGTAGTATGTATGTAGTATGTATGTGGTATGTATGTAGCATGTAGTATGTATGTAGCATGCATGTAGTATGTATGTAGTATGCATGTAGTATGCATGTAGTATGTATGTGGTATGTATGTAGCATGTAGTATGTATGTAGCATGTATGTAGTATGTATGTAGTATGTATGTGGTATGTATGTAGCATGTAGTATGTATGTAGTATGTATGTAGTATGTATGTAGTATATATGTAGTATGTATGTAGCATGTATGTGGTATGTATGTAGCATGTAGTATGTATGTAGCATGTAGTATGTATGTAGCATGCATGTAGTATATATGTAGTATGTAGTATGTATGTAGTATGTATGTGGTATGTATGTAGCATGTAGTATGTATGTAGCATGCATGTAGTATGTATGTAGTATGTATGTAGCATGCAGCATGTATGTAGCATGTATGTAGCATGTATGTAGTATGTATGTAGTATATATGCAGTATGTATGTAGCATGTAGTATGTATGTAGTATTTTTTTTTTAACATTTAACACATTAGCCGGATGATGGGACTACTACTGTCCCATCATTGGCTAATGTGTCAATCACTGTCATGGTAGCAGGCATCGCCAGATGGGACTTGTAGTCCCATCGGACGATGCTTGCACAGACCCCCGGACATCAGCACAGCCCCCCGGCAGGCCGGCACAGCCCCCCGGCAGGCCGGTACAGACCCCCACAGGGTGCACAGACCACCGGCAGGCCGGCACAGCCCCCCGGCAGGCCGGTACAGACCCCGGGCAGTCCACACAGCCCCCCGGCAGGCCGGCACAGCCCCCCGGCAGGCTGGCAGAGACCCCCGGAAGGCCCGAAATGACGGCGCATCATGATGCGCACACACCGCGCATCATGATGACGTCAGGCTGTCAATCAACTGAACTTCCGATTCCGATGCCGAATTCCGATATTGAAAAAATATCGGAAGTCGGTATCGGAATTCCGATACAGCAAGTATCGGCCGATACCCGATACTTGCGGTATCGGAATGCTCAACACTACTCGCCACCCTTCTGTCAAGATCACACCTCACCACTTGTGCCCTCAACCTGCTCCCATCTCACCTCATCCCTAACTTGGCCACAGTCTTCATCCCATCTCTAACACACCTCTTCAACCTTTCACTTACAAATGGTGTCTTTCCCTCATCCTTCAAACATGCCTCAATCACACCCATCCTCAAAAAGCCCTCCCTTGATCCATTCTCTGTGTCTAACTATCTCTTCTCCCTTACGCCTCAAAACTACTGGAACAGCATGTATATCTTGAACTGGCCTCCCACCTCTCCTCCTTTTCCCTCTTTGACCGGTTACAATCTGGCTTCCGACCGCATCACTCAACTGAAACTGCCCTAACTAAAGTCACTAACGACTTACTAACCGCCAAGAGCATGCGACACTACTCTGTCCTCCTTCTCCTGGACCAGTGCTCTGCCTTCGACACCGTAGACCATTCCCTCCTGCTACGGACTCTCTCATCTCTTGGCATCACATACTTAGCCCTATCCTGGATCTCATCATACCTAACAGACCGAACATTTAGGGTCTCCCTCTCACACACCACCTCCTCACCTCTCCCCCTGTCTGTTGGTGTTCCTCAAGGTTCAGCCCTAGGACACCTACTCTTCTCCATCTACACCTTCGGCCTGGGACAGCTCATAGAATTCCACGGTTTGCAGTATCACCTCTATGCCGATGACACGCAGATCTACCTATCTGGACCTGACCTCACCGCCTTACTGACTGAAATCCCACAATGTCTGTCTGCTATCTCAGCCTTCTTCTCTGCTCGCTTTCTCAAACTGAACATGGACAAAACAGAATTCATCATCTTTCCCCCATCTTACTCTACCCCTCCACCAGACCTATCCATCAATGTCATGGCTGCTCTCTTTCACCAGTCCCGCACGCTTGGTGCCTTGGGGTGATCCTCGACTCTGCACTCTCTTTCAAACCACATATCCAAGCCCTCGCCTCCTCCTGCCGCCTCAAACTCAAAAATATTTCCCGGATCCGCTCATTCCTCAACCACGAAACCACAAAAACACTAGTGCATGCTCTTATCATCTCCCGCCTCGACTACTGCAACCTCCTACTATCTGGCCTCCCCTCTAGCACTCTGGCTCCGCTCCAGTCCATCCTACACTCTGCTGCCCGACTAATCCACCTGTCTCCCCGCTATTCCCCAGCCTCCCCCCTATGCCAGGCCCTTCACTGGCTTCCTATTGCTCAGAGGCTCCAATTCAAAACCCTAACCAATGACATACAAAGCCATCCACAACCTGTCTCCTCCATACATCTGTGACATGGTCTCTTGGTACCTACCCGCACGCAACCTTTGCTCATCTCCAGATCTCCTTCTCTACTCCCCCCTTATCTCTTCTTCCCACAACCGCATACAAGACTTCTCCCGTGCTTCCCCCATACTCTGGAACTCTCTGCCGCAACACATCAGACTCTCACCATCAACGGAAACCTTCAAGAAGAACCTGAAGACCCACCTGTTCCGACAAGCCTACAGCCTGCAATGATCCTTGGTCTACTGAACCACCGCATGACTTGCTCTACCCTCTCCTACTGTATCCTCACCCATCCCTGTAGACTGTGAGCCCTTGTGGGCAGGGTCCCCTCTCCTTATGTACTTGTGTGTCCCTTGTCTTACACATGTTTATTATACTTGTCTATATTTCCACTTTTCACATGTAAAGCGCCATGGAATAAATAGCGCTATATAAATGCATAATAATAATAATTATCAGCCATTACTGGAGGAGGAGACTGTAGGACAGGAGACTACAATCTATTACTAAATAATAATAATATCCGAAGTGCATCCTGCACTGGGCCACGTGCTGCAGTCTGAGGGCTTCAGTCCTCATATCTGAGGCGCGTCCTGCACTGGGCCACGTCTCTCTCATGTGGATAAAGCACATTACTCAGATTCACAAGTCACTAATGATGACATTGGATTTCCAGACAGGCAGACGTGTCTTGATGCCCCGGAGGAGACCTGAGGCATCAGTGCTGAGATACAGTTGGGGGCTAAAACTGGACGTGGCGGCAAACAACCGGAGATGGGAATTCATTCATATGCTCCTACAAAGAATAAAGAAGGAATAAAATTAAGAAGATTACATCTTTGTTCCACATTACCGACATCCCAGACAAAAAGGGGTTAACATACAGCTCTGAGCCCTGTTCACACAGTGACGACGGCTCGGTGCTGCGATATAAGAAATGCGATGTTATCCACTGAGTGTCATCACTAAATGAAAACGGCCCTTATAGCCGAAGTCATAAAGTAACCAAGAAAGGATTGGTGACTTTTACTCCTTTGGATGCTGGCATCCTTTGTGTTATCCATGCTGGAACTAGTTGTGTCCATCCTTCACGCGTGGTGCGCTGACGACATCCTCCTACTTCTGACCGCTGATCAGTGGATTTTGGTGATTAGTGGATTTTGGTGACCGGTGATTGGTGTGTGGTGGATTTTGGTCAAGTGATTTGGTCATCCATTATAAGTTCATGCTTAGAACATACAACACTGCCCTTCACCTCTCCAAACAAACCTAATTCAACACCCTCATCACCTCACTGTCCAATAACCCAAAACGTCTCTTTGACACTTTTCATTCCCTGCTCAACCCAAGAGTACAGGCCCCAACCACAGAGCTCCGAGCTGACGATCTGGCCAATTACTTCAAAGAAAAAATTGATCATATCCGACAGGAAATTATCTCCCAATCACCTCCTACCATGCACTGTCCTCCCTCCCCCACTGCTTCTAGCTCACTCTCTGAGTTTGAACCAGTCACAGAAGAAGTAAGCAGGCTCCGTGCATATTCTCGCCGAACCACTTGCACCAGTGACCCATTTCCGTCACATCTCCTCCAGTCCCTTTCCCCTGCTGTCACCCCTCACCTAACTAAAATATTTAACCTCTCTCTCTCTTCTGGTATCTTTCCCTCCTCATTTAAGCATGCCATCATACATCCACTACTTAAAAAACCATCCCTCGACCAAAACTGTGCCTCTAACTATAGACCTGTCTCTAATCTTCCCTTCATCTCTAAACTCCTGGAACGCCTGGTCCACTCCTGTCTTATCCGCTATCTCTCTGATAACTCTCTTCTCGACCCTCTCCAATCCGGTTTACGCTCTCTACACTCTACTGAAACTGCCCTCACTAAAGTCTCTAATGATCTACTAACAGCTAAATCTAACGGTCATTACTCCATGCTAATTCTCTTGGATCTCTCTGCAGCATTCGACACTGTGGATCATCAGCTGCTCCTCACTATGCTCCGCTCCATCGGCATCAAGGACACCGTTTTCTCCTGGTTCTCCTCTTATCTCTCTGACCGCTCCTTTACTGTATCTTTTGCCGGTTCATCCTCCTCTCACCTTCCCCTTACTGTTGGGGTTCCTCAAGGATCGGTCCTAGGTCCCCTCCTCTTCTCTTTGTATACTGCCCCTATTGGTCAAACAATCAGTAGATTTGGTTTCCAGTACCATCTCTATGCTGACGACACCCAATTATACGCTTCTTCTCCTGACATCGCGCCAGCCTTTCTAGAAAACACCGACAATTGTCTAAACGCTGTGTCTAACATCATGTCCTCACTATATCTGAAACTGAACCTGTCAAAGACTGAACTCCTTGTGTTTCCTCCCTCAACTAATGCACCTATACCCGACACTGCCATTTCCATGTGTGGTTCCACTATTACTCCCCAGCAACATGCCCGCTGTCTTGGGGTCATACTTGATTCCGAGCTTTCATTCACCCCTCACATCCAATCACTGGCTCGCTCTTGTTATCTGCATCTCAAAAACATTTCTAGAATTCAACCTTTTCTTACCTTTGACTCTGCAAAAATTCTTACTGTTTCTCTTATTTATTCTCGTCTGGACTATTGTAACTCTCTTCTAATTGGTCTCCCTCTTACCAAACTCTCCCCTCTCCAATCTGTCTTGAATGCTGCAGCCAGGATCATATTCCTCACCAATCATTACACCGATGCCTCTACCTTGTGCCAGTCATTACACTGGCTATCCATCCACTCCAGAATCGAGTACAAACTTATTGCCCTCACCCACAAAGCCCTCCATGGCTCAGCACCACCCTACATCTCCTCTCTTGTTTCAGTATACCACCCTACCCATGCCCTCCATTCTGCTGATGACCTGAGGTTAGCATACTCGATAATCAGAACCTCCTACTCCCGTCTCCAAGACTTTACACGTGCTGCGCCAATTCTTTGGAATGCACTTCCCAAGTCAATACGAGTAGTCCCCAATCCCTACAATTTTAAGCATGGCCTGAAAACTCATTTATTCAGACTGGCCTACCGCCTCTACACATTAACCTAATCTATCCCTGTGTGGCACAGCCAAAAGTTTTACCATAACCAGGTTCCCCGCATCATTCTCCCACATGCTTTATGCATCCATTAGCCCTCTGCATCCGTACTGTTACACACTCAACATTATGGCTGGTCCATACAATCAGGGCAACTGTTACCACCCACCTTTCGTGTCTCCCCTTTTCCTCATAGACTGTAAGCTTGCGAGCAGGGCCCTCACTCCTCTTGGTATTTGTTATGATCTATGTGATTATTGTTATGCTGTAATGTCTATTGTCTGTACAAATCCCCTCTGAAATGTAAAGTGCTGCGGAATATGTCAGCGCTATAGAAATAAAATTTATTATTATTATTATTATTATAAGTGATGTTTGATTATGGGATTTTGAAAATATCAAAAGACTGACCATCACTTCTAAACAGAAATCAGGTGTGAACAGGTGCTTACTAAGAGTAGCCATCTCCAGAGATGCAGTTCACATTTCCTATATTTCATGTTTGCATGCTATAGCGCTAAAGAGTGTTGCTTTATTTCTTGGTTTGCTGATTATTGGATTTTGGTCGTGGGACTGGTGATTAGTGACATTTGGTTGTCTTGCCGATGTCTGGTGAATTTTGGTTATCTGACTGGCGGACTTTGGTTATGTGACCAGTGATTAATGGATTTTCGTCATGTGACAAGTGTCTGGTGGATTTTGGTCATGTATCCGGTGATTAGTGGATTTTGATAGTGTGACCGGTGATTAGTGTTTTTTGGTTCTTTGACCGGTAATTAGTGGATTTCGGTTCTGTGACCAGTGGAATTTGGTAGTTTGACTTGTGTGGTGATTATTGGATTTAGATCGTGTGACCGGTGTCTGGTGGATTTTGGTCATGTAAACAGTAATTAGAGGATTTTGGTTGTGTGATCGGTTGTTAGACATACTGATAGGGAATTTAGATTGTGAGCCCCATCGGGGACAGTGATGATAATGTGTGCAAACTGTAAAGCGCTGCAGAATATGTTAGCGCTATATAAAAATAAAGATTATTATTATTAGTGAATTTCGGTTGCATGACTGGTAGTTGGTGGATTTTGGTTCTGTTACCAGTGATTAGTGGACCTTGGTTGTGTGACCAGTGATCAGTGGACTTTGGTCATGTGATCAGCGATCAGTGGACTTTGGTTGTATGACTGGTGATCACTGGACTTTGGTTGTGTTACCAGTGATCACTGGAGTTTGGTCGTGTGACCGGTGATCACTGGACTTTGGTTGTGTTACCAGTGATCACTGGACTTTGGTTTTGTGACCGGTGATCATTGGACTTTGGTCGTGTGACCGGTGATCACTGGAGTTTGGTTGTGTGACCAGTGATCACTGGATTTTGGTTTTGTAACCGGTGATCACTGGACTTTGGTCATGTGACCGGACTTTTGTAGTATGACTGGTGATCAATGGACTTTGGTTGTGTGACCGGTGATCACTGGACTTTGATTGTGTGGCCGGTGTTCACTGGAGTTTGGTTGTGTGACTGGTGATCATTGGACTATGGTCGTGTGACCGTTGATCATCGGTTGTGTGACCGACGATCACTGAAGTTTGGTTGTGGGACCGGTGATCACTGGAGTTTGCTTGTGTTACCGGTGATCATTGAACTTTGGTCGTGTGACTGGTGATCACTGGAATTTGATTGTGTGACCGGTGATCACTGGAGTTTGGTTGTGTGACTGGTGATCATTGGACTATGGTCGTGTGACCGTTGATCATCGGTTGTGTGACCGATGATCACTGAAGTTTGGTTGTGGGACCGGTGATCACTGGAGTTTGGTTGTGTTACCGGTGATCATTGAACTTTGGTCGTGTGACTGGTGATCACTGGAATTTGATCATGTGACCGGTGATCACTGGAGTTTGGTTGTGTGACTGGTGATCATTGGACTATGGTCGTGTGACCGTTGATCATCGGATGTGTGACCGATGATCACTGAAGTTTTTTTGTGTGACCGGTGATCGTTGGACTAAGGTCGTGTTACCGGTGATCACTGGACTTTGGTCATGTGACCGGTGATCACTGGAGTTTGGTTGTGTGATCGGTGATCACTGGAGTTTGGTTGTGTGACCGACCGGTGATAATTGGACTTTGGTCGTGTGACCGGTGATCACTGGACTTTGGCCGTGTGACCGGTGATCACTGGACTTTGTTCATGTGACCAGTGTCTGGTGGATTTTGAATGTGTGACCGATGTCGGTGATTTCTTGTTGTGTGACCGGTTACCACTGAAGTTTGATTGTGTGATCAGTGATCACTGGACTTTGGTTGTGTGACCGGTGATCATTTCACTTTGGTCGTGTTACCGGTGATCACTGGACTTTGGTCATGTGACCGTTGATCACTGGAGTTTGGTTGTGTGATCTGTGATCACTGGAGTTTGGTTGTGTGACCAACCGGTGATAAATGGACTTTGGTCGTGTGACCGGTGATTACTGGACTTTGGCCGTGTGACCGGTGTCTGGTGGATTTTGAATGTGTGACCGATGTCGATGATTTCTTGTTGTGTGACCGGTTACCACTGAAGTTTGATTGTGTGATCAGTGATCACTGGACTTTGGTTATGTGACACGTGATCATTTCACTTTTGTCGTGTTACCGGTGATCACTGGACTTTGGTCATGTGACCGGTGATCATTGGAGTTTGGTTGTGTGATGACCGGTGATCAGTGACCAGTGTCTGGTGGATTTTGAATGTGTGACCAATGTCAGTGATTTCTGGTTGTGTGACCGGTGATCACTGGACTTTGAAAGTTGTGTGATCACTGTACTCTGGTTGTGTAACCGGTGATCGTTGGACTATGGTCGTGTTACCTGTGATCACTGGACTTTGGTTGTGTGACTGGTGATCATTGGGCTATGGTCGTGTGACCGGTGATCACTGGAGTTTGGTTGTGTGACCGGTGATCCCTGGACTTTGGTTGTGTGACCAGTGTCTGGTGGATTTTGAATGTGTGACCAATGTCTGGTTGTGTGACCGGTGATCACTGGACTTTGGTTGTGTGACTGGTGATCATTGGGCTATGGTCGTGTGACCGGTGATCACTGGAGTTTGGTTGTGTGACCGGTGATCACTGGAGTTTGGTCGTGTGACCAGTGTCTGGTAGATTTTGAATGTGTGACCGATGTCGGTGATTTCTTGTTGTGTGACTGGTGTTCGATGGACTTTGGCAGAGCTGGTGGTATCTCACGCCACATATTCACCTCAGCTCCGCTTTGCGGACTATTGCGCCGCACGCGCCGAGCTCGTTCTACAAACAATTTCTTATTTCATTTGCTCATAAATCAGCGGATTTGCGCCTCGGAGCGGCCGTAATGAACAATGAGCGGCTTGTGGCAGATCGTAAAGACTGAGATGAGAGGGTTTGCAGTGGACACGGGTGGGGGACGGGTGGGGGACGCTCGCACTCGCAGATGATTAAGAGGTAGAAATCTTTGCTGTGCGACCATTAAACACTTCAAACATTCAGTCAAATCAAGAGAAATGAAAAGCAAATGTGTCTGTCCGCTTCTCAAATACCTCAAATGTTTTAGCAGGTGCAAGCAATGATGTTGTGCGGGGAGACGACAGCGCCTGCCCCATGCACTACGTCCACTTAACCCCTTCACTGCGACCACCATAGGGACGCTGGCAGACATGGCGACATGTCACAACTGCTGCCGGACACTTGGGAAAATGTGAAAAAGTGAAATACTTCTGAAAGTGAGAAGTTTCTACAGTGGTCGTGATTGTGTCCCTGTGGAGCGTGGGACGAAGTGTTCGTCGCCTCTGACCCGCTGCCCTGACGCTAGCGAGGAAATGACTGTTAGCCAGTTAGTTGAGTGTCTTCCAGTGTGCGACCTCGTCATCCACCACTGACACCTGCCACAGCCTCTGCGGCCTCCACGGCCTCCTGAGCCCCTGCAGCCGTATACTCTGGACATTCAGGGCAGTGAATGAACCTGGCTCGGGCAGGGCGGACTCCATATGGGGGCGCCGTTGTTACAGTCAGGAGAGATTGCTTGCATGGGTCTTGCTTGGCGCTTTTCCCGTTGACTTCAATGAGATCGTCTGGCGGTGGATGGCTCAGATTGCCTCTTTAGAGTGTAATAAATGAGCCGCTTTGTAGTATGATTCATCGGAGTCGTGTCGCAGAGGGAAATCTCTGATAGCGAGGGCCATTAACCTCTTCTGTGCTGATTTATAAGGCTGCGGACGGCTCAGCACATCAGACACGCACGTTCTCACATATTAGTAAAGAGTTCATCTCCATGTCCTGCCAACATCTGGGCTATAAGATGTGTCTGGGGGAGGGGGCGCAGATGGAGGGTGAGGAGGGTCCGGCGAGGGCATCCCGCGTCCACGGAGAGACGCACTGCGAGTGGGAAACCCAGGAATCCGCAATCTCGACACATCCTGCAGCGACTCAAACGATGATGATCGAGAAGACAAATCCTCCAGGCTGCTGCGTTCAGGAGTAATCGCGGCTCGGGGCGACGACCCCAAATAATCAACCACTTCACATACAGGAGATGACTTGTAAGAAATAATAGTAAAAAAAATGGCAAAAAAAGAAAACATTGCAAAATAATGCAAGAAATGAAATTATGAAAAAATACTAAACATCAAAGAACTGATTGACAATAATAATAATCTAAGAGCAGAAAGCCCTGAGTAAAGCATTGAGTTCCTGACCGGTGGCCATGTCCACGCTCCGGTGGTGGTGTATGAAGGGTCGGGCCTACACCTCCTGTCCGGACACTTCAGGCCGATGTTACTGATATTGGCATCACATTAATGTCCCTTAATAATATGATCTCACATCTGGTGACAGAAGAACCCATCAGGACTCTGCGGCCGCCGGGGGCGAAACTTCTGATCACAAAGTTTCATCTCATTGAAACCACAGAAACTGCAGCACAAAACCCCAAAGCAGAAATCTCGTCTCCCCAAAAACACCCGAGTTGAGGACACAGATGCCCCATGAATGGGGCCAACAACAACCATTTTCAGGTGGAAACTTTTTGTGGTTTTTGACATTAAACTTACAAAACAAGATACAAAATAACAAAGAATTCATTTCATAGAATGACGGCGGCCGTGGTACCAGCAGTCCCATCATCATGGTGCACATCATGTCATCATGCGGTAGAAATAAGTATTAACGCTTCAGTGAGATAATAAGAAGAAATATAAGACAAGGAAAATAAAGAAGAGAGAATAAGGATGATCAAGAGGAGGGTGAGGAGGAAGATAAGGAGGAGGAGGATGAGAAGGAAGATAAGGAGGAAGAGGATGATGAGGAGCAGAGAGATAAGGAGGAAAAGGATGATGATGAGGAGGAAAAGGATGATGATGAGAAGGAAGATAAGGGGGAAGAGGATGATGATGATGATGATGAGAAGGAAGATAAGGGGGAAGAGGATGATGATGAGGAGGAAGATAAGGAGGAAGAGGATGATGAAGAGGACAATGATAAGGAAGAAGAGGATGATGAGGAAGAGGAGGAGGAGTAAGAGGATAATGAAGAGGAGGAAGACAAGGAGGAAGAGGAGGAGGAAGATAAGGAGGAAGAGGCTGAAGATGAAGAGGAAGATAAGGAGGAAGAGGATGAGGAGGAGGATGAGGAGAAAGATAAGGATGAAGAGGATGATGATGAGGAGGAAGATAAGGAGGAAGAGGATGATGAGAAGGAAGATAAGGAGGAAGACGATGATGAGGCAGAGAAGAAAGATAAGGAGGAAGAGGATGATGAGGAAGAGGAAGATAAGGAGGAAGAGGATGAAGAGGATGATGATGATGAGGAGGAAGATAAGGAGGAAGAGGATGATGATGAGGAGGAAGATAAGGAGAAAGAGGATGATGAAGAGGAGGAAGATAAGGAGGAAAAGGATGAGGAGGAGGAAGATAAGGAGGAAGAAGAGGAAGATAACGAAGATAACGAGGAAGAGAAGGATGAGGAGGAAGATAAGGAGGAAGGAAAGATAAGGAGGAAGAGGATGATGAGGCAGAGAAGGAAGATAAGGAGGAAGAGGATGATGAGGAATAGGAAGATAAGAAAGATGAGGAGGAGAAGGAGGATGATGAGGAGGATGAGGAGGAAGATGAGGAAGAGGATGATGATGAGGAAGATAAGGAGGAAGCGTAAGATAAAGAGGAAGAGGATGATGAGGAGGAATATAAGGAGGAAGAGGATGGTGATAATAAGGATGATAAGGAGGAAAAGGATGATGAAAAGGATGATGATAAGGAAGAAGAAGATGATTAGGAGAGGAGGAGGAGGAGGAAGAGGACAGTGAAGAGGAGGAAGATAAGGAGGAAGAGGAGGAAGATAAGGAGGAAGAGGATGTGATAAGGAGGAAGAGGATGATGAAGAGGATGATGATAAGGAAGAAGAGGATGATGAGGAAGAGTATGAGGAGGAAGAGGATGAGGATGAAGAGGAAGATAAAGAGGAAGAGAATGATGAGGAGGAGGAGGAGGAGGAGAAAGATAAGGATGAAGAGGATGATGATGAGGAGGAAGATAAGGAGGAAGAGGATGATGAGAAGGAAGATAAGGAGGAAGATGATGATGAGGCAGAGAAGGAAGATAAGGAGTAAGAGGATGATGAGGAAGAGGAAGATAAGGAGGAAGAGGATGAGGAGGATGATGATGATGAGGAAGATAAGGAGGAAGAGGATGATGATGAGGAGGAAGATAAGGTGAAAGAGGATGATGAAGAGGAGGAAGATAAGGAGGAAAAGGGTGAGGAGGAGGAAGATAAGGAGGAAGAAGAGGAAGATAACGAGGAAGATAACGAGGAAGAGAAGGATGAGGAGGAAGATAAGGAGGAAGGATAAGATAAGGAGGAAGAGGATGATGAGGCAGAGAATGAAGATAAGGAGGAAGAGGATGATGAGGAATAGGAAGATAAGGAAGATGAGGAGGAGAAGGAGGATGATGAGGAGGATGAGGAGGAAGATAAGGAGGAAGAGGATGATGATGAGGAAGATAAGGAGGAAGCGTAAGATAAAGAGGAAGAGGATGATGAGGAGGAATATAAGGAGGAAGAGGATGGTGATAATAAGGATGATAAGGAGGAAAAGGATGATGATAAGGAAGAAGAGGATGATTAGGTGAGGATGAGGAGGAGGAAGAGGATAGTGAAGAGGAGGAAGATAAGGAGGAAGAGGAAGAGGAGGAGGAAGATAAGGAGGAAGAGGATGGTGATAAGGAGGAAGAGGATGATGACGAGGATGATGATAAGGAAGAAGAGGATGATGAGGAAGAGGAGGAGGAGGAAGAGGATAATGAAGAGGAGGAAGATAAGGAGGAAGAGGATGAGGATGAAGAGGAAGATAAGGAGGAAGAGAATGATGATGAGGAGGAGGAGGAGGAGAAAGAATATGAGGAAGAGGAAGATAAAGAGGATGAGGAGGAGAATGATGATGATGAGGAGGAGGAAGATAAGGATGATGAGGAGGAAGATAAGGAGGAAGAGGATGGTGATAATGAGGAAGATAAGGATGAAGAGGATGATGAAGAGGACAATGATAAGGAAGAAGAGGATGATGAGGTGGAGGAACAGGATAATGAAGAGGAGAAAGATAAGGAGAAAGAAGATGAGGAGGAAGATAAGGAGGAAGAGGATGAGGATGAAGATGAAGATAAGGAGGAAGAGGATGATGTTGAGGAGGAGGAGGATGAGAATGAAGATGAGGAAGAGGAAGATAAACTGGATGAGGAGGAGGACAATGAGGAGGAGGATGACGAGGAGGAAGATAAGGAGGAAGAGGATGGTGATAATGAGGAAGATAAGGATGAAGAGGATGATGAAGAGGACAATGATAAGGAAGAAGAGGATGATGAGGTGGAGGAACAGAATAATGAAGAGGAGAAAGATAAGGAGGAAGAAGATGATGAGGAGGAGGAAGATAAACAGGATGAGGATGAAGAGGAAGATAAGGAGGAAGAGGATGATGTTGAGGAGGAGGAGGAGGAGAAAGAATATAAGGAAGAAGAAGATAAAGAGGATAAGGAGGAGGAGAATGATGATGATGATGAGGAAGATAAGGATGATGAGGAGGAAGATAAGGAGGAAGAGGATGGTGATAATGAGGAAGATAAGGATGAAGAGGATGATGAAGAGGACAATGATAAGGAAGAAGAGGATGATGAGGAGGAGGAACAGGATAATGAAGAGGAGAAAGATAAGGAGGAAGAAGATGAGGAGGAAGATAAGGAGGAAGAGGATGAGGATGAAGAGGGAGATAAGGAGGAAGAGGATGATGTTGAGGATGAGGAGGATGAGAATGAAGATGAGGAAGAGGAAGATAAACAGGATGAGGAGGAGGATAATGATGATGATGAGGAGGAGGAAGATAAGGAGGAAGAGGATGGTGAAGAGGAGGATAATAAGGAAGAAGAAGATGATGAGTAGGAGGATGAAGAGGAGGAGTATGATGATGAGGAGGATGAGGAGGAAGATAAGGAGGAAGAGGATGATGATGAGGAGGATGAGGAGGAAAATAAGGACGAAGAGGATGATGATGAGGAGGATGAGGAGGAGGAAAATAAGGATGAAGAGGATGATGATGAAGATAAGGAGGAAGAGGATGATGATGAGGAGGAAAATGAGGAAGAGGATGATGATGAGGAGAAAGATAAGGAGGAAGAGGATGAGGCAGAGAAGGAGGATTAGGAGGTTGAGGATGGCGAGGAAGAGGAAGATAAAGAAGATGAGGAGGAGGAGGATGAGCAAGAGGATAAGGAGGAAGATAAATAGGAAGAGGATGATGATGAGAAAGAGTAAGATAAGGAGGAAGAGGATGATGATGATGAGGAGGATGAGAAAGAAGTTGAGGAAGAGGAAGATGAGGAACAGGAAGATAAAGAGGATGAGGAGGAGGATGAGGAGGAAGATAAGGATGATGATGAGGAATATAAAGAGGAAGAAGATGATGAGGATGAGGAAGAAAAGGATGAAGAGAATGATGGGTAGGCAGATAAGGAGGAAGAGGATGATGATGAGGAGGATGAGAAGGAAGATAAGGAAGAAGAGGATAATGATGATGAGGAGAAAGATAAAGAGCAAGAGAATGATGAGGCAGACAAGGAAGATAAGGAGGTTGAGGATGAGGAGGAGGATGATGAGGAAGAGGATGATGATGATGATGAGGAAGATAAGGAGGAAGAGAATGATGATGAGGAGGAAGAGGATGATGATGAGGAGGATAATGTGGAGTATGAGGAAGAAGAGGATGATGATGAGGAGGATGAAGTTGAAGATAAGGAGGAAGAGGATGATGATGATGAGGAGGAGGAAGATAAGGAGGAAGAGAATGATGATGAGGAGGAAGATAAGGAGGAAGAGGATGATGAAGAGGAGGAAGAGGAAGGTGATAAGGAGGAAGAGGATGATGAAGAGGAGAAAGACAAGGAGGAAGAGGATGATGAAAAGAAAGAGGATGATGACGAGGAGGAAGAGGATGATGAGGAGGGGGATGATAAGGAGGAAGAGGATGAGGATGATGATAAGAAAGATGAGGATGACAAGGAGTTCAATGAAGAGGAGGATGATGAGAAGGATGATGATGAGGACAATGAGGAGGAGAAGGATGAGGATGATGTGGACGATAATGAAGAGGACAATAATGAGGAGGACAATAAAGAGGAGTATGACAATGAGGAGGATAATGATGAGGAGGAAGATGTCAAGGAGGATAATGATGTGGAGGAGGTTGAGTAGGATGATGAGAAGGATGTTGATTATGAGGAAGAGGAGGATGAGAAGGATGATGTGGAGGATGAGAAGAATAATGAGGAGGATGATAAGGAAAAGGATTATGCTGAGGAAAATGAAGACAAGGAGGAGGAGGAGTATAGTGAGGTGGAAGAAGATGAGAAGGATGGTGAGGATGATGATAAATAGGATGATGAGGAGGATAATCATGAGGATTATGAGGATGAAGATGATGAGGAGGATAATTAGGAGCATGAAATAGATTATGAGGAGGAGAAGAATGATGATGATGAGGAGGAGGAGGGGAATGATGAGGAAGATGAGGATGACGATGATAGGGAAGATGATGATGGGGAGAATGATGAGGATGATGATGATGAGGAGAATGATGATGATGAGGATGATAATGAGGAGGAGGATGACAATGAGGAGGATGGTGAATAATGTGATGATATGGCTGCTTACTAAAGCCTATAGGACAAATGGACGTAGAGCTGAGTCCAAAGCTCTGCGAGATAAAGACTTTTTTTAAGCATGGAGCACGGATATTGTTGTGTATTATTAGATATTTTCTTGCTGTGTTCTATTAGTGATTTGCTTGCTTGTCATTCTCTGGAATCAATGTTCCATTCAGTGACAGTAACTAGCGGAAGACCAACAGGCTAGATCTTATGTATACCTAAGGCCAGACAGGAGACTGCTAAGGGTAAATGTAATACAATCATCCTATCAATCCCCCTGAATCGCAAGGTCTCACCCCATTGTACTCCCACTCATAGGCCCAATGTGTGGATGGGGATAATAGACCCAGGGGAGCCGTCACCACAGGGGTCTCACATCAGCCTCAGGTGATGGATTACGCATTGTTCTGTGAGCTAAAGAATAATGTTTGAGGGGGAGGGAGAAATTGACACAGGTGGTTGAATCAGGCAGTGGTTGAAGTGACTTCGATGTGAGAAGTTCTGAGCTGGGATGGACTGATGGACTATGGAGTTTTGGAGATCTCAGATCTCAGATTGGGAACTTGTGGACTGAGGACATTGTATGTTGACCATCTACATGGATTTGTTGTACAACCGTGGATGTGTGGAATAAAAATAGTTGCATCGTTAACCTGCCTAGGTGATAAGTACAACCCACAACCTCAGATCTTCACAAAGAGGATGAAAAGGAGAATGAGGAGGAGGAGGAAGAGGATGAGGTAAAGCAGGGGTGTGCAATTAATTTTCCTGAGGGGCCACATGAGAGTTTTACTTTTGTGGAGGGCAGAACCAATAGGCTGAAATTAATTCTGCTCAACATTAATATTAACATATTAATTGTCATTTTTTTCTATTAATATTAATTGTATCACTTAATATTAAGCAGAATTAAGTATGCTGACATCCTCCTATATACCATATAAGCCTGCCTCAGCTCCTTCTATCTATATCGCATGAGCACACACAGCCCTTATATACCACAAGAGTCACCACATAACCTCACCATGATCAGCATGAGTCCCACATAGCCTCCCCATATCCAGCATGAGACCCGATATAGCCTCCCCATGAGAGCCCCATAGCCTCCCCATGACCAACATAAGACCTCCATAGCCTCGCTATGATCCGCATGAGTCCCACATAGCCTCCCCATATCCAGCAGGAGACCCCATATAGCCTCCCCATGAGAGCCCCATAGCCTCCCCATGTCCAACATGAGACCCCACATAGCCTCCCCATGAGGCCTCCATAGCCTCCTCATGTCCAGCATGAGACCCCCATAGCCTCCCCATGACCAACATGAGACCTTCATAGCCTCGCCATGATCAGCATGAGACCCACATAGCCTCCCCATATCCATCATGAGACCCCATATAGCCTCCCCATGAGAGCCCATAGCCTCCCCATGAGACCTCCATAGCCTCCTCATGTCCAACATGAGATCCCACATAGCCGTCCCATGACCAACATGAGACCTCCATAGCCTCCCCATGTCCGGCATGAGACCCCACATAGCCTCCCCATGAGACCTCCATAGCCTCCTCATGTCCAGCATGAGACCCCACATAACCTCCCCATGAGAGCCCCATAGCCTCCCCATGACCAGCATGAGACCTCCATAGCCTCCCCATGTCCAGCATGAGACCCCCATAGCCTCCCATGTCCATCATGAGAACCCAATAGCCTCTTCTCATCCAGCATAAAACCCATAGACTCCCAATGTCCAGCATAAGAGCCCCATCTCCTATGTCCAGCATGAGACCCCATAGCCTTTTCATGTACACCAGGAGACCTTCATAGCCTCCCCATGTCCAGCCAACATCCCATACACATGAAAAAAACACCACATGTTCACCTCGCTCCAGTTCCCTCGGCGCTCTACCTCTGCTCTATCAGATGCACTAACTCTCAGCAGTACACAACTGATGCGATAAAATATCATTGTGTTAGCTGTCTCATACGCAGATTGGTGGAAGAAGTGGCCGACGGTCCTCCTGCACCAATGCATTTCCCGCTGCCTGCTTCCCGAGGATGTAGATAGATAGTGGTGACAGTTGGCAGCAGTGCACAGGCTGGAGAGGACAAGGGGCAGCCCGTAGGCCACTGTTTCCAGTCCCTTGGCTGTCTCTGTCCGCGGGCTGGATGGGAACAACCAGAGGCCCACATGTGACCCTCGGGCCACACTTTGCCCAGGTCTGATGTAGAAGATGAGGAAGATGATTGTGAGGTACTCCTGGGGTGGACCCGCTAGACCGTGGCAACGAACCTCCCGGGGGCGAGCTGACCAGGTGGACCACCCCCTATACAGGGAGTGTTTGGGGCAAGCCCGCGGGTAACCACGGCAGCTGGTACCAAGTGGATGTATAGACAGACAGACAGGTAGACACGACTGGGAGACACCGGACTGGCGGGCACGGCTTGGAGACACTGGGCAGGCGGGCACAGCTAGGAGACACAGGACAGGCGGGCACGGCTTGGAGACACTGGACAGGCGGGCACGGCTAGGAGACACAGGACAGGCGGGGACAGCAGGCACGAACAGAAGGACACTGGTGCGGGAACAGAACTGGACGGAACACGACCACGGACCTCCCGATCCTAGGAGAGAGGATAATGGAAAAGGCAGATGAGCTACGGGAGAACAGGACGCAGGGGCGTACATGGAGAATGGGCCAGAATCACTAACAAAGCGCAGTGATAATCAGGCACCGCCAGCAGGAAGAGGCGGCCTGATATAGGGGAAGAAGCAGGACCTTCCGGGTCGTGACCTTTCAGTGCAGGAGAGGGAGGCGCGCGTCCTCAGGGGGAACAGGAGGTGCGCGTGTGCCCGGGCATAGTGTGTGCGTGCTCCGCCGAGGAGGAGGAGCGGGAGCGCGCACCCGGCGCGGTCCAGAAGACCGGACGGATGCGACAGCCGGACGGAGGAGAGGAGCCGGGAGGAACCGTGGAGAAGCCCGAGGCAGCCGACGCCGCGGCGAGGAGGCCACCGGCGAGCGGGTAAGCTGCGGTCGGGGGGAAGCAATGGGAGGAGTGCGCGGCAGCCGCCGCGTGACAGTGCATCCCCCTTACGCGCCCCCCTCCGCAGCCCGGAAAAAAATTTAGCCAAGATTCGAGGAGCCTGGATGTTCTCCTGGGGCTCCCAGGACCTCTCCTCGGGGCCAAAGCCCTTCCAATCAACCAAAAAAAGGTTCTTCCCTTTTGCCTCCTCATGGCCGAAATATCTTTAACCTCAAACACATCGTCTGCGGAGACAGGCGGAGGCGAGTGAGGAGCCGTGGAATGGAAACGATTGAAGATAACTGGCTTTAGAAGAGACACATGAAAAGCATTAGGGATGCGGAGAGAGGCGGGAAGCCGAAGTTTGTAGGAGACGTCATTAATACGGGACAAGACCTCAAAAGGTCCAATATAGCGGGGACCCAGTTTATGGGAAGGGATCTTGAGGCGAATAAAATTGGAGGCCAAACTTTATCACCTGGGTGATATGGCGGGGCATCCAGGCGCCTCTTGTCTGCGTGTCTCTTTACCCTGTTACGAACCAACTCGAGAGCGGCCTTGGTCTCCTGCCAGATCCTGGAGAATTCACTGGTCAGAAGATCAGCCGCCGGTACACCCGAGGCAGGAGGAACCGGTAGAGGTACACCAGGATGTTGCCCGTAGACTACAAAGAATGGGGATTTGCCAGAAGACTCACTGATGTGGTTATTATAGGCAAACTCAGCCCACGGGAGTAATTCAGACCAGTCGTTCTGGTGGACATTAGAAAAGTGCCGGAGGTAGTTCACCAAACTCTGATTCGTCCGTTCTGCCTGACCATTGGACTGTGGATGGTAAGATGAGGAGAAGTCAAGAGTGACATCCATCGATTTGCATAGGGCTCTCCAGAAGCGAGAGGTGAATTGGACTCCTCTGTCCGAAACAATATGTTGGGGCAGTCCATGAAGACGGAAGATGTGCTGAACGAAAATCTTCGCCAAGGCTGGTGCCGATGGCAAGCCGGGAAGAGGGATGAAATGTGCCATCTTAGAGAACCTATCTACCACCACAAAGACGACAATACAGTTGGCAGACTGGGGCAGATCCGTAATAAAGTCCATGGCAATTGCCAAGGAGACGAGGGTACTGGAAGCGGGTGTAGAAGACCAGAAGCCAGCTGCCTAGGCACCTTGATCTTGGCACAGGAGAGGCAGGAGGCGACGAAATCCCGGACATCCCGGGGAAGAGTCGGCCACCAGTAGTAGCGGGACACCAGGACAAGTGTCTTTTTAAGCCCGAGATGGCCAGCCAGCTTGGAAGCATGTCCCCAGTGTAGGATTCGTCTTGGGTCCTTCTCCGGCACCAAAGTCTTGCCAGGTGGAGGTGAAAGGAGAGAAAGCGGTGCCACCGTGATGAGCCTGGATGGATCCAAGATATGCGCGGGTTCCTCTTTGACATCTGCGGAAAGAGAGGACCTGGACAAGGCGTCAGCTTTGAGGTTTTTATTACCAGGACGAAAATGCAGATCAAAATCGAATCGACCGAAGAACAGTGACCACCTGGCCTGTCGTGGGTTGAGTCTCTTTGCAGACCGAATTTAAGCTAGATTTTTATGGTCTGTGAAGATTGTGAAGGGATGTACGGCGCCCTCCAATAAGTACCTCCACTCCTCTAGAGCTAACTTGATGGCAAGCAGTTCTCGGTCTCCGATGGAATAATTCCGCTCTGGAGTGGAAAAGGACTTGGAAAAGAAACCGCACGTAACAATCCTACCAGAGGGAGACTTTTGAGATAAAACCACTCCAGCTCCAGTTGCAGACGCATCCACTTCGAGGACGAACGGTTTGTTGACCTCAGGACGATGGAGTATGGGTGCCGTGGCAAATGCTCGTTTCAAAGACAAGAAGGCCTCCTCTGCTTCAGGGGTCCAGACGTGCGGGTTGGCTCCTTTACGGATCAAAGACGAGATAGAGCCAGCCAACGAGGAAAAATGAGGGATGAACTGCCGGTAGTAATTTGCGAAGCCGAGAAATCGCTGAATGGCTTTCACCCCTTGGGGACGTGGCCAGTTAAGCACGGCAGACACCTTCTCCGGATCCATACGCAAACCAGAGTCGGAGATGATATAGCCTAGAAATGGAAGGGAAGACTGTTCAAAGGCGCATTTCTCCAATTTGGCGTACAGGCGATTCTCCCTCAATCGGAACAGTACTCAGCGGACATCTCTTCTGTGGGTAGGCAGGTCAGGAGAGAAGACAAGGATATCGTCAAGATACACGACCACACAGGAGTACAGAAGGTCTCGGAAAATGTCATTCACAAATTCCTGAAAGACTGCAGGAGCGTTGCACAACCCGAAGGGCATGACGAGATACTCGTAGTGTCCATCCCTGGTGTTGAAGGCGGTCTTCCATTCATCTCCGGAGAGAATACGGATGAGATTGTAGGCTCCACGGAGATCCAATTTAGAAAAGATTTGCGCCCCTCGTAACCAGTCGAACAACTCGGGGATGAGAGGTAGAGGATATCTGTTCTTGATGGTAATCTCGTTAAGGCCTCGATAGTCAATACAGGGGCGGAGAGACCCGTCCTTCTTCTTGACAAAAAAGAAGCCAGCTCCAGCGGGAGAAGATGATCTCCAGATGAAGCCTCTGGCCAAATTCTCCTGTACGTACTCAGTCATGGCCTGGGACTCGGGTGGACTCAACGGATAGATTCGCCCCCGGGGCGGGGTCGAGCCGGGGACAAGCTCGATCGGGCAATCAAATTGCCGGTGCGGTGGAAGAGTCTCTGCCTCCTTCTTATCAAAGACGTCCGCAAAGGCCCAGTAGGCCGAGGGCAAATCCGCAGGGCCCGAGACAGGAGACGAGCTCTTGAGGGTTGTACTGGACGGAGGCATCTAGTCTGGCAGAAGCGGCCCCAGCGAAGAATATCTCCGGACCGCCAATCCAGAACAGGTTCATGCATCCTCAACCACGGAAGGCCCAGGAGCAAGGTGTGGGACAGAGACGGCAGCACGAAGAAGGCTATTCTCTCACGGTGCAGGACCCCGATCTGTATTTCCAGCTCTTCAGTGACCAGTGTAACAGTCTCGCGCAAGGGAATGCCGTCGACTGAGGCTAACTGCCGGGGAACCTCCAAGGACCTGACAGGTATCCGCAATCTCTTCACCGCCTCGAGTTGGATAAAATTTCCAGCAGCCCCTGAGTCAATATAGGCTATCTCCGAAAAACGTCTGGAACCCTGGATAAACAAAACAGGAAGGGTCAAGGGTAGAGCGGTATCAAAGACACCTAGGGAGGCCTCTCTTACCTGTCCTAGGCGGATGAGTTTCCCGGCCTCACAGGGCAGGAACGCAGGAGATGGGAGGCGCTGCCACAATAGAGACAGAGACCATGAGTGAGTCTCTCCTGGCGGCGTAGCTCCGCGGGTCTGAGTCGGTCCACTTGCATGGGCTCAGGGGCTGACGCCGAGGTGGGAGGCCACGAGCGGGGAGGACTGCGTGTCGGAGGAGAAAAACGAGTGGGCCTTCTCTCCCTGGCGGCCTCGCGGGAACGCTCCCGGAAACGCAGATCAATTTGCGTTGCCAGCGAGATGAGATCCTCCAAAGACGTAGGTGTATCCCTGCCTGCCAACTCGTCTTTGATTCGAGCTGACAAGCCGCGCCAAAAAGCCCCCACTAGAGCCTCGTTGTTCCATCCAAGCTCAGAGGACAACTTACGGAACTGGATGGCGTACTGTCCCACAGAGAGAGTACCCTGGCAAAGGCAAAATAAGGACTCGGTGGCGGAGACCAGACGGCCGGGCTCATCAAAGACCTTACGAAATGACTCCAAGAAGGTCGCGAGCTGGGAGACTACCGGGTCATCACGCTCCCACAAGGGATTTACCCAAGCCAGTGCCTCACCCTCTAAATGGGATATCATAAAGGCCACCTTGGCCCAGTCGGAAGGATACTGCAGGGGCGCCAACTCAAAATGCAGCTGGCACTGGTTAATGAACCCCCGACAGAGTTTGGGATCTCCGCTATAGCGTGGGGGTTTAGCCAACCGGGGGGAGGAATGAGGAACTGCCACCGGCGCAGGAGCAGCGGCCGCCGTCTGTAGAGCTAGTAAGCGGTTATCTACTGAGGCTATATAGTTCAAAATGTGGGCCTGGGTGTCGCGCTGCTGGGCAAGTTCTTGCTGCAAGCCGGAGATCTGGGAGGCAATCCCAGGATCGGAGGATTGCAAAGAAGAAAGTCGGGACTCCATTGATTTGAGGAACGACATGATCCTCGCCTGATTCTCACGGAGGAACAAAAGTTCCTTTTGGGTCGGGGTCGGGGTACCAGCGGGATCCATGGCCTGATTATTCTGTGAGGTACTCCTGGGGTGGACCCGCTAGACCGTGGCAACGAACCTCCCGGGGGCGAGCTGACCAGGTGGACCACCCCCTATACAGCGAGTGTTTGGGGCAAGCCCGCGGGTAACTATTACCACGGCAGCTGGTACCCAGTGGATGTATAGACAGACAGACAGGTAGACACGACTGGGAGACACCGGACTGGCGGGCACGGCTTGGAGACACTGGGCAGGCGGGCACAGCTAGGAGACACAGGACAGGCGGGCACGGCTTGGAGACACTGGACAGGCGGGTACAGCTAGGAGACACAGGACAGGCGGGGACAGCAGGCACGAACAGAAGGACACTGGTGCGGGAACAGAACTGGACGGAACACGACCACGGATCTCCCGATCCTAGGAGAGAGGATAATGGAAAAGGCAGATGAGCTACGGGAGAACAGGACGCAGGGGCGTACATGGAGAACGGGCCAGAATCACTAACGAAGCGCAGTGATAATCAGGCACTGCCAGCAGGAAGAGGCGGCCTGATATAGGGGAAGAAGCAGGACCTTCCGGGTCGTGACCTCTCAGTGCAGGAGAGGGAGGCACGCGTCCTCAGGGGGAACAGGAGGCGCGCGTGTGCCCGGGCATAGTGTGTGCGCGCTCCCGCCGAGGAGGAGGAGCGGGAGCGCGCACCCGGCGCGGTCCAGAAGACCGGACGGACGCGACAGCCGGACGGAGGAGAGGAGCCGGGAGGAACCGTGGAGAAGCCCGAGGCAGCCGACGCCGTGGCGAGGAGGCCACCGGCGAGCGGGTAAGCTGCGGTCGGGGTGAAGTAATGGGAGGAGTGCGCGGCAGCCGCCGCGTGACAATGATGATGATAAGGATGATAATGAGTAGGAGGAGGATGATGAAGTGGAAGATGAGGAGGATAATGATGAAAAGGAGGATGATAAGAAGGATGATGATGAGGCGAATAATAAACAGGATGATGAGAAGGATAATGAGAATGATGATAAGGAGGATGATAAGGATGAGGATGATAAGCATGATGGGGAGGACAATGATGAGGAAGATGATAAGGATGAGGCGGAGGAGGAGGATGAGAAGGATAATGAGAAGGAGGAAGTTGATGATCATGAAGAGGATGATGAGAAGGACGATGAGAAGGATGGTGAGGAGGATGCTGATGAGGAGGTTGAAAAGGATGATGAGGAAAATGAGAATGATGAGACGGATGATGAGGAGGATGATGGTGAGGAGAGTAATGAACAGGATGATAACTAGGATGATGAGGATAATGAGAATGATGAGGAGGATGATAAGGATGATGAGGATGTTGAGGAGGATGATGATGAGGAGGATGAGAAGGATAAAGAGGATGATGATAATGAGGAGGACGATGATGAGAAGCATGATGAGGAGGATGATGAGAAGGATGGTGAGGAGGATGATGAGGAGGATGATGAGAAGGATGGTGAGGAGGATGATGAGGAGGACGATAAGAAGGATGATGAGAAGGATGGGGAGGAGGATGATGAGGATAATGAGGATGATGAGAAGGATGGGGAGGAGGATGATGAGGAGGAGGATGAGGAGGAGGATGAAGAGGATGATGATAATGAGGAGGACGATGATGAGAAGCATGATGAGGAGGATGATGAGAAGGATGGTGAGGAGGATGATGAGGAGGATGATGAGAAGGATGGTGAGAAGGATGGGGAGGAGGATGATGAGGATGATGAGAAGGATGGGGAGGAGGATGATGAGGGGGAGGATGCGGATAATGATGAGGAGGATGATCCTTCCCACAGATCACTTCTTGGATAACCGGCCCCCGGTGAAGGCTCTCGTGGTGCCACTGTCACTTTTACACCCCCATTTGGACTGTGCACTTAGGATTCGCAGTGGCCTAGAACATTGATTTTTTCATTGTTTTGCCTTTGACCATGTGGACGAGCCTTCTCAATAAGAGAATTTCTGCACATTCCACACAAGGAGCAAATACTGGAGAAAACCATTAATATTCCAGGGAAATGAATATGTGACGCTGAGGGCAGTAACCTGGAGCACAGGCCGCTCCATCAGCCACGTCCTTATGAGAAACACATGAGAACAATCAACTCCCCGAAATCTCAGCAATTCATTACGATCTATTCAAAGACAACAAGCGCCGTCATTAGCGGCCTCATCAGTGAGCAGCGGCCTTTGATGTGCGGGACGCTGCTGATCCGCAGCCCACGGCCACAAGATGTCGGGAGCAAAATTCATCAATGATGCTGTGAATGAGGGGCAGGAATCTGCTACTCTAGTTAGGGGTCCCGGGACTAGTCTGGGTATTATCATCTGCACATAACGCCAAAAATGGCAGAGAAGACAAGGGGCATGAAAATGAGAGAGATCATTGTGAAGATAAATCCACGCTCACACAGTCAGTATTTGGTCAGTATTCTCTGTGGTCCTCTTCCTTTGATTGTTCCTCTCCTGGTTTTGGCTTACAAATACTGATGTAAAAAACTGACCAAATACTGAACATGTGAGTGTGATCTAACTGAAAAAATGGTGAAGATAACAGTGAAGAAAACGATGAAAACAATGGGGAAGAAAATAGGGTGAAAATAACAGTGACAAGAAATTGAAGAGTATGGGGGAAGAATATGGTGAAAATCACAAAGAAGAAGGCAGGGAGGATAAAGGGGAAGATAATGATGACAGTGGGAAAGATAATGCAGGAGCTTCTCACAAAATTAGAATATCATCAAAAAGTGAATTTATTTCAGTTCTTCAATACAGACAGTGACTCTCCTCTATTCTATAGAGTCATTACACACAGAGTGATCAATGTCACGGGTTTATTTCTGGTAATGTTGATGATTATGGCTTACAGCCAATGAGAACCCAAAAGTCATTATCTCAGGAAATTAGAATACTTTATAGCTCCAGCCTGAAAAATGATTGTAAAATCCGAAATGTTGTCCTACTGAAATGTTTGATCAGTAGATGCACTCAATACTTGGTCGGGGCTCCTTTTGCATCAATTACTGCATCAATGCGGCGTGGCATGGAGGCGATCAGCCTGTGGCACTGCTGAGGGATTATGGAAGCCCAGGTTGCTTTGATAGCAGCCTTCAGCTTGTCTGCATTGTTGGGTCTGTTGTGTCTCATCTTCTTCTTGACAGCTCTGGTTTCTCTCATCTTCCTCTTGACAATACTCCATAGATTATCTATGGGGTTAAAATCAGGCAAGTTTGCTGTTGTGGCACCCCTGAGGGTCCAGTTGCCACAGAAGTACTGCACTTCACCCAGAGGTGTGGTATCCCACAACCAGGTAAGGTGGAGACACCCGACCAACATTCCATCCCACACACACAAGTAGCGTAGCAGAGCACCCTTTATGGCCCCTGCTTGGAATACGAAGAGTGCTGGGAGGTGGGCGGAGCATAGTTATAGAGGGAAGATTGTAGGAAGAAAGGTTAGAATTCCCTCAGAGGGAGGGAAGGAGAAGGACGTGTCTGCAGCAGCTCTACTGATTAGAGGCTGCTGGACGGATTGGACTATAAGAAAGCTCCCTAGGAAAGAAGGTTCTTCTTGGACACGGCTGGAGCATACTCCCCGTGGGTCCCTTCTCTACACTGACATCAGGTGGAGGGAGAAACTGGTCGTAAAGGATCATGGCCCCTAGCCTAGCTAGTAGAGTTGAGCGACTTTTGGTTTTCCAAAAGTCGGGTCGAGCAAGATCGTCCGATTATAGGGAAAAGTCGGGGTCGTCCCGAAACACGAAACCCAATGTAAGTCAATGGGGAATAAAAGTCGGCAGTGAGAGGAGGACAGGAAACACACCTACAGTGCCCATTTGAATGCCAAAAGCATCAATTCTTCTTACTTAAGCTTGTCAACCTTAATTAACTTCATAATACAAGTTACACACTGAAAAATAGGGGTTATTTGGCTAAAGTTGTGGGGGGGGAGGGCTGGCTGCAGGTTTTCATGTGCCCTGGGCGAAAGAGCGCCCCTTTAACACATACCACAACTCATCATGCTCCGATACGGCAGAGAAATAGCGGTATAGTACAATGAAAAATACCTCACTTTTTACATCTCATGACGAGGCCCATCTATTTCTCCATACAGAATCATTGGTCCCATATAATGTTTGAAACAGTATATGATGAGCTCCACATAATGCTACAGTATATGTTGGTCCCCATGGATGAAGCTCCACTGTCTTATGGGCCCAAATAATGCTCCAAACATAATGGGCCCCATTTCTAATGCTCTAGTGTATAATGGGCCCTGTAAATGCTGCTCCAGTGTCTGATGTCCACCTTTGGAATGTTCCAGTGTATGGTGGGCCCCATCTATCATTCTCCAGAGTATAGTGCTCCCCAAAAATTGCTGTCCCAACATTGAAAACTATCAAATAAGTCTCCTCACTAGGGAATCCCTGTACTTGTCTTGACAGGTGCTGTAGCTTTCTTAACAGCTCGCCAGCCGTTCTCACGCCCAGTATGGATTGCACGTGATTGCACAAAGGTTAGAAAGGGTACCGTATCCCTGGATAACATGTATGGATAGCGTACACATTCAAAATATATGTCTCAGGAGGCAGGCTCAGACGGTGTCAGGCACAGTATGGATTGCACGTGATTGCACAAAGGTTAGAAAGGGTACCGTATCCCCGGATAACATGTATGGATAGCGTACACATTCAAAATATATGTCTCAGGAGGCAGGCTCAGACGGTGTTAGGCCCAGTATGGATTGCACGTGATTGCACAAAGGTTAGAAAGGGTACTGTATCCCTGGATAACATGTATGGATAGCGTACACATTCAAAATATATGTCTCAGGAGGCAGGCTCAGATGGTGTCAGGCACAGTATGGATTTGACGGCCCAGATTACACAGCGGAGGAGCAGGGAGAGGTAAAGATTGCAAATGCTGGGGCCCTGCCCAAGCAAGGGGGGCCCACTCGTGGGCGTCGGTACTGGCACTGGGCCCCTCATAGTACAGCGGTGTGTCTGACGGCGGGTGTGCACCACCACCGTCAGAGACACTTGATTGCACTATGAGGGACCCTGTGCCAGTGCCCGCGCCCAAGAGTCGGCCTACCCACCTGTCCAGGGCAACGGCACTCGCACGGTGTCGTGCGCTAGGTGGTGACCCCGGCCATGGGGGGGAGGCAGCACAGTTAGGGAGTTTTAGAAAGTGGCATATGTTGATGTTGGACATTCAGCTGATGCAAAAGGCGAAATAGGTGAAGTACCAGGAAGAGGTGGACCAAAGCAAGCCATTTTTCTGTCACCCTATGTGTCATCAGGGGAAGGTGGGACAAAATCCTTGGAAACCCATGCGTGGTTCATTTTAATGAAGGTTAGATCATCCACATTTTGGGTTGACAGACGGGTCCTTTTTTCTGTCAGGATTGATCCAGCTGCACTGAAGACTCTTTCCGATAGCACACTTGCAGCTGGGCAAGCGAGCTCCTGTAAGGCATATTGGGCCAATTCAGGCCAGGTGTCCAGTTTAGCGGCCCAATAGTCAAAGGGGAATGACCTGTGTGGGAGAACATCGATATGGGAGGAAAAGTAGTTTGTAACCATAGTTGACAACTGCTGTCTCCTGTCACTTTCCATCGATGCAGTATTACCAGTTGTGTGAGCGGTATTTGAAAAATCAGTCCACAACATTGTCATGAAACCCCTGTCTCCAACGCCACTTCTGCTGTGTGCACCACGAACACCTCTGCCAAGCTGCCCCCGGCCCGTACGGCTCGTGTGAGAACCATCACCGCTGCTGTGTGCTGGGAATGCCTCAAGCAACCGATTTACCAGAGTTGCTTGTTTATTAGCCAATATTAGGTCAAGGTTCTCCTGTGGCATGATGTTTTGTAATTTGCCTTTATAGCGTGGATCCAGGATGCTGGCCAACCAGTAGTCGTCATCGTTCATCATTTTGGCAATGCGGGGGTCCCTTTTTAGGATCCGCAAGGCATAATCTGACATGTGGGCCAATGTTCCCGGTGTCAATGATGCACTGCGAGTGCTGGGTGGAGGAGCACTTTCTGGCAAATCCACATCCCTCCAGTCACGCACAAACCCTGTACCAGACCTTGCCACGCCAACATTTTCACTTGCCCCACGAGATGCATCCTCCTCCCCTAAGTAATCATCCCCATCATCATCCTCCTCCTCCTCTTCTTCCTCCACCTCGTCCAGGAGAGGTCCCTGAGCAGACAATGGCTGAATGTCATCAAGGATTCCCTCCTCCTCTTCCTCCTCATCAACATTGGCTGCAGACGCCTGCTCCTTAAGGTGCGTCAAAGTTTGCATGAGCAGACGCATAAGTGGGATGCTCATGCTTAGGATGGCGTCGTCTGCGCTTACCAGCCGTGTGCATTCCTCAAAACACTGAAGGACTTTACAAAGGTCTTTCAGCTTCGACCACTGCACGCCTGTCAACGCCATGTCTGCTCTCAAAGTGCCTGGCCGTGTATCCTCCCACAAATGCATTATGGCCTGCCTCTGCTCGCACAGCCGCTCCACCATGTGCAGGGTGGAGTTCCACCTTGTTGCAATGTCGATAATGAGGCGGTGGTTGGGAAGGTGGAGCAATCGCTGCAGCTTCTGCATACGAACGGAGTGTACAGGCGACCGGCGGATGTGCGCGCACAGTCTTCGCACCTTCTGGAGCAGGGCTGTTAACTCCGGATAATTTTTGAGGAAGCACTGCACCACCAGGTTCAAGGTGTGAGCCAAGCAAGGTATGTGGCTGAGTTTTGAAAGGGCTATGGCTGCCACAAAATTACGGCCGTTATCACTAACTACCTTGCCTGCCTCAAGATGTACACTGCCCAGCCATGACTCAGTTTGTCGCTTCAAGTACTCGGCCAGCACCTCGGCGGTGTGTCTGTCGCCCAAACACATCATCTGCAACACAGCCTGCTGACGCTTTCCACTAGCTGCTCGATAGGGGGACACATCGTGTGCAACAGTGGCAGCTGCAGATGGAGTGCTCGTACGACTGCGCTCTGTGGACGAGCTTTCGCTTCTGGAGGAGGAGGAGGAGGAGGGTCGAACGCCTACAGCCAACTGTTTCCTATACCGTGGGATAGGCAGCACTGTCCCACCACCGCTGTCCCCTGTGGACCCTGCATCCACCACATTAACCCAGTGCGCAGTGATGGACACGTAACGGCCCTGGCCATGCCGACTGGACCATGCATCAGTTGTGAGGTGCACCTTTCCGCTCACTGACTGCTTGAGTGCATGGACAATGCGGTCTTTCACATGATGGTGGAGGGCTGGGATGGCTTTGCGAGAGAAGAAGTGGCGACTGGGTAGGTCATAGCGTGGTACTGCATAGGCCATGAGTTCGCGGAAAGCTGTGCTTTCCACCAACCGAAAGGCCATCATCTCAAACGAGATTAGTTTGGCAATGTGGGCGTTCAAACCCAGTGTACGCGGATGAGAGACTGAGTACTTTCTTGACCTACTCATAGTGTCTGGGAGGGTGAGCTGGACTTGAGAGCTGCATATGGTGGAAGTAGCGGTGGACAGGGCGGACTGAGAGAGGGTTGATGATGGTGATGGAGTTGGTGTTCTTTCTGATGGCCTAGAATCCGTCTTTCATTGATATAACTGTGGGATTCCCTGACTGCTGTGGTCTTGCAACGACACCTCAGCATTTGCTGCTGTGCTAACCGGTGGGCTTACAGTGGGGGAAACAATGTAGCGTTGCTGACTACCTTAGTTGTGATCAGTTGCACATGTGGCACTTGAGGTTTGGTGTTGTGTCCACGCTTGCAAGTGCATGCTGGTTAAATGTCTAAGCATGCAACTGGTATTCAAATTTTTCAGATTTTTCCCTCGGCTAAAGGTCTTTGCGCACTTCTTACAGATAACCTTGGCCTGATCATGAGGATTTTGTTCAAAAAAGTGCCACACTGCACTCTTCCTACTTTAGCAGACATTTTGCGGCCTAGCACGCTGTGATCTTTTGACCCTCTGGACAAGCTGTCCAGCAACTCTTTTGATGTTTGGAACCTGTCTTTGGAGTGCTCCGGGCCTGCCAGATAACAGCTGTTGCGATGTCGATGTCTGCTGTGGATGCTCCTCATCTGAGCTATTGGAAGCAGCACCCACTTCCCCCAATGGATGCCAATCTGGGTCAACAACTGGGTCATCCATCACCTCCTCTTCTATGTCATGTGCACCTTTCTCTGTGTCACCGTGTATGGTGGTATAGTGTGCGGGAAGGGGCACCTGAGTCTCATCAGGGTCAAAATCTGGCTCTGTACACTGCGAGGACAATGTAGTGCTCTGAGTGAATGTACCAGCAGAATCATCCATCAGCGGCTGTGCATCAGTGCACTCCATGTCAGATTCATCTTGGCCTGGGTAATTCACCATTTCACTTGATAATCCAGGCATGGTATGTGAAAACAGCTCCATGGAGTAATCAGTAGTATGGCCTGCGTCATCCTTCAATCTTGGTTGGGGTGAAGGACACAAGGAAAGGTGTGGTTCATGAGCATGAGCCTCCAATGACGACTCAGTGCTTTTACTTTTTACAACTGAAGAAGAGGAGGAGATAGAGCTGGAGGCTGAGTCAGCAATGTAAGACAAAACTTTTTCCTGATGCTCTGCCTTTAAAAGCGGTTTGCCAACTCCTAGAAAACTAAGCGTTCGAGGCCTTATGTAGCCAGACGATGACGCAGGGTCAGCACCTCCTGCATTCGGTCCTATTTTGCTCTTGCCACTACCATCAGATCCACCACCAACACCATCATTACCAGCTGCCAACCCCCGCCCAATTCCACGGCCTCTTCCACCAGCCTTCCTCATTTTTGGTAGAAATGTAGACAAAATCCAACAAACTATATAGTAATGTAAAGCAAGGTACAAGGTGTCTATAGGACAGGGGAGATTTAGAATTTCTGCACACACTTGTGGACAGTGGACACTTTTGGATTGTGTGAGGCCCACTGATATCTGAGCGCTATGTGACAGGCTCGATGGCACAGCTGCCTGTGACCAAAGTGACGAGAGGATAATGGAGATTTTGAATCTCTGCGCACACTTTTGGACACTGGACACTTGTGGATTGTGTGAGGCCCACTGATATCTGAGCGCTATGTGACAGGCTCGATGGCACAGCTGTGACCAAAGTGACGAGAGGATAATGGAGATTTTGAATCTCTGCGCAAACTTTTGGACACTGGACACTTGTGGATTGTGTGAGGCCCACTGATATCTGAGCGCTATGTGACAGGCTCGATGGCACAGCTGCCTGTGACAAAAGTGACGAGAGGATAATAGAGATTTTGAATCTCTGCGCACACTTTTGGACACTGGACACTTGTGGATTGTGTGAGGCCCACTGATATCTGAGCGCTATGTGACAGGCTCGATGGCACAGCTGCCTGTGACCAACGTGACGAGAGGATAATGGAGATTTTGAATCTCTGCGCACACTTTTGGACACTGGACACTTGTGGATTGTGTGAGGCCCACTGATATCTGAGCGCTATGTGACACGCTCGATGGCACAGCTGCCTGTGACCAAAGTGACGAGAGGATAATGGAGATTTTGAATCTCTGCGCGCACTTTTGGACACTGGACACTTGTGGATTGTGTGAGGCCCACTGATATCTGATCGCTATGTGACAGGCTCGATGGCACAGCTGTGACAAAAGTGACTAGAGGATAAGGGAGATTGGATTGCTTTTAAAAAAGCAGTTTGCGGAGCAGTGGGTAAACAGCAATGCCAGCGTGTCAGGAAGCCTTAAAAGGCAGCCCAACAACCAACACCACTGATACACCACAATATAGCCTCCCCTTGCACTGCACACACAGTGACTTGTGTGTTGTGCAGGCCAAATCGCTAGCAGCAGAAGCAGTTTTTTTGTCTTCTTCCCTGCCTAACGCTCTCCCTACAGAATCAGCAGCAACCTCTCCCTATACTAAGATCGGCAGAAGTAAGATGGCGGTCGGCGTGCACGCCCTTTTATACCCCCTGTGACGCCCACCAAAGCAAGCCAATCACTTGCATGCCCTTCTGAAAGATGGTGGTGACCCGTGCCTAGGTCATCACGTTGCCCACAGTGTCCGTGGATCCTGATTGGATGAAAAAGAGCGCAAAACAAACTTTTGAAACGCGACTTTGGCGCGTAAGTCGCCGACCTCGTGGCCGACCTCATCCTAGGGTCGGGTTTCGTTTCATGAAACCCGACTTTGCCAAAAGTCGGCGACTTTTGAATTTTTTCGACCCGTTTCGCTCAACTCTACTAGCTAGCGTACCCCAGGGTGCTACTAGCAAGCCGATAGCTTTGGTTACTTTATGGACCATCGCCCCTTCCACAGTTAGTCTGACTGGAAAGGCGGCTATATAGAGACAGAAATGGTGAGGCGTTGTCTGACAGGATTCGCAGCTGCTGGCCTAGAATGATAATTGTGAAGTGCTGGAAAGGAAGGAAAGAGTAAAGCAGCATATTGTGTGGAGACGGCCAAGAAAGGTACATACTGACAGGGAGTTCTGGAAGGGTGTACTTCATCTCATCTGGAAGTTGTCTGGACCTCTCACCTGGAGAATACAGCTCTGAAGCGGGCACCTGTGCATGCCAGAACTGTGAGTAAAGCCCATTGGAACTACATGCAATTGTGTCATCTACATTATTCTTGCGTCTTCAACTCAGCACTGCTACATTCTCCACTCCACACTACCTCACCAGCTACAAGCTCATCTCAACTGCCCTGGGACTACAGTTCCACCTGTGGGGAGCTTCACCAACTCTGCTGCATCATAACATCTGTCCCAGAGAAGCAACACTGCAGCGCTGGTCACCACTGACCAGAAACCACAGGTGGCGTCACAAATTCCTATACAAACTCTATTTTCATCTAATTACACCCATTTTACATGACCGCCTGGGGCCACGGACCGGGTCACTGCCACTGTGACACATCTCTTTAAGACGACCGGCCCGGTACCGAGTACCCCACGGCCCCTGGGGTGTGTCACTGCCAATCAAGCCCAGTGATACTGTTGTGTGTACAACATTTCAGATTTTACAATCATTTTTCAAGATGGTGTTATAAACTATTCTAATTTACTGAGATAATGATTTTTGGGTTTTCATTGGCTGTAAACCACAATCATCAACATTACCAGAAATAAACACATGACATAGATCACTCTGTGTGTAATGACTCTATAGAATATAGGAGAATCACTTTTTGCATTGAAGAACTGAAGTAAATTCACTTTTTGATGATATTCTAATTTTGCGAGAAGCTCCTGTAAGTTTTCTGACGGTGTATATAACTAGAAGGAGAAAAGTAAAGATAACGACAAAAGTAATATGGAAAGAAATGGTGGATATATAATGATACAGAAAAAGAAGCAGATACAAGATGAGGCGCCAGTTAAAATAGCAGTGAAGAGAAAAGGTAAGATAAAAATGAGAATAATTGGGACCATACTGGCGGAGAAAACGGTGAGGATAGCTGGAAGGATAATGGAGGAGATAACTAGGAGGATAACCAGAAGGATAATGGAGGAAATAAAGGTAAGAATAGCTGGAAGGATAATGGAGGGATAAGTGAGGATACCTGGAAGAGTAATGGAGGAGATAACAGTAAGAATAGCTGGAAGGATAAACGAGGGGATAAATGAAAGGATAGCTGCAAGGATAAAGGAGGAGTTAACATGGAGGATAGCCAGAAGGATTACCCCTGTTGAGGAGACAACAGTGAGGATAGCTGGAAGAATAATATAGGTGATAACAGTAAGAATAGCTGGATGGGTAATGGGAGCGATTAGGAGGAGGATAGCTGGAAGGATGATGGAGGATGTGGTGACACAGCATTGTTTCCTAATTATGCCAGACGTAAATTGAGTAGGCCCAGAATCATCAACTGTTGTCTGAAGTATTGACTCTTCTTGTAGGACAAATATTTACCTCTAACACTATCTCCTACAGTTTATTTTCTGTTATCTTTGCAAAACAGTAATGCATGGCCACTGAACAATGATGTTTGCTGATATGCTAATTATGCATTGTGTTATGGAGCCAGTTTGATGACCTCAAAAGCAGAGAAGGAAAAACGATCCAAATAGATTAAATAATCAAGTAATGCTACTTAATCTCATCACCATTCTTCCCCTTATCTGTAATGCTGGACTGGATAAATCTAAAAATAGGTTACATGCCTCTATATGAAGAGACCCAGAGACAGAGAGACTGGGAGGGACAGCCAAAGATTCTGCCAAGACACAAATACATCCAAAGGACCGGAAACAGGACAGCAGCCAATTCATCATGGCACCATCACAAGGGACACAGATCTATCATTCTACAGGAAACAATCTAGGGGATTTCGGCTCTGGTTGGAAGGGTACAGATCTGCTCCATTGACCATCGCTGAACCCATGGATATGTTTGGAGAAAGCCAGGATTGGGACTCGCTGGTCACCTGGCTCCATGGAGATGTTTGGAGAAGCCAGGTAGTGACTCTCGGGTCAACTGGTCTTGTACCTGAATGGACAGTCATCTCCCTATGCTTGTTACTACCTCCACTCTGTGTGCGTACCACAGGTGAGGTAGTGAACCTGGGAGCTCTGACATAACATCTGCCATTATCCCGGCGAGTCAGCGGAAGGGTGAGACTCTGCACCATGTTGGGGTGTTCGCCTGCATTGTTCTACGTGTTATCTGCCTATCTTGTGGTTCAATAAAGCATTGCCACACTGTTTTACCCTGACCCTGTGTTGTTTGAGTAGCGTTATGCCCATGTTAAAGGGAGAGCGTGGTTTCAGTGGGATGATCCCTGGTCCATGTGTTTTCGACTAGCAGACTGGGTGCCCGCTGACCCCCTCCCCGTGTCTCAACAGAGGAGATAATGGAAAGGATAGCTGGAAGGATAGTGGAGGAGATAACGGTAAGGATAGCTGGAAAACTAATGGGGGAGAGCGGGGAGAATAGCTGAAAGGATAATGGAGGAGATAACGTTAAGGATAGCTGGAAGGGTAATGGAGGAGATAACAGTAAGGATAGCTGGAAGGATAATGGAGGAGATAACAGGGAGGATAGCTGGAAGGATAATGGAGGAGATAACAGGGAGGATAGCTGGAAGGGTAATGGAGGAGATAACAGGGAGGATAGCTGGGTGAATAATGAAAGAGATAACAGGGAGGATAGCTGGAAGGATAATGGAGGAGATAACAGGGAGGATAGCTGGAAGGATAATGGAGGAGATAACAGGGAGGATAGCTGGAAGGATAATGGACGATATAACAGGGAGGATAGCTGGAAGGATAATGGAGGAGATAACAGTAAGGATAGCTGGAAGGATAATGGAGGAGATAACAGGGAGGATAGCTGGGTGAATAATGAAAGAGATAACAGGGAGGATAGCTGGAAGGATAATGGAGGAGATAATGGTGAGAATAACTGGAAGGATAATAGAGGAGATAATGGTGAGAATAACTGGAAGGATAATGGAGGCGATAATGTGGAGGATAGCTGGATGGATAATGGAGAATATAAAGGTAAGGATACCTGGAAAGATAATGAAGATGATAACAGTAAGAATTGCTGGATGGATAATGGAAGAGATAGCAAAGAGGATATCTGGAAGGATAATGGAGGAGATAACAGTGAGGATAGCTGGAAGCGTAATGGACGAGATAACGGTGAGGAAAGGTGGAATGGTGAAGGAGGAAATAAGAGTAAGGATAGCCGAAATGATAATGGAGGCGGTTTTGTTGAGGATAGCTGGAAGGATAATGGAGAAGATCAAAGTGAGGCTAGAAGGGCAAAGGAGGAGACAATAGTGAGGCTAGATGGATGGATAATGGAAGAGATAACAGTGAGGATAGATGGAAGGGCAATAAAGGAGATACCAGGGAGGATAGATGGAGTGATAAGGAAGGAGATAACGGAAAAGATAGCTTGAGGGAAAATGGAGGAGATAACAGGGAGGATAGCTGGAAGGATAATGGAGGAGATAATGGTGTGGATACCTGGAAGGATAATGGAAGAGAAAACAGGGAGGATAGCTGGAAGGATAATGGAGGAGATAACAGGGAGGATAGCTGGAAGGATAATGGAGGAGATAACAGTGAGGATACCTGGAAGGATAATGGAAGAGATAACAGCGAGGATACCTGGAAGGATAATGGAGGAGATAACAGGGAGGATAGCTGGAAGGATAATGGAAGAGATAACAGGGAGGATAGCTGGAAGGATAATGGAGGAGATAACAGGGAGGATAGCTGGAAGGATAATGGAAGAGATAAGAGGGAGGATAGCTGGAAGGATAATGGAAGAGATAACAGGGAGGATAGCTGGAAGGATAATGGAGGAGATAACAGGGAGGATAGCTGGAAGGATAATGGAGAAGATAACAGGGAGGATAGCTGGAAGGATAATGGAGGAGATAACAGGGAGGATAGCTGGAAGGATAATGGAGGAGATAACAGGGAGGATAGCTGGAAGGATAATGGAGGAGATAACAGGGAGGATAGCTGGAAGGATAATGGAGGAGATAACAGGGAGGATAGCTGGAAGGATAATGGAGGAGATAACAGGGAGGATAGCTGGAAGGATAATGGAGGAGATAACAGGGAGGATAGCTGGAAGGATAATGGAGGAGATAACAGGGAGGATAGCTGGAAGGATAATGGAGGAGATAACAGGGAGGATAGCTGGAAGGATAATGGAGGAAATAACAGGGAGGATAGCTGGAAGGATAATGGAGGAGATAACAGGGAGGATAGCTGGAAGGATAATGGAAGAGATAACAGGGAGGATACCTGGAAGGATAATGGAGGAGATAACAGGGAGGATACCTGGAAGGATAATGGAAGAGATAACAGGGAGGATAGCTGGAAGGATAATGGAAGAGATAACAGGGAGGATACCTGGAAGGATAATGGAGGAGATAACAGGGAGGATACCTGGAAGGATAATGGAAGAGATAACAGGGAGGATAGCTGGAAGGATAATGGAGGATATAACAGGGAGGATAGCTGGAAGGATAATTGAGGAGATAACAGGGAGGATACCTGGAAGGATAATGGAGGATATAACAGGGAGGATAGCTGGAAGCGTAATGGACGAGATAACGGTGAGGAAAGGTGGAATGGTGAAGGAGGAAATAAGAGTAAGGATAGCCGAAATGATAATGGAGGCGGTTTTGTTGAGGATAGCTGGAAGGATAATGGAGAAGATCAAAGTGAGGCTAGAAGGGCAAAGGAGGAGACAATAGTGAGGCTAGATGGATGGATAATGGAAGAGATAACAGGGAGGATACCTGGAAGGATAATGGAGGAGATAACAGGGAGGATAGCTGGAAGGATAATGGAGGAGATAACAGGGAGGATAGCTGGAAGGATAATGGAAGAGATAACAGGGAGGATAGCTGGAAGGATAATGGAAGAGATAACAGGGAGGATACCTGGAAGGATAATGGAGGAGATAACAGGGAGGATACCTGGAAGGATAATGGAAGAGATAACAGGGAGGATACCTGGAAGGATAATGGAAGAGATAACAGGGAGGATAGCTGGAAGGATAATGGAAGAGATAACAGGGAGGATAGCTGGAAGGATAATGGAGGAGATAACAGGGAGGATAGATGGAAGGATAATGGAAGAGATAACAGGGAGGATAGCTGGAAGGATAATGGAGGATATAACAGGGAGGATACCTGGAAGGATAATGGAGGAGATAACAGGGAGGATAGCTGGAAGGATAATGGAGGAGATAACAGGGAGGATAGCTGGAAGGATAATGGAGGAGATAGCAGGGAGGATACCTGGAAGGATAATGGAGGAGATAACAGGGAGGATACCTGGAAGGATAATGGAGAAGATAACAGGGAGGATACCTGGAAGGATAATGGAGGAGATAACAGGGAGGATACCTGGAAGGATAATGGAGAAGATAACAGGGAGGATAGCTGGAAGGATAATGGAGGAGATAACAGGGAGGATAGCTGGAAGGATAATGGACGATATAACAGGGAGGATAGCTGGAAGGATAATGGAGGAGATAACAGGGAGGATAGCTGGAAGGATAATGGAGGAGATAACAGGGAGGATAGCTGGAAGGATAATGGAAGAGATAACAGGGAGGATAGCTGGAAGGATAATGGAGGAGATAACAGGGAGGATACCTGGAAGGATAATGGAAGAGATAACAGGGAGGATACCTGGAAGGATAATGGAAGAGATAACAGGGAGGATAGCTGGAAGGATAATGGAAGAGATAACAGGGAGGATAGCTGGAAGGATAATGGAGGAGATAACAGGGAGGATAGCTGGAAGGATAATGGAGGATATAACAGGGAGGATACCTGGAAGGATAATGGAGGAGATAACAGGGAGGATAGCTGGAAGGATAATGGAAGAGATAACAGGGAGGATACCTGGAAGGATAATGGAAGAGATAACAGGGAGGATAGCTGGAAGGATAATGGAGGAGATAACAGGGAGAATAGCTGGAAGGATAATGGAAGAGATAACAGGGAGGATAGCTGGAAGGATAATGGAGGAGATAACAGGGAGGATAGCTGGAAGGATAATGGAGGAGATAGCAGGGAGGATACCTGGAAGGATAATGGAAGAGATAACAGGGAGGATAGCTGGAAGGATAATGGAGGAGATAACAGGGAGGATAGCTGGAAGGATAATGGAAGAGATAACAGGGAGGATAGCTGGAAGGATAATGGAGGAGATAACAGGGAGGATAGCTGGAAGGATAATGGAGGAGATAACAGGGAGGATACCTGAAAGGATAATGGAAGAGATAACAGGGAGGATACCTGGAAGGATAATGGAGGAGATAACAGGGAGGATACCTGGAAGGATAATGGAAGAGATAACAGGGAGGATAGCTGGAAGGATAATGGAGGAGATAACAGGGAGGATAGCTGGAAGGATAATGGAAGAGATAACAGGGAGGATACCTGGAAGGATAATGGAGGAGATAACAGGGAGGATACCTGGAAGGATAATGGAGGAGATAACAGGGAGGATAGCTGGAAGGATAATGGAGGAGATAACAGGGAGGATAGCTGGAAGGATAATGGAAGAGATAACAGGGAGGATACCTGGAAGGATAATGGAGGAGATAACAGGGAGGATAGCTGGAAGGATAATGGAGGATATAACAGGGAGGATACCTGGAAGGATAATGGAGGAGATAACAGGGAGGATAGCTGGAAGGATAATGGAAGAGATAACAGGGAGGATAGCTGGAAGGATAATGGAGGAGATAACAGGGAGGATACCTGGAAGGATAATGGAGGAGATAACAGGGAGGATACCTGGAAGGATAATGGAAGAGATAACAGGGAGGATACCTGGAAGGATAATGGAAGAGATAACAGGGAGGATAGCTGGAAGGATAATGGAAGAGATAACAGGGAGGATAGCTGGAAGGATAATGGAGGAGATAACAGGGAGGATAGCTGGAAGGATAATGGAAGAGATAACAGGGAGGATACCTGGAAGGATAATGGAGGAGATAACAGGGAGGATACCTGGAAGGATAATGGAAGAGATAACAGGGAGGATACCTGGAAGGATAATGGAAGAGATAACAGGGAGGATAGCTGGAAGGATAATGGAAGAGATAACAGGGAGGATAGCTGGAAGGATAATGGAGGAGATAACAGGGAGGATAGATGGAAGGATAATGGAGGAGATAACAGGGAGGATAGCTGGAAGGATAATGGAGGATATAACAGGGAGGATACCTGGAAGGATAATGGAGGAGATAACAGGGAGGATAGCTGGAAGGATAATGGAAGAGATAACAGGGAGGATACCTGGAAGGATAATGGAAGAGATAACAGGGAGGATAGCTGGAAGGATAATGGAGGAGATAACAGGGAGAATAGCTGGAAGGATAATGGAAGAGATAACAGGGAGGATAGCTGGAAGGATAATGGAGGAGATAACAGGGAGGATAGCTGGAAGGATAATGGAGGAGATAGCAGGGAGGATACCTGGAAGGATAATGGAAGAGATAACAGGGAGGATAGCTGGAAGGATAATGGAGGAGATAACAGGGAGGATAGCTGGAAGGATAATGGAAGAGATAACAGGGAGGATAGCTGGAAGGATAATGGAGGAGATAACAGGGAGGATAGCTGGAAGGATAATGGAGGAGATAACAGGGAGGATACCTGAAAGGATAATGGAAGAGATAACAGGGAGGATACCTGGAAGGATAATGGAGGAGATAACAGGGAGGATACCTGGAAGGATAATGGAAGAGATAACAGGGAGGATAGCTGGAAGGATAATGGAGGAGATAACAGGGAGGATAGCTGGAAGGATAATGGAAGAGATAACAGGGAGGATACCTGGAAGGATAATGGAGGAGATAACAGGGAGGATACCTGGAAGGATAATGGAGGAGATAACAGGGAGGATAGCTGGAAGGATAATGGAGGAGATAACAGGGAGGATAGCTGGAAGGATAATGGAAGAGATAACAGGGAGGATACCTGGAAGGATAATGGAGGAGATAACAGGGAGGATAGCTGGAAGGATAATGGAGGATATAACAGGGAGGATACCTGGAAGGATAATGGAGGAGATAACAGGGAGGATAGCTGGAAGGATAATGGAAGAGATAACAGGGAGGATAGCTGGAAGGATAATGGAGGATATAACAGGGAGGATACCTGGAAGGATAATGGAGGAGATAACAGGGAGGATAGCTGGAAGGATAATGGAAGAGATAACAGGGAGGATACCTGGAAGGATAATGGAGGAGATAACAGGGAGGATAGCTGGAAGGATAATGGAAGAGATAACAGGGAGGATAGCTGGAAGGATAATGGAGGAGATAACAGGGAGGATAGCTTGAAGGATAATGGAGGAGATAGCAGGGAGGATACCTGGAAGGATAATGGAAGAGATAACAGGGAGGATACCTGGAAGGATAATGGAGGAGATACCAGGGAGGATAGCTGGAAGGATAATGGAAGAGATAAGAGGGAGGATAGCTGGAAGGATAATGGAAGAGATAACAGGGAGGATAGCTGGAAGGATAATGGAGAAGATAACAGGGAGGATAGCTGGAAGGATAATGGAGGAGATAACAGGGAGGATAGCTGGAAGGATAATGGAGGAGATAACAGTGAGGATAGCTGGAAGCGTAATGGACGAGATAACGGTGAGGAAAGGTGGAATGGTGAAGGAGGAAATAAGAGTAAGGATAGCCGAAATGATAATGGAGGCGGTTTTGTTGAGGATAGCTGGAAGGATAATGGAGAAGATCAAAGTGAGGCTAGAAGGGCAAAGGAGGAGACAATAGTGAGGCTAGATGGATGGATAATGGAAGAGATAACAGTGAGGATAGATGGAAGGGCAATAAAGGAGATACCAGGGAGGATAGATGGAGTGATAAGGAAGGAGATAATGGAAAGGATAGCTTGAGGGAAAATGGAGGAGATAACAGGGAGGATAGCTGGAAGGATAATGGAGGAGATAATGGTGTGGATACCTGGAAGGATAATGGAAGAGAAAACAGGGAGGATAGCTGGAAGGATAATGGAGGAGATAACAGGGAGGATAGCTGGAAGGATAATGGAGGAGATAACAGGGAGGATACCTGGAAGGATAATGGAGGAGATAACAGGGAGGATAGCTGGAAGGATAATGGAGGAGATAATGGTGTGGATACCTGGAAGGATAATGGAAGAGAAAACAGGGAGGATAGCTGGAAGGATAATGGAAGAGAAAACAGGGAGGATAGCTGGAAGGATAATGGAGGAGATAACAGGGAGGATAGCTGGAAGGATAATGGAGGAGATAACAGGGAGGATAGCTGGAAGGATAATGGAAGAGATAACAGGGAGCATACCTGGAAGGATAATGGAGGAGATAACAGGGAGGATAGCTGGAAGGATAATGGAGGAGATAACAGGGAGGATAGCTGGAAGGATAATGGAAGAGATAAGAGGGAGGATAGCTGGAAGGATAATGGAAGAGATAACAGGGAGGATAGCTGGAAGGATAATGGAGGAGATAACAGGGAGGATAGCTGGAAGGATAATGGAGAAGATAACAGGGAGGATAGCTGGAAGGATAATGGAGGAGATAACAGGGAGGATAGCTGGAAGGATAATGGAGGAGATAACAGGGAGGATAGCTGGAAGGATAATGGAAGAGATAACAGGGAGGATACCTGGAAGGATAATGGAGGAGATAACAGGGAGGATAGCTGGAAGGATAATGGAGGAGATAACAGGGAGGATAGCTGGAAGGATAATGGAAGAGATAACAGGGAGGAGAGCTGGAAGGATAATGGAAGAGATAACAGGGAGGATACCTGGAAGGATAATGGAGGAGATAACAGGGAGGATACCTGGAAGGATAATGGAAGAGATAACAGGGAGGATACCTGGAAGGATAATGGAAGAGATAACAGGGAGGATAGCTGGAAGGATAATGGAAGAGATAACAGGGAGGATAGCTGGAAGGATAATGGAGGAGATAACAGGGAGGATAGATGGAAGGATAATGGAAGAGATAACAGGGAGGATAGCTGGAAGGATAATGGAGGATATAACAGGGAGGATACCTGGAAGGATAATGGAGGAGATAACAGGGAGGATAGCTGGAAGGATAATGGAGGAGATAACAGGGAGGATAGCTGGAAGGATAATGGAGAAGATAACAGGGAGGATACCTGGAAGGATAATGGAGGAGATAACAGGGAGGATACCTGGAAGGATAATGGAGAAGATAACAGGGAGGATACCTGGAAGGATAATGGAGGAGATAACAGGGAGGATACCTGGAAGGATAATGGAGAAGATAACAGGGAGGATAGCTGGAAGGATAATGGAGGAGATAACAGGGAGGATACCTGGAAGGATAATGGAGAAGATAACAGGGAGGATACCTGGAAGGATAATGGAGGAGATAACAGGGAGGATAGCTGGAAGGATAATGGAGGAGATAACAGGGAGGATAGCTGGAAGGATAATGGACGATATAACAGGGAGGATAGCTGGAAGGATAATGGAGGAGATAACAGGGAGGATAGCTGGAAGGATAATGGAGGAGATAACAGGGAGGATAGCTGGAAGGATAATGGAAGAGATAACAGGGAGGATAGCTGGAAGGATAATGGAAGAGATAACAGGGAGGATACCTGGAAGGATAATGGAGGAGATAACAGGGAGGATACCTGGAAGGATAATGGAAGAGATAACAGGGAGGATACCTGGAAGGATAATGGAAGAGATAACAGGGAGGATAGCTGGAAGGATAATGGAAGAGATAACAGGGAGGATAGCTGGAAGGATAATGGAGGAGATAACAGGGAGGATAGATGGAAGGATAATGGAGGAGATAACAGGGAGGATAGCTGGAAGGATAATGGAGGATATAACAGGGAGGATACCTGGAAGGATAATGGAGGAGATAACAGGGAGGATAGCTGGAAGGATAATGGAAGAGATAACAGGGAGGATACCTGGAAGGATAATGGAAGAGATAACAGGGAGGATAGCTGGAAGGATAATGGAGGAGATAACAGGGAGGATAGCTGGAAGGATAATGGAAGAGATAACAGGGAGGATAGCTGGAAGGATAATGGAGGAGATAACAGGGAGGATAGCTGGAAGGATAATGGAGGAGATAGCAGGGAGGATACCTGGAAGGATAATGGAAGAGATAACAGGGAGGATAGCTGGAAGGATAATGGAGGAGATAACAGGGAGGATAGCTGGAAGGATAATGGAAGAGATAACAGGGAGGATAGCTGGAAGGATAATGGAGGAGATAACAGGGAGGATAGCTGGAAGGATAATGGAGGAGATAGCAGGGAGGATACCTGGAAGGATAATGGAAGAGATAACAGGGAGGATACCTGGAAGGATAATGGAGGAGATAACAGGGAGGATACCTGGAAGGATAATGGAAGAGATAACAGGGAGGATAGCTGGAAGGATAATGGAGGAGATAACAGGGAGGATAGCTGGAAGGATAATGGAAGAGATAACAGGGAGGATACCTGGAAGGATAATGGAGGAGATAACAGGGAGGATAGCTGGAAGGATAATGGAGGATAGAACAGGGAGGATACCTGGAAGGATAATGGAGGAGATAACAGGGAGGATAGCTGGAAGGATAATGGAAGAGATAACAGGGAGGATACCTGGAAGGATAATGGAGGAGATAACAGGGAGGATAGCTGGAAGGATAATAGAAGAGATAACAGGGAGGATACCTGGAAGGATAATGGAGGAGATAACAGGGAGGATAGCTGGAAGGATAATGGAGGAGATAACAGGGAGGATAGCTGGAAGGATAATGGAGGAGATAACAGGGAGGATACCTGGAAGGATAATGGAGGAGATAACAGGGAGGATAGCTGGAAGGATAATGGAGGATATAACAGGGAGGATAGCTGGAAGGATAATGGAGGAGATAACAGGGAGGATAGCTGGAAGGATAATAGAAGAGATAACAGGGAGGATACCTGGAAGGATAATGGAGGAGATAACAGGGAGGATAGCTGGAAGGATAATGGAGGAGATAACAGGGAGGATAGCTGGAAGGATAATGGAGGAGATAACAGGGAGGATAGCTGGAAGGATAATGGAGGAGATAACAGGGAGGATAGCTGGAAGGATAATGGAGGAGATAACAGGGAGGATAGCTGGAAGGATAATGGAGGAGATAACAGGGAGGATACCTGGAAGGATAATGGAGGAGATAACAGGGAGGATAGCTGGAAGGATAATGGAGGATATAACAGGGAGGATAGCTGGAAGGATAATGGAGGAGATAACAGGGAGGATAGCTGGAAGGATAATGGAGGAGATAACAGGGAGGATACCTGGAAGGATAATGGAGGAGATAACAGGGAGGATAGCTGGAAGGATAATGGAGGATATAACAGGGAGGATAGCTGGAAGGATAATGGAGGAGATAACAGGGAGGATAGCTGGAAGGATAATGGAGGAGATAACAGGGAGGATAGCTGGAAGGATAATGGAAGAGATAACAGGGAGGATAGCTGGAAGGATAATGGAGGATATAACAAGGAGGATAGCTGGAAGGATAATGGAGGATATAACAGGGAGGATAGCTGGAAGGATAATGGAGGAGATAACAGGGAGGATAGCTGGAAGGATAATGGAGGAGATAGCAGGGAGGATAGCTGGAAGGATAATGGAGGATATAACAGTGAGGATAGCTGGAAGGATAATGGAGGAGATAACAGGGAGGATAGCTGGAAGGATAATGGAAGAGATAACAGGGAGGATAGCTGGAAGGATAATGGAGGATATAACAGGGAGGATAGCTGGAAGGATAATGGACGATATAACAGGGAGGATAGCTGGAAGGATAATGGAGGAGATAACAGGGAGGATAGCTGGAAGGATAATGGAGGAGAAAACAGGGAGGATAGCTGGAAGGATAATGGAGGAGATAACAGGGAGGATAGCTGGAAGGATAATGGAGGAGATAACAGGGAGGTTAGCTGGAAGGATAATGGAGGAGATAACAGGGAGGATAGCTGGAAGGATAATGGAGGAGATAACAGGGAGGATAGCTGGAAGGATAATGGAGGATATAACAGGGAGGATAGCTGGAAGGATAATGGAAGAGATAACAGGGAGGATAGCTGGAAGGATAATGGAGGAGATAACAGGGAGGATACCTGGAAGGATAATGGAGGAGATAACAGGGAGGATAGCTGGAAGGATAATGGAGGAGATAACAGGGAGGATAGCTGGAAGGATAATGGAGGAGATAACAGGGAGGATAGCTGGAAGGATAATGGAGGAGATAACAGGGAGGATACCTGGAAGGATAATGGAAGAGATAACAGGGAGGATATCTGGAAGGATAATGGAGGAGATAACAGGGAGGATACCTGGAAGGATAATGGAGGAGATAGCAGGGAGGATAGCTGGAAGGATAATGGAGGCGATAACAGGGAGGATAGCTGGAAGGATAATGGAAGAGATAACAGGGAGGATAGCTGGAAGGATAATGGAGGATATAACAGGGAGGATAGCTGGAAGGATAATGGAGGATATAACAGGGAGGATAGCTGGAAGGATAATGGAAGAGATAACAGGGAGGATAGCTGGAAGGATAATGGAGGATATAACAGGGAGGATAGCTGGAAGGATAATGGACGATATAACAGGGAGGATAGCTGGAAGGATAATGGAGGAGATAACAGGGAGGATAGCTGGAAGGATAATGGAGGAGAAAACAGGGAGGATAGCTGGAAGGATAATGGAGGAGATAACAGGGAGGATAGCTGGAAGGATAATGGAGGAGATAACAGGGAGGATAGCTGGAAGGATAATGGAGGAGATAACAGGGAGGTTAGCTGGAAGGATAATGGAGGAGATAACAGGGAGGATAGCTGGAAGGATAATGGAGGAGATAACAGGGAGGATAGCTGGAAGGATAATTGAGGAGATAACAGGGAGGATAGCTGGAAGGATAATGGAGGAGATAACAGGGAGGATAGCTGGAAGGATAATGGAGGAGATAACAGGGAGGATAGCTGGAAGGATAATTGAGGAGATAACAGGGAGGATAGCTGGAAGGATAATGGAGGAGATAACAGGGAGGATAGCTGGAAGGATAATGGAGGATATAACAGGGAGGATAGCTGGAAGGATAATTGAGGAGATAACAGGGAGGATAGCTGGAAGGATAATGGAGGAGATAACAGGGAGGATAGCTGGAAGGATAATGGAGGAGATAACAGGGAGGATAGCTGGAAGGATAATGGAGGAGATAACAGGGAGGATAGCTGGAAGGATAATGGAAGAGATAACAGGGAGGATAGCTGGAAGGATAATGGAGGAGATAACAGGGAGGATAGCTGGAAGGATAATGGAGGAGATAACAGGGAGGATACCTGGAAGGATAATGGAGGATATAACAGGGAGGATAGCTGGAAGGATAATGGAGGAGATAACAGGGAGGATAGCTGGAAGGATAATGGAGGAGATAACAGGGAGGATAGCTGGAAGGATAATGGAGGAGATAACAGGGAGGATAGCTGGAAGGATAATGGAAGAGATAACAGGGAGGATAGCTGGAAGGATAATGGAGGAGATAACACGGAGGATATCTGGAAGGATAAAGGAGGAGATAACAGGGAGGATACCTGGAAGGATAATGGAGGAGATAACAGGGAGGATAGCTGGAAGGATAATGGAAGAGATAACAGGGAGGATAGCTGGAAGGATAATGGAGGAGATAACAGGGAGGATAGCTGGAAGGATAATGGAGGAGATAACAGGGAGGATAGCTGGAAGGATAATGGAAGAGATAACAGGGAGGATAGCTGGAAGGATAATGGAGGAGATAACACGGAGGATATCTGGAAGGATAAAGGAGGAGATAACAGGAAGGATAGCTGGAAGGATAATGGAAGAGATAACAGGGAGGATAGCTGGAAGGATAATGGAGGAGATAACACGGAGGATATCTGGAAGGATAAAGGAGGAGATAACAGGGAGGATACCTGGAAGGATAATGGAGGAGATAACAGGGAGGATAGCTGGAAGGATAATGGAAGAGATAACAGGGAGGATAGCTGGAAGGATAATGGAGGAGATAACAGGGAGGATAGCTGGAAGGATAATGGAGGAGATAACAGGGAGGATAGCTGGAAGGATAATGGAAGAGATAACAGGGAGGATAGCTGGAAGGATAATGGAGGATATAACACGGAGGATATCTGGAAGGATAAAGGAGGAGATAACAGGGAGGATACCTGGAAGGATAATGGAGGAGATAACAGGGAGGATAGCTGGAAGGATAATGGAAGAGATAACAGGGAGGATAGCTGGAAGGATAATGGAGGAGATAACAGGGAGGATAGCTGGAAGGATAATGGAGGAGATAACAGGGAGGATAGCTGGAAGGATAATGGAAGAGATAACAGGGAGGATAGCTGGAAGGATAATGGAGGAGATAACAGGGAGGATAGCTGGAAGGATAATGGAAGAGATAACAGGAAGGATAGCTGGAAGGATAATGGAGGAGATAACAGGGAGGATAGCTGGAAGGATAATGGAGGAGATAACAGGGAGGATACCTGGAAGGATAATGGAGGATATAACAGGGAGGATAGCTGGAAGGATAATGGAGGAGATAACAGGGAGGATAGCTGGAAGGATAATGGAGGAGATAACAGGGAGGATAGCTGGAAGGATAATGGAAGAGATAACAGGGAGGATAGCTGGAAGGATAATGGAGGAGATAACACGGAGGATATCTGGAAGGATAAAGGAGGAGATAACAGGGAGGATACCTGGAAGGATAATGGAGGAGATAACAGGGAGGATAGCTGGAAGGATAATGGAAGAGATAACAGGGAGGATAGCTGGAAGGATAATGGAGGAGATAACAGGGAGGATAGCTGGAAGGATAATGGAGGAGATAACAGGGAGGATAGCTGGAAGGATAATGGAGGAGAAAATGGTGTGGATAGCTGGAAGGATAATGGAAGAGATAACAGGGAGGATAGCTGGAAGGATAATGGAAGAGATAACAGGGAGGATAGCTGGAAGGATAATGGAGGAGATAACAGGGAGGATAGCTGGAAGGATAATAGAAGAGATAACAGGGAGGATAGCTGGAAGGATAATGGAGGAGATAACAGGGAGGATAGCTGGAAGGATAATGGAGAAGATAACAGGGAGGATAGCTGGAAGGATAATGGAGGAGATAACAGGGAGGATACCTGGAAGGATAATGGAAGAGATAACAGGGAGGATACCTGGAAGAATAATGGAAGAGATAACAGGGAGGATAGCTGGAAGGATAATGGAGGAGATAACAGGGAGGATAGCTGGAAGGATAATGGAAGAGATAACAAGGAGGATACCTGGAAGGATAGTGGAAGAGATAACAGGGAGGATACCTGGAAGGATAATGGAGGAGATAACAGGGAGGTTAGCTGGAAGGATAATGGAGGAGAAAATGGTGTGGATAGCTGGAAGGATAATGGAAGAGATAACAGGGAGGATAGCTGGAAGGATAATGGAAGAGATAACAGGGAGGATAGCTGGAAGGATAATGGAGGAGATAACAGGGAGGATAGCTGGAAGGATAATGGAGAAGATAACAGGGAGGATAGCTGGAAGGATAATGGAGGAGATAACAGGGAGGATACCTGGAAGGATAATGGAAGAGATAACAGGGAGGATACCTGGAAGAATAATGGAAGAGATAACAGGGAGGATAGCTGGAAGGATAATGGAGGAGATAACAGGGAGGATAGCTGGAAGGATAATGGAAGAGATAACAAGGAGGATAGCTGGAAGGATAATGGAGGAGATAACAGGGAGGATACCTGGAAGGATAATGGAAGAGATAACAGGGAGGATACCTGGAAGGATAATGGAGGAGATAACAGGGAGGATAGCTGGAAGGATAATTGAGGAGATAACAGGGAGGATAGCTGGAAGGATAATGGAGGAGATAACAGGGAGGATAGCTGGAAGGATAGCTGGAAGGATAATGGAGGAGATAACAGGGAGGATACCTGGAAGGATAATGGAAGAGATAACAGGGAGGATACCTGTAAGGATAATGGAAGAGATAACAGGTAGGATAGCTGGAAGGATAATGGTGGAGATAACAGGGAGGATAGCTGGAAGGATAATGGAGGAGATAACAGGGAGGATACCTGGAAGGATAATGGAAGAGATAACAGGGAGGATAGCTGGAAGGATAATGGAAGAGATAACAGGGAGGATAGCTGGAAGGATAATGGAAGAGATAACAGGGAGGATAGCTGGAAGGATAATGGAAGAGATAACAGGGAGGATAGCTGGAAGGATAATGGAAGAGATAACAGGGAGGATAGCTGGAAGGATAATAGAAGAGATAACAGGGAGGATAGCTGGAAGGATAATGGAGGATAGTGCAGGTGATGAAAATGGGAAGAATTACAGGAACATGATGGTAAGGATCCCAGTAGAGATCTGATTTGTGGGGTTACTCCCAAGGCCAGGATGAGGCAGACATCCTCCTCATCATCCTCCTCATCATCCTCCCCATCATCCTCCCCATCCTCATGTTAACCACAGTTGCCAAAATCATTCTGATACTACTACAATGAAATTAAAGGTATTATGGCTACAGGGTTAATGCAGCAGCACTCCGCACAGGCCATCATTCAGACGTGGCAGAGTGCATTAGTCACCGGGAACAGTTTAATTATTAGCGTTTTCACATGTCAGCCTCTAACGAGCATGAGCAGAGGACGGAGCCGCCTGTAATGAGCGCAAATTAATCCTTCTCTGTTTTCTTAATAGCTTTCTCTTACAGAGGAAATATCATGCCAAACCAATGTGATTAAATACTGTGCCTCCGAAGCTTCCATCAAATCAGAGACCGTAACCCCTCGCCATGCTCTAAGGGGCCAGAGTTGAGCACCTAGACGATGCCTACAGTGCCCGAGTCAGGGACGAGTCATTCAACATGATGGAGTATGAGGGTAGTGGTCATCACAATGGTGAGGTGAGTGCACGGGGATGAGAATAACGGCCTCATCCTCAGTACTGATGGAGCCGCAGAATGACTTTGGAGTCATCAGTATATATAAATTTGTTTTTCTGCATTTATTTTCCTCACCGTTGACCGCACTCATCGACGTAAAGGCCGTGTTGACATTTTATGTAATAATCTGAAAAATGATGGAAAAGCTTAAAATGTGAGAATTGCTTTATTTATAATGTCATAAATATTAATAGATATGGAGAAATGACTTCCAGAATGTCGCTCAAGAATATCTTCCCCTCAGATGTCAAAGTGAGAAGCCGCCATCGCTAAGAGCTCGGCTGTAGGATCAGCCATTGCTGAGAACTTGGATGTAGGAGATGTCATCAATGAGAGCTCAAAGGTAGGAGTCACCATCGCTAACAGCTCAGATGTAGGGTCAGCCATCACTGAAAGCTCGGATGTACGAGCCACCATCACTGAGATCTCAAATGTAGGAGCCGCCATCGCTGAGAACTTGGATGTAGAAGCCACCATTGCTAACAGCTCAGAAGTAGGATCAGCCATCACTGAAAGCTCAGATGTACAGGCTGCCATCGCTGAGAGCATAAATGTAGGAGCCACCATTGCTGACAGATCGGATGTAGGAGCCGCCATCGCTGACAGCTCAGATGTAGGAGCTGCCATCAATGAGAGCTTGAATGTAGGAGCTGTCATCACTGAGAGCTCATATGTAGGAGCCGTCATCACTGATATCTCAGATGTAGGAGCCACCATCGCTAGAAGCTCAGATGTAGGATCGGCCATCACTGAAACCTCGGATGTAGGGGCTGCCATCGCTGACAGCTCAGATGTAGGATCAGCCATCACTGAAAGCTCGGATGTAGGAGCCGCCATCGCTGACAGCTCAGATGTAGGAGCCCCTATTGCTGAGAGCTTGGATGTAGGAGTTGCCATCAATGAGTGCTCAGATGTATCAACAGCCATGATTAAGAGCTCAGATGCACGAGATGCTACTGCTTAGAGTTCAGATGTCGGAGCAGCCATCACTGAAAGCTTGAATGTAGGAGACACCATAGCTGAGAATTCAGATGTAGGAGCCGCCATCGCTGAGAGCTCTGATGTAGGAGCCGCTATAGTTGAGAACTCGGATGTACAGTAGGAGACACCATTGCTGAGAATTCAGATGTAAGAGCCGCCATCACTAGCAGGTCAGATGTAGGAGCCACCATCGCTTACAGGTCAGAAGTAGGAGCAACCATCACTAAGAGCTCGAATGTAGGAGACGCCATAGCTGAGAATTCAGATGTAAGAGCCACCATTACTAGCATGTCAGATGTAGGAGCCACCATCACTATCAGGTCAGATGTGGGAGCAGCCATCACTGAGAGCTCGAATGTGGAGACACCATAGCTCAGAATTCAGATGTAGGAGCCGCCATCACTAGCAGGTCGGATGTAAGAGCCACCGTCGCTTACAGGTCAGATGTAGCAGCAGCCATCACTGAGAGCTCGAATGTAGGAGATGCCATAGCAGAGAATTCAGATGTAGGTGCAGCCATCACTAGCAGGTCAGATGTAGGAGCCACCATCGCTATCAGGTCGGATGTAGGAGCAGCCATCACTGAGAGCTCGAATGTAGGAGATGCCATAGCTGAGAATTCAGATGTAGGAGCAGCCATCACTAGCAGGTCAGATGTAGGAGCCACCATCGTTATCAGGTCGGATGTAGGAGCAGCCATCACTGAGAGCTCGAATGTAGGAGACGCCATAGCTGAGAATTCAGATGTAGGAGCAGCCATCACTAGCAGGTCAGATGTAGGAGCCACCATCGTTATCAGGTCGGATGTAGGAGCAGCCATCACTGAGAGCTCAAATGTAGGAGACGCCATAGCTGAGAATTCAGATGTAAGAGCCGTCATTACTAGCACGTCAGATGTAGGAGCTGCTATCGCTTATAGGTCAGACGTAGGAGCAGCCATCACTGAGAGCTCTGATGTAGGAGACGTCATAGCTGAGAATTCAGATGTAAGAGCCGCCATCACTAGCACGTCAGATGTAGGAGCCCACATTGCTATCAGGTCATAAGTAGGAGCAGCCTTCACTGAGAGCTCGAATGTAGGAGACGCTATAGCTGAGAATTCAGATGTAGGTGCAGCCATCACTAGCAGGTCAGATGTAGGAGCCACCATCGCTATCAGGTCAGAAGTAGGAGCAGCCATCACTGAGAGCTCGAATGTAGGAGATGCTATAGCTGAGAATTCAGATGTAGGTGCAGCCATCACTAGCAGGTCAGATGTAGGAGCCACCATCGCTATCAGGTCGGATGTAGGAGCAGCCATCACTGAGAGATCGAATGTAGCAGGAGCCGCCATAGCTGAGAATTCAGATGTAGGAGCCGCCATCGCTATCAGGTCGGATGTCGGAGCAGCCGTCACTGAGAGCTCGAATGTAGCTGAGAATTCAGGTGTAGGAGCCAGTATTGCGCAGTGTTTCATGTTGCTGATTTTTGTGGTTGAAAATTTGAGTAAACAGTCAGAGCGCTAATCATCATTTTGCGCCTTCACCACCACCACTACTGGGCGCGGAGTCAATAACCTCGTGTGATACTCGTCACATGTATTTATTAATGGCAGAACTTTCCTGTGTTATTCCGGGGGATTATATTTGTTGACTCAGCGATGCCCGTCGAAGATTTCGCCGGCTCCTCCAGAGATGTGCGGACAAATAAGAGCACAATGAAATAATTAGTGCACAATAAAGGTCAGGGATGTGGGGGCGGCGGTAATTACTGGGGGACAGGTGTGTTTTCAGAGGCTGTGAGGTATGTGCAGATGGAGGCAGTGAGGAAATGATCTGTATCATGAAAGCAATAAGACAAATACGGCAGATCAGGCGGAGATCTCACAGGGCGGGGGCAGGGGGGCACATATTTGTATGCGGTGACCTCCACATTGCTGAGACTTCCTTAAAGGCACAATCACAATTTGCCACATGTTCCTGTATGTATTTACACAGATGCGGGGCTGGCAGCGCAGCGAGATGGTGAGGAGCCCTGAGGGCCTCTGTGAGGGCCCCGGCCTGATTGAGTCCTCACCTGTGGTGGACATGATCCGCGCTCTTGTGCCGCTGCAGATCGCTGCACTCAGAGATTTGGGGGGTTTGTGCTTAGATAATGGGAACATTTCACCATCCGTGGACCTCTGGGCAGCGCTCTACATTTCGGGGTGCGGTTTAGTTGTCATTAATAAATTATTCACTTTTTACCATTATTAAGGTAAATTCTCCCAGCAAACAAATTCCAGGGACTATTCCGTCTTCACACAAATATCAATGAGGAATCCAGATTCTAAAACATGTTATAAATTTATTAAAAATCACCAAATCCAAAATCTCAGATTAAGAGGACACACCGAAATCATGAGGCCCTATAGCAGAAGTCCTAATTTGATCCCTCTAGTTTTAGGCAGAGTCACAGAACAGCATATCTTACAATTTTGCAGCCCTAAAAAAATTATTTTGCTCCTATTGAAGCCCCCACACACTTCATGGCTCCCAACAAAAGTGTCCCCCCAAACACAGCATGATGCCACAAATCGAGACCCTACAAGGTATGATGCCCACAAATCGAGACCCTACAAGGTATGATGCCCACAAATCGAGACCCTACAAGGTATGATGCCCACACAGAAAGACCCTACAAGGTATAATGCCCACACAGAGGGACCCTACAAGGTATGATGCCCACACAGAAGGACCCTGCAAGGTATGATGCCCACACAGAGGGACCCTACGAGGTATGATGCCCACACAGAGGGACCCTACAAGGTATGATGCCCACACAGAGGGACCTTACAAGGTATGATGCCTACACAGAGGGACCCTACAAGGTATGATGCCCACACAGAGGGACCCTACAAGGTATGATGCCCACACAGAGGGACCCTACAAGGTATGATGCCCACACAGAAGGACCCTGCAAGGTATGATGCCCACACAGAGGGACCCTACGAGGTATGATGCCCACACAGAGGGACCCTACAAGGTATGATGCCCACACAGAGGGACCTTACAAGGTATGATGCCTACACAGAGGGACCCTACAAGGTATGATGCCGACACAGAGGGACCCTACGAGGTATGATGCCGACACAGAGGGACCTTACAAGGTATGATGCCCACACAGAGGGACCCTACAAGGTGTAATGCCCACACAGAGGGACCCTACAAGGTATGATGCCTACACAGAGAGACCCTACAAGGTATAATGCCCACACAGAGGGACCCTACAAGGTATAATGCCAACACACAGAGACCCTACAAGGTATGATGCCCACACAGAGAGACACTACAAGATATAATGCCCACATAAGGACACCCTGCAAGGTATGATGCCCACACAGAGAGACCCTACAAGGTATAATGCCCACACAGAGGGACCCTGCAAGGTATGATGCCCACACAGAGGGACCCTACAAGGTATGATGTCCACACAGAGGGACCCTACAAGGTGTGATGCCCACACAGACCCTACAAGGTATAATGCCCACACAGAGGGACCCTACAAGGTATAATGCCCACACAGAGGGACCCTACAAGGTATAATGCCAACACACAGAGACCCTACAAGGTATGATGCCCACACAGAGAGACACTACAAGATATAATGCCCACATAAGGACACCCTGCAAGGTATGATGCCCACACAGAGAGACCCTACAAGGTATAATGCCCACACAGAGGGACCCTGCAAGGTATGATGCCCACACAGAGGGACCCTACAAGGTATGATGTCCACACAGAGGGACCCTACAAGGTGTGATGCCCACACAGACCCTACAAGGTATAATGCCCACACAGAGAGACCCTACAAGGTATAATGCCCACACAGAGGGACCCTGCAAGGTATGATGCCCACACAGAGGGACCCTACAAGGTATGATGTCCACACAGAGGGACCCTACAAGGTGTGATGCCCACACAGACCCTACAAGGTATGATGCCCACACAGAGGGACCCTACAAGCTATGATGCCTACACAGAGGGACCCTACAAGGTATGATGCCCACACGGAGAGACCCTACAAGGTATGATGCCCACACAGACGCCCTAAAAGGTATGATGCCCACACAGAGACCCTACAAGGTATGATGCCCACACAGAGACCCTACAAGGTATGATGCCCACACAGAGACCATACAAGGTATGATGCCCACACAGAGACCCTACAAGGTATTATACCCACAAAGACATACCCTACAAGGTATGATGCCCACACAAAGATGCCCTACAAGGTATGATGCCCACATAAGGATACCCTACAAGGTATGATGCCCACACAGAGAGACCCTACAAGGTATGATGCCCACACAGAGACCCTACAAGGTATGATGCCAACACAGAGACCCTAAAAGGTATGATGCCCACACAGAGACCCTACAAGGTATGATGCCCACACAGAGACCCTACAAGGTATGATGCCCACACAGAGACCCTACAAGGTATGATGCCCACACAGAGACCATACAAGGTATGATGCCAACACAGAGACCCTAAAAGGTATGATGCCCACACAAAGATGCCCTACAAGGTAAGATGCCCACATAAGGATACCCTACAAGGTATGATGCCCACACAGAGAGACCCTACAAGGTATGATGCCCACACAGAGACCCTACAAGGTATGATGCCAACACAGAGACCCTAAAAGGTATGATGCCCACACAGAGACCCTACAAGGTATGATGCCCACACAGAGACCCTACAAGGTATTATACCCACAAAGACATACCCTACAAGGTATGATGTCCACACAGAGACCCTACAAGGTATGATGCCCACATAAGGATACCCTACAAGGTATGATGCCCACACAGAGAGACCCTACAAGGTATGATGACCACACAGAGAGACCCTACAAGGTATGATGCCCACACAGAGACCATACAAGGTATGATGCCACCACAGAGACCCTAAAAAGTATGATGCCCACACAAAGATACCCTACAAGGTATGATGCCCACACAGAGGGACCCTACAAGGTGTGATGTCCACACAGAGACCCTACAAGGTATGATGCCCACACAGAGATACCCTACAAGGTATGATGCCCACATAAGGATACCCTACAAGGTATGATGCCCACACAGAGAGACCCTAAAAGGTATGATGCCCACACAGAGACCCTACAAGGTATGATGCCAACACAGAGACCCTAAAAGGTATGATGCCCACACAGAGACCCTAAAAGGTATGATGCCCACACAGAGACCCTACAAGGTATGATGCCCACACAGAGACCCTACAAGGTATGATGCCCACACAGAGACCATACAAGGTATGATGCCCACACAGAGACCCTACAAGGTATTATACCCACAAAGACATACCCTACAAGGTATGATGCCCACACAAAGATGCCCTACAAGGTATGATGCCCACATAAGGATACCCTACAAGGTATGATGCCCACACAGAGACCCTACAAGGTATGATGCCAACACAGAGACCCTAAAAGGTATGATGCCCACACAGAGACCCTACAAGGTATGATGCCCACACAGAGACCATACAAGGTATGATGCCCACACAGAGACCCTACAAGGTATGATGCCCACACAGAGACCATACAAGGTATGATGCCAACACAGAGACCCTAAAAGGTATGATGCCCACACAAGGATACCCTACAAGGTATGATGCCCACACAGAGAGACCCTACAAGGTATGATGCCCACACAGAGACCCTACAAGGTATGATGCCAACACAGAGACTCTAAAAGGTATGATGCCCACACAGAGACCCTACAAGGTATGATGCCCACACAGAGACCCTACAAGGTATTATACCCACAAAGACATACCCTACAAGGTATGATGCCCACACAGAGGGACCCTACAAGGTATGATGTCCACACAGAGACCCTACAAGGTATGATGCCCACACAGAGAGACCCTACAAGGTATGATGACCACACAGAGAGACCCTACAAGGTATGATGCCCACACAGAGACCCTAAAAGGTATGATGACCAAACAGAGAGACCCTACAAGGTATGATGCCCACACAGAGACCCTACAAGGTATGATACCCACACAGAGACCATACAAGGTATGATGCCAACACAGAGACCCTAAAAGGTATGATGCCCACACAAAGATACCCTACAAGGTATGATGCCCACACAGAGGGACCCTACAAGGTGTGATGTCCACACAGAGACCCTACAAGGTATGATGCCCACACAGAGATACCCTACAAGGTATGATGCCCACATAAGGATACCATACAAGGTATGATGCCCACACAGAGAGACCCTACAAGGTATGATGTCCACACAGAGACCCTACAAGGTATGATGCCCACACAGAGAGACCCTACAAGGTATGATGACCACACAGAGAGACCCTACAAGGTATGATGCCCACACAGAGACCCTAAAAGGTATGATGACCAAACAGAGAGACCCTACAAGGTATGATGCCCACACAGAGACCCTACAAGGTATGATACCCACACAGAGACCATACAAGGTATGATGCCAACACAGAGACCCTAAAAGGTATGATGCCCACACAAAGATACCCTACAAGGTATGATGCCCACACAGAGGGACCCTACAAGGTGTGATGTCCACACAGAGACCCTACAAGGTATGATGCCCACACAGAGATACCCTACAAGGTATGATGCCCACATAAGGATACCCTAAAAGGTATGATGCCCACACAGAGACCCTAAAAGGTATGATGCCCACACAGAGACCCTACAAGGTATGATGCCCACACAGAGACCCTACAAGTTATGATGCCCACACAGAGACCATACAAGGTATGATGCCCACACAGAGACCCTACAAGGTATTATACCTACAAAGACATACCCTACAAGGTATGATGCCCACACAAAGATGCCCTACAAGGTATGATGCCCACACAGAGGGACCCTACAAGGTGTGATGTCCACACAGAGAGACCCTACAAGGTATGATGCCCACACAGAGAGACCCTACAAGGTATGATGCCCACATAAGGATACCCTACAAGGTATGATGCCCACACAGAGAGACCCTACAAGGTATGATGTCGACACAGAGACCCTACAAGGTATGATGCCCACACAGAGATACCCTACAAGGTATGATGCCCACATAAGGATACCCTACAAGGTATGATGCCCACACAGAGAGACCCTACAAGGTATGATGACCACACAGAGAGACCCTACAAGGTATGATGCCCACACAGAGACCTTAAAAGGTATGATGACCACACAGAGAGACCCTACAAGATATGATGCCCACACAGAGACCCTACAAGGTATGATACCCACACAGAGACGCTACAAGGTATGATGCCCACACAGAGACCCTACAAGGTATGATGCCCACACAGAGAGACCCTACAAGGTATGATGACCACACAGAGACCCTAAAAGGTATGATGTCCACACAGAGAGACCCTACAAGGTATAATGCCCACACAGAGAGACACTACAAAGTATGATGCCCACAAAGAGAGACCCTACAAGGTATGATGCCCACACAGAGAGACCCTACAAGGTATGATGCCCACAAAGAGAGACCCTACAAGGTATGATGCCCACACAGAGATCCTACAAGGTATGATGCCCACACAGAGACCCTACAAAGTATGATGCCTACACAGAGACCCTACAAGGTATGATGCCCACACAGAGGGACCCTACAAGGTATGATGCCCACAAAGAGATACCCTACAAGGTATGATGCCCACACAGAGACCCTACAAGGTATGATGCCAACACAGAGACCCTACAAGGTATGATGCCCACATAAGGATACCCTACAAGGTATGATGCCCACACAGAGTGACCCTACAAGGTATGATGACCACACAGAGACCCTACAAGGTATGATGCCCACACAGAGGGACCCTACAAGGTATGATGCCCACAAAGAGACCCTACAAGGTATGATGCCAACACAGAGACCCTAAAAGGTATGATGCCCACACAGAGACCCTACAAGGTATTACACCCACAAAGACATACCCTACAAGGTATGATGCCCACATAGAGGGACCCTACAAGGTATGATGCCCACACAGAGACCCTACAAGGTATGATGCCCACATAAGGATACCCTACAAGGTATGATGCCCACACAGAGAGACCCTACAAGGTATGATGACCACACAGAGAGACCCTACAAGGTATGATGCCCACACAGAGACCCTAAAAGGTATGATGACCACACAGAGAGACCCTACAAGGTATGATGCCCACACAGAGACCCTACAAGGTATGATGCCAACACAGAGACGCTACAAGGTATGATGCCCACACAGAGACCCTACAAGGTATGATGCCCACACAGAGAGACCCTACAAGGTATGATGACCACGCAGAGACCCTAAAAGGTATGATGTCCAGAGAGACCCTGCAAGGTATAATGCCAACACAGAGAGACACTACAAGGTAAGATGCCCACAAAGAGAGACCCTACAAGGTATGATGCCCAAACAGAGAGACCCTACAAGGTATGATGCCCACAAAGAGAGACCCTACAAGGTATGATGCCCACACAGAAGGACCCTGCAAGGTATGATGCCCACACAGAGACCCTACAAGGTATGATGCCCACACAGAGGGACCCTAAAAGCAGGGCCGGCGTTAGGGGCGGGCAGACCAGGCAGCTGCCTAGGGACCCTGCTCCCCCAGGGGCCCCCAGCTAGTGGAACATCATGCAGCCGCTATGTGCTGTATTATATTCTATTCGGGGCTACATTATATTCTATGGGGGGGGCTGTATTATATTCATTATATTCTATGAGGGTGATTGCATCATACTCTATGAGGGGACTACGTTATAGTATAAGAGGGGGCTGCATTATATTATATGGGGGTTACATTATACTTTGTAGGTTGGTTGCATTATATTCTATGGGGTGGCTGCATTATACTATATGTGGCCTGCATTATACTGTATCGAGGACTATGGGGAATACATTATACTATATGAAGAACTATGAGGTGCATTATACTATGGGAAGTGAATTGTACTACATGGATGACTATGGTGGTGTATTATACTATGTGGAGCTCTATGAGGAGTGTATTATACTACGTGGAGGACTGAGCAGTGTATTTTAATATTTGTATTATACTAAATGGAGGACTATGGGGCACATTATATTATATGGAGGACTATGGGGTGTATTATACTAAACAAGCAAAATGCTGCCTATTCAGCGAGTGATTGGATTGTTTATGCCGGAACAAGAATCATTGTTCTCAGCAGCACATCGCCGGTGTAAACTGTAGATGTGCTGCTGATAACATGATACTGTATGGGGACAGATTGATCTAATAGTGATTCTTCTGTCCCCATCATTCTTTCTCAGATGGTGGAAAGAGGCTTGGAAACAAGTGTTGAACGATTTCAATATTGTCTATCATGCTTGTTTAGCAGCCTGAACTCAGCGCATGTCACTACAACCGAAATTCTTCTGTGTGATGTGCAATATGTGAGCATTTGGGGCCCCATTTTAAACTTTGCCTAGGGCCCCACTTTGCCTAAAACCGGCCCTGCCTACAAGATATAATGCCCACACAGAGAGACCCTACAAGGTATGCTGTGTATACAGAGAGACCCTACAAGGTATTATGTGTGGCGCCCCAGGGAAGTCCAGTCACCCAGAGATACTGCACTTCAACCAGAGGTGTGGTATCTCACTCCCCAGGTAAGGTGGAGACACCTGACAGGACTCTAACACCTGCACCCAACACACCCTATAGCAGCAGGGCATCTGGATGTACCCTACGGGAGGATGATCTCAACCCTGCCTGGGTGGTAAAGGGTGTTGGGAGGTGGGTGGAGCTATTAGGATGAGAGCGGAAGAACAGAGTTTAATAAGGAGTTCGCCCTGAGGGGAGGAAATGGAAGGACATGTGTGAAGCAGCTCCCTGTCGGGACGAGCTGCTTGGAAGGAAGGAGACTGAAGGAAGCTCCCTGAAGAGGGAAGGGACCCTAGAGGCACGGGCAGCGACCATACTGTCCGTTGGGCTCATTCTACGCTGGCTAATGTCGGGTGGAAGGATCAGGTCGCAGTATAGGGTGGGCCCTAAAACTAGTGGAGTGAACAACGGATTCAGGAAGATCAACCAGAGGCTCCGAGCATTGCAAGTGCTGTAGCCAAATCCACAATTATTCACTGAAAAGGCAGACACATAGGATCCAGGGACCTAGAGGGTATTCTCGACAAGATCCGAGTTTGCTGGCTTGGGACACTGCTTGTGAAGGTGCTGGATAGGAGGGAGGAAATAAGCACAGGGAGACGGCCAGGAAAGGTACACACTGAAGGGAGTCAAGGAAGGGTGTTCTCCATCTACCTGGGAGTTTGCTGGACCCCTTACCTGGAGGATGCAGCGCCAAGCAGGCACATGCACGCAAGTGAACTGTGAGTAAAGCTTTGGAACTGCACCCAGCTGTGTCCTCTAATTCTTCCTGCGTCACCTACCCAACTCTGCTACATCTACCACCACAAAATACAACATCTTTGCTATCACCACTGCCCTGGGACAAAAGCTCTGCCTGTGGAGAGCTATTCCAACTCTGCTGCATCACACCATCAGTCCCAGAGGATCTGCACTGCAGCGCTGGTCACCTCTGACCAGAAACCACAGGTGGCGTCAAGAACTTATCTACACATAGACTTTATTACTCATCAATTCTTATTTTTTTCATGAACACTCAAGGCCACGGACCGGGTCACTGCTGCCGTGACATATCGCTTTAAGACATCGGCCCAGTACTAAATAACCTCACGGCCCTAGGGGTGCTACAATTTGGCATCACGAACAGAATGAACCGACCTGTTACGTGTTACATAACCACTCAGCACCCAGAATATGTTGTGCAGTTATATGTATGCATAATAGGTTCCATGTGAGATGCATGTCCCTGCGCCCCTGGTCAGCGGGGATATGATATTCTCCTTTTGTCCGCCCTTCCCCCACCTTTGTAATTCCCACAGTAAACATCGGCAGGCTCCGGCCACCTGCGGCTTTTGTAATGCATGTCTGGCCTGACGCTTTTCTATTGGCCTGCCCTCTGTATCTGTGTGATATATTCTGTGTCCTGTGAGTAAAGGGTTGTCAGACTGGAAATATGTGGAGAAGCAGTGATATTTTATATGCGCCCATGTAACCAAGGAATTCCAGCCAGCGTCATTCATTCAGACTCCAGCCAATGCAGAGCGGACCTCCGAAAACACGGGGTGGTACTGAAAGAGGTACTCCAGCTTGGTAGACCCTGTTACACTGGTGGCAGACAGCGGGATATGATACCCCTTCTACAGGAGGAAAGGAATGAATGGAAAATAACTACCAGAAGTTAAAGAGGACTACATTAAAAGATCTGGTGGAAGCCCGAGGGTTGATCACCAGCAACAAAACAGAAGCGGATTTGATAGCAGCCATCATGGAACACGACAGTGCAGCGCCCCCCAATGTGAATGTGGAGGAGACCGAATTCCAGAGGGAGGTAAAGAACAGACTGGCGTTCTATGGCCCAAACCCTGCAGTAGAGATCATACGAGAGGTGATGGCTGATGTGCGTACTGATCTGAAGGAAATGATGGCCGAGCGGACCAGGATAGAGCTAGCCAAGATGGAGATGGCAGAGCGGACCAAAGTGGAGCTGGCCAAGATGGAGATGGCAGAGTGGAGAGGAGAGTCAGCGAGCAAGCAGAGCTCTGGCCTTCGACCAGGTACCTTCAACAGTAAGCCACAAAAAGATCCAGTATAATGCCTTCCGACAGTTGGGGGAGGCAGAGGAAGACATTGATGGCTTTCTGCAGGACTTTGAGCGGCAGTGTGCCCTTCATCAAGTGAAGCCGGAGGAACGGGTTCAGATTCTGGCTAGCAAGCTGACAGGCGGGGCAGCAGACGCCTATCGCTCGGTACCTGATGAGGACTGTATGGACTATGAGCGGATCAAAGAAGTGATCTTGGCCCGGTATGCGCTGACACCAGAGGCATACCGCCAAAAGTTCCGCGGACTTATAAAACGCGTAACCGATACCTACGCTGAATGGGCCTGTAAATTATGGCGGTCACTGCTACAGTGGGTACAAGGGAGCCAAGCAACCACTAAGGAGGACGTCCTCCAGCTCTTCCTGTTAGAACAATTCTTTAATGGACTAAACCCCGAGACACAGGAATGGCTTCGGGACAGGCGGCCAATGACTCTTGAGGAAGCCGCTCGTCTGGCCGATGAACATCATGATGCCAGGAGGCCGCAGTTCTCGGGATCAAAGGTGGTCACTAGGGGCCCGCCCATGGACTTGGAGGGCCCCAAACCACCGAAGATTGTAGGGGGACCAGCTAGAAACCCGGCCTACCACAGTCCCCCTGGGGCGCAATGCCACACCTGTCGTCAGCTGGGCCACCTGCAAAGACAATGTCCCAACCGGACTCAGCATACCTAGTGGCCAAAGGCAGGAACAGCTGCTGTACACTGCTACCAAGGCAAAGCTGACCCAGCAATGGGGGCTACGACTAACCAAGGGGTGGAAGAGATGGAGGAAGTGCTGCATGAAGTAGACCCCGTGCAGGCAGCCCGGGCAGATAATCGACAACAGCTTCGACAGGTCATGTCGGTTAATGGGAAACGTATGCAGGGACTAAGAGATTCCGGGGCAACTTTGACCCTTGTGAAGCCTCATCTCGTCCGGGACCAAGAGAAGATGGATCGGACAGTGGCAGTCCGTGTAGCAGGGGGAGCTATACATCGACTGCCCACTGCCAGGATTCACCTGAACTGGGGAGTCGGGGGATGGCCTTGTTGAGGTCGGCTTGATGGAGGATTTGCCTACAGACGCCTTGCTGGGAAATGACTTGGGGCCCATGTTGTCTGCATTCTCGGTGGCCCCTCTGGCTGAGACCTATCCTGTGACCACCCGGAGACAAGCTCGAGCTGCGGAGGCGGAATCACACTCAGAGGAGGTCCATGTAAGACATCCCAGCCCTACACGTTTTCCCATAGCCAGACACATTTCTTGGGCCACCCCAGATGAATTTAAGAGGGAGTTACTTGAGGATCCTTCATTAGAGGGATATCGTGGGAAGGCACAGGAGGGGAGAGGAGTACTGGAAGGGGAACAGTTTGTATGGAAGCTGTCACGTCCGCCATGTCTGCCATGTCTGTTTGTCTCAAGAACTCCTGGAGCGATGTGCATGCGCATGTTTTGTCTGCTGTCCTGCATGTTCGCTAGAGCTGTGTGCAGACTCACCTCATGTCTGAGCTGCAGGATCCCTGCGTTTCTGCTCTGCCTTCTGTGATCTTCTCGTCATGTCTGGAGTCCTTGATCATGTGATGTTTCTTAAGATCCTGCACTGTCTGGTTCTGCAATCATCTCGTCATGTCTAGAATCCCGGATCATGTGTTCTTCCTAGGATCCTGCACTGGTTGGTTCGGTGATCATCTCGTCATGTCTGAAACCCTGATCATGTGACGTTTCCTAAGATCCTGCACTGTCTGGTTCTGCTATCATCTCGTCATGTCTAGAATCCCGGAAGTTCTCCCCTGGTCCTGACCTGGAGGAGGAGGTGCTATGCCCTATATCAGGCCGCCTCTTCCTATGCTCAGGGCCTGATTATTGTGTTGCTTCCCTGCAAGGCTCTGGGTCTGTGGGGTCGCTCCCACTATTCTGTGCCCTTGCACTTTGCGCTGTAGTGCGTCTCTGCACACGCTCCGTGCTCGTATTCCGCCTCTTGTCTTGTGCCATGTCTTGTGTTGTCTCTCGTGCCATGTTTGTCTTTGCCTTGCTTTGCCTTGTAGTCCTTCTGCTGTTCTTTGTCTTAGTCTGATTTGCTATGTCTCGCCTTAGCTTTGCTTTGACTTGTAGTCCTTCCTTTGTTCTCTGCCTCGCCTGTTTTGCCATGTCTTGCTTTTGCTATGCTTTGACTTGTAGTCCTCCCTGTGTTCTCTGCCTTGCTATTCCTTGCTTTGTGTTCCTCCCTATGGTCTCAGTCTTTGCTTGCTCTGCCTCGCTCTCTCCTATGGTGCTCTGTAGTGCTCCCTGGCACACGCACCATTTCTCCTCTCCTTAGTGCTCGTTTCTTTGTCTAGTCCCAAGGTCTTCCCTTGGCCCGACTCTGGGCTTCTGCCTACGCTCCGCTGCTAGACTCTGTCCTCTCTCTGACCTGGCTCTGTTTCTGCCTGTATTCCTTGCCTTGTTCCCTGCCTTGTCCTTGCATTGAACCCCGGCGTGGGTTCCCCTTGGCCGTCTCCTGTGCCGTGGTAAGTACCACGTGTTTGTGTACAGCCGTGTGTACTGGCCAGTGTGGCGTGCCCCCTGCGTGGCTCCTAGCACGCAGCCCTTCCTTGTGCCCTGGCGTGGCTCCTAGCACGCACCCTGCCTTGAACCCTGGCGTGGCTCCTAGCACGCACCCTGCCTTGAACCCTGGCGTGGCTCCTAGCACGCACCCTGCCTTGAACCCTGGCGTGGCTCCTAGCACGCACCCTGCCCTGAACCTGGCGTGGCTCCTAGCACGAAGGTTCCTTTGCCCCCTCCTGTGCCTTAGTCGTGCCTTGTGCTGGCGTTACAGCCGTGTGCATTGGCCAGTGAGGTGTGCGTCCCTGCGTAGCTCCTAGCACGCAGCCCTGCTCTGAACCCTGGCGTGTCTCTACACGCACCCTGTCTTGTGCCTTGGCGTGTCTCTACACGCACCCTGTCTTGTGCCTTGGCGTGTCTCAACACGCACTCTGTCTTGTACCTTGAACCTTGGCGTGTCTCTACACGCACTCTGTCTTGTACCTTGAACCTTGGCGTGTCTCTACACGCACTCTGTCTTATACCTTGTACCTTGGCGTGTCTCTACACGGACTGTCTTGTACCTTGTGCCTTGGCGTGTCTCTACACGCACTGTCTTATTCTATGCTTTGGCGTGGCTACACACGCACCCTGTCTCATTTGTGAACCCTGGTGTGTCCCCTTACACACGCACCTCGCTTTGAACCCTGGCGTGTCCCCTACACACGCACCTAGCCTTGGACCCTGGCGTGTCCCCTACACACGCACCTAGCCTTGGACCTTGGCGTGTTCCTAAACACGCACCCTGCTTGGATATCTGTCGTGCCTCCTTGCCTGAACCCTGGTTTGCCTGCCGGATGCCCGGAACCTGCCGACCGTTGCCAGAGGTCCGGAACCAGATGACTACGGCCTGATGTCCGGAGCTGACGTCCGCAGCCTGATCCCTGGACCCTGTCGGTTTGCCAGCAGTCCAGAGTCCGATGCCATCATGCCATTACCTGTGCCTAGGCGTGCCATCTGGCACGTACCATGTTATGGACCTTGGCGTGCCCACGCGCGCACCTTGCACGTTTTGCTTGTTTTCTCTGTATGTGATCTTGTGTTATTCTAATGAAGATACCTTGCACCTACGTCTAGTCTCGTCTTGCTTCCTGCTCGTCCTTGTCGTCAGACACTCGTCTAGTGTCCCCTGAGCCGGCCGTCTGGTCCCAGCAGTCGTGGTAGCTCACCCCCTTGGTCTTGCCCCTGACACTCCCTGTATAGGGGGTGGATTCTCACAAGGTCAGCTCGCCCTCGGTGGGTGGGTGCCACGACCCAGAGGGTCCACTCAAAAAATGGGCTCAGCAGGAGCTGAGTCCGTCACAGAAGCAGGAACTTCTCTTCCGGATCACAGAGCAGCACCAAACAGGGACGAGCCCCACTATAAAACAGCTGGTAGTTCCCAAGAAGTATAGGCAGGTGTTACTGCGAATTTCTCATGATGTACCCTTTGCAGGGCACTTCGGCGTCAGTCGCACCAGGCATCGTCTGACACAAAACTTCTTTTGGCCGGGGGTAACCTATAATGTTCGTCAGTACTGCCAGACCTGTGACAGTTGTCAGCGCATTGGCAAGAGGGGGGATCGATGCAAGGCCAAATTACGACCCCTCCCCATTGTGGAGGAACCATTTAGCCGAGTAGCGGTCGATCTGATACGGCCGTTAGCCAAACCCAGTCCGTCCGGGAAAAGGTATATATTGACAGTGGTAGATTATGCCACACGGTATCCAGAGGCAGTTGCGTTACCTAACATACTGGCAGAGACGGTGGCGGCCGCCCTGCTCCATGTTTTCTCACGGGTTGGATTTCCCCGGGAGATTATCTCGGACCAGGGTACCCAGTTTACAGTAGAGGTGACCAACCAACTGTGGAAGCTGTGCGACGTAAAGTCAATTAGAAGCGCCCCGTACCACCCGCAAACCAATGGGTTGTGTGAACGCTTTAACGGGACATTAAAACAGCTCATTGGGACTTTTACCAGGACCTACAGTGACTGGGAGAAATTCTTGCCACACCTCTTGTTTGCCTATCGGGAGGTGCCCCAAGAATCCACGGGGTTCTCCCCGTTCGAGCTGGTATACGGGAGACGGGTAAGGGGACCCCTAGACTTAGTGCTGGAACACTGGGAAGGGGAGGGCCTCATAGAAGGGGTACCTATTGTACCCTATGTGCTGGAATTCCGAGACCATCTACAGGAGCTGACCCAGGTTGTACGTGAAAACATGCAGGCGACCCAGTGGCGCCAGCGCGTATGGTACGATCGGAGGGCCAGAGAGCGCACTTTGGAAATAGGACAGAAGGTCCTGGTGTTAGAGCCCACTAAGCAGAATAAGTTTCAAGCTGCATGGCAGGGGCCCTACCAGGTAGTGGGGAAAATAGCCGACACAACCTATAATGTCGCCGATTGTGACGACCCCAGGGTTATCCACATGTTCCACGTGAATATGCTGAAGCCCTGCCGGGAGCGCCCTGAAGAGGTAGTGGCCATCTGTGCACATGAAGCAGAGGATTTAGCCGGACTTCCCTTGCCGGATGTCTTAGGGGAAAGGACTCAGTCTAAACATGGGACCAGGTACACTTGGGTGAAGACCTAGGCCCCCGGGAGAGACAGCAGGTGGAGGCATTGTTGAGGCTGTGACAGAGGATGTTTTGAGAGAGACCGGGGTAGACTCGCCTGGCACAACACAAGGTTGAGACCCATGATCAGACCCCCCTGCGACAAAACCCCTTCCGAGTCCCTGAGTCTGTACGAGAGGGGATGCGACCAGAGATACAAGAGATGCTGCGTTTAGGGGTCATTGAAGAGTCAGATAGTCCCTGGGCATCCCCCGTAGTGTTAGTGCCCAAGAAGGATGGGACTACACGGTTTTGTGTAGACTATCGTAAGCTCAATGAGAAAACAGTGACGGATGCATACCCCATGCCGCGTGTGGATGAGTTGTTAGACCGGCTGGCGGGGCAAAGTATTTGACCACCATCAATCTATGCAAAGGCTACTGGCAGATTCCCCTTAGTCCTGACTCTATTCCCTAGTCGGCATTTGTCACCCCATTCGGCTTATTCCAGTTTCAAGTTATGCCATTCGGGATGAAGAATGCTCCGGCGACCTTCCAAAGGCTGGCTGACCGGCTTCTGGATGGTCTCCAGGACTATGCTTGTGCCTACCTGGACGACATTACCATCTACAGTGCGACATGGGAAGAGCATCTAAATCACCTAGAGACAGTATTGGACAGGATCCACCAGGCCGGAATCACCCTGAACCCAAACAAGTGTCATGTGGGCAAAGCAGAGGTTCAGTATTTAGGGCATTGGGTGGGAAGTGGGAAACAGCGACCAGAACCAGCCAAGATTGAGGCCATAGCCAAATGGCCCATCCCACGCACTAAAACCCAGGTCATGGCATTTCTAGGGACAGCGGGGTATTACAGGAAATTCTTTCCCAATTACAGCAGCGTAGCCAAGCCCCTCACTGATCTGACCCATAAGAACCAACCCCGCCAGGTAACCTGGACCTCAGAGTGTGAGGAAGCCTTCCGCCAACTAAAGGACGCCCTCACCAATACCCCTGTATTGGCCGCACCCGATCCAACTAAACGTTTCCTTGTTCACACAGACGCTTCAATGTTTGGATTGGGGGAAGTACTGAGTCAAGTCGGGCCGGATGGCCAAGAACACCCGGTAGCTTACCTGAGTCGGAAACTACTGCCCCGTGAAGTAAGCTATGTGGTCATCGAGAAGGAGTGCCTGGCGGTAGTATGGGCACTCAAGAAGTTGCAACCATATTTGTATGGACGACAGTTTTCCCTCCTAACGGACCATAATCCCCTAGTCTGACTTAATCGGGTCTCCGGAGACAACGCCAGATTGCTGAGGTGGAGTTTAGCCCTACATCCTCTGGACTTCACCATCCACCACTGACACGATATTCTCCTTTTGTCTGCCCTTCCCCCACCTTTGTAATTCCCACTGTAATCATCGGTTTGCTCCGGCCACCTGCGGCTTTTGTAATGCATGTCTGGCCTGCCGCTTTTCTATTGGCCTGCCCTCTGTATCTGTGTGATATATTCTGTGTCCTGTGAGTAAAGGGTTGTCAGACTGAAAAGACGTGGAGAAGCAGTGATCTTTTATAGGCACCCATGTAACCAAGGAATTCCAGCCAGCGTCATTCATTCAGACTCCAGCCAACGCAGAGCGGACCTCCGAAAACACGGGGTGGTACTGAAAGAGGTACTCCAGCTTGGTAGACCCCGTTACACGACCCTTTAACAAGAGTCCCGTGTGTCTAAGAGAATGTGCAAAGGAGTGAATTTATTGGACTATAAAGATGGCTGCCATTGCGGTTCCATGCGGTGTGCAGTGAGGCGTGCCGTCGAGGGCGGTACACAGACAAAGGCGCAAAACACCATGAACATCCCCTGCCTTTAATTCTATGTGGCCGCATCATAGCCAACAGTCAGAGGGGTCTGCCTCCTGGCCTGGTATGGCGGCAAAGGAAAAAGGCACTGCCCCTGAGTAGGGCGAGGAAAGACCCAGTGGCGGGAAAGAAAGCGGAAGAGAAGGCAGAGGACCAGAAAGACATCATGGCGGGCGGTGGATGGAGGCCTGTTGGGCGCAGGGTAGAAGCAGAAGGCTCCAACCGTCCATCTGGAATTGACCTGGCGCTCCTGGAAGGAAAGGTGGAGGAGCTGACACACCGCTTCCTGCGCACGCAATAGGCTGCCATCACCCAGTGGAAGCAGACGGTATTGGAGAAAGCCGCTGGGTCCCAGGTACCCATGCTATTGGTACCCCCTACGCCAGAACCTGCGACGGATGTCACCAGCACTGGAGGAGCAGGTACGGGTGCTGCCCCGGGGAAATGGGATGCCCTGCTAGGGCCCTTAGGACCACCGCCAACCCCTAAATTCGGCCAGGTGATGGTAGATGTCATTTGGGACCGGATGGTAGATCCCAGGGGTGGGCTGCTAGATCCTGTGAAGCCCGAACATCCGCCTCCAGTAGTGCGCCGTAGACCTGAGGTGATCACATGGGAGAACAAGGGGTCAGATCTGATGGGGTTCCCCATGACTGAGGGGGAGTTCTGCCGCCGGCAGGTCCTGGAGCTGGAGAAGGAGGAGAGAGAGCATCGGGCCCAGCGGGAGCATTAGAGGAAAGGAACCTGCAGGCCAAAGCCCTGGTCCGCAGAGTACACATAGAAGGCCGGAACCTGATGAGTTGAGCTTTGACCTGGACAGAGGTTGGGGGTTCATCAAGGACTCAGGCAAAGGACAAGATCTCTTTGTTAACCGTCGGGATGTGGAGTACCTTGTCGTCAGGGGACACCCGGACCGCGATCTCTTCCCGGGGGAACGCGTCTCTTTTACCAGGCACTATGGTGAGAGAGGCTGGTATGCTCTTCATGTTAGACGGATCCCTGAAGAACTGAAAGCCCTAAAAGAAGTCCATGGGGCTGTAGTAATAATAATAATAATATTTTTACTTCTATTGCGCCAACATATTCCGCAGCACTTTACATTATAGAGGGGAATTGTACAGACAATAGACATTACAGCATACCAATAAACACAGATCAAAGTAGATACCAAGAGGAATGAGGGCCCTGCTCATATGCTTGCAACCTATGAGGAAAAAAGGGAGACACGAAAGGTGGATAGTAACAATTGCTTTCATTGTTCGGACCAGCCCTAGTGTAAGAATCGGGCGTTCATGTAATTCTGCATGAACCAGTTAACAGCCAAAGTATGTAACAGTACAGACACGGAGGGCTATTAAATGCATATGTAGTAGCTGTAGTACTCCCATCCACCAGCAGCAGCAGCAGGTTGACAGACAGAACCCATCCAGGCTGCAACAGCAAGCAAGTCACCTGTTGTGACCACAGCACAAGACACTTCTTCCCAGTCAGGAAGATGCACACAACAGCAAGAATAAAGTAAAGTAATCAGAATGTGACTGTAAATAGTTAAAAGTTAAATCTAACCGGTAGGGTTTTACCAAAGTTTTGCACAAGTTTTCTTAGTTACTAGGACTATGTGATCATGAATGCTGAATGATCCAAAAACTTTATTGTAAATAGTTTAGCACCTCTTAACGTGCTTCCTATTGGTTTTACATGTAACCTTTAAAAGTGAAGGTTTGTTTGTCTTTAAGTAATCACAGAACAAAAACCCGTTTGTCGTGGCCGAAGATGTGGTCCTGGAAGGAGACCAACCCTGCCTTGCAGCCTGCCCAAGGCCTACGTTGGAGGTTTGGAGCGGGTCTCCACTTTGCACTTAGGACATAAGAAGAACACCCCGGATGGGGATTGCACTTAAGAACTACCTCGTTTTGTTAAAAATTTGATTCTGACCAGAAACCACAGGTGGTGTCACGAACTTATCTACACATAGACTTTATTTCTCATCAGTTCTTATTTTTTACATGGACACTCAGGGCCACAGATCGGGTTACTGCTGCCATGACACATCCCTTTAAGACACCGGCCCGGTACCGAGTAACCCCACCGCCCTAGGGGTGCTACAGATGCCCATACAGAGAGACCCTACAAGGTATGATGCCCACACAGAGAGACCATACAAGGTTTGATGTCCATACAGAGAGACTCTAGAAGGTATGATGCCCATGTGGCGCCCCCGAGGGTTCAGTCGCCACAGGGGTACTGCACCTCCTCCTGAGGTGTAGTATCCCACTTCCCAGGTAAGATGGAACACCTGACCAGACTCCACCACTCACATCCAGCACAAACACTAATAGTGTAGCAGAGCACCCTTCATGGCTCCCTGCTTGGAACACGAAGAGTGCTGGGAGGTGGGTGGAGACTGCACATGAGAGCGGGAGAATGTTAGGAAGGGGTCAGTTGGTGAGAGAAGATCCCCAGAGAGGGATGGAGTGAAGGAGGTGCTGCAGTAGACTTCAGTGACCTGGAGCTGCTGGAACGGGAAAGAGCAATAGAAAGCCTGATTCTTCAGAAGGAAGAAAGATTAGTGCGGAACGTAAGGAGAAGAGAACTAAGGACTAGGGTCAGAGGATAGCCCTTCCTCAAGTTTGAAGCGCATGGTCGGAGTCCGGTCTCCGAGGCTGTTTGTGAAACTAATGTTCCTGCAGCAGACACCGGAGGAATAGGAGCTGTGACCACTCTATTGCCACAAAAGACTCGAAGACACGGTGGCAACCTAGGTGTGAGCCGGGACATGATGGATGGAGTCCTCAAAGCAGGCTACAGTCACTTGTCATGCGAGTGGAGTTTGAGTAAAAACAAGTAGGATGAACTTGAGTGTTACTCAGTACTGCAAGTACCTCAGATAAGCGCTAGAAGGGAGATGTTCAGAACAGGCACACAAAAGAGAGTGCTGGAAAGGTTTATTCCATCTGCCTGGGAGTTGGCTGAGCCCCTGATCTGGAGACCACAGCATTGAAGCGGGCACCTGTCTGTGCCAAGAACGTGAGTAAAAGAACTGGAACTGCACTCAGCTGTCTCATTGCCTTCTTCCTGCGCCAACTCACTCAGCACTGCTACATCTCTATGCCTAACACTGCACCATCTACCTCAGCACCTATTGCTACTGTCCTGGGACTACAGTTCCACCTGTGGGGAGCTTCGACATCATTGCTGCACCACACCATATGTCCCAAAGAAGCAACCCTGCAGCGCTGGTCAAACTGACCAGAAACCACAGGTGGCGTCACGAATCATCTTAATAACTTTATCCCCATCAATCTACCCCTTTTACATTGACCGCCTGAGTCACGGGCCGGGTCACCGCCACTGTGACATTTCCCATTGAAACCAACGGGCTCGGCACCAAGTACCCCACGGCCTCTGGGGGCAAGTCACCCACATAGTTCCACACTCAGTAGGATGACCCTGATATAGTCCTCCAACACAGTATGAGACCCCACAGCACTGCACACAGTATGATGGCCCTCTATACAGAATAGTAGCTCCATAGCCATCCATGTAGTATGATCAACCCAACAAATAGCCCTCCGATCAGTATAATTGCCTCCACCATGTACTCATTGATTTAAAAAAGAAAAATGCTCACCGCCCGCCATTCCACTGCTGCTGTGTGGTCTAATGCTCGGCACAGTGGGTGCGATGTAGAGACAACATGGAGCACACTGTACTGAGACCTTAGCGCTCAGACCATAGGGGAGATGACGGAGAAGGGAGCTGACGACCGACCCCCTGTTCCATCATTGCATTCATCTATATCTGCATCCAGGATTCACATACAGTTGAAAGTGTGATATCTGGCAGGTTAGGGGCCCAATGTTGGCCCTGGCACCAGCCCTTCCACCCGACCTGCGGGACCTATAGGGACCGCATGGTGTGCCACTATTAATGGTATGCCACACTCAGATTTATGGGACACTGGAGTCTCACGTTGCTCGGTCCTCCCACTTACCTGCCACATAACACAGGACCCTATGGCCGAGTTCACATGCAGCACAAATGGTGCATTTTCCTACAGCTTTTTATTCCCATGTTTCATGTGCAGCAAAACGCACAAGAAAAGTCTTTTATAGAGATGGGTGAAACCGAACAGTAAAGTTTGTCATCCGTACCGAACACCTACTGTTCGGGCACGGACACTGAACACGGACTTCACCAGGAAGTCTGTGCTACTGTTTGGAATCGGCTGCCTGAACATCGGGTGTTTGTCGCGATCTCAGGTGTGCATGGCAGCGCAGCAAAAACCGCTTCTGATCGGCAGGGAAATCATCCCTGCCGGCCAGAGAGCCGCGGTTCCCACACTGTCAAAAGACAGCGTGAGCGCTCAGCTGTAATTGGAGGTATAAAGTATACCTCTGGTCACTGGTGTCTGCTGATGGGATTACACCTGCAGCCACTAATAGCAGGAGTGGATAATGGGGGTATTCATCAGCCGCTCCTTCGCTGTAAGTAAATAATTTAAAAAAAACAGCGTGGTTTACACTTATTTTTGCTAATCAGCCAGGCAAAACTCACATCTAGGGGCTACAGCCCTCAGCTATCAGCTTCAGCAAGGCTGGTTATCAAAAATAGAGGGGTCCCCATGCTAATTTAAAAAAATGGCGTGGGGGTCCCCCCTTTTTTTGACAACCAGCCTTGCTAAAGTAGACAGCTGGGGGCTGGTATTTTCAGGCTGGTATCGGGCCATGGATATTGTCCCTCCCTCCAGCCTAAGAATAGCAGCCCACAGCTGCCCAGAAAAGGCACATGTATTAGATACGCCAATTCTAGTGCTTTGCCAGGCTTTTCCCACTTGCTCTGTAGCATTGGCATATTTGTGGGGTTGATGTCACCTTAGTATTGTCAGGTGACATCAAGCCCATGGCTTAGTAATAGAGAAGCATCTGTAAGAGACCCACCCATTACTAATCCTATAGTTGTATGGTAAATAAAAGCACAACCAGAATAAAGTCTTTTACTTCAAATAAGACTATAACATATGCTGAACAAAGTATTTCATAGCGAAACGCGCATCGGGTGTGGTGGGTCCCCCAGGTTGTATCCTCGAGGTAACTATACCGTTTGTATACCTATGTTTATTTAGGGATGGCTTCTGCTGTATGTTATCATCACTGACATGGTTATATGTGTTACTAGATTTTGGTATATAATTATACTTGTTTTGTGTGACAGGGAGCACATTCTTTGCACATTACTACATTTATAGCAACTTTGCCTTTAATTAATTTGGATCCCTTTACTTTCAGTATGTACTCTCATTTGCATTAAGCAAGACTTCATCTTGTCAGTATAATTTGAAATACTAAATGATGAATTTATTGCACTATATAGTTGAGTTTGTATGTGCATAATAGGATAAAACAACTATATTCTTAGGTATACTCATATATATTAGTGATGAGCGAGCACTAAAATGCTCGGGTGCTCGTTGCTTGGGTCGAGCACATTGGAATACTCGGATACTCGGACAGAACAACGAGCCCAATGTAAGTCTATGGGAGACCCGAGCATTTTCACCGCGATCCCCCCCGGGGTCCTTTTAAGGGCTAAAAACATCTGAAAATAATGGAAACACTGCTCAAATGACACGGGGACATCATGGGGATCGCCCCGGGAAGCATTCCTGACTCCCAGGTCACAGCTGTAAACAATGTTGTCAGAGTTTCATGCCATTTTTACCGGTGTACCAAAAAACATACTAAAACGAAACCAAAATGGATTTTGCGGGGGTATGTGGGGCTGTCCGGGGATCTGTGCGGGGGGTATGCGGGAGTCTGCGTGGGGGTATGCGGGGCTGTGCGGGAGTCTGTGCAGGGGTATGCAGGGCTGTGCTGGAGTCTGTGCGGGGGTATGCGGGGCTGTGCGGGAGTCTGTGCGGGGGTATGTGGGGCTGTGCAGGAGTTTTTTCGGGGATATGCGAGGCTGTGCGGGTCTGTGCAGGGGTATGCGGGAGTCTGTGTGGGGGTTGTGCAGGGGTATGCGGGCTGTGTCGGCATCATCCGATGGGACTACGTGTCCCATTCAGCTATGCCCGCTACAGTGACAGCATTAGCATATGATGGGAAAGTAATATTCCCATCATCCGGCTAATGTGATGAATGTAAAAAAAAAAAAAAAGACATACAGAACATACAACATATAACATACAGTACATACACATAGCATACAACACATAACATAGCGTACATACCGCACACACCTAATTCCTCGAAGCCTTCGTCTCCTGCAAATAATATTAAAATAATAAACCAACCTATACTCACCTTTCCGCTCTAATCCATTAATAATGAGGGTCCCAGGTCGATCTCCTGTGGAGAGCTGCCACATCAGCTGATGCGACCGCTCTCCAGGGGCTCCAGCGATATAGATATGGAGATAACCCTCCGCACTGTGTCACTCCGCTGAGAGGTCACAAGAGTTCACCTGTGACTTACAGCAGCACTACAGAGTGGGAGTTTTCTCACGCAGCAGTGCTGCCGTAAAGTGAACTCCAATGATACACTGCGGGAGGGTTATCTCCGGTCAGTGTGTCATTGGAGGCCGTGTAGAGCGGTCACATCTGCTGATGTGACTGCTCTATAAGGGAGATCGTCGAGGGACACTTGTTTTTAAAGAGGGACTGTGTTGGAAAGGTATGTATAGGTTGGTTTGTTTTTTTTTACATTTCTTGCAGGTGATCGATGACTTCGCTAGGATCTGGACCTGCATACCCCCGCACAGAACTGCATACCGCCGCAAAGCCCCGCATACCCCGCATAGCCCCACACAGACCTCCGTATACCCCTGCACAGCCCACCCGCACAGATATTTAAAAGGGGCCACCGAGCAGGACGACATCCGGCCTCTTAAACCCCTGATGATGCTGTGTGACCAGCCAATCACTGCACGACCACAACAAATATGGCTGCATTTCATTGCCTGGCAGACAATCCCTGCAGCGTGATTGGGTTTCTAAAGACCACAAAAATGCTGGGTGGAGACCCCAGTACCCGCTGAGTAATCCTGGAAATGCTCGATGCTCGCTGAGTACCCCGAGCACAGTGATACTCGGGCGAGTACCGAGTAGTGGTGAGCACGTTCGCTCATCACTAATATATATGTCTCTATGTGTATGAGTTTAATAGTCACAGACATACCCACCTTCTTTTTCTGTACTTGTAGCAACCACCCCATGTTTTTATCTATTTTATGTATTTTTCAATAAAAATTATGATGGTTATTTAACATATGGCCGCATGTAAAGCTTTTCTTTTGGTATAATATTATGTTTTTTGCTTTATGGCCCTATATGCGGGATAATATTTGGTGTATTTGTATGGTAAATAAAGACACAGCCAGAACAAAGTCCTTTATTTCAAATAAGACTAAACACAGTTTCCCATATTTATTTAAGGGCCTAATCCCTGCATAGCCCTCGATTTCCTGTAACAAAAGTAAAATAAAAAAACAACAATATACCATACCTGTCCGTTGTTCTGTCCACGCCGTAATCCATGTCTGGGGGATAAACAGTTTTCAACCTGGACGGTGCCAAGATGCGACCATCCTGGCTGAAAGCCACTGGTGAATGAGATGCTGAGAGCGCAGCCTCAGTGACTGGTGGTGACGTCATAGAGGTTATGTCCGGTCACTGAAGCTCCGTTTCCTGCCGGACGGAACTGCCGTGACCTTGGTGACATTCTCACTAGCACCGTGAGAAAAACTCTCCACAAAGTCACATCCCAAACAGCAGAAAAACAGCAGAAAAAAATGCAGAGGATAAGATACAGCAGAAAAAATGCAGTGGATAAAATATGGCAGAAACAATGCAGAAGATAAAATATGTCAGAAAAAATGCAGAGGATACAATACAGCAGAAAAACTGCAGTAGATAAAAACTGTGATCTGAGGCAGCCCCTGCCCCTCCGTGAGGTAACAAAACCCCGCCTCTTGCTGTGATGATATAAGCCCCGCCTCCTCCTCTGATGTGATATAAGCCCCGCCTCCTCCTCTGATGTGATATAAGCCCCGCCTCCTCCCGTGGTGATATAAGCTCCGCCATCGTCAGGACGCTCTGATGACAGTTGGCGATTTCGGTGACGTTGGACATGCTCGTTACTCCTGGCCCGTAATGTCATTAGCGGCAGCTTTTCCTCGCAGTAATGGCCGCCCCTCGCCTCCATCATTTCTCTGCATCCGCTTTGCTTGCAGCGCTTTTCCCGTCCAGCTGATGAAACACAACTAATGAGACTCATGAATCACAGCCGGTGTCCATGTGCTGCGTCATCTCAGGGGAAACCACTCCATGCCGCCCTCAGGCAGAGAGGACGGAGATGATGAATGCGAACCAGACCCGTCCTCTCCGGCTGACAGGACAGCGCACAAGGGCTGCAGCACCGACCTCAATGGCTGCGCGTCCGTACGGAGAGGATCTCACACAACACGCTACAGCCAACTAGTCTGGAGGCCGAGGGTTGTAGTGGAGGAGGCCACACATGACCACGGTGATGGTCCCTGATCACTAGGGAGGACACGCTGTGCCAGAGCACTGGCACTACGGCCATGAGGCAGGGCATAGTCACAGGGTACAGGCTCACTGCCCAGGGCAGAATGGCTGATAACAGGGAGTGATAGATTGTACGTCCTTTTTATTATATATAGGTACATCACATGACACAGCTACGATACAATACAGGATAAGACACAACAGCACAAAACAAGAATAAAGCGTCAATAAGACGACAAGATGACAAAATCAGACACAAATCACAAAGAAATAAACCAGAAATTGAAATAAAATGGAGAAAGTTTTCGACCTACTACATGGGGAAAAAAAAAAGAAAAATTAAAAAAAATAAAGAAACAAAATAAAGAAAACAAAACTAAAGGGGAAGAAACAAAACAACCATAACTACATGAATACCAGCATAAAATAATAAATAATAAATAGTATAAAATCATGTAACACCCCCCGGCCCAGCTTCATTCATACTACTATATACAACCCCAACTACATTCACACCATCCTATATACAATAATATATACAATATAAACATATGACACTAATATTATACATGACACCAAAACACAACAAATACCCACTGGTCCTACTGCCTTACTGTCACCATTCCAGCCCTCAGGGTGTCTGGGATGCAGCAACTGACAGTTTGGCCATCCAATCTGGTACAGGGGCATGCTGAAGCTGTCAGTACTTTGAGTGACAGTTTGGCCATCCAATCTGGTACAGGGGCATGCTGAGCTGTCAGTACTTTGACAGTTTGGCCGTCCAATCCGGCTTAGGGGCATGCTGAAGCTGTCAGTTCTTTGATTGACAGTTTGGCCGTCCAATCCGGTACAGGAGCATGCTGAAGCTGTCAGTTCTTTGATTGACAGTTTGGCCGTCCAATCCGGTACAGGAGCATGCTGAAGCTGTCAGTACTTTGATTGACAGTTTGGCCGTCCAATCCGGCTCAGGGGCATGCTGAAGCTGTCAGTTCTTTGATTGACAGTTTGGCCGTCCAATCCGGTACAGGAGCATGCTGAAGCTGTCAGTTCTTTGATTGACAGTTTGGCCGTCCAATCCGGTACAGGAGCATGCTGAAGCTGTCAGTACTTTGATTGACAGTTTGGCCGTCCAATCCGGCTCAGGGGCATGCTGAAGCTGTCAGTTCTTTGATTGACAGTTTGGCCGTCCAATCCGGTACAGGGGCATGCTGAAGCTGTCAGTTCTTTGATTGACAGTTTGGCCGTCCAATCCGGTACAGGAGCATGCTGAAGCTGTCAGTACTTTGATTGACAGTTTGGCCGTCCAATCGGCTCAGGGGCATGCTGAAGCTGTCAGTACTTTGACAGTTTGGCCATCCAATCCGGCTTTGGGGCATGCTGAAGCTGTCAATTCTTTGATTGACAGTTTGGCCGTCCATTCCGGTACAGGAGCATGCTGAAGCTGTCAGTACTTTGACAGTTTGGCCGTCCAATCCGGTACAGGAGCATTATGAAGCTGTCAGTTCTTTGATTGACAGTTTGGCCGTCCAATCCGGTACAGGGGCATGCTGAAGCTGTCAGTACTTTGATTGACAGTTTGGCCGTCCAATCCGGTACAGGAGCATGCTGAAGCTGTCAGTACTTTGATTGACAGTTTGGCCGTCCAATCCGGCTCAGGGGCATGCTGAAGCTGTCAGTTCTTTGATTGACAGTTTGGCCGTCCAATCCGGTACAGGAGCATGCTGAAGCTGTCAGTACTTTGATTGACAGTTTGGCCATCCAATCCGGTACAGGGGCATGCTGAAGCTGTCAGTACTTTGACAGTTTGGCCGTCCAATCCGGTACAGGAGCATGCTGAAGTTGTCAGTACTTTGACAGTTCGGCCGTCCAATCCGGCTCAGGGGCATGCTGAAGCTGTCAGTACTTTGACAGTTTGGCCATCCAATCCGGTACAGGGGCATGCTGAAGTTGTCAGTACTTTGATTGACAGTTTGGCCATCCAATCCGGTACAGGAGCATGCTGAAGCTGTCAGTACTTTGACAGTTTGGCCATCCAATGCGGCTCAGGGGCATGCTGAAGCTGTCAGTTCTTTGATTGACAGTTTGGCCATCCAATCCGGTACAGGAGCATGCTGAAGCTGTCAGTACTTTGACAGTTTGGCCGTCCAATCCGGTACAGGAGCATTCTGAAGCTGTCAGTTCTTTGACAGTTTGGCCGTCCAATCCGGTACAGGGGCATGCTGAAGCTGTCAGTACTTTGATTGACAGTTTGGCCGTCCAATCTGGTACAGGAGCATGTTGAAGCTGTCAGTTCTTTGATTGACAGTTTGGCCGTCCAATCCGGTACAGGAGCATGCTGAACCTGTCAGTACTTTGACAGTTTGGCCATCCAATCCGGTACAGGGGCATGCTGAAGCTGTCAGTACTTTGACAGTTTGGCCGTCCAATCCGGTACAGGGGCATGCTGAAGCTGTCAGTACTTTGAGTGACAGTTTGGCCGTCCAATCCGGTACAGGAGCATGCTGAAGCTGTCAGTACTTTGACAGTTTGGCCGTCCAATCCGGTACGGGGCATGCTGAAGCTGTCAGTACTTTGATTGACAGTTTGGCCGTCCAATCCGATACAGGAGCATGCTGAAGCTGTCAGTACTTTGATTGACAGCTTGGCCGTCCAATCCGGTACAGGGGCATGCTGAAGCTGTCAGTAATTTGATTGACAGTTTGGCTGCCCAATCCGGCTTAGGGGCATGCTGAAGCTGTCAGTTCTTTGATTGACAGTTTGGCCGTCCAATCCGGTACAGGAGCATGCTGAAGCTGTCAGTACTTTGATTGACATTTTGGCCATCCAATCCAGTACAGGGGCATGCTGAAGCTGTCAGTACTTTGATTGACAGTTTGGACGTCCAATCCGGTACAGGAGCATGCTGAAGCTGACAGTACTTTGACAGTTTGGCCGTCCAATCCGGTACAGGGGCATGCTGAAGCTGTCAGTACTTTGATGCGATATTATGAATGAGCACGCACACAGCACTAAAGTGTAGAAGTCCAGCAATCATAAAGGTGGGAATGCCCACGGCCCTTAAACGTAGAAGTCCAGCATTATTTAGAAGTGGTATTAACCAGAGAGGGTCACTTTGTGTACCTTTTGGGCTGAAAGTCCCGCACAAGTCCAGCAATGCAGCCCAACAAACACAGACCTAGAGGAGATGATGATTTCAGGAATCCTTATAGGCCACAGCAGATCCAGGGGTGAATAGCTCCAACTAGCAGTCCAGACTGTAGTTAAGCACAGACAACATCAGGGAGGCACCCAGAGGACTGTAGGCAGCAGAACGAGGAGAGGCAGAGCACCGAGTAATGAGCAGCAGCAGCAGGGAGTCCACCAGCAGACAGGCAGGAGCTTAGGAGCCAACAGCAGCAAAATACTCAGGCAAAGAGGAGCACACGACCCGGACATAAATAATCAGGACAGACAGGAAGTTCCATGACAGGGCGAGATACAAGACTCCATCTTGGATCAGGGCAAAACAGGCACAAAGGAAAGTCTGGAATCCTTACAGATTGACAGCATGGCCATTCAGTCTAGTACAGGGGCGTGCTGAGCTGTCAGTGTGTTTATTGACAGCTCAACTAGCCAATCTGTTACTGGGAGGCATCTGCAGTCGCCAGGTGTTCACTATCCCTGGTAATTGCCATGCCTACTTAACTGACCAGTTTCTCCCAGACCACTGCCAGACGTACATTCATCTGACTATCCGCCTGTTTAACCCCTTCAGCTCTGATCCGTTATTCTCCCAGTACTCTGACCTCGGAACGTTACCTGACTACGCTTTTGTCTCTTCCTTCTGTTTATGACGTACCATCCTGGCTTCTAACCTTGGACTCCTTGACCACTCTGACTTGGGGCTTGGCCGTGAGAAATTACTAGCGACATACTTACCTTACAGTCAACCCTTTACACCACTACATTCACACTACAACAAACCTAACCACAATATACAAAATTAACAAACTTTTTTTTTTTTACTATATATAAATACACATCTACACTAACTATCCCTGATCCAGCTCTGGCCACAAAGTTCAGGAATTCTCTGAGCTAGGATTAGGCCCCAAAGCTTTTCCCCAGGTGGGGACTGGGCCAGGCCAGATCAGTCTCTTATCACCGCTGTTGAACCTCCCCATACCCTAATCCCCCCACTCAACCTAACTAAGACTCTCTATTATATACAATATATACGATACATACAATATGCCTGCAAACCTCCTATTTCAGGAGACAGAAGTTCAAAACAAAAATCTAGGGTGCAAAGTCATCAGCCCACCACCAGGATATAGGAGTACCAACAGACTAACGCACCCCTTAGGATAAACCCCTCCAGAGATGTGCCGCCCTCTGGGCACCCAGTCTTTCATACTTTCATACTCCAGAGAACGTACCTTCACCAGGGCACCTAGGATGCTGCTGCAAACTTCATCTACACGGAGGATTTTACTCTGTGTCGAAACTATAAACTCATGCGTTCCACGTGAAGTACCTGACCACTGCGCTGACTATAAATAACGTGACTCGGTCCCTTCTCCCATGGTCTCTGAATGCCCCATAGGCCCACTCGACATAGTACATAGTAGCCAGCTGCGGCCAATCAATGGAAGCTCCCCACCCTGTTGTACACCTCTGTATTAAAGGGACAATGAAGCAGGAAGTGCTCCATGCTTTCCAGCATGTTAGCAGAAGCCTCACAGGGCAATTCCTGTCGTCGGAGCTCCTGTACTTCAGATTGCCCCTCACATACAACTTACCTTGGAAGCAGCACCAAGTCAAGTCCCATTACTTCTTGGGGATCCTGTTAGAATTTAACAAACTCAACCCTACCTCTAGATCCTGACTTGGGCAGTCCTTGAGGACCAATGGACTCTGAAAATGCGAAAGCAAGACCCACAGGTCGAGGAGTTTACTCAGGAGGGACCTCACCTCCCACATTCCCAGACCCCACCGGCACATCATTTTCAGAACCAGGGTAACATAAGCCGGGAGATGCCTGTGCGGTGTGTGAAGATCCTTCAATCTTCCTCCTGTCTCCCATTCTTGGAAGAAAGGCTGAAACCATCCCTTGCAGGAGAATACCCATGGAGGAACCCTCTCTTTCCAGGGGTTTTCCGCATTGACCTTCATAAAGGTGGTCACTAGGAACACCACAGTGTTCACCATATTCAACCCCCCTAGTCTCCTCGTGCGGTAAGTGACCTCCCGCTTGACTTGGTTCAGTCTATTTCCGCATAACATCTGGAAGAGCAGACTGTAGACCCGAGTCCAGAAAGGCACTGGCAAGATACAGACGCTGCCCAGGTAGATTAGCAAAGGAAAAAAAAAGCTTTGCACAGGCCAATCCTTTCCCTCACGGTCAAAGACCAACCCTTCCATTGGTCCACTATTTGGGGAACACCTTTGATTCTGTAATCCAAGGTTTTCATGGGGTTATCACCCTGGCCAAAATCGATGCCTTTGGCATGTACTTTGGGTTCGGGGATGGTGTCCAGAAGATCAAACCCGGGATCCCCACCCCCCAGCCAGAGACTCTCACACTTGTCCTGGTTGACCTTGGACCCAGAAGCCTCCGAGTAGATCTCCACTTCTGACATCACCACCATCGCCTCTTCTCACGAAGAAACAAAAACAGTGACATCATCCGCGTAGGCCACTACCCTCAGGATAGCCTCTGGGGCCACCCCGCCCATCCTCACCCCCGCCAACGGTCCACACTCGACCTTTCTGAGGAAGGGATCAATCGCAAACGCGTAAAGCAAAGGGCTAAGAGGGCAGCCCTGACGGACACCAGATCCTACCCCGAAAGGTTGTCCAATCCACCCATTTGCCAGAGGGAAAGTCTCAGCCCCAGCGTATAAGGTTTTAAGCCAGTCCACAAACCCTCCAGGCAGACCGTACCTCAAAAGAGTGGACCAGAGGTACTCGTGGTCAACCCGATCAAAAGCCTTTGCCTGATCCAGGGTCAGCAGGAACCCCTTCCAAAGGCCCGCCCTGCCTTGCTCCACGGCCTCTCGGACACCCAGAACAGCACTGAAAGTGCTATGGCCAGGAACACAACAGTTCTGAGCCTCCGAAAGGAGCCGCGGCGCAAACTTCACCAGCCTGTTGAAAAGTATCTTAGCCAAAACCTTCCTGTCCACATTGAGAAGTGCTATGGGACGCCAATTCTCAATGCGTGACGGATCCTTACCCTTTGACAAAATGATCAAAGCTGACCCCCTTAATGATCTCGGCAGGGTGCCCGAGGAGAGACACTCATTAAACACCTGAGTCAAGAGGGGGACAAAGGAGTCCTTAAAGAACTCGGATGTTAAGCCGTCCGGACCTGGTGATTTTTTGGGCCTGAGCCCATTGATCGCCAGTCTCACTTCCTCTTCTTTGATCGCTTCTGCCAAAACGTCCAGCGAGAGGTCAGCCCCTGGCTTCGGAACAGCTTCAGCCAGGAATGCCGACATCCTGTCACGATCCAGTTCCCTCCTTCCCAAGAGGTGTGAGTAGTATGAACTGACGACCTCCAAGATCCCTGATCTGGACCTCTTCAAGGATCCCGTACTGTCCATCAGCCCCGTCACTATCTTATTATTCACTGACATCTTGCAGCTTCTGTAAGGGTCGGGCGAGTAGTACTTCCCGTAGTCCCTCTCAAAAACCAAAGATGCGTGCCTATCGTACTGACACCTCTTCAGCAAGGACTTCACACCGGAGATCTCCTCGCGGCTACCTCCAGTCGAGACAAGATGCTCGAGTCTCCTCCTCAGGCTCTGATACAGGCGATCCCTGTTCAGGCTTCTGAGGTTCGAGAGTTGCCGGAAGAATTTCGCCACCCGATGTTTGAACATCTCCCACCACTCTGACTTAGTGTTACTTAGGCCCAGCAGCGGTACCTGGCTCTGAAGAAAATCCTCAAAACACCGTCTTACAGCTTCTTCCTCAAGAAGTGATGAATTCAGCTTCCAATAACCTCTTCCCATCCTAGGAGTCTCTGTAACGTTCAGAGAAAACATAATCAAACAGTGGTTGGAGAACTCCACCTCCACAACCGATAACGGCGAGGAGACGGCTTCCTCCTTCAAATAAAACCTATCTATCCTAGACCTGCACTGACTACCTCTAAAAAAGGTGAATCCCGTGTTGCCTGTGTTGTGCTGGATGTGGACATCCACTAGGCGTGCCTCACTTACTATCCTGTTTAGCGCAACGCAATCATAAGTCAGCCGGTCCCCAGAAGCTCCTCTATCACAGGGTCTCGTGACGTTGTTGAAATCCCCCCAAAGACCACCTGCCGACTTGAAAATAAAAAAGGTTTGATCTTCATGAAGAGACATTTGCGGTCCCACTTGGATTGGGGACCGTAGATGCTAATGAGCCAAAGCTCCTGTCCCCCCATGGAGACATCTAGGATCAAGCATCTCCCCATTTCTAATTCAATTAATCGTCTGCATTCAACCCCTGCGGTCTTAAAATGGACCGCCACCCCGCTATACGGCTCGGCTGCAAGAGACCAGTAGGAGGGCCCATGCCTCCACTCCCTCCTTGCTTTATGCATGGTTGATAGGTCAGTCAACCTGGTCTCCTGCAAAAACAAAATGTCGGCATCAAGTTGGCCGAGAAAATGAAAGGCCGTGTACCTTGCCGCTTCTGACTTTATGCTGGCAACATTAATGGTTGCCAGCGTCAACGGTGTGGGTGCTGCCATCATGATTGATTGGATTAGATAGCCTTTTTCTTCCCACCCCCAACAGCTTCACCCTCTTCCTCAGACAATGATGAGCTTTTAGTGCACTTAAGACACACAGACTCATCCATTCTCTCCTTACATACACTCTGGCCCTTGTCTGGTGGTCCCGAGGTAGTCCCCCCCCCCAGAGGGCCCTTTAATTGCTCCCTGAGAAGAAGACTCAGCGACCCCCTGAGCCCCAACATCCTTGTCCGCAACCTCCGGCTCCGGGCTCCCGTCCTCCCTCTCTGCAGGGGAGTCCTGGAGGGCCCCGAAATGGATGGAGAGATCCACCAGAGGGGGGGTGGATGGACCTTCCAATGGCACCTGGATCAGGGCTAGAGAATCAGAGGGGTCGCACTCCAGAGCGGAGGCTCGAGACCCGGACCCACTCTTATCCTTGGTTGTTTTCCGGTTACCCTTTTTCCTTTGTTGTGACCATTCCCCCTCTCCCTCATCCAGACTGTCAGCGGATGAGGGTTCCTGGGAGGACATGGCGTCCGCCTGCTCCTCCCTTTCAAATCTCCTGACTTCCTCACTCAATTCGCTGTCTTTAGGATCTTCAGCTGCAAGTGAAGTACCCGGGTCAGGGTTTAGGGTCATTACTCCCTGCCCCCTGTTCCCATGGCGTTGCTCCTGCCGCCTGATGTTGGATGGTGGCAGCTTGCTCCTCACCGGTTCCCTGCCTCCTCCGCCCCTACTGGTCCCTTCACCAGCAAGATTAGTCCCGGCTTTCACCTGTCCCGCACTCGCCGCTTTCAGGACTGCATTGGCAAAGGAATGCGGACAGCGACTGAATGGATGACCGAGGTCACCACACAAGTTACACCTAAGGCTACTTTCACACATCAGTTTTTTGCCGTCAGGCAGGATCCGGCTATTTTTAGAAAAAACGGATCCGGCATAAATTTTGGAGAACTGTAGAAACGGATCAGTTTTTTTGCTGGATCCGTCTCTGTTCCTGGGGGCTGGCCAATTGGATCTGAGCATGCGCAGACTTAAAAAAACCGGATCCGGTGGCTGGATCCGTCTTTTTCTGGATCCGGCGCATTCCGGCGCCCATAGACTTTCATTGTAGCAAAAAGCTGGAAGCGCCGGATCCGGCGCTTCCGGCTTTTTCGCCGGAGACAAAAAACATTACAGTAGCCGTTTTTTCCAGACGCCGGAATGAGACAAGTTGCCGGATCCGGCAAAAAACGGATGAAACGCAATGCCATCCGGCACGATCCGTTGCTAATGCAAGTCAATGGGGAAAAACTGGATCCGGCATTGCATTTTGCCGGATCCGGTTTTACAAAAAAAAGCCGGATCGCGCCTGAAGGCAAAAAACTGATGTGTGAAAGAGGCCTAATCCTGCCACAGGTAGCAGCGAGATGGCCAAGGTCCCCAGCACAGTGCGCATTTCTGGGTGGTACACTGCGCACTGAAGTGTGTGGGGCTGCTGCACCTGTGACACACCTTAGGCTGCCCCTGGTAGAAAATCAGGATCCTGTCCCTCCCCAAAAATGTAGAGGAAGGTATATGGGCAACAGTGTTTCCTGAAACCTTCAATTTCACCATGAAGGTCCAGGCCCTTGACCAGATACCATGGTCGTCGCGGGTCTTCTCAGGAATGCCGACGATGTAGCCATATTGACCAATCCAGGTGGTGATGTCCATGCAGGAAAGTGACTTGTTACTGGTCAAAACGGTCACCTTCCTGAGCAAGTTCTAGCGGGATATTGCGACAGGGACGAAACCTTGCCATTCGGGGCGACCCCGAGCCAGCTCATGGTGAGACCAAAAAAGCTCAAGGCCCTCCGGTCTCACGAAGCTGACATCGAAGTAGGAGGTCCCATAGGGATGGATCAAGGCAAAGATGTCATATGCCGTGAAGCCCATCTCCAGCTGGAGCTCAGCAACCTTTGACAGATCAGGACAGGCATTCTTGCTTACCCGCTGGAGTCGGGCCACGTTCCTACGGTTACTTCTCTGCCCCGGTGTCGGCAGAGACCAGACAGTCTCTGCCCCTCTATCTCGGAAGGCAAAAAGACCGTGTCTCTCTATCCAGAAAGACGGATCAACCTCCCTCCCCTCTACATTGATGGAACTCTCCCCTTTCTTCAGGGCGTCCAGGAAGCGCTGCTGCAAGTCACCGTCCTCGGGGCCACCCAACAAGGGCGCACTACTACCCCCAGCAGTGACAGCCCCCGAATAGCTAGGGGCTGAAGCCCTCGCCACCACTGGGGGGGCAGTGGGACCACTACCTACTTCCCCTCCACCAACACCAGTGCTGCTCTCCTCATTCACTCCACCAATACTCCCATCATTTGCAGCACCACAACTCCCATCATTCACTCCACCACTATTCCCACCATTCACTCCAGCAGTACTCCCATCATTTGCGGCACCACAACTCCTATCATTCACTCCCCCACCTGTCCCGTGATTCACTCCACCACTAATCCCATCATTCACTCCACCAATACTCCCAACGTTTGCGGCACCACAACTCCCATTATTGACTCCACTACTACTCCCATCATTCACCCCATTACCACTGTTCTCTGCACCTTCCACAGTCACCTCCATTCCCTCCTCCCTTGTGTCTGCAGTCTCTGCACTCACACCTGCTGGGTCGGGGGAGGGGTGCAGCACCACACCCGTTTTAAGTAGCTCAGTGCTGACATTGTGCAGTTCTTTTGGAGCACTGTGCCCCTTATTGTCCTGGGCTGCCTGCCCTGTAGCCACAGACTTCGGGGTGCTGGTATCACATTTAGGGGCATGCTGTCCCCCCGTCACGGCAGAGCGCACAGTGTTCCTTGCTGATGATGTTCCCTGCTTTTGCTGTGTATTTCTTTTTTCCCGTGGCTCAGTCTCAGCTGCGCGCCTCCTCTCCTCTGTTGAGGCGCACTGCGCCCCTGTCACAACAGTGCGCCCCCCTTTCGCCGCACCATGCTCCTCGGCCCTGCACCCCCACAGCCCTGGCGTCGGCCGGCTCAGCTGCAGTGAGCAGGGATGGAGTCTGCCCACACCGTCCCCCTTTCGCAACGGCATGGACATCCCCCCCACTCTCCTCGGCCCCGGTGATAACCGGCTTGGCCGCAGCAGGCAGGGAGGGAAACTCCACGGGGTCCCCTATGTCCGGCACCATGAGTACCTCCACAGCCTCACCCCCTGCACTGTTCCCCGCACAGACGGCAGCATTGTCGGACGTCCTCCTCCTCTCCCACCTTGCCTATGCCCCGGACCCACTGCAGAGCCCGTGCTTTTAGGTTTGGTGGGGTTTACACAGGAGGTGGTAGGTGTAACATCAGACATTGGTACATATTTGTAACTCACCACCTCCTGTGTCGTCTTCTTTGTCTTCCTTCTCTTTTTGGTATCCTCCGCTGGCTCGTCCTCCCCGAAGGAGAATCTGGTCAGATCTACAGGAGACTCCAGCTCTCTGATCTCCCTCAATAGACCACACTCCTCCTCTTCCTCCGCTGACACTCCAGCATGGGTTGTCGGAGCCCTCTGCCGTGCCGGGAGGCCGCTTCCTTGTTGGCTCTGCGACTCTTTCTCCCGGCTTGTTCCAGCACGTGAGACTCCAGCCACGACTTCGTCGTCCTCCTCCTCCTCGCTTAGGACGCCGGCTGGCAGTTCTCCCGAGGTATTTAACCCCTTCATTTCAGAGAACCGCCGCTGGTTCTTAAACCTCTCCAGGAAGGGATCTGCGCTTTTCTCAATCCCCTCTCGGAGGAGCACTAACCAGACCACCTCATCTCTGAGGGCTTTAAATCTCTGGGAGGTCGCGGGTCTTTCCTTGTTAGAGGCACGGGTGTTCAGGATCCGTGCCTCCCACAGCTGCTCCTTCAGCTCGGTCAGTGCTTTGCCGGCGTCCTCGTACTCTCGCAACATGGTGACCACTCGGGAGGAGAAGGAGCTCGTGGACTCGCTGGAGGTCATCTCGCCCCATGATGTTGCTGGGCTCTTCTTCCTGGGGCCTGGGGTGCCACTGTCTCCCTCTCTGGGCGGACGATGAGCCATCTCGGGGTTGGAGTAGGTGGGTACGGTCATTCTCATCCAAACAGATCTCCTCACTCCCTCCTGGGCCGGTTGCTGCTGCTCTCTGTCCCCCTCCGGGACAGACCGGGGAACAGAGGCCTGGGAAGCCATGCCTGGCTCCCAGGAAGCCTGCCTCTCCCTGGGGAGAAGAGAGGCAGACTCTGGGCCTCCTCCTGGAAGTCCTGGAGCTCACAAGACAGGTGCTGCTCTCAGCAGGGTGTGACTGATTGTGGGCACCTGTCCTACAGTCTCCTCCTCCAGCAATGGCTGATAAGGGGCAGTAATAGATTGTGGTCTCCTGTCTTACAGTCTCCTCCCCAGTAATGGCTGATAACGGGGAGTAATAGATTGTAGTCTCCTGTCCTACAGTCTCCTCCCCAGTAATGGCCGATAACAGGAAGTAATAGATTGTAGTCTCCTGTCCTACAGTCTCCTCCCCCAGCAATGGCTGATAACGGGGAGTAATAGATTGTAGTCTCCTGTCCTACAGTCTCCTCCCCCAGTAATTGGGTCGCCCTCTCACACCCAGGGCAGCGGGGTACTCGGTACCAGGTCGGTGTCAAGGTGGGAATGTGTCACAGCAGCAGTGACCCGGTCCGTGGCCCTGGGCGCCCAATATCAATAGCGGTGAAGTTAGTGGTGTAATAGTTTATTTGGATAGTTTGTGACGCCACCCGTGGTGTTTGGCAAGTAAGATGTTGAGCCAACGCTGCATGCAGATCCGCTGGGACTGATGGTGTGGTGCAGCAAAGATGGCATAGCTCCCCACAGGTGGAGCTGTAGTCCCAGGGCAGTGTAGGTGCAATGGATGAGGAGAGGTGCAGAATGGTACAGATGTTGTTACCCAGGTGTAGCGGTGCTGGAATAACTGGAGGACACCAGGGTGTGCGGTTCCAAGGCTTTACTCACTGTTTCCAGTTCACACACATGCCTGCCTCCGTACTGTGTTCTCCAGGTCGGGGCTCCAGCCAACCTCCAGGCCAGATAGGATTCTCCCATCCACACTCCGCCAATATGTACCTTCACTGAACGACTCCTCCAATGCACCTTTAGGTGCGAAGCACTCCAGTACTTAGTTACCCTGGTATGCCTCTCTCTAGGTGTTCCTAGTCTCTACTTGTATGACAGACAGCTGTAGCCTGCTTCGGGGACTCCTCACTGCATCCCGACTCTCTATTCAGTTGCTGTTGTGTCCCAAGTCTATGATGGGAGCAAGGCGTTAGCGGCTCACTACTCCTCCGGTGTCTGTTGCCGGACATAAAGATCCAATTAACCTCGGGGACCGGGCCCCGGCCTTTGAGCTCTGGACTGGAAGGGTTCTCTATCTTTCTTCAACCAGCTTCACACTGTCCTTCTATTCTCCTTCGTTGTGATCTGTTCTATCTCTCTTATGGAAGGTTAGGTTATCAATCTTATCAGTCTCTTTCTCTGGTCTTTCTCGTGCCAGCAGCCCAGATCACTGGGACCTGCTGCAGCACGTCCTTCAGACACCCATCTTCTCTTTTCTCTCCAACTAACCAACCACCTCTAACTCTCACTCTTCCCACTCTTTTATATCATTTCACTCCACCCGCCTCCCAGCATATCTTGTGTTACGAAGCAGGGTTCCACGAGGGGTGCTCTGCTAACCCCCAGCCTGAAGCTGTTAGGTGGCCCCACTGAACTATTCTGTGTGTGGAATGCAGGTGTGGAGTATGGTCAGGAGTTCCCACCTTATCTGGATGGTGGGGCACTACACCTTACGAGAAGGTGCAGTACCTCTGTGGCAACTGAAGCCTCAGGGGCACCACATACCCCCCGTTAAACACAGCATGTCCGCGGGCTGCAAGACAACAAAAGGTACAATACAGGAACACACAAAAAATTTTTACATGCTGTTTAACAATACTTATCTAATCTTCCTAATGTAGGAGGCACATTTCTTAAACGTTACAAACAGGCTAACTTCCTATCTTAGTATCAAAAATTTACTTAAGTGCAATTCTTAATTCAAAGTGCTATACTCAACACATTTTCTTTATTACATTTGCTATCAATTATTCTCTTTTTCTTTTTCTCTTTCTCTACTGGACGCAAGACACTGACCATATACCCTTGGCCTGTTACCTGTCACTTTCAATTCTTCAGTCTTTATTCAATTCTCACATTCTATCTCAAAACTTTTCTAATCAAATATTCTATGAAAGACATTTACTTTTCTTAAGACACAACATTATCAAATACGTTATCATAAAACATTCAAAGATTCTTGCAAAGTGCTGAACACTGCTCCCAGCCGGTATGTCTTGCAGTGTCCCTTGAGGTAGACATCATTCTTCGAAAAGTGTCCGTGCAAAAACATCACCTTCGCAAGGAGTCTTTATTTGTAAAACCAAGAGAGAGCACCCAAAGGGGTGCAAACTATTTACAAGAAAGTTTTGGATCAAACAGCGTTCATGATCTTCACAGTTCCATTTGTAGAAAAGCACTGCCAATCAAAAACTGGGCAACATGATGAACAAAAGGACAAAGGCACAACTGGTGCAAACAAAACCCTCCTGGGTAACAAGATTTAGTAAATTATTTTTCTTCTACTGGTGATCTCCTCCTGGGATTCTGGAAGCTGAACTGGAACTGTTCTCAGAGGTAGAATCTTCGTCCCGCTGACTACTTGCTAGCCGCATATACTCAATTTCCCATAGAGAGGGATAGGGACTGGTGGGGCCCAGGGAAAGGGCCATGGAGATTTCCACTGTCTGCGGGGATATGGGTCCTTCCAGTTCCATGGTAAGTTCAGGGGAGGGTGCTGCAGACCCGAGGTTGCCAACCAGGAGCAACTTGATCATCCCCCCGTGGGTACTGCAGCCGGGGATTGTCGGCGAAGGTCAGTGGGCCCGTTCCTATCTGTGGGCTCCGCTCCCAAAACCAGGGTCAGACCGAGGGTAGCAATCATACCTGGCGTTTCCAGCCGCGGTTCTGGCTCCGATATCGGCTGGTGAATGGCGGCGGCTGCAATTCCCGGAGTGACTGGTGGGATAGGCCGCAGTTGGATCCGTGCCGGGGCCAGACCGGTCTCAGCTGGGGTTGTTGGCGGAGGCTGGTGCCACCGCACCCGGTCCAGGTGGAGATGCGGTCCCGGTCCTCCATTCTGTTCCAGAGCCCTCATGTATCTCCTCCGGACGGGGCTCACCCAATGACAGTATCGGTTGTGAGGCGGTGGCGGACGCAGCTGAGGATGAATCAGCGGTCGCAGCCTCCTCAAGGGCGGCCTAGAGGTGAGTGTCTTCTCCCCCCTTGCTCTTCTGTCGTCTCATCTGCTTTCATCATGGCGTTCTTCTTCTTGCTCCGCCCTTCTGCTCGCCACTGGCTTTCTCTGCCCCTCCTTCTGGGGGTGGCGTCTTCTTCCAACGCCTCCATACTAAGCCCGTATACGAACCCCTCGGGGGGTGGGCCATGCATCTGTCACATAGTAATTCAGGCAGGGAAGGCCCAAGACTCTTCGCGGTTTTTTCCTAGGACCTCCCATCTCTTCACGCCCTTCTTCTCTGCACCAGCGGCCATTTCTAATTTCCATTTTACAGTCTATTAAATTTGGTTTTTTGCACATTTTCAAAAGTTGTAAATCCAAGGCACACAGAACCCGATGACATCGGGTCTCGTCATCCTGTTCGTGACGCCAAAATTGGGTCGCCCTCTCACACCCAGGGCAGCGGGGTACTCGGTATCGGGCCGGTGTCAAGGTGGGAATGTGTCACAGCAGCAGTGACCCGGTCCGTGGCCCTGGGTGCCCAATATCAATGGCGGTGATGTTAATGGTGTAATAGTTTATTTGGATATTTCGTGACGCCACTCGTGGTGTTTGGCAAGTAAGATGTTGAGCCAACGCTGCATGCAGATCCGCTGGGACTGATGGTGTGGTGCAAAAAAGATGTTGTAGCTCCCCACAGATGGAGCTGTAGTCCCAGGGCAGCGTAGGTGCAATGGATGAGGAGAGCCGCAGAATGGTATAGATGTTGTTACCCAGGTGTAGCGGTGCTGGAATAACTGGAGGACACCAGGGTGTGCGGTTCCAAGGCTTTACTCACCGTTTGCAGTTCACACACATGCCTGCCTCCGTACTGTGTTCTCCAGGTCAGGGCTCCAGCCAACCTCCAGGCAGGATAGGATTCTCCCTTCCACACTCCGCCAACATGTACCTTCACTGAACGACTCCTCCAATGCGCCTTTAGGTGCGAAGCACTTCAGTACTTAGTTACCCTGGAATGCCTCTCTCTAGGTGTTCCTAGTCTCTACTTGTATGACAGACAGCTGTAGCCTGCTTCGGGGACTCCTCTCTGCATCCCGGCTCTCTATTCAGTTGCTGTTGTGTCCCAAGTCTATGATGGTAGCAAGGCGTTAGTGGCTCACTACTCTTCCGGTGTCTGTTGCCGGACATAAAGATCCAATCAACCTCGGGGACCGGGCCCCGGCCTTTGCACTCTGGACTGGAAGGGTTCTCTATCTTTCTTCAACCAGCTTCCCACCGTCTTTCTATTCCCTTTCGTTCCAATCTGTTCTATCTCTCTTATGGAAGGTTAGGTTATCAATCTTATCAGTCTCTTTATCTGGTCTTTCTCATGCCAGCATCCCAGATCACTGGGACCTGCTGCAGCACGTCCTTCAGAAACCCATCTTCTCTCTTCTCTCCAACTAACCAACCACCTCTAACTCTCATTCTTCCCACTCTTTTATATCATCTAACTCCACCCGCCTCCCAGCACATCTCGTGTTACAAAGCAGGGTTCCACGAGGGGTGCTCTGCTAACCCCCAGCCTGAAGCTGTTAGGTGGCCCCACTGAACTATCCTGTGTGTGGAATGCAGGTGTGGAGTGTGGTCAGGAGTTCCCACCTTACCTGGATGGTGGGGCACTACACCTTAGGAGAAGGTGCAGTACTTCTGTGGCGACTGAAGTCACAGGGGCGCCACATAATGGCTGATAATGGGGAGTGATAGATTGTAGTCTCTTGTCCTACAGTCTCCTCCCCAGTAATGGCTGATAACAGGGAGTAATAGACACTTTGGTGTCTACTGTGTGGATATTACTTAGTGTGGGGGCAATTTCTGTAACATCTATCACAAGATCTGCAGCGACTGTACATTATAAAATAACTGAATTCAATACAAGATGTCAATAAAATAGCAAAGTAACAAAAGAAACACAAGGATCGGAGCAAAGGATAGGATCGAAACAGAACACAAAAATAATCCAAAATAACACTTTGTAGGTATGCACTAGGTAGTGTTCACACAGGCAATGCGGTATGGTTCAGACAGGTGCAGTTTTATTGCTTTCATAAAACTCCAGAAGATTCAAAACCAAAAACAACCTCTTCTCGGTACAAAGGTATCACAGCAAACAGTTCATTCCTCATGCACATATGTGTCACTGCTGCTCACCCCAACAGAGTACAATCCTGTCTCCCAGAGCAAACTTCATTCATAGAAGAGACCGATCACCCAAGACTAGGCATCACCTTCAGTCTGAGATCCAGCAACTTCCAGCACCAAACAGAAGTGTTCATCTCTGTGCACAGATCACACTGAACAGGCTGCAGCTTCCATACATTCTGCAGTTGCAGCACACAGCCTTCTCAGCTTTGCAAGCTGACCCAGGCAATCTCCATTCAGAGAGAGACTCTGGCTTTTCTCTCTCCCAGCTACAACTCACATTTTGGCTGGACACTCTGCAGCAGCACACTCCACTTTGCTCCTTCCATCAGACTGATACACCTAGTGAACACAGACCTTGGTTCCTAACCAAAGCTAGGCAGATACATCTAATGAAACCCTGGAGAGCTAGGACTTAACCCTTTTCTACCTTGCTCTGCTCCATCGTATAACAATGTAGAACCAAGCATAATACTTTACATAAAAAGCTAAGAAAATCAAATAAAAAAACAAACAAAAGAAAATTCAACGAAGATGAAATCAACAAAATTCTTGGCATAATTTCATTAAGAATAATAAGATCTTTAGATAGGAAATAAAATCATACACATAAATAATATAAGTAAACAATCATTTTTTTCCTCCACTGGCGCTTCTTACTTTATATGACCCGCTGTGCAATAAAAAAATGTATAACGCAGTAAACTACAAACTATTTAAACCTAAGCAAATACAGAGACGGACTTGCTGCCCTCTGGTATTCCCTAAATACCTAAAGTGCAAGGTGGCCAGGGTGGTAGTCGTGGCAATGGGCTGTTTTGCACCCACACCCTGGCACCCCATAGATAGAATGCAATGTCCCTTCTGCTGCATGTGCAGCGTGCACAACAGTACACTTACATTCACTGTTAGAGTCCTCTCAGGTTCTGTCACTCCAGCTCCACGTTTCCGAGCTCCACAAAACATCTCAGAGACACAGTTCTTTTCCAACAGTTTAACTTTACTATTCAGTGGGGCATTCATCACAGTTGCAGCACAGGTTTTGCAAATGGACATCTTCTGATCTTTCCCTGCCTTCTGGGCAGCCTCTATCCTTCCTGTCAGCTCTGTCTCTCTTCTTCCGGCAATCCCTGCCTAATCTCTAGACAATATCTGTCTCATCCATGTCTTCAGTGTCACAGCTCCTTGCCATCCTCTCATCTGGTTCCAATAGGGAAAGGTGCCAGGAACGCCATCTCAGCTACTCCTGCCCTGGTTGTAGACCACAGATCCTTCTTGAGTTGTCCTTCTTAGCTGTGCCCAACTGCACAATACTTAGCCTGGGGCCACTTCCTGCCATAGCAGCTCTATCCCCACGGCCGGCAGACTGTCTCCTTCACTGCTCCTTACACCTTGCCCTGGGCAAGGCTTCCCGGGCTCTGCTGCCTAATCAAAAAGTGTCTCTCCTATATCTCCCTGCTCCATGCTGCTCTGCTCTGTAGCCCCCCAACTGCTCAACCCCTTATGCTAACTAAACCTACACTAATAATACTGTTCCCTATGTCTATGATGCCCCCACTATTCTAATCCCCCTATGGTCCTTTTCTATATCCTAGTTTATCGCTAAGCCTATACAACGTACATGACAAACACATCACATTACAGTACACAAGAACAATAACATTAATGAACTATGAGGTGCTGCACGTAATCATGCGTCCAGGGAAGAGGAGGCACGTGAAGATCGCGCCACCTCCTTACAAAAGCATTCAGCCACCTCATTCCGACAATGTAACAGAAATATAACACTACATATAAAATAAATATTCTTGTTACACATAGGTATCACGCAGCTTACTCTAAACTAATCCACCACCCTGACCCGGCTCTGACCACAAAGTTGAGGAAGTTAGGATCAGGTCCCACTGTCTTTCTCCATGTGGGGTCTGGGCTGGGCCAGACAGTCCTTAAACACCACAGCCTCCCTCCCCAATCTCATAAATCTCTCTATATACCATATAAAATATTGATAGTAAAACAGAACAAACCTTACAAACTTATCCAAGGCTCGGGTTTGGAGCTTTCAAGTCGCCTATTACTGGAGAAAAGATGCAAAACAATGATCTAAGTTGTCTAAGACATCAGCCCTCCACCAGATTGGCGCCCCAAAGGAGAGACCCCTCCAGAGAAGAGAGGCCCTCCGAGCACCCAGTCTGTCATACTCCATGGGTGCACCTTCACCCGTCTACTTGGGATGTCACTGACTCGCTACACACTTCATCTACATGGAGGATTTTACTCTGTGTTGATACTAAAGAATGTGTGTTCCATATGAAATTCCTGACCACTGCACTTACTGGGTGATTTCCAGAATGTTAATCACATGGTGTAGTGAAAGATAAAGAAATAATTGGGGTGTAGATCTGCTTCTGAAGCCTCTCCTTGCGAGAGTTTCACTTCTCGTTAGTAAGTGTCAGTGCTCGGTGTGGGTGATACCAGTGAGCACCGTCCTTAATTGCCTCGATAATTAGAAGCGCACAGCAGAAAGATCATGAAGTCCTTTAAAAATGAGCAGATAACATGACAGTGGCAACCTATTTGCTGATGTCACATGACCCTCAGGGGATTATGACGGTTGTGATCTGTGGACAAGTACTCTAACACATAAGATTACGGCTGAGTGATATCCAGTTAGTATTCCACTGTCCCGTTGGGTTGTAGTCCAGCTGAACTACACTCAGTATCCAGCCAGGTTGTAGTCCAGTCTGGCTGAGTCATATCCCAGAGTTCAGCCAGGTCGTATTCCAGTGTCTAGTCGGCTCGTAGTCCAGCATCCAACAGACCGTATGCCCGTTGACATCTGGATCATAATCCAGCATACGGCTTTGTAATATCCCAGCATGCACCCAGGTCATAGTCCACTTTCCGGCTCAGTCGTACCCCAGAGTCTGGCCAGTTCGTAGTCCACTCTCCAGTCGGATCACAGTCCAGCATCTGACCAGGTCATAGTTCAGCATCGTATCCCTGAGTCCGGCTAGGTCGTAGCCCACAGTCCAGTTGGGTCGTAATTAGTGTTGAGCATTCCGATACTGCAAATATCGGGTATCGGCCGATATTCGCTATATCGGAATTCCGATACCGAGTACCGCTATTTTTTCAATATCGGATACCGGAATCGGAAGTTCCCATAATGCAATGAGCCACTGTTGTGGCTGAGATTGGCTGCTGAAATGATGTCATCATGATGCGCGGTCTGTGCGCATCATGATGCGCGGTCTGTGCCGACTGCGGGGGGACTGTGCCGACTGTCGGGGGTCTGTGTCGGCTGCCGGTGGTCTGTACGGGCCTCTCAGGGGTCTGCACAGGCCTGTTGGGGGCCTGTGCCGGCTGCCGGTGGTCTGTACAGGCCTCTCGGGGGCCTGTGCCGGCTGCCGGTGGTCTGTACGGGCCTCTCGGGGGCCTGTGCCGGCTGTCGGTGGTCTGTGCCGGCTGCCGGTGGTCTGTACGGGCCTCTCGGGGGCCTGTGCCGGCTGTCGGTGGTCTGTGCCGGCTGCTAGTGGTCTGTGCGGGCCTGCCGGGGGTCTTGTGTGTGTGCAGGCATCGTCCAATGGGACTACAAGTCCCATCGGGCGATGCCCGCTACAATGACAGTGATTGACACATTAGCCAATGATGGGACATTAGTAGTCCCATCATCCGGCTAATGTGTTGAATGTAAAAAAAAAAAAACATACTACATACATACTTCATATATACTACATTCATACAACATACATACATACTACATACATGCTACATATATACTACATTCATACAACATACATACTACATACATGCTAAATATATACTACATTCATACAACATACATACTACATATATACTACATTCATACAACATAGATACATACTACATACTATATGTATACTACATTCATACAACATACATACATACTACATACATGCTACATATATACACTACATTCATACAACATACATACATACTACATATATACTACATTCATACAACATACATATATACTACATACATACTACATATATACTACATTCATACAACATACATACATACTACATACATGCTACATATATACTACATTCATACAACATACATACTACATACATGCTACATATATTCTACATTCAGACAACATACATATATACTACATACATGCTAAATATATACTACATTCATACAACATACATATATACTACATTCATACAACATACATATATACTACATTCATACAACATACATACATACTACATACATGCTACATATATACTACATTCATACAACATACATACTACATACATGCTAAATATATACTACATTCATACAACATACATACTACATATATACTACATTCATACAACATAGATACATACTACATACTATATGTATACTACATTCATACAACATACATACATACTACATACATGCTACATATATACACTACATTCATACAACATACATACATACTACATATATACTACATTCATACAACATACATATATACTACATACATACTACATATATACTACATTCATACAACATACATACATACTACATACATGCTACATATATACTACATTCATACAACATACATACTACATACATGCTACATATATTCTACATTCAGACAACATACATATATACTACATACATGCTAAATATATACTACATTCATACAACATACATATATACTACATTCATACAACATACATATATACTACATTCATACAACATACATACATACTACATACATGCTACATATATACTACATTCATACAACATACATACTACATACATGCTAAATATATACTACATTCATACAACATACATACTACATATATACTACATTCATACAACATAGATACATACTACATACTATATGTATACTACATTCATACAACATACATACATACTACATACATGCTACATATATACACTACATTCATACAACATACATACATACTACATATATACTACATTCATACAACATACATATATACTACATACATACTACATATATACTACATTCATACAACATACATACATACTACATACATGCTACATATATACTACATTCATACAACATACATACTACATACATGCTACATATATTCTACATTCAGACAACATACATATATACTACATACATGCTAAATATATACTACATTCATACAACATACATATATACTACATTCATACAACATACATATATACTACATTCATACAACATACATACATACTACATACATGCTACATATATACTACATTCATACAACATACATACTACATACATGCTACATATATTCTACATTCAGACAACATACATATATACTACATACATGCTAAATATATACTACATTCATACAACATACATATATACTACATTCATACAACATACATATATACTACATTCATACAACATACATACATACTACATACATGCTACATATATACTACATTCATACAACATACATACTACATACATGCTACATATATTCTACATTCAGACAACATACATATATACTACATACATGCTAAATATATACTACATTCATACAACATACATATATACTACATTCATACAACATACATACTACATACTACATGTATACTACATTCATACAACATACATACATACTACATACAAGCTACATATATACTACATTCATACAACATACATACATACATACTACATACATGCTACATATATACTACATTCATACAACATACATACTACATACATGCTAATGTGTTGAATGTAAAAAAAAAACATACTACATACATACTACATACATACTTCATATATACAACATATATATATACTACATACTACATACATGCTACATATATACTACATTCATACAACATACATACTACATACATGCTACATATATTCTACATTCATACAACATACATACATACTACATACATGCTACATATATACTGCATTCATACAACATACATACATACTACATACATGCTACATATATACTACATTCATACAACATACATACATACTACATACATGATACATATATACTACATTCATACAACATACATACTACATACATGCTACATATATTCTACATTCATACAACATGCATACATACTACATACATGCTACATATATACTACATTCATACAACATACATATATACTACATACATGCTACATATATACTACATTCATACAACATACATACATACTACATACATGATACATATATACTACATTCATACAACATACATACTACATACATGCTACATATATTCTACATTCATACAACATGCATACATACTACATACATGCTACATATATACTACATTCATACAACATGCATACATACTACATACATACTACATATATTCTACATTCATACAACATACATACATACTACATACATGCTACATATATACTACATTCATACAACATACATACATACTACATACATACTACATATATACTACATTCATACAACATACATACATACTACATACATGATACATATATACTACATTCATACAACATACATACTACATACATGCTACATATATACTACATTCATACAACATACATACATACTACATACATACTACATATATTCTACATTCATACAACATACATACATACTACATACATGCTACATATATACTACATTCATACAACATACATACATACTACATACATGATACATATATACTACATTCATACAACATACATACTACATACATGCTACATATATACTACATTCATACAACATACATACATACTACATACATGATACATATATACTACATTCATACAACATACATACTACATACATGCTAAATATATACTACATTCATACAACATACATACTACATACATACTACATATATACTACATTCATACAACATACATACATACTACATATATACTACATTCATACAACATACATACATACTACATACTACATACATGCTACATATATACTACATTCATACAACATACATACATGCTACATACTACATACATACTACATACATACAACATGCTACAGACATACAACATACATACATACATACTGCATACATACTACATACATACTGCATACAATACATTCATGCAATACATACATAGACATACAGTACATATAACATAGAGATCATACTCACCATCACTTGTCACTTTGATCCCCCGAAGCCAGTGTCATCTATGAAAAATATAAAAATAACAAACCACCAAATACTCCCTGATCCGCAGAAATCCACGAGGGTCCCACGTCGATCTCCCGTGGAGAACAGCAGCATCAGCTGATGCGACCGCTCTCTAGGGGCTTCAATAATCCAATGACGGGAGGTAGATATCCTTCCGCATTGTATTCCTCCGCCACTGTAAAAAAATAGTCCCTAGTCTCACTTTTGGCATTGCTGTGTGAGAAAGTTCCCACGCAGCTTTTGCCATAAAGTGAGACTAGGGACTATTTTTTTACAGTGGCGGAGGAATACGTGCGGAAGGATACCTACCTCCCGTCACTGGATTCCTGGAGCCCCGTAGAGAGCGGTCGCATCAGCTGATGCTGCTCTTCTCCACAGGAGATCAGCGTGGGACATGCGTGGATTTCTGCAGATCAGGGAGTATATTGTTTGTTTGTTATTTTCATATTTTTCCACAGATGACACTGGCTTCGTGGATCAAAGTGACAAGTGATGGTGAGTATGTACTCTATGTTATATGTACTGTATGTCTATATGCATGTATTGTATGAATGTATTGTATGCAGTATGTATGTAGTATGTATGCAGTATGTAGTATGTATGTATGTAGTATGTAATGTGGTGTAGTTACCACTGTGTCGGCTAGGGGGCGCTGTGTGGGTGTCCCAGGACGGGTGTACAGGCACATTCAGTGTGGTAACAGGAGCAGGGTCCTAAATGACCATTGTGGGTCTCAAGGTGGGTGGCCTTGGGATGCAGGCTCCAGGGTGTATTGATCAGCAGAGGTACTGCTGATCTTTCTGTTACACTGTGTCAGGGAAGCCTGTGTGTCTATACAACCTTTGGTGATGTCATAGCCATGTGATCCCCTTTGGGTGTGGTTACAGGGCTATGTAATTGAGGTGTTTGGCACATGTGAGAGAGTGGAGGGAGTCTGTCAGAGTGTGGACAGACTTCCATGTGTCCAGGTGGGACACTACAGAGAGGGGCCTGTGTGCTAAGGAAGGAGAAGCCTTCCTGTGTCTGCGGCTGCAGATAGAGCGCTGCTCTGGACATTGCCCTGGCCTATGTATATTAGTTGTATATGGGGAGGACTACACCTCCCAGCATGTGCTGAGACTCTCGGTCCGAGTCTGAAGCCACGGACGTTTATGTTCTTTTGTGCCTAAGCTAGAGGCTATTTTGGTGATACGCTGATTTATGGTTTATGGAGCAAATAAACCTCATGAACTTTGGGAAGAACCTGCCTCATGATTGTCTCCAGCTGCACCTGAGCGAGTCACATCCCTACAATATGTACTATGTATGTATGTAATATATATGTATGTTGTATGAATGTAGTATATATGTAGCATATATGTAGTATGTATGTATGTTGTATGAATGTAGTATATATGTAGCATGTATGTAGTATGTATGTTGTATGAATGTAGTATATATGTAGCATGTATGTAGTATGTAGTATGTATGTAAGCTGTATTAATGTAGTATATATGTTGTATAAATGTAGTATATATGTAGTATGTATGTAGTATGCATGTATGTTGTATGAATGTAGTATATATGTAGCATGTATGTAGTATGTAGTATGTATGTAAGCTGTATTAATGTAGTATATATGTTGTATAAATGTAGTATATATGTAGTATGTATGCAATATGTTTTTTTTTTTTTTACATTCAACACATTAGCCAGATGATGGGACTACTACTGTCCCATCATTGGCTAATGTGTCAATCACTGTCATTGTAGCAGGCATCGCCCGATGGGACTTGTAGTCCCATCGGACGATGCCTGCACACACACAAGACCCCCGGCAGGCCCGCACAGACCACCGACAGCCGGCACAGGCCCCCGAGAGGCCTGTACAGACCACAGGCAGCCGGCACAAGCCCCCGAGAGGCCTGTACAGACCACTGACAGCCGGCACAGGCCCCCGAGAGGCCTGTACAGACCACCGGCAGCCGAAACAGGCCCCCAACAGGCCTGTGCAGACCCTCGAGAGGCACGTACAGACCACCGGCAGCCGGCACAGACCCCCGACAGTCGGCACAGACCGCGCATCATGATTCGCACAGACCGCGCATCATGATGCCGGCAGCTGGCACAGACCACCGACAGCTGGCACAGGCCCCCAAGAGGCCCATACAGACCACCGACAGCCGGCACAGGCCCCCGAGAGGCCCGTACAGACCACCGGCAGCCGACACAGGCCCCCGGCAGCCGGCACAGACCACCGACAGCCGGCACAGGCCCCCGAGAGGCCCGTACAGACCACCGGCAGCTGGCACAGGCCCCCGACAGTCGGCACAGGCCCCCAAGAGGCCCATACAGACCACCGACAGCCGGCACAGGCCCCCGAGAGGCCCGTACAGACCACCGGCAGCCGACACAGGCCCCCGGCAGCCGGCACAGACCACCGACAGCCGGCACAGGCCCCCGAGAGGCCCGTACAGACCACCGGCAGCTGGCACAGGCCCCCGACAGTCGGCACAGACCCCCGAGAGGCCCGTACAGACCACAGGCAGCTGGCAGAGGCCCCCGACAGTTGGCACAGACCCCAGGGAGGCCCACACAGACCCCGCCCGCACACACAGACACGCACAGTGTAAGCCCACGCACAGCCCACACTCTTTCCCTCTCCCGAACAGGATGTACAAGGCAAGAAAGGGTTTTTTTTAATTCCGATATTTCTGTCCCATTGACTTGAATGGGACTTCCGGTATCGGAATCGGCGATACCTGATACTTTTTGTGTATCGGGCCGATCCAATCGGATCCGATATTTCTGAATATCGGATGTTATCGCTCAACACTAGTCGTAATACACTGTCCGGACCAGGTGGTAGTCCAGCGTTCAGCCTGATTGCAGTCCAGCATCTGACCAAGTCATATCCCAAAGTCCAGCCAGATCATAGTTCACTGTCCGGTTGGGTTGTAGTCCTTCGTATAGCAGGGTTGCAGTTCAGCATCTGGCTGGGTCTTTGTCCAACGTCTGCCCAGTTTGCAATCTAGCGTCCGGCTGGGTTGTAGTCCATTGTCCATGTACATTTTCCATTTGAATCTTCCCTCTCACAGGATGCTGTGCTCAGTCTTTCCCTCTGCCGCAGCTGTACCCACTTCACATCTCATTATAATTGTTTCATTAATTGGTCGTGTCCAGTTTGGATCCCACAGAGTGTAATAATGAGTTGTCCCCTGCCGGCCACCAGTAATTGGATGCCGTAGCCTCATTAGAGTGTTTACAGATAAGAGGTGGACAGAACCTCATTATTTAGAGGCCATTATCGCATTACAATATCTTACAGGGAAGAAGACGACCCCCAGGGACAGCCGGGTAGTAACATGGGGTGCTACAAAGATATAATACCAAAACTCAAGCAACCAGATGATGATTGATGTTCTTCACAGGCCAAAGTGTTCTGCTCTGTGCAGGTAACTGCTCAGCTCCACAACTGCATGCTCATGCTAATCTTCTCCTGCCAGTGCCCACCACGGCCAGCAACAACATTCCCATTCTCACTACAGCCAACAACTATCTACTTCTTCCTGCCACAGCACACCCCGGCCAACAACTACCTACCTCTGCTTGCCACAGCACACCCCGGCCAACAACTACCTACCTCTGCTTGCCACAGCACACCCCGGCCAACAACTACCTACCTCTGCTTGCCACAGCACACCCCGGCCAACAACTACCTACCTCTGCTTGCCACAGCACACCATTGAGCGAAATTACCTACCTCTGCCTGCCACAGCCCATCATGGACAGCAACTACCTACTTTGCCTACCACATCCCATCAAGGCCAGCAACTACCTACCTCTGCTTGCCACAGCCAATCATGGACAGCAACTACCTACCTCTGCCTGCCACAGCCGACCACTGTCACATTCCACCACAGCCATCAACTACCTACCTCTGCCTGCCACATACCACCATGGTCAGCAACTCCCTACCTTTACTTGCTATTAATCACCACTGCAACAAATGCCTACTTTGCCTGCTGTAGCCCACCATGGCCAACAACTACCTACCTCTGAGTTGCATGCACACTAGTCAGGATATGAAGGCGAAACAAAGGAAACATGAGTTCTTGTTGAAATCCTGGGGATATCTTACTCAGGTCATCCATTAGTTACAAGTCTTGACAGTAGTGGGGAGGTAACGGTTTACAGCCACACAGCTATAGCACAGTTCTGAGCTGAACATGATCAGGGTTTTATTCAAGCTTCTTTTTGACAGTTAGAGTGATCAATGAGTGGAACAGGCTGCCACGAGAAGTGGTGAGTTCTCCTTCAATGGAAGTCTTCAGAGGCTGGACAGACATCTGACTGGGATGATTTAGCGAATCCTGCTTTGAGCAGGGGGTTGGACCAGATGGCCCAGGAGGTCCCTTCCAACTCTACGATTCTATGATTCTTTTCATCTCACAGAATCACTTCTCTTCATGCAATGCTTCATCAACATGTATGAAAGTCTCTTCACAGATAACTTTCCTTCACACACAGTGTCTCAACCTAAGCAGAACTGTACCTAGCTTATGAAGTGAGGTGGGTGGAGGGGGATGAGTCTGGTGCTGTAGCGCTCTCACTTCTATCTTGAGGTAATAAAGATGCTCCTCGCTGTCCTGACTGCTTCTGTGATTACAGCAATCACTTCCCAAGAAGAAATGGTTTCTATGGCTTGTCTGATTTCAGTCTGACAGGAGACTCTCTAGAACACATCTAATTCTTGGATGCCACAGACACAATAACAACTTGCCCAGTATCCCATGGGGTTGAGTTAACCACTCCCTGTCTGCTATCACCATTTTAACCCCTATAGTTGCTGGATAATTCTAACTCAACAGTGCAGCTTCTATCTGTCACACTTCCCTCCTAATTTAATGTCGTACCCCACATTCGCCTTCTTTCTAGCTGGTTTAACCAACCCCTAGAAGTTATTCTTCCTTAACTGTCCTTTTGGAAAAAGTGGTGAAATCGTGTAGCATTGTATGTATGTTAAACATTGTTCTTTCAGCATTCAGTATCCTAGCTGACTCGTGCTTGTGTGTCTCCTGCAAGAAATGAAACAACTTAAACAATCAGAATCTCTTCAGCTGGAGCTTTTTGTCCATCTTCAATCAGCTAAGAGTAACTAGTCTCGAGTACTGTCATGAACTGTGGGTGTGAGGTTGCCCCCCAGTTGTCAGGGATTTACTATATCCCACCAATTATCACAAATTTACTATTTATTAGTGGTCTTGGGTCAAATAACCACCCACAATGTTTGTTTCCACCTTTAGTTCCAGTTTTGGAACTTGTAGCTCTTTGGTGCCCCCTTTACCCTCAGGTCAGTCAGGGAACTACACCTAGGATAAGTAGTCACCAGAAAGGCTGCTTTGCCATGTACTGGCTATTGGGCACTCTGCAGTGAGGGCGGTATGCATATGCCCCATCTAAGGCAGAAAATACACACATAAAACTTCTGGTCCATCACTGCCAGAGTCTTCCCAATACCCCAGAACACTTGGCTGCCACCATCCCCTCGTTTGACATGAAAACCAATATCGGGTCAGGAGCCCACCCACAAGATAGCGTAGTTTAGCACGGAGGACGTGGCGGTTCATTCATAGAGCAAGGAAAACAAAACTAGTAAATTTCATAGATTTACTCCAGATAATAGAGGCAGTGTTTACAAAAATCCAGAAGATATTACAAATAGAGACAGAATACAGTATATACCACAGTAACAAATAAAAGAGGATTAAAATAAGAACTCAATACATCTCAGTCTCGGGTATGATGTGTTGATGAGGGAAGGGGAGTTCCCAAGCACAAAGATTCAGTCTACGGCATGGATGGTAGATAGCTGTCTTCCCCAGGTCTGAATGCACTCCTTATTGAGCATCAGAGCTTTATACCTTTACCCAAAACCTAGGGACTCCCCCTTGCTGTCCTCACTTGGTGGGCTGGGCCTGCCCCTTTTGGAAAGTTATTAAAAACTTCTAGTTGCCATATCAATGGCTGGGGAGCTCGCAGAGAGAAAACAGGGGTATCATATGTTCGGTTACGGTGTTGTTCCCTGACTGACCTGATGGTAAAGGGGGCACCAGAGAGCTGCAAGTTCTGAACCGGAACTGAGCGTGGGATAGACAAATAATCCCTGTCAACTAATGTATCATAGTTCGGCATTAGAGTTGAGCGAAACGGGTCGAAAAAATTCAAAAGTCGCCGACTTTCGCCAAAGTCGGGTTTCATGAAACGAAACCCGACCTTAGCGTGAGGTCGGCCACGAGGTCGGCGACCATCGCGCCAAAGTCGCGTTTCAAAAGATGCTTTTGCACCCTTTTTCAGCCAATCAGGAAGAACGGACACTGTGGGCAACGTGATGACATAGGCAGCAGTTACCACCATGTTTGTGAAGGGCATGCAAGTGATTGGCTTGCTTTGTGGGCGTCACAGGGGGTATAAAAGGGCGTGCACGCCGACCGCCATGTTACTTATGCTGCTCTCAGAATAGGGAGAGCTGCTGCTGCTGATTCTGTAGGGAGAGCGTTAGGCAGGGAAGAAGATACCAAAAACTACTTCTGCTGCTAGTGCTTTTGCCTGTACAACACACCAGTTACTGTGCAGTGCAAGGGGAGGCTATATTTCGGTGCATCAGCTCTGTTGGTTATTAGGCTGCCTTTTAAGGCTCCCTGATAGCTGCATTGCTGTTTTCACACTGCTGAGCAAACTGCTTTTTTCAAAGCAATCCAAATTTTATTGTTTTGTCCTGGTGAGTTACTGAGCGTTCATTTTTTCACACACCGTACAGCGGTGTATGCTCCTCACACAGTACCGTGTACCGGCTGTTATCACGGCCAAATTGAAGCTATCTACATGTGTGACTCTGTAAGGAAAAGTCGAGGAGTTTGTCCGTTCTTACAGACCAACACCTTATAGTTTTGTCCATTTTTCAAACAGTTTAGTATATTTGCTGTTTGATTACATTCAAAACTAGAGAGAGACAGCGTGTGTCAGTCCGTATACAAAAACACGGAGCTTGACAATTTTACATACACCATACAGCGGTGTACGTGCACGCTCCTCTCTCAGTACTGTGTAACGGCTGTTATCACGGCCAAATTGAAGCTATCTCTGTAAGGAAAAGTCGAGGAGTTTGTCCGTTCTTACAGACCTACACTCTAGAGAGATTCCAATTCTGCTCAATTCTATATACACCTTGTAGTTTGTCATACACTAGGCAATTTCTGCCTGTCACATTGCGGTGTAATCTATACTGGACCTGAGACAATAGTTCAGCGTCCTCCAATCTACAGTGAGATTAAAATTCTAACCAATACTTTATACAGCTTTTGCCTTCTCATACACCAGCCAATTTCTGCCTGTTACATAGCGGTGTAATCGATACTGGGCCTGAGACAATAGTTCAGCGTCCTCCAATCTACAGTGAGATTCAAATTCTCACCAATACTCTATACAGCTTCTGCCTTCTCATACACCAGCCAATTTCTGCCTGTCACATGGCGGTGTAATCTATACTGCGCCTGAGACAATAGTTCAGCGTCCTCCAATCTACATTGAGATTCAATTTCTCACCAATACTCTATACAGCTTTTGCCTTCTCATACACCAGCCAATTTCTGCCTGTCACATTGCGGTGTAATCTATACTGGGCCTGAGACAACAGTTCAGCGTCCTCCAATCTACAATGAGATTCAAATTCTCACCAATACTCTATAGACCCTTTACCTTGTTTTACAGTACCATATAGCTGTTCTCATTTTGGGTACCTTTTTCAAAAAACTGAAGAAGCATGGTGGAAGAGGCCGTGGAAGTGGGCGGGGGTTGCCAGCTGGTCCTGATGGTGGTGTTGGTGGTGGTGCGTCTGCTGGTTGTGGCAAAAGTACAATAGCACCTAAGGCAGGAGGTGGTGAGCCGGCATCATTGTCTGGCTCCACAAGGCCTCGTAGGCTCCCTTTTCTGGGAGTAGGTAAACCGCTTTTAAAGCTGGAGCTTCAGGAACAAGTTTTGGCTTACATTGCTGACACAGCCTCCAGCTCTATCGCCTCCTCTTCTGAAGTTTCAAAAAAATAAAAGCACTGCGTCGTCAGTGGAGGCTCCTGGTCAGGAACAACACCTTTCCTTGTGTCCTTCACCGCTAACAAAAGTGAAGGATGTGGCAGGCCACACTACAGATTACTCCATGGAGCTCTTTTCACATACCATGCCTGGGTTATCAAGTTAAATCGTGAATTCCCCAGGCCAAGATGAATCTGACATGGAGTGCACTGATGCACAGCCACTGCTTGATTTATCTGCTGGTACATTCACTCAGAGCACTACATTGTCCTCGCAGTGTATTGAGCAAGAATCTGACCCTGATGAAACTCAGGTGCCCCTTCCCGCACACTATACCACCATACACGGTGACACAGAGGAAGGTGCACATGACATTGAAGAGGAGGTGATGGATGACCCAGTTGTTGATCCAGATTGGCACCCATTGGGGGTAGAGGGTGCCGCTGCCAATAGCTCAGAAGAGGAGGAGGAGCATCCGCAGCGGGCATCGACATCGCAACAGCTGTTATTTGGCAGGCCTGGAGCACTCCAAAGACAGGTTCCAAAAACCAAAAGAGGTGCAGGACAGCTTGGCCAGACGGTCAAAATAGCACAGCGTGCATGGCCTCAAAATGTCTTACCTAGTAGGAAGAGTGCAGTGTGGCACTTTTTTGAACAAAATCCTAATGATCAGGCAAAGGTCATCTGTAAGAAGTGCGCAAAGACCTTTAGCCGAGGGAAAAATCTGAGAAATTTGAACACCAGTTGCATGCTAAGACATTTAACCACCATGTACTTGCAAGCGTGGATGGACTACCAAAACTCACGTACCACATGTGCTACTGCTCCCAAAGAAGGTAGTCAGCAACGCTACATTGTTTCCCCCACTGTAAGTCCACCGGTTAGCACACCACCAGCAAATGTTGAGTTGTCGTCGCAAGGGCAAATCATTCATGGAATCACACTGTTATTGCAACGAAAGACTGAATCTAGGCCATCAGAAAGAACTCCATCTCCATCACCATCATCAACCCTCTCTCAGTCCGCCATGTCCACCGCTAGTTCCACCATATGCAGCTCTCAAGTCCAGCTCACCCTACCAGAGACTATGAGTAGGACAAGTACTCGTCCTCTCATCCGCCTACACTGGGTTTGACCGCCCACATTGCCAAACTAATCTCGTTAGAGATGATGCCCTATCGGTTGGTTGAAAGCGCAGCTTTCCGCGAACTCATGGCCTACGCAGTACCACGCTATGACCTACCCAGTCGCCACTTCTTTTCTCGCAAAGCCATCCCAGCCCTCCACCTGCATGTGAAAGACCGCTTTGTCCATGCACTCAAGCAATCAGTGAGTGGAAAGGTGCACCTCACAACTGATGCATGGTCCAGTAGGCATGGCCAGGGTCGTTACGTGTCCATCACTGCGCACTGGGTTAATGTGGTGGATACAGGGTCCACAGGGGACAGCGGTGGTGGCACAGTGCTGCCTAGCCCACGGAATAGGAAACAGTTGGCTGTAGGCGTTCGACCCTCCTCCTCCTCCAGAAGTGAAAGCTCGTCCACAGAGCGCAGTCGCACGAGCACTGCATCCACAGCTGACAGTGTTGCACACGAGATATCCCACTATCGATCAGCTAGTGGAAAGCGTCAGCAGGCTGTGTTGCAGATGATGTGTTTGGGCGACAGACACACGGCGGAGGTACTGGCCGACTACTTTCAGCGACAAACTGAGTCATGGCTGGGCAGTCTACATCTTGAGGCAGGCAAGGTAGTTAGTGATAAAGGCTGGAATTTTGTGACAGCCATAGCCCTTTCAAAACTCAGACACATACCTTGCTTGGCTCACACCTTGAACCTGGTGGGTACAGTGCTTCCTCAATAATTATCCAGAGTTAACAGGCCTGCTCCATAAGGTTCGAAGACTGTGCTCGCACATCCGCCGGTCGCCTGTACACTCCAGTCGTATGCAGAAGCTGCAGCGATTGCTCCACCTTCCCAAGCACCGCCTAATTATCAACGTTGCAACAAGGTGGAACTCCACCCTGCACATGGTGGAGCGGCTGTGCGAACAGAGGCAGGCCATAATGCATTTGTGGGAGGATACACGGCCAGGCACTTTGAGGGCAGACCTGGAGTTGACAAGTGTGCAGTGGTCGAAGCTGAAAGACCTCTGTAAAGTCCTTCAATGTTTTGAGGAATGCACACGGCTGGTAAGCGCAGACGACGCCATCATAAGCATGAGCATCCCACTTATGCGTCTGCTCATGCAAACTTTGACGCACATCAAGGAGCAGGCGTCTGCAGCCGAGGTAGATGAGGAAGAGGAGGAGGGAAGCCTTAATGACAGTCAGCCTGTCAGGGTCCTGACAGCGCCGGCTTACAGCCTCCGCTAAGCAGGGACTCACCCGCACCGTAGGGACCCCTGGGGACAAGAACAGCCAGAAAATAAAGTTGCACGGAACCTGAATGTAGAAGTTTAGAAAGCAGGCACAGTACCTACGGTCATGTGACTACAAGGGGGCGAGGCTTAGCATCCTGCTTTCAAAGAAGGTAGAAAACTCAAAGTCGGGCAAATCGGGGGTCATGCACAATACAGGCAAGTGAGGTACAGGAGGAATAAACAGATGAGAGGTCAGACAAAGCCAAAGGTCATACACAAGATTTCAGTAAAGTACCAGGGATGAGACAGAATGGATAGTCAGGGCCAAGCACAGATCAAAACCAAACAGACGTAGAAAGTACCAAGCAGAATCCAAAGCAATATCCAGAGAACAGACCGAGTCATACACAGGGAATCATGCAACCAGAACACAGCACAAACACACTCAGGGGTCACCAGATAATGCCAAGGGCAAAAGTATAACTGACAGGTAGAGTTGAGCGACTTTTGCTTTTTTAGGGTCGAGTTTCGTTTCATGAAACCCGACTTTTCCAAAAGTCGGGTCGAGCAAAATCGGCCGACTATAGGGAAAAGTCAGGGGTCCGACCGAAACACGAAACCCAAAGTAAGTCAATGGGGAATTAAAGTCGGCAGTGAGAGGAGGACAGGAAACACACCTACAGTGCCCATTTGAATGCCAAAAGCATCAATTCTTCTTACTTAAGCTTGTCAACCTTAATTAACTTCATAATACTAGTTACGCACTGAAAAATGGGGGTTATTTGGCTAAAGTTGTGGGGGGGTAGGGCTGGCTCCAGGTTTTCATGTGCCCTGGGCAAAAGAGCGCCCCTTTAACACATACCACAACTCATCATGCTCCGATACGGCAGAGAAATAGCGGTATAGTACAATGAAAAATACCTCACTTTTTACATCTCATGATGAGGCCCATCTATTTCTCCATACAGAATCATTGGTCCCATATAATGTTTGAAACAGTATATGATGAGCTCCACATAATGCTACAGTATATGTTGGTCCCCATGGATGAAGCTCCACTGTCTTATGGGCCCACATAATGCTCCAAACATAATGGGCCCCATTTCTAATGCTCTAGTGTATAATGGGCCCTGTAAATGCTGCTCCAGCATCTGATGTCCACCTTTGGAATGTTCCAGTGTATGGTGGGCCCATCTATCATTCTCCAGAGTATAGTGCTCCACAAAAATTGCTGTCCCAACATTGAAAACAATGAAATAAGTCTCCTCGCTAGGGAATCCCTGTACTAGTCTGGACTCCTCGTCGTTCTCATCTTCCATCTCACTACACAGTATTTCAACCTTGCAAGTGCTGTGATCCTGAGCAAGCAGGGGGGGCCCACTCGTTGGCGACGGCACTGGCACAGGGCCCCTGATAGTACGGTGGTGTGTCTGACGGTGGGTGGGCCGAACCTGCACTTTCATCTGCAGCTTCCTCTTTGTCACCGTGTAAGATGGAACTGTATATGGGAAGGGTAACCTGAGTTTCATCAGGGTCAGATTCAGGCCGTGTAGCGTGCGAGGGGAATGTAGTGGTCTGGGTCAATGTACCAGCAGATTCATCGAGCAGTGGCTGGGCATCAGTGCACTTGTGTCGCCCCCAGGAGTACGGTCGCCACAGTGGCATTACCTTCCTCCTAGGGAGTGTGATGTCATGCTTGGGAGCAACGAAGGATCTCTCTAGCAGGTTAACTGATTGGGCGGCGTTATTCACACGAGTCACGACCCTCCAAACAGCGTTCATGAAGGCAAAGTGTTTGTTTTACGTGGGCAGTATGGTTGCAAAGCTGAAACTTAAAGGAATGTCCAGAAGGGCACCACCAGCAGTGGAGCCTACGGCGTAATTTGACTCAACATGGGCAACCTCAACCATCCAGCCACAAAAAAAACGCACACATTGCAAGCTTAATTCCGTTAATGAACGAGACTCCGTCATGCCCCGCGGTCCGAGTCCGGCTTACTAGAGGGACACGCGAGGCTCTGGCACGTGAGATTGGCCAATAACTGGTGTGTCATGCCCTTACATGTCCGTGGCTGCATGTGCGCTACTCTGAAAAGGCCAGCGTTTGTCGCTTACAGGTGCAGATAACCCGCTGAACAACGTTAGTGATGGGGATCACTGATTACAATTATTACCCGCGAACGATGATTTCCCAGTAAGTGCAGGTCAACCGCAGTTCCGGAATTAGACCTAACCGTCATTCCTGAAAAAATGAAAAACTTACGTGTGCAAACCACAGGTGCTGTAGCTTGCTTAACAGCTCGCCAGCCGTTCTCATGCCCAGTATGGATTACACGTGATTGCACAAAGGTTAGAAAGGGTACCGTATCCCCGGATAACATGTATGGATAGCGTACACATTCAAAATATATGTCTATACATCAGGACGCAGGCTCAAACGGTGTCAGACCCAGTATGGATTACACGTGATTGCACAAAGGTTAGAAAGGGTACCGTATCCCCGGATAACATGTATGGATAGCGTACACATTCAAAATATATGTCTATACATCAGGACGCAGGCTCAAACGGTGTCAGGCCCAGTATGGATTACACGTGATTGCACAAAGGTGAGAAAGGGTACCGTATCCCTGGATAACATGTATGGATAGCGTACACATTCAAAATATATGGCTATAGATCAGGAGGCAGGCTCAGACGGTGTCAGGCCCAGTATGGATTTGACGGCCCAGACTACACAGTGGAGGAGCAGGGAGAGGTAAAGATTGCAAATGCTGGGGCCCTGCCCAAGCAAGGGGGGCCCACTCGTGGGCGTCGGTACTGGCACTGGGCCCCTCATAGTACGGCGGTGTGTCTGACGGCGGGTGTGCACGACCACCGTCAGAGACACTTGATTGCACTATGAGGGACCCTGTGCCCGTGCCCAAGAGTCAGCCTACCCACCTGTCCAGGGCAACGGCACTCGCACGGTTTCGTGCGCTAGGTGGTGACCCCGGCCATGGGGGGGGGGAGGCAGCACAGTTAGGGAGATTTAGAAAGTGGCATATTTTGATGTTGGACATTCAGCTGATGCAAAAGGCGAAATTGTTCAAGTCCCAGGAAGAGGAGGACCAAAGCAAGCCATTTTTCTGTCACCCTACGTGTCAACAGGGGAAGGTGGGACAAAATCCTTGGAAACCCATGCATCGTTCATTTTAATGAAGGTTAGATCATCCACATTTTGGGTTGACAGACGGGTCCTTTTTTCTGTCAGGATTGATCCAGCAGCACTGAAGACTCTTTCCAACAGCACACTTGCAGCTGGGCAAGCGAGCTCCTGTAAGGCATATTGTGCCAATTCAGGCCAGGTGTCCAGTTTAGCGGCCCAATAGTCAAAGGTGCGGGAGAACATCGATATGGGAGGAAAAGTAGTTTGTAACCATAGTTGACAACTGCTGTCTCCTGTCACTTTCCATCGATGCAGTATTACCAGTTGTGTGAGCGGTACTTGAAAAATTAGTCCACAACATTGTCATGAAACCCCTGTCTCCAACGCCACTTCTGCTGTGTGCACCACGAACACCTCTGCCAAGCTGCTCCCGGCCCGTAAGGCTCGTGGGAGAACCATCACCGCTGCTGTGTGCTGGGAATGCCTCAAGCAACCGATTTACCAGAGTTGCTTGTCTATTAGCCAATATTAGGTCAAGGTTCTCCTGTGGCATGATGTTTTGTAATTTGCCTTTATAGCGTGGATCCAGGATGCTGGCCAACCAGTAGTCGTCATCGTTCATCATTTTGGCAATGTGGGGGTCCCTTTTTAGGATCTGCAAGGCATAATCTGACATGTGGGCCAATGTTCCCGGTGTCAATGATGCACTGCGAGTGCTGGTTGGAGGAGCACTTTCTGGAAAATCCACATCCCTCCAGTCACGCACAAACCCTGTACCAGACCTTGCCACGCCAACATTTTCACTTGCCCCACGAGATGCATCCTCCTCCCCTAAGTAATCATCCCCATCAACATCCTCCTCCTCCTCTTCTTCCTCCACCTCGTCCAGGAGAGGTCCCTGAGCAGACAATGGCTGAATGTCATCAAGGATTCCCTCCTCCTCTTCCTCCTCGTCAACATTGGCTGCAGACGCCTGCTCCTTAAGGTGCGTCAAAGTTTGCATGAGCAGACGCATAAGTGGGATGCTCATGCTTAGGATGGCGTCGTCTGCGCCTACCAGCCGTGTGCATACCTCAAAACAATGAAGGACTTTACAGAGGTCTTTCAGCTTCGACCACTGCACACCTGTCAACTCCATGTCTGCTCTCAAAGTGCCTGGCCGTGTATCCTCCCACAAATGCATTATGGCCTGCCTCTGTTCGCACAGCCGCTCAACCAAGTGCAGGGTGGAGTTCCACCTTATTGCAATGTCGATAATGAGGCAGTGGTTGGGAAGGTGGAGCAATCGCTGCAGCTTCTGCATACAAATGGAGTGTACAGGGGACCGGCGGATATGCGCGCACAGTCTTCGCACCTTCTGGTGCAGGGCTGTTAACTCCGGATAATTGTTGAGGAAGCACTGCACCACCAGGTTCAAGGTGTGAGCCAAGCAAGGTATGTGGCTGAGTTTTGAAAGGGCTATGGCTGCCACAAAATTACGGCCGTTATCACTAACTACCTTGCCTGCCTCAAGATGTACACTGCCCAGCCATGACTCAGTTTGTCGCTGAAAGTACTCGGCCAGCACCTCCGCGGTGTGTCTGTCGCCCAAACACATCATCTGCAACACAGACTGCTGACGCTTTCCACTAGCTGCTCGATAGGGGGACACATCGTGTGCAACAGTGGCAGCTGCAGATGGAGTGCTCGTACGACTACGCTCTGTGGACGAGCTTTCGCTTCTGGAGGAGGAGGAGGAGGGTCGAACGCCTACAGCCAACTGTTTCCTATACCGTGGGCTAGGCAGCACTGTCCCACCACCGATGTCCCCTGTGGACCCTGCATCCACCACATTAACCCAGTGCGCAGTGATGGACACGTAACGGCCCTGGCCATGCCGGCTGGACCATGAATCTGTTGTGAGGTACACCTTTCCACTCACTGACAGCTTGAGTGCATGGACTATGCGGTCTTTCACATGATGGTGGAGGGCTGGGATGGCTTTGCGAGAGAAGAATTGGCGACTGGGTAGGTCATAGCGTGGTACTGCATAGGCCATGAGTTTGTGGAAAGCTGCGCTTTCCACCAACCGATAGGGCATCATCTCTAACGAGATTAGTTTGGCAATGTGGGCGTTCAAACCCAGTGTACGCGGATGAGAGACTGAGTACTTTCTTGACCTACTCATAGTCTCTGGGAGGGTGAGCTGGACTTGAGAGCTGCATATGGTGGAACTAGCGGTGGACAGGGCGGACAGAGAGAGGGTTGATGATGGTGATGGAGTTGGTGTTCTTTCTGATGGCCTAGATTCAGTCTTTCGTTGATATAACAGTGGGATTCCCTGACTGCTTTGGCCTTGCAACGACACCTCAACATTTTCTGCTGTGCTAACCGGTGGGCTTACAGTGGGGGAAACAATGTAGCGTTGCTGACTACCTTCTTTGTGATCAGTTGCACATGTGGTACTTGAGGTTTGGTGTTGTGTCCACGCTTGCAAGTGTCTTTGCGCACTTCTTACAGATAACCTTGGCCTGATCATGAGGATTTTGTTCAAAAAAGTGCCACACTGCACTCTTCCTACTTTGGCAGACATTTTGCGGCCTAGCACGCTGTGCTATTTTGACCGTCTGGACAAGCTGTCCAGCAACTCTTTTGATTTTTGGAACCTGTCTTTGGAGTGCTCCGGGCCTGCCAGATAACAGCTGTTGCGATGTCGATGTCTGCTGTGGTTGCTCCTCCTCCTCATCTGAGCTATTGGAAGCAGCACCCTCTTCCCCCAATGGATGCCAATCTGGGTCAACAACTGGGTCATCCATCACCTCCTCTTCAATGTCATGTGCACCTTCCTCTGTGTCACCGTGTATGCTGGTATAGTATGCGGGAAGGGGCATCTGAGTCTCATCAGGGTCAGAATCTGGCTCATTACACTGCGAGGACAACGTAGTGCTCTGACTGAATGTACCAGCAGAATCATCTATCAGTGGCTGTGCATCAGTGAACTCCATGTCAGATTCATCTTGGCCTGGGTAATTCACCATTTCACTTGATAACCCAGGCATGGTATGTGAAAACAGCTCCATGGAGTAATCAGTTTTATGGCCTGCGTCATCCTTCAATCTTGGTTGGGGTGAAGGACACAAGGAAAGGTGTGGTTCATGAACATGACCCTCCAATGACGACTCAGTGCTTTTATTTTCTACAACTTTAGATGAGGAGGTGATAGAGCTGGAGGCTGAGTCAGCAATGTAAGCCAAAACTTTTTCCTGATGCTCTGGCTTTAGAAGCGGTTTGCCAACTCCTAGAAAACTAAGCCTTCGAGGCCTTGCGGAGCCAGACGATGACGCAGGCTCAACACCTCCTGCATTCAGTCCTATTTTGCTTTTGCCACTACCATCAGATCCACCACCAACACCATCATTACCAGCTGGCAACCCCCGCCCAATTCCACGGCCTCTTCCACCAGCCTTCCTCATTTTTGGTAAAAATGTACACAAAATCCCACAAACTATATAGTAATGTAAAACAAGGTACAAGGTGTATATAGGACAGGGGAGACGTCGAATTTCTGAACACACTTGAGGACACTGTTGGATTGTGTGAGGCCCAGTTAATATCACACCGCTATGTCACAGGCTCAATGGCGCAGGTGTGAAAAATGTCACTATAGGACAGGGGAGATGAAGAATTTCTGAACACACTTGTGGACACTGTTGTGTGAGGCCCAGTTAATATCACACCGCTATGTCACAGGCTCAATGTCGCAGGTGTGAAAAATGTCACTATAGGACAGGGGAGATGTAGAATTTCTGAACACACTTGTGGACACTGTTGTGTGAGGCCCAGTTAATATCACACCGCTGTGTCACAGGCTCAATGTCGTAGGTGTGAAAAATGTCACTATAGGACAGGGGAGATGTAGAATTTCTGAACACACTAGTGGACACTGTTGGATTGTGTGAGGCCCAGTTAATATCACACCGCTATGTCACAGGCTCAATGTCGCAGGTGTGAAAAATGCCACTATAGGACAGGGGAGATGTAGAATTTCTAAACACACTTGTGGACACTGTTGTGTGAGGCCCAGTTAATATCACACCGCTATGTCACAGGCTCAATGTCGCAGGGGGGGAAAAATGTCACTATAGGACAGGGGAGATGTAGAATTTCTGAACACACTTGTGGACACTGTTGTGTGAGGCCCAGTTAATATCACACCGCTATGTCACAGGCTCAATGTCGCAGGTGTGAAAAATGTCACTATAGGACAGGGGATATTTAGAATTTCTGAACACACTTGTGGACACTGTTGTGTGAGGCCCAGTTAATATCACACCGCTATGTCACAGGCTCAATGTCGTAGGTGTGAAAAATGTCACTATAGGACAGGGGAGATTTAGAATTTCTGAACACACTTGTGGACACTGTTGGATTGTGAGGCCCAGTTAATATCACACCGCTATGTCACAGGCTCAATGTCGCAGGGGGGGAAAAATGTCACTATAGGACAGGGGAGATGTACAATTTCTGAACACACCTGTGGACACTGTTGTGTGAGGCCCAGTTAATATCACACCGCTATGTCACAGGCTCAATGTCGCAGGTGTGAAAAATGTCACTATAGGACAGGGGAGATGTAGAATTTCTGAACACACTTGTGGACACTGTTGGAATGTGTGAGGCCCAGTTAATATCACACCGCTATGTCACAGGCTCAATGTCGCAGGTGTGAAAAATGTCACTATAGGACAGGGGAGATGTAAAATTTCTGAACACACTTGTGGACACTGTTGGATTGTGTGAGGCCCAGTTAATATCACACCGCTATGTCACAGGCTCAATGTCGCAGGTGTGAAAAATGTCACTATAGGACAGGGTAGATGTAGAATTTCTGAACACACTTGTGGACACTGTTGTGTGAGGCCCAGTTAATATCACACCGCCTTGTCACACGCTCAATGTCGCAGGTGTGAAAAATGTCACTATAGGACAGGGGAGATGTAGAATTTCTGAACACACTTTTGGACACTGTTGTGTGAGGCCCAGTTAATATCACACCGCTGTGTCACAGGCTCAATGTCGCAGGTGTGAAAAATGTCACAATAGGACAGGGAAGATTTAGAATTTCTGAACACACTTGTGGACACTGTTGTGTGAGGCCCAGTTAATATCACACCGCTATGTCACAGGCTCAATGTCGCAGGTGTGAAAAATGTCACAATAGGACAGGGGAGATGTAGAATTTCTGAACACACTTGTGGACACTGTTGTGTGAGGCCCAGTTAATATCACACCGCTATGTCACAGGCTCAATGTCGCAGGTGTGAAAAATGTCACTATAGGACAGGGGAGATGTAGAATTTCTGAACACACTTGTGGACACTGTTGTGTGAGGCCCAGTTAATATCACACCGCTTTGTCACAGGCTCAATGTCGCAGGTGTGAAAAATGTCACTATAGGATAGGGGAGATGTAGAATTTCTGAACACACTTGTGGACACTGTTGTGTGAGGCCCAGTTAATATCACACCGCTATGTCACAGGCTCAATGTCGCAGGTGTGAAAAATGTCACTATAGGACAGGGGAGATGTAGAATTTCTGAACACACTTGTGGACACTGTTGTGTGAGGCCCAGTTAATATCACACCGCTATGTCACAGGCTCAATGTCGCAGGTGTGAAAAATGTCACTATAGGACAGGGGAGATTTAGAATTTCTGAACACACTTGTGGACACTGTTGTGTGAGGCCCAGTTAATATCACACCGCTATGTCACAGGCTCAATGGCGCAGGTGTGAAAAATGTCACTATAGGACAGGGGAGATGTAGAATTTCTGAACACACTTGTGGACACTGTTGTGTGAGGCCCAGTTAATATCACACCGCTATGTCACAGGCTCAATGGCGCAGGTGTGAAAAATGTCACTATAGGACAGGGGAGATGTAGAATTTCTGAACACACTTGAGGACACTGTTGGATTGTGTGAGGCCCAGTTAATATCACACCGCTATGTCACAGGCTCAATGGCGCAGGTGTGAAAAATGTCACTATAGGACAGGGGAGATGAAGAATTTTTGAACACACTTGTGGACACTATTGTGTGAGGCCCAGTTAATATCACACCGCTATGTCACAGGCTCAATGTCGCAGGGGGTAAAAATGTCACTATAGGACAGGGGAGATTTAGAATTTCTGAACACACTTGTGGACACTGTTGTGTGAGGCCCAGTTAATATCACACCGCTATGTCACAGGCTCAATGTCGCAGGTGTGAAAAATGTCACTATAGGACAGGGGAGATTTAGAATTTCTGAACACACTTGTGGACACTGTTGGATTGTGAGGCCCAGTTAATATCACACTGCTATGTCACAGGCTCAATGTCGCAGGGGGGGAAAAATGTCACTATAGGACAGGGGAGATGTAAAATTTCTGAACACACTTGTGGACACTGTTGGATTGTGAGGCCCAGTTAATATCACACCGCTATGTCACAGGCTCAATGTCGCAGGTGTGAAAAATGTCACTATAGGACAGGGGAGATGTAGAATTTCTGAACACACTTGTGGACACTGTTGTGTGAGTCCCAGTTAATATCACACCGCTATGTCACAGGCTCAATGTCGCAGGTGTGAAAAATGTCACTATAGGACAGGGGAGATGTAGAATTTCTGAACACACTTGTGGACACTGTTGGAATGTGTGAGGCCCAGTTAATATCACACCGCTATGTCACAGGCTCAATGTCGCAGGTGTGAAAAATGTCACTATAGGACAGGGGAGATGTAAAATTTCTGAACACACTTGTGGACACTGTTGGATTGTGTGAGGCCCAGTTAATATCACACCGCCTTGTCACACGCTCAATATCGCAGGTGTGAAAAATGTCACTATAGGACAGGGGAGATGTAGAATTTCTGAACACACTTGTGGACACTGTTGTGTGAGGCCCAGTTAATATCACACCGCTATGTCACAGGCTCAATGTCGCAGGTGTGAAAAATGTCACAATAGGACAGGGGAGATGTAGAATTTCTGAACACACTTGTGGACACTGTTGTGTGAGGCCCAGTTAATATCACACCGCTTTGTCACAGTTTCAATGTCGCAGGTGTGAAAAATGTCACTATAGGACAGGGGAGATGTAGAAATTCTGAACAAACTTGTGGACACTGTTGTGTGAGGCCCAGTTAATATCACACCGCTATGTCACAGGCTCAATGTCGCAGGTGTGAAAAATGTCACTATAGGACAGGGGAGATGTAGAATTTCTGAACACACTTGTGGACACTGTTGTGTGAGGCCCAGTTAATATCACACCGCTATGTCACAGGCTCAATGTCGCAGGTGTGAAAAATGTCACTATAGGACAGGGGAGATTTAGAATTTCTGAACACACTTGTGGACACTGTTGTGTGAGGCCCAGTTAATATCACACCGCTATGTCACAGGCTCAATGTCGCAGGTGTGAAAAATGTCACTATAGGACAGGGGAGATGTAGAATTTCTGAACACACTTGTGGACACTGTTGGATTGTGAGGCCCAGTGAATATCACACTGCTATGTCACAGGCAGAAATTGGCTAGTGTATGACAAACTACAAGGTGTATATAGAATTGGGCAGAATAGGAATCTCCCTAGAGTGTAGGTCTGTAAGAACGGAACATGTCCTCGACTTATCCTTACAGAGTGACACACAGATAGCTTCGCTGTGGCCGTGATAACAGCCGTTACACGGTACTGAGAGAGGAGCGTGCACGTACACCGCTGTCCGGTGTCCGTAAAATTGTCAAGCTCCGTGTTTTTTAAGTATACGGACTGACACACGCTGTCTCTCTATAGTTTTGAATGTGATCAAACAGCAAATATACTTAACTGTTTGAAAAGCAGACAAAACTAGAAGGTGTAGGTCTGTAAGAACGTAACATGTCCTCGACTTATTCTTACAGAGTCACACACAGATAGCTTCACTGTGGCCGTGATAACAGCCGTTACACGGTACTGAGAGAGGAGCGTGCACCGCTGTATGGTGTTAAAAAATGCACGCTCAGTACCTCACCAGGACAAAAAAAAAATTTGGATTGCTTTTAAAAAAGCAGTTTGCAGAGCAGCGGGAAAACAGCAATGCAGGAATGTCAGGAAGCCTTAGAAGGCAGCCCAACAACCAACACCACTGATACACCACAATATAGCCTCCCCTTGCACTGCACACACAGTGACTGGTGTGTTGTGCAGGCCAAATCGCTAGCAGCAGAAGCAGTTTTTTTTCTTCTCAGCAGGACAAAAAAAAAAAATTGGGATTGCATTTAAAAATGCAGTTTGCGGAGCAGTGGGTAAACAGCAATGCAGGAATGTCAGGAAGCCTTAGAAGGCAGCCCAACAACCAACACCACTGATACACCACTATATAGCCTCCCCTTGCACTGCACACACAGTGATTGGTGTGTTGTGCAGGCCAAATCGCTAGCAGCAGAAGCAGTTTTTTTTTCTTCTCAGCAGGACAAAAACAAAAAATTGGGATTGCTTTTAAAAAAGCAGTTTGCGGAGCAGTGGGTAAACAGCAATGCAGCAATGTCAGGAAGCCTTAGAAGGCAGCCCAACAACCAACACCACTGATACACCACTATATAGACTCCACTTGCACTGCACACACAGTGACTGGTGTGTTGTACAGGCAAAATCGCTAGCAGCAGAAGCAGTTTTTGGTGTCTTCTTCCCTGCCTAACGCTCTCCCTACAGAATCAGCAGCAGCAGCTCTCCCTATTCTGAGATCAGCATGAGTAACATGGCGGTCGGCGTGCACGCCCTTTTATACCCCCTGTGACGCCCCCAAAGCAAGCCAATCACTTGCATGCCCTTCTCAAAGATGGTGGTGACCACTGCCTATGTCATCACGTTGCCCACAGTGTCCGTGAATCCTGATTGGCTGAAAAAGGGCGGAAAACAAATTTTGAAACGCGACTTTGGCGTTAAAGTCGCCGAGCTCGTGGCCGACCTCACCCTAGGGTCGGGTTTCGTTTCATGAAACCCGACTTTACCAAAAGTCGGCGACTTTTGAAATTTTTCGACCCGTTTCGCTCAACTCTACTGACAGGGGAAGGGAGCTTCCTGAGGCTATAAGAAGCCTGCCCAGAACCAATGAGAGGCCACCATAATAGGTCCCAGGTGTGCAGGTGAGAGTCTGCACTGAGGTCAGAACATTAACCCCAGCAGTGCCGGTCACCCAGTACTGGTATCATGACAGTACCCCCCTCTCAACGGGGGGCCTCTGGACCCCCAGGCTTGCCCGGGTATCTAGCATGGAAGGCCCGAACCAGATGATCCGCATGCATCAACCGGGCCGGCACCCAGGACCTGTCCTCCGGCCCATACCCCTTCCAATGAACTAGGTACTGTACTGACCGCCGTACCAACGTAGAATCTACGATGTGACAAATCTCATATTCCACATGTCCCTCAACCGAAACCGGAGGAGCAGCGGACTCGGATTCTCCCCGGACTGCTTCAAACGGTTTCAGTAGAGATCTATGGAAGAAGTTAGGGATCTTGAAAGAGGGTGGAAGGCACAGCCTGTACGCTACTGGGTTGATTTTTTTCCACAATCTTGTACGGGCCAATGAATTTGGGACCCAACTTGGCTGACGGAATGTTTAACTTAATGTTTCGCGTGGAGAGCCAAACTTTCTCTCCAACCTGAAACATTGGACAAGGTGTTCGTTTCCTGTCCGCGAAAAACTTATACCTGCCTTGAGACCTAGATATACGCCGCTGGACTTCTGCCCATGTATTTTTTAACCACTGAACAGAGTCCTCAGCCCCGGGGCACCCCGAATCCAGACGAGAAAACTCACAAAAATGAGGACTGAACCCATAGTTGATCAAGAAAGGGGACAGACCAGTGGATTGACGCGCCCGACTATTGAAGGCAAATTCAGCCAACGGCAGTATATCACACCAGTCATTCTGTCTAGCAGAAGTCAGACATCTGAGGATCTGTTCCAGAGACTGATTAGTGCGTTCCGTCTGACCATTACTCTCTGGATGGTATGCAGACGAAAAGGACAGAGACATACCTAATTTTTTACAGAAAGCACGCCAAAACTTAGCCACAAACTGCACACCATGATCAGACACCACATTCAGGGGTACCCCATGCAAGCGGACCACATGCTGCACAAACAATCTGGATAAGGTCTCAGCAGAAGGTAATGCGGACAGGGGTACAAAATGAGCCTGCCTTGAAAATCTGTCCACCACTACCCATACCACCGTATTACCCCTGGAAGAGGGAAGATTGGTAATAAAATCCATGGACAGATGGGTCCACGGTCTTACGGGAACTTCCAAGGGCATCAGCTCCCCCCGCCAGCCGGCTATGGGAGCTTTTAGAACGAGTGCAGACCCCACAACCAGAAATTAATTTCTTTATATCAGAACCAAGAGTAAGCCACCAGAAGATCCTAGTCACCGCCAATCGCGTGGCTGATATACCAGGGTGAGCACACAACTTGGATTCGTGGAACTCTTGCAAGTTTAAGGCGAAGTTGCTCTGGGACAAACAACTTGCCCCCTGGCTTGGCCACAGGAGCCAGTGACTAGGCCCCCTCAATTTCCCGTTCCAATTCAGACGAGATCCCTGCTAACACCACCCCAGGGTACAGAATGGAGGACGGTGGCTCAGGGGCAGACACAGGGTGAAAACTACGAGATAAGGCGTCAGCCTTGACATTCTTTGACCCTGGACGGAAAGTAATAGTAAACTGGAAACGAGAAAAAAAAAATGACCAACAGGCCTGTCTGGGCGTTAATCTTTTAGCAGACTCAATGTATGACAAATTTTTGTGATCAGTGATCACAGTAACCGGGTGACTGGCCCCCTCCAAAAAGTGCCTCCATTCCTCAAACCTGACTGCAAGAAGCTCTCTATTGCCTACATCATAATTTCTTTCAGCAGCAGAGAACTTCCTGGAAAAGAAAGCACATGACCTTAGGTTGGTAAGAGTGGCAGGCCCTTGGGACAACACTGTCCCCACCCCCACCTCGGAGGCATCCACCTCCACCACAAATGGTTTGGAAGGATCTGGCTGTACCAAGACAGGAGCAGACATAAAACATTTTTTCAGTGTCGCAAAGGCCTCTTTTGCGAACGAGGACCAATTTCTCACATCCGCACCTTTGCATGTTAGATCCGTGAGAGGTTTGACCACTTGCGAAAATCCCCGGATAAATTTGCGATAATGATTGGCGAACCCCAAGAAGCGATGAGGACCCTTAAGATCTCGGGGTTGCACCCAATCCGCAATGGCCTGCACCTTCTTGGGGTCCATGCGAAAACCCTCACCGGATACAATTAATCCCAAAAATGACAATTCTTGCACACAGAATACACATTTCTCCAATTTGGCATGCAGATGATTTTCTCTCAGTCTTTGGAGAACAGTTCCTACATGTTCCAAATGAGAATACTTGTCGGAGGAGTATATTCATGGAACAAGAAGGTGGAATAAGATTCTGCAGGTGAACAACTGGCTTCGTCGATGGTGCCGTCAGCAAAGATTTGGATTTCTGGATCACGGAGTGAACTACTTATACGATGGACTACTTGCTAGAGATGGGGTGCACCTTACGAAGACTGGAAAACATGTATTTGGAAGTCGTCTTGCTACACTTGTAAGGAGAGCTTTAAACTAGAACAACATGGGAAGGGAAGCAAAAGACCAGAAAAAGCCATACACCTGACAAATGCTATTGAGAACTCTGCTATTAGAAGTGGAAAGGAAGAACAAAGACAAAAGAATCTAATTAATAAAAATATTGGAGAAAGAGAAACCAATCACAAACTAAAATGTTTCTATACTAATGCACAAAGCATGGGCAACAAACAAGGAGAACTGGAACTACTAACACAGGAAAAGAAATATGATGTCATTGGAATCACTGAAACTTGGTGGGACAATACACATGATTGGAATACAAGACTAGAAGGATACAACTTATTTGCAAGAAACAGACTTGATAAACGAGGAGGAGGTGTCGCATTGTATGTTAGAAACGCGTATATCTGCACAGAGATTGAAGCTTCAGAGACTGGGAGTTCTGTGGAAACTGTTTGGGTAAGAATACAAGGACAGAACAATGGAAAGGACACCATTGTAGGCATTTACTACAGGCCGCCTGTGCAAGCTGAAGATATGGATGAACTCTTTATGCATCAAATGGCCAAGTTCTCCAAAAAATATGACATAGTTGTCATGGGAGATTTCAACTATCCAGACATTTGTTGGGAATCTCTCTCAGGCAAAACTAACAGGTCAAGGAAATTCTTATCTTCTCTTGCTCACAACTTTATCTTCCAAAAGGTAGGGGAGAAAACAAGGGGAACTGCTACCTTGGATCTAATCCTTATAAACAGGGAGGAAATGGTTGAGGAGGTAAAAGTGGCTGGGACCCTAGGAGGTAGCGACCATGCTATTTTAGAATTTTGGATAACTAGAGGCGGAAGACCTGTGAAGACTCAGACGTCAAGGTTAGATTTCAGAAAGGCAAATTTTAAGGGATTCAGAAAGATAATTGGAGGGATCCAATGGCTGGATATCCTTAAAGACAAAAATGTCCAGGAAGGATGGGAAATCTTGAAAAATGAAATTCTCAAAGCACAGTTGTTAACAATTCCGAAAAGAGGGAAGAATAGGAAGCATTTAAGGAAACCAGGATGGGTGAACACAGAACTTAAGCACATGCTAAAAAGGAAGAAAAAAATGTTTATAAAATGGAAAGAGGGAGGCATATCTAAAGAAGAATATAATGCTGTCTGCAGAACCTGCAGGGCACAAATCAGATTATCTAAAGCTGAAAATGAATTGAGGCTTGCAAGAGATGTCAAAAGCAATAACAAAGGATTTTGGGGATATGTCAAAAGTAAAAGAAAAGTCAAAGATGCTATAGGATTTTTACAGGATGAAAATGATGAAATGGTAAGACAGGATGTTGAGAAGGCTGAACTTTTAAATTCCTATTTTGCATCTGTTTTCTCTCAGAAAGGAAATGTAACACCAACTGTTATTCACTGTCCTATTAAGGGAATAGAAGAATCCAGGATATCTATAAACAGAAAGATAGTGAGGAAACACTTAGCTAACCTAAATGAATTCAAGTCTCCAGGTCCAGATGAATTACACCCCAGAGTACTGAAGGAGATAGCAGAAGAAATTTTTGAACCCCTCTCCATAATCTTTGAAAATTCTTGGAGAACAGGAGAAGTGCCAGAAGACTGGAGAAGAGCAAATGTTGTTCCTATCTTCAAAAAGGGGAAGAAGGTGGACCCAGGCAACTATAGGCCGGTGAGTCTGACTTCTATACCAGGAAAGATCTTTGAACAAATTATTAAACAACATGTATGTCAATACCTGGATAAGAATGAAGTGATTAAACAGAGTCAGCATGGGTTTGTAACTAATAAGTCATGTCAGACTAATTTAATTTCCTTCTATGATGGTATTACTGATTGGGTGGATCAAGGAAATGCTGTAGATATAGTATATCTTGACTTCAGCAAAGCATTTGACAAAGTCTCTCATACAATCCTTATTGAAAAAATGACTAAGTATGGAATGGACAAGGCAACTGTTAGGTGGATTCATAACTGGCTTAGTGATCGGACCCAAAGAGTGGTCGTAAATGGCTGCACATCCAGTTGGAAGAATGTCTCAAGTGGGGTACCACAGGGCTCTGTCCTGGGCCCTGTATTGTTCAACATCTTTATCAACGATTTAGATGAAGGAATTGAGGGTAAACTGATTAAATTTGCTGATGACACAAAGCTAGGAGGGATAGCTAATACTAGAGAAGAGAGAGAGAGGATTCAAAAAGATTTAAATAAACTGGAGAAGTGGGCAGCAACTAACAGAATGGTTTTTAACAGGGAGAAATGCAAAGTACTACATCTGGGCAATAAAAATGAAAAAAGCATATATAGAATGGGAGGAATAGGGCTAAGTGACAGCACATGTGAAAAAGACTTGGGTATACTAATAGATCACAGACTGAATATGAGTCAACAGTGTGATGCAGCAGCAAAAAAGGCAAATGCAATTCTAGGATGTATTAACAGAAGCATACAGTCTAGATCACGTGAAGTCATTATTTCCCTCTACTCCTCCTTGGTCAGACCTCATCTGGAATATTGTGTCCAGTTTTGGGCACCACATTTTAAAAAAGACATCAACAAACTGGAGCAAGTTCAGAAAAGAGCGACCAGAATGGTGACCGGTCTGCAAACCCTGTCTTATGAGGAAAGGTTGCAGGATTTGGGAATGTTTAGTTTGCAAAAGAGAAGACTGAGAGGAGACTTAATAGCTGTCTACAAATATCTGAAGGGCTGTCACATTGTAGAAGGAACAACTTTATTCTCATTTGCACAAGGAAAGACTAGAAGCAATGGGATGAAACTGAATGGGAGGAGACACAGATTAGATATTAGAAAAAACTTTTTGACAGTTAGAGTGATCAATGAGTGGAACAGGCTGCCACGAGAAGTGGTGAGTTCTCCTTCAATGGAAGTCTTCAAACAGAGGCTGGACAGACATCTGACTGGGATGATTTAGCGAATCCTGCTTTGAGCAGGGGGTTGGACCAGATGGCCCAGGAGGTCCCTTCCAACTCTACGATTCTATGATTCTATGATAGTCTGATCAGAGAGCGCAATGACATCACGTCTGTGCGCCCTCTGCCTAAACGGACAAGTGCAGTGAGATGGACGATGGGGACGACGAGGAGTCCAGACTAGTACAGGGATTCCCTAGCGAGGAGACCTATTTAATTGTTTTCAATGTTGGGACAGCAATTTTTGGGGAGCACTATAATCTGGAGAATGATAGATGGGGCCCACCATACACTGGAGCATTCCAAAGGTGGACATCAGACACTGGAGCAGCATTTACAGGGCCCATTATACACTAGAGCAGTAGAAATGGGGCCCATTATATATGGATCATTATTTGGGCCCATAAGACAGTGGAGCTTCATCCATGGGGACCAACATATGCTGTAGCATTATGTGGAGCTCATCATATACTGTTTCAAACATTATATGGGACCAATGATTCTGTATGGAGAAATATATGGGCCTCATTACTCTGTATAGCGCACTATGCGGTGGCCATAATTCTGTATGGAGTAATATACTGTCCGTTTTTGGAGCTATTAAAAATCGATATCAGTCATGAGATGTAAAAAGTGAGGTATTTTTCATTGTACTATACCGCTATTTCTCTGCGGTATCGGAGCATGATGAGTTGTGGTATGTGTTAAAGGGGCGCTCTTTGGCCCAGGGCACATGAAAACCTGGAGCCAGCCCTACCCCCCCACAAATTTAGCCAAATAACCCCCATTTTTCAGTGCGTAACTATTATTATGAAGTAAATTAAGGTTGAAAAGCTTCAGTAATGAGAATTAATGTTTTTGGCATTAAAATGGGCACTGTAGGTGTGTTTCCTGTCCTCCTCTCACTGCCGACTTTGCTTCCCCATTGACTTGCATTGGGTTTCGTGTTTCAGTCGGCCTTCAACGTTTCATGATAATCGGCCGATTTCGTTCGACCCGACTCGACCCGAAAAAAGGCAAAGTCACTCATCTCTACTGGTGAGCACAGCAATAGCAAAAAAACACGAGGAATGGATCCGCAACATGCCAACACCATGTAAAATGAAGAAAAACCTTTATTCCGGCATGTCCAACTGTATTAAAAATATGGGAAACACCTGACACATTTCTAGCGCGTCACAAGCGCCCTTACTCATCTTATCTCATCTTATCCCATGAGTAAGGGCGCTTGTAACGCACTAGAAACGCTTCAGGTGTTTCCCATATTTTTAATACAGTTGGACATGCCGGAATAAAGGTTTTTCTACATATTACATGGTGTTGGTGAGCCGGATCCATTCCTCGTGTTTTTTGGCTAGGCTGATGACACTATCCTTACTGACTGAGGAATCCTCTTGTTCCCAGGAATGCATAGTCTGACTACCGCACTGGGCATTAAGTTGCTGATGCTCCTGTCTCTTTTGCAGCTGTTAAAGATGTCTGGGGATAGTGCAGATGCAGCCGTTTTATCTCAAAAGCTGTTCTGGGGGTTGGTGGTATTTGTGTTTTCTTCTGGGGCCTCATCCGTGTTGCAGTTAGTAGTCGCCCCACACTGGCAACCTTCTGCCTTTCAACCCCATTGGCATAATGTCCTTCTTCACCACATCTTAGACAATGGACACTGGCAGCACTCTGATTTGATACCTCACAAGCAAGATATCTTCTATTCTGGAACCCACCCCTGGGTCTAAACGGTCTGGGCTCTGGCCTGGTGCGAATCAACTTCTTCACCTCCATCAGCTCAGCTCAGAGTTGCTACTTCTTCCCAGTCAGCACTGGCTGTTTTCTCTTTTGCTGGTTACGTGAGGTTTGCTCTTGATAGTGATGCTGGAGAGTCTCCATGATAGTCTTCTGCCTGACAGCTAGCTTTGTTAGCAGAGACTTTCTTTAATTTCTGTTCACTTTCTGACTCCAAACTGACTGTCATATTCATCTTATCAATTAAAACTTCATTGAGAATGCCAGGATCTTCTAGGTATTGTTTCATCTGCAATTTTATGTCTTTGCTGATTAACCCTGTTCCTAAAGCTCTCACAAATTTCTCCTGGACTAGCCTAGCATCAAACTTCTCCTTCACCTCTACATCAGGGGATGCGAACAACAGTCTGTCCTTAAGCTCAATTGCTCTGAACAAGAAACTTTGAGGTGACTCCTTGTGGTGCTGTGAGATGTTAATGAGTCGGCGGAACAGTTCTGAAGTGATTTCTTCTTTACAGTGCCCCTTTAAAATCATCTTCAGTTGTGGTAATGTCAAGTGACTTTTAATTTCCAGCATACTTCAGAGGTTCAGTCCTGGGCTGGTAGCTTTCACCAAACCCTCGACCATCTCATCTGGCTGGTAGCCTTTCTGCAATGCTGCATCAATCTAGTGCAACAAGTTTGTATAAGACAGTTTCTCCTTCTGTTTGCGCTCCCTAATCTGTCCAAGGATCTTGACATTTTTCCTTAAGGTTTATAGATGTCTACCTGCCTGGTTTACCTAACCTGAGTGGGCTAGAGGTTCTGTCAGAGTCTGCCACTAGTTCAGGAGTTTGGGCAGATTCCTGCACGGCTGCCCTCAAAGCGATGAATTGTTCTTTCAATTCCTGTAGTCCTGTCCGTGGAAGGAGGTTCCAGCTCTTGCTGATCAGCACCTCCTGTTGTGAGTTCATTTTTCTCTTCACCATTGAGGTCTGATGAACTCCCTCCTCTGGAGAAGGAAGGTAGTGAGACTGATTACCAAACACCTGGGCAGCTAGATGATAACTGGGTGGCTGGAATTGAGGACTGGATATAAGGCTGCCGACGCCCTTCTTCCTGGCTGGTGATTTTCCTGCTGGATTCTTGGAGACCAGTCTGATTCCTGCATCTCAAAGCTAAGTTTTTCTGCTCTCTTTGTACTCTTCAGTTTTGTTTTTGTTTTGCCTTGTTTTTTGGGAGTTCTGCCATCCCCGGCCGGGGGTGAGCTAAATTCCATTTTTCTCTCTGATCTGTTGATCTTTTGCTCTGTCTTCAGAATATACCTGAGTGCTGATATAGTCTTTTGAAGCCTAGCGACTTCAGGGCCTGTTTTTCTTATCAGTCGGTTGGCTCATTTTGATAGGGTTTTTGCGGATGGCAGACAGCAGCTTTCCTATCCTGTCCTATGTAGTTAGCTTGGGCCCCATCATTTGCTCAACCTATCTTTCTATCTGTGTTAGTGTTTTCATCTCGCTTCACCGTCATTATATGTTGGGGGCTGCCTATTGCTTTGGGGTCTGCTCTGGGGCAGTTTAGTTTTTCCCCCTTTCTGTCTTTAGGCTATGTAGCTCTCCGGCTGTGATCGAGGGGTCTAGGGCACCGTAGGAACCCCCCACGGCTACTGCTAGTTGTTGTGGATAGGTTCAGGGGTCTGCAATCCGATAGCTGCCAACCTCTCTGTTTTTTCTGGACTTAGCTGGTATTTTGTTTTTTCCTCCTTCGGTGACTCATCATAACAGAATCACCAGCCATACTGCAGATCCTAGGGTACTCAATAGCAGGAGAGAATTGTAAAAAAAAAAAAAAAGGAAAAAAAAAAAGTGTCAGAATTTTTTTTTTTTTTTGTCTGCATATTTTTTCCTCTATATCTCTGAGGCTGTAGGGGGAATTTTTCTCTCAATGGAGATGAAGCAATTGTCTAATCGTGTGGAGCAGCTCGCTGCTGAAGTGCAGGGAATTTCTGCCTATCTTGCTCATTCACATGCTGCTGAACCAAAGATTCCTACTCCTGATGTGTTTTTTGGGGATCGGTCTAAATTCTTGAATTTCAAGAATAATTGTAAATTATTTTTTGCTTTGAAGCCTAACTCGTCGGGGAACTCCGCGCAGCAGGTTAAAATTGTCATCTCTTTGCTGCGCGGCGATCCCCAGGATTGGGCGTTTTCTTTGAAACCTAATGATCCTATTCTGAATAATGTGAACGAATTTTTTCAAGCCTTGGGGTTGTTGTATGATGAACCTAATGCTATTGATCAGGCTGAAAAGACCCTGTTGGCATTAAGCCAGGGTCGGGATTCGGCAGAGTTGTACTGTCAAAAATTCCGAAAGTGGGCGGTCCTTACTACCTGGAATGATGGTGCCTTGGCAGCCCTCTTTCGGAAGAGTTTGTCAGAAACTGTAAAAGATACTATGGTGGGATTTCCTGTTCCCTCTGGTCTTGACGATTCTATGTCATTAGCCATTCAGGTGGATCGGTGTTTACGTGAACGCAAAACTACACGAGAGATGTTGCCACCTGTTGAACAAATGTCTGAACCTATGCAATGTGATAGAGTTTTGTCTAGGGTGCAACGTCAGGAGTTCAGAAGGCGTAATAAGCTGTGTTTTTTTGTGGAGATGCCTCGCATATTATTTCTGTCTGCCCTAAACGAAAGAAACGTTTTGCACACACGTTTTCTGTGGGTGGTGTTCAACCTAAGTTTCTTCTGGCAATAACTCTGATCTGCTCCCTGTCCACATTTTCCGCCAAGGCTTTTGTGGATTCAGGAGCAGCTCTGAACCTGATGGACTTGGATTTTGCTAAACGTTGTGGATTTCCTATGACACCTCTGCGGACACCTATCCCTTTGAGGGGTATTGATGCTACTCCTTTGGCGAAGAATAAACCTCAGTTTTGGACCAAGGTGGTAATGCGGGTCGCCCCAGACCATCGAGAAAATTGCTGATTTTTGGTGTTGCATAATTTGCATGATACCATTGTTCTGGGGTTTCCCTGGTTGCAAATCCATAATCCAGTTCTGGATTGGAAATCTTTGTCTGTGGTGAGTTGGGGTTGTCGGTGTGCCCTTAGTGATGGTCCTGTTTTCTCCACCTCTCCCCAGTCGCATGATGTTCCTGACTAGAGTTGAGCGACTTTTGGTTTTTTAGGGTCGCGTTTCGTGAAACCCGACTTTTCCAAAAGTCGGGTCGAGCAAGATCGTCCGATTATAGGGAAAAGTCGGGGTCGTCCCGAAACACGAAACCCAATGTAAGTCAATGGGGAATAAAAGTCGGCAGTGATAGGAGGACAGGAAACACACCTACAGTGCCCATTTGAATGCCAAAAGCATCAATTCTTCTTACTTAAGCTTGTCAACCTTAATTAACTTCATAATACAAGTTACGCACTGAAAAATGGGGGTTATTTGGCTAAAGTTGTGGGGGGGGAGGGCTGGCTGCAGGTTTTCATGTGCCCTGGGCGAAAGAGCGCCCCTTTAACACATGCCACAACTCATCATGCTCCGATACGGCAGAGAAATAGCGGTATAGTACAATGAAAAATACTTCACTTTTTACATCTCATGACGAGGCCCATCTATTTCTCCATACAGAATCATTGGTCCCATATAATGTTTGAAACAGTATATGATGAGCTCCACATAATGCTACATTATATGTTGGTCCCCATGGATGAAGCTCCACTGTCTTATGGGCCCAAATAATGCTCCAAACATAATGGGCCCCATTTCTAATGCTCTAGTGTATAATGGGCCCTGTAAATGCTGCTCCAGTGTCTGATGTCCACCTTTGGAATGTTCCAGTGTATGGTGGGCCCCATCTATCATTCTCCAGAGTATAGTGCTCCCCAAAAATTGCTGTCCCAACATTGAAAACAATCAAATAAGTCTCCTCGCTAGGGAATCCCTGCACAAGTCTAGACTCCTCGTCGTCCCCATCTTCCATCTCACTGCACAGTATTTCAACTTTGCAAGTGCTGTGATCCTGAGCAAGCAAGGGGGCCCACTCGTTGGCGACGGCACTGGCACAGGGCCCCTGATAGTACGGTGGTGTGTCTGATGGCGGGTGGGCCGAACCTGCACTTTCATCTGCAGCTTCCTCTTTGTCACCGTGTAAGATGGAACTGTATATGGGAAGGGTAACCTGAGTTTCCTCAGGGTCAGATTCAGGCCGGGTAGCGTGCGAGGGGAATGTAGTGGTCTGGGTCAATGTACCAGCAGATTCATCGAGCAGTGGCTGGGCATCAGTGCACTTGTGTCGCCCCCAGGAGTACGGTCGCCACAGTGGCATTACCTTCTTCCTAGGGAGTGTGATGTCATGCTTGGGAGCAACGAAGGATCTCTCTAGCAGGTTAACTGATTGGGCGGCGTTATTCCCACGAGTCATGACCCTCCAAACAGAGTTCATGAAGGCAAAGTGTTTGTTTTACGTGGGCAGTATGGTTGCAAAGCTGAACCTTAAAGGAATGTCCAGAAGGGCACCACCAGGAGTGGAGCCTACGGTTAAATTCGACTCCACCTGGGAAACCTCAACCATGCCAGCTACAGAACAGATGCACACATTGCAAGCTTAATTCCGTTAACGAACGAGACTCCGTCATGCCCCGCGGTCCGAGTCCGGCTTACTAGAGGGACACATGAGGCTCTGGCACATGAGATTGGCCAATAACTGGTGTGTCATGCCCTTACATGTCCGTGGCTGCATGTGCGCTACACTGAAAAGGCCAGCGTTTGTCGCTTACAGGTGCAGATAACCCGCTGAACAACGTTACTGATGGGGATCACTGATTACAATTATTACCCGCGAACAATGATTTCCCAGTAAGTGCAGGTCAACCGCAGTTCCGGAATTAGGCCTAACCGTCATTCCTGAAAAAATGAAAAACTTACGTGTGCAAACCACAGGTGCTGTAGCTTGCTTAACAGCTCGCCAGCCGTTCTCACGCCCAGTATGGATTACACGTGATTGCACAAAGGTGAGAAAGGGTACCGTATCCCCGGATAACATGTATGGATAGCGTACACATTCAAAATATATGTCTCAGGAGGCAGGCTCAGACGGTGTTAGGCCCAGTATGGATTGCACGTGATTGCACAAAGGTTAGAAAGGGTACCATATCCCCAGATAACATGTATGGATAGCGTACACATTCAAAATATATGTCTATACATCAGGAGGCAGGCTCAGACGGTGTTAGGCCCAGTATGCATTGCACGTGATTGCACAAAGGTTAGAAAGGGTACCGTTTCCCCGGATAACATGTATGGATAGCGTACACATTCAAAATATATGTCTCAGGAGGCAGGCTCAGATGGTGTTAGGCCCAGTATGGATTGCACGTGATTGCACAAAGGTTAGAAAGGGTACCGTATCCCCGGATAACATGTATGGATAGCGTACACATTCAAAATATATGTCTCAGGAGGCAGGCTCATACGGTGTTAGGCCCAGTATGGATTGCACGTGATTGCACAAAGGTTAGAAAGGGTACCGTATCCCCGGATAACATATATGGATAGCGTACACATTCAAAATATATGTCTCTACATCAGGAGGCAGACTCAGACGGTGTTAGGCCCAGTATGGATTGCACGTGATTGCACAAAGGTGAGAAAGGGTACCGTTTCCCCGGATAACATGTATGGATAGCGTACACATTCAAAATATATGTCTCAGGAGGCAGGCTCAGACGGTGTTAGGCCCAGTATGGATTGCACGTGATTGCACAAAGGTTAGAAAGGGTACCGTATCCCCGGATAACATGTATGGCTAGCGTACACATTCAAAATATATGTCTCAGGAGGCAGGCTCAGACGGTCTTAGGCCCAGTATGGATTGCCGTGATTGCACAAAGGTTAGAAAGGGTACCGTATCCCCAGATAACATGTATGGATAGCGTACACATTCAAAATATATGTCTCAGGAGGCAGGCTCAGACGGTGTTAGGCCCAGTATGGATTGCACGTGATTGCACAAAGGTTAGAAAGGGTACCGTATCCCCAGATAACATGTATGGATAGCGTACACATTCAAAATATATGTCTCAGGAGGCAGGCTCAGACGGTGTTAGGCCCAGTATGGATTGCACGTGATTGCACAAAGGTTAGAAAGGGTACCATATCCCCAGATAACATGTATGGATAGCGTACACATTCAAAATATATGTCTCAGGAGGCAGGCTCAGACGGTGTTAGGCCCAGTATGGATTGCACGTGATTGCACAAAGGTTAGAAAGGGTACCGTATCCCCGGATAACATGTATGGATAGCGTACACATTCAAAATATATGTCTATACATCAGGAGGCAGGCTCAGACGGTGTCAGGCACAGTATGGATTTGACGGCCCAGATTACACAGCGGAGGAGCAGGGAGAGGTAAAGATTGCAAATGCTGTGGCCCTGCCCAAGCAAGGGGGGCCCACTCGTGGGCGTTGGTACTGGCACTGGGCCCCTCATAGTACAGCGGTGTGTCTGATGGCGGGTGTGCACCACCACCGTCAGAGACACTTGATTGCACTATGAGGGACCCTGTGCCAGTGCCCGCGCCCAAGAGTCGGCCTACCCACCTGTCCAGGGCAACGGCACTCGCATGGTGTCGTGCGCTAGGTGGTGACCCCGGCCATGGGGGGGAGGCAGCACAGTTAGGGAGTTTTAGAAAGTGGCATATGTTGATGTTGGACATTCAGCTGATGCAAAAGGCGAAATAGGTGAAGTCCCAGGAAGAGTTGGACCAAAGCAAGCCATTTTTCTGTCACCCTATGTGTCATCAGGGGAAGGTGGGACAAAATCCTTGGAAACCCATGCATGGTTCATTTTAATGAAGGTTAGATCATCCACATTTTGGGTTGACAGACGGGTCCTTTTTTCTGTCAGGATTGATCCAGCTGCACTGAAGACTCTTTCCGATAGCACACTTGCAGCTGGGCAAGCGAGCTCCTGTAAGGCATATTGGGCCAATTCAGGCCAGGTGTCCAGTTTAGCGGCCCAATAGTCAAAGGGGAATGACCTGTGTGGGAGAACATCGATATGGGAGGAAAAGTAGTTTGTAACCATAGTTGACAACTGCTGTCTCCTGTCACTTTCCATCGATGCAGTATTACCAGTTGTGTGAGCGGTATTTGAAAAATCAGTCCACAACATTGTCATGAAACCCCTGTCACCAACGCCACTTCTGCTGTGTGCACCACGAACACCTCTGCCAAGCTGCCCCCGGCCCGTACGGCTCGTGTGAGAACCATCACCGCTGCTGTCTGCTGGGAATGCCTCAAGCAACCGATTTACCAGAGTTGCTTGTTTATTAGCCAATATTAGGTCAAGGTTCTCCTGTGGCATGATGTTTTGTAATTTGCCTTTATAGCGTGGATCCAGGATGCTGGCCAACCAGTAGTCGTCATCGTTCATCATTTTGGCAATGCGGGGGTCCCTTTTTAGGATCTGCAAAGGCATAATCTGACATGTGGGCCAATGTTCCCGGTGTCAATGATGCACTGCGAGTGCTGGGTGGAGGAGCACTTTCTGGCAAATCCACATCCCTCCAGTCACGCACAAACCCTGTACCAGACCTTGCCACGCCAACATTTTCACTTGCCCCACGAGATGCATCCTCCTCCCCTAAGTAATCATCCCCATCATCATCCTCCTCCTCCTCTTCTTCCTCCACCTCGTCCAGGAGAGGTCCCTGAGCAGACAATGGCTGAATGTCATCAAGGATTCCCTCCTCCTCTTCCTCCTCATCAACATTGGCTGCAGATGCCTGCTCCTTAAGGTGCGTCAAAGTTTGCATGAGCAGACGCATAAGTGGGATGCTCATGCTTAGGATGGCGTCATCTGCGCTTACCAGCCATGTGCATTCCTCAAAACACTGAAGGACTTTACAGAGGTCTTTCAGCTTCGACCACTGCACACCTGTCAACTCCATGTCTGCTCTCAAAGTGCCTGGTCGTGTATCCTCCCACAAATGCATTATGGCCTGCCTCTGCTCGCACAGCCGCTCCACCATGTGCAGGGTGGAGTTCCACCTTATTGCAATGTCGATAATGAGGCAGTGGTTGGGAAGGTGGAGCAATCGCTGCAGCTTCTGCATACAAATGGAGTGTACAGGCGACCGGCGGATGTGCGCGCACAGTCTTCGCACCTTCTGGAGCAGGGCTGTTAACTCCGGATAATTTTTGAGGAAGCACTGCACCACCAGGTTCAAGGTGTGAGCCAAGCAAGGTATGTGGCTGAGTTTTGAAAGGGCTATGGCTGCCACAAAATTACGGCCGTTATCACTAACTACCTTGCCTGCCTCAAGATGTACACTGCCCAGCCATGACTCAGTTTGTCGCTTCAAGTACTCGGCCAGCACCTCGGCGGTGTGTCTGTCGCCCAAACACATCATCTGCAACACAGCCTGCTGACGCTTTCCACTAGCTGCTCGATAGGGGGACACATCGTGTGCAACAGTGGCAGCTGCAGATGGAGTGCTCGTACGACTGCGCTCTGTGGACGAGCTTTCGCTTCTGGAGGAGGAGGAGGAGGAGGGTCGAACGCCTACAGCCAACTGTTTCCTATACCGTGGGATAGGCAGCACTGTCCCACCACCGCTGTCCCCTGTGGACCCTGCATCCACCACATTAACCCAGTGCGCAGTGATGGACACGTAACGGCCCTGGCCATGCCGACTGGACCATGAATCAGTTGTGAGGTGCACCTTTCCGCTCACTGACTGCTTGAGTGCATGGACAATGCGGTCTTTCACATGATGGTGGAGGGCTGGGATGGCTTTGTGAGAGAAGAAGTGGCGACTGGGTAGGTCATAGCGTGGTACTGCATAGGCCATGAGTTCGCGGAAAGCTGTGCTTTCCACCAACCGAAAGGGCATCATCTCAAACGAGATTAGTTTGGCAATGTGGGCGTTCAAACCCAGTGTACGCGGATGAGAGACTGAGTACTTTCTTGACCTACTCATAGTGTCTGGGAGGGTGAGCTGGACTTGAGAGCTGCATATGGTGGAAGTAGCGGTGGACAGGGCGGACTGAGAGAGGGTTGATGATGGTGATGGAGTTGGTGTTCTTTCTGATGGCCTAGAATCAGTCTTTCGTTGATATAACAGTGGGATTCCCTGACTGCTGTGGCCTTGCAACGACACCTCAACATTTGCTGCTGTGCTAACCGGTGGGCTTACAGTGGGGGAAACAATGTAGCGTTGCTGACTACCTTCGTTGTGATCAGTTGCACATGTGGCACTTGAGGTTTGGTGTTGTGTCCACGCTTGCAAGTGCATGCTGGTTAAATGTCTAAGCATGCAACTGGTATTCAAATTTTTCAGATTTTTCCCTCGGCTAAAGGTCTTTGCGCACTTCTTACAGATAACCTTGGCCTGATCATGAGGATTTTGTTCAAAAAACTGCCACACTGCACTCTTCCTACTTTGGCAGACATTTTGCGGCCTAGCACGCTGTGATCTTTTGACCCTCTGGACAAGCTGTCCAGCAACTCTTTTGATGTTTGGAACCTGTCTTTGGAGTGCTACGGGCCTGCCAGATAACAGCTGTTGCGATGTCGATGTCTGCTGTGGATGCTCCTCATCTGAGCTATTGGAAGCAGCACCCTCTTCCCCCAATGGATGCCAATCTGGGTCAACAACTGGGTCATCCATCACCTCCTCTTCTATGTCATGTGCACCTTCCTCTGTGTCACCGCGTATGGTGGTATAGTGTGCGGGAAGGGGCACCTGAGTCTCATCAGGGTCAGAATCTGGCTCTGTACACTGCGAGGATAATGTAGTGCTCTGAGTGAATGTACCAGCAGAATCATCCATCAGCGGCTGTGCATCAGTGCACTCCATGTCAGATTCATCTTGGCCTGGGTAATTCACCATTTCACTTGATAATCCAGGCATGGTATGTGAAAACAGCTCCATGGAGTAATCAGTAGTATGGCCTGCGTCATCCTTCAATCTTGGTTGGGGTGAAGGACACAAGGAAAGGTGTGGTTCATGAACATGAGCCTCCAATGACGACTCAGTGCTTTTACTTTTTACAACTGAAGAAGAGGAGGCGATAGAGCTGGAGGCTGAGTCAGCAATGTAAGACAAAACTTTTTCCTGATGCTCTGGCTTTAAAAGCGGTTTGCCAAATCCTAGAAAACTAAGCGTTCGAGGCCTTATGTAGCCAGACGATGACGCAGGCTCAACACCTCCTGCATTCGGTCCTATTTTGCTCTTGCCACTACCATCAGATCCACAACCAACACCATCATTACCAGCTGCCAACCCCTGCCCAATTCCACGGCCTCTTCCACCAGCCTTCCTCATTTTTGGTAGAAATGTAGACAAAATCCAACAAACTATATAGTAATGTAAAACAAGGTACAAGGTGTCTATAGGACAGGGGAGATTTTGAATTTCTGCAGACACTTGTGGACACTGGACACTTTTGGATTGTGTGAGGCCCAATGAATATCTGAGCGCTATGCGACAGGCTCGATGGCACAGCTGTGACAAAAGTGACTAGAGGATAAGGGAGATTTTGAATCTCTGCACACACTTTTGGACACTGGACACTTTTGGATTGTGTGAGGCCCAATGAATATCTGAGCGCTATGTGACAGGCTTGATGGCACAGCTGTGACAAAAGTGACTAGAGGATAAGGGAGATTATGAATCTCTGCACACACTTTTGGACACTGGACACTTTTGGATTGTGTGAGGCCCAATGAATATCTGAGCGCTATGTGACAGGCTCGATGGCACAGCTGTGACAAAAGTGACTAGAGGATAAGGGAGATTTTGAATCTCTGCACACACTTTTGGACACTGGACACTTTTGGATTGTGTGAGGCCCAATGAATATCTGAGCGCTATGTGACAGGCTCGATGGCACAGCTGTGACAAAAGTGACTAGAGGATAAGGGAGATTTTGAATCTCTGCACACACTTTTGGACACTGGACACTTTTGGATTGTGTGAGGCCCAATGAATATCTGAGCGCTATGTGACAGGCTCGATGGCACAGCTGTGACAAAAGTGACTAGAGGATAAGGGAGATTTTGAATCTCTGCACACACTTTTGGACACTGGACACTTTTGGATTGTGTGAGGCCCAATGAATATCTGAGCGTTATGTGACAGGCTCGATGGCACAGCTGTGACAAAAGTGACTAGAGGATAAGGGAGATTGGATTGCTTTTAAAAAAGCAGTTTGCAGAGCAGTGGGTAAACAGCAATGCCAGCCTGTCAGGAAGCCTTAAAAGGCAGCCCAACAACCAACACCACTGATACACCACAATATAGCCTCCCCTTGCACTGCACACACAGTGACTGGTGTGTTGTGCAGGCCAAATTGCTAGCAGCAGAAGCAGTTTTTTTTTCTTCTCAGCAGGACAAAAAAAAAAAATTGGGATTGCTTTTAAAAAAGCAGTTTGCGTAGCAGTGGGTAAACAGCAATGCAGGAATGTCAGGAAGCCTTAGAAGGCAGCCCAACAACCAACACCACTGATACACCACTATATAGCCTCCCCTTGCACTGCACACACAGTGACTGGTGTGTTGTACAGACACAATCGCTAGCAGCAGAAGCAGTTTTTTTGTCTTCTTCCCTGCCTAACGCTCTCCCTACAGAATCAGCAGCAACCTCTCCCTATACTGAGATCGGCAGAAGTAAGATGGCGGTCGGCGTGCACGCCCTTTTATACCCCCTGTGACGCCCACCAAAGCAAGCCAATCACTTGCATGCCCTTCTGAAAGATGGTGGTGACCCCTGCCTATGTCATTACGTTGCCCACAGTGTCCGTGGATCCTGATTGGCTGAAAAAGAGCGCAAAACAAACTTTTGAAACGCGACTTTGGCGCGTAAGTCGCCGACCTCGTAGCCGACCTCATCCTAGGGTCGGGTTTCGTTTCATGAAACCCGACTTTGCCAAAAGTCGGCGACTTTTGAAATTTTTCGACCCGTTTCGCTCAACTCTATTCCTGACTGTTTGGCTGACGTTTATGATGTATTTAGTGAGAATGAGTCTGCGTCTTTGCCTCCTCATAGGAGTTATGACTGTGCAATTGAGCTGAACCCGGGGTGTAAATTCCCCAAGGGTCGGCTTTTCAATTTATCTGTACCCGAGCACGAGGCTATGCGATCCTATATTAAGGAGGCATTGGAGAAGGGTCATATTAGACCATCCTCTTCACCCTTAGGTGCTGTTTTTTTTATCGTGGCTAAAAAGGATGGTTCATTAAGGCCTTGTATTGACTATTGTGCCCTCAACAAAATTACTGTTAAATATCAGTATCCGTTACCCCTGATTTCTGATCTAAATCTCCAGAGTTAAAGGTGCTTGCTGGTTTACCAAGCTTGACTTCAGTGGGGCGTATAATCTTATTCGCATTAAGCATGGGGATGAATGGAAGACGGCGTTTAATACTCCGGAGGGACATTTTGAGTACCTGGTGATGCCTTTTGGGCTCACTAATGCCCCTTCTGTCTTCCAGTGCTTCATGAACGATATATTCCGAGACTTTGTGGATACATTTTTGATTATCTATCTGGATGATATTTTGATCTTCTCCAAGAATTGGGACTCTCATGTGGAACATGTTCGGACTGTGTTCCGGATTTTGAGGGAGAATTCCCTGTATGTCAAGGGATCGAAATGCCTTTTTGTGGTACAGAGGGTTTCACTTTTGGGATTTATTTTGTCTCCGTCAACTATAGAAATGGACCCGGCCAAGGTACAGGCCATTTATGATTGGGTTCAGCCCATTTCTTTGAAGGCCCTCCAGAAGTTTTTGGGTTTTGCTAATTTTTATCGGAAATTTATAGCTAATTTTTCTGGTATTGCCAAGCCATTGACGGATTTGACTAGGAAGGGTGCTGATGTGCTGAATTGGTCTCCGGAGGCTGTTTCTTCCTTTCAGGAGCTGAAACGAAGATTCACTTCTGCTCCGGTTTTACGGCAACCTTATATCTCACTCCCGTTTCAGGTGGAGGTGGACGCTTCTGAGATTGGTGCAGGAGCGGTGTTGTCCCAAAAAGATCCTGTGACATCTAAAATGAATCCTTGTGCCTTCTTTTCCCGAAAGTTCTCCCCATCCGAACGTAACTATGATGTGGGGAATTGGGAACTGTTGGCCATGAAATGGGAATTTGAGGAGTGGAGACATTGGTTGGAGGGAGCCAAACACCAAGTCGTGGTCCTTACTGACCACAAGAATTTGATTTACCTGGAGTCGGCCAAGCGCTTGAATCCTAGTCAGGCTAGGTGGGCTTGGTTTTTCACACGTTTTGATTTTGTGGTCTCTTTTCTTCCGGGCACTAAGAATGTCAAGGCAGACGCCCTCTCTAGGAGTTTCCTTGCTGATTCTCCTGTTGTGACTAAGCCTGCTACCATCTTAGGCGAGGGGGTAGTTCTTTCTGCCATCTCGCCCGATTTGAGAAGTGCTCTGGAAGAGTTTCAGGAGGACAAACCTGAGCGTTGTCCCAGTGGAAAGTTGTATGTTCCTGACCAGTGGAGGAAGAGAGTGATGTCTGAAGTTCATTGCTCTGCATTGGCTGGTCATTCAGGTATTTTTGGTACTAGAGATCTGGTGAGTCGGTCTTTTTGGTGGCCCGCCTTGTCTCGTGATGTCAGGAATTTTGTGCAGTCCAGTGGGACTTGCTCCCGGTCTAAACCTTGTTCTCGCTCTAGTGGCTTGTTGATGCCTTTGCCGGTGCCCAGGAGGCCATGGACCCATATTTCAATGGATTTTATCTCTGATATGCCTGTCTCTCAGAGAATGACTGTTATTTGGGTGATTTGTGATAGATTCTCTAAGATGGTCCATCTTGTACCACTCCCTAAGTTGCCATCTTCCTCTGAGTTGGTGCCCTTGTTTTTGCAACAGGTGGTTCGCTTGCACGGGATTCCTGAGAACATTGTATCTGACAGAGGAGTTCAGTTTAATTCTAGATTTTGGAGGACTTTCTGTTCCAAGCTGGGAATTCAGTTGTCCTTCTCCTCTGCGTTTCACCCTCAGACCAATGGGCAGACGGAGAGAACAAACCAGACTTTGGAGTCGTATTTGAGATGTTTTATTTCTGCCGATCAGGATGATTGGGTTTCATTTTTGCCCTTGGCCGAATTTGCTTTAAATAATAGAGCTAGTTCTGCCACTTTGATGTCACCTTTTTTTTGTAACTTTGGTTTTCACCCTCGATTTTCTTCAGGGCAGGTGGAGCCTTCTGCCTGCCCAGGTGTTGACACTGTGGTGGAGAGAATGCACCAGATCTGGGACCAAGTAGTGGATAAGTTGTCTCTCTCCCAGGAAAAGGCCCAGCGGTTTTCCAACCGGCGTAGGACCGTTGGTCCCCAGTTTAAGGTGGGTGATATGGTTTGGTTGTCTTCAAAAAATATCGCTATGAAGGTGGCTTCTCCTAAGTTTAAGCCTAGCTTTATTGGACCTTACAAGATTTTGGAGATTATTAATCCGGTCTCTTTTCGGTTGGCTCTTCCTGTCACATTTAAAATTCATAATGTTTCATATGTCCTTGTTGAAGAGGTTTGTTGAACCAGTAATTCCTGTGGTGGCACCTCCTGACCCTATATTGGTTGAAGGTAACATGGAATATGAGGTAGAGAAGATACTGGATTCCCTTCTGGCTAGACGGAGACTCCAGTATTTGGTTAAGTGGAAGGGTTATGGTCAGGAGGATAATTCCTGGGTCTCTGCCTCTGATATTCATGCCGAAAGATTGGTGCGTGCCTTTCATCGGGCTCACCCAGATCGCCCTGGTGGCATGGATGAGGGTTCGGTGACCCCTCCTCAAGGGGGAGGTACTGTCGTGAGTTCATTTTTCCCTTCACCATTGAGGTCTGATGAACTCCCTTCTCTGGTGAAGGAAGGTAGTGAGACTGATTACCAAACACCTGGGCAGCTAGATGATAACTGGGTGGCGGGAATTGAGGACTGGATATAAGGCTGCCGACGCCCTTCTTCCTGGCTGGTGATTTTCCTGCTGGATTCTTGGAGACCAGTCTGATTCCTGCATCTCAAAGCTAAGTTTTTCTGCTCTCTTTGTACTCTTCAGTTTTGTTTTTGTTTTGCCTTGTTTTTTGGGAGTTCTGCCATCCCCGGCCGGGGGTGAGCTGAATTCCATTTTTGTCTCTGATCTGTTGATCTTTTGCTCTGTCTTCAGAATATACCTGAGTGCTGATATAGTCTTTTGAAGCCTAGCGACTTCAGGGCCTGTTTTTCCTATCAGTCGGTTGGCTCATTTTGATAGGGTTTTTGCGGATGGCAGACAGCAGCTTTCCTATCCTGTCCTATGTAGTTAGCTTGGGCCCCATCATTTGCTCAACCTATCTTTCTATGTGTTAGTGTTTTCATCTTGCTTCACCGTCATTATATGTTGGGGGCTGCCTATTGCTTTGGGGTCTGCTCTGGGGCAATTTTCTTTTTCCCCTTTCTGTCTTTAGGCTATGTAGCTCTCCGGCTGTGATCGAGGGGTCTAGGGCACCGTAGGAACCCCCCACGGCTACTGCTAGTTGTTGTGGATAGGTTCAGGGGTCTGCAATCCGATAGCTGCCAACCTCTCTGGTTTTTCTGGACTTAGCTGGTATTTTGTTTTTTCCTCCTTCGGTGACTCATCATAACAACCTCCCATGCATCCTTCATCCTCAACACGGATATAAACTGTGTTAATTCCTGAAGTAATGTCCTCAGGACAACCTCATCTTCTCGCTTTCCTAACTCATCCATCTGTTTATTAATGGCTGTTAAGAGATATCTGCGGTTGCAGGTAGTGATGAGCCAGTATATTCGTTGCTCGGATTTTTTCACAGACAATATGAAAGTTGTCATTTTAAAAGGCAATTTTAAATCACAGAGACACCGGAGGGTGTGGGAACACAAATTCATTGCAATCTTTGACTCTATTCACACAGGACTCAATTTGTCAGAAGGTTTTATGGCCCATTACCATATCTGAGCTATTTCCTCCAAATAGCCCTTTGATCTCACAGAGCTTTCACACCACTTATATAATCTTACCTAATTAAGGATTCTCTCTTCTAGCTCAGTATTTGTTTATTGAAATGTCCATGTATCACACCAGCATGTGCTTTAAACTGTATATAAATAAGGTTTCTTCAAATATTTTGTTCTATCAGCCTGATGAAGGGACATAAGCAGTCCCGAAAGCTTGCTTTGTAACATCATTCACTATTATTTGTTAGCCATTAAAAGGTATCACACCCACAAGATTCCTATTTTGTTTCTCTCACTGAGAGCACTTTATATATTTTTTTCTACTGGCTAACACAGTACCAAACCACTTTTTTCGGGTTTTCTGAGCATGCTCGGGTGATCTCCGAGTATTTTGCCATGCTCGGAGATTTAGTTTGTGTCGACACAGCTGCATGATTTGCAGCTGCTAGACAGCCTGAATACATGTGGGGATTCCCTAACAAACAGGTATTTCTCACATGTATTCAGGCTGTCTAGCAGCCGCAAATCATGCAGCTGCATCGACATAAACTAAATCTCCGAGCACGGCAAAATACTCGTAGGACAGCCGAGCATGCTCAGGAAAGCCTGAACAACAAGTGGAGTGGCTTGGTATACACTTTTTTGCAAAAAAACGTATCGATTAAATACCCTGTATTTTTTGTCATCTTTTTACCAGCACTTGCTGATTATTGTCATATTTTTTACTGCAGGATATTTTTGCACATTTGTTATTCTGTGGTTTCTTTTTGTGTTTCAGTCAGTGGGTGGTGTGAACACTGTCCGACCGACTTGTTCACATTTGTGCATGTCGCATGTGTTTTAATCCATTTTTTTCCTTGCTTTTGCATGGTTTGAGTGACCCCACCCATCTCTTGTGTGACATGCACATAAAGAGCCATCTTACACCACGTGCCCATACTAGGAAGCGCCTGTCTTAATCCTGTTCATTTAGACACTGTTCAGGTTTTGAATACATTAGATAGGGACTGCTCCATTAAGGGTTACCTTGACGAGGTAGAGTGGCTTGGTATACACTTTTTGCAAAAAAAGCATCGACTAAATACCCTGTATTTGTTGTCATCTTTTTACCAGCACTTGCTGATTATTGTCATATTTTTTACTGCAGGGTATTTTTGCACATTTGTTATTCTGTGCTTTCTTTTTGTGTTTCATGCTCATTAATTTCGAGGTAAATTCCGCATTTCTGGCTATTTTCTATGTGTCTGGGGACGCACGAAAAAAATCGTGGCAAAAACGCGTGGAAAAAAATGCGCGTTTTCTGGGAAGGAGTCCTGATTTTATGCAGAAATTTTCTGCATACGTGTGCACATAGCCTTATTCAGGGCAACCATTAATTGTAAGTCTTCACAGTAGAGGAGAGGTAATGGTTTACAACCACACAGCTATAACACAGTTCTGAGCTGAAGTTGATCATAGGGGTTTTATTCAAGCTTCTTTTCGTCACACAGGATCACTTCTCTTCATGCAATGCTTCATCAACATGTATGAAAGTCTCTTTACAGATAACTTCCCTTCACACACAGTGTCTCAACCTAAGCGGAATTGTACCTAGCTCATGCTGTAAGGTGGGGGGAGGAGGAGCAATCGCTTTCCAGGAAGCTATACAGCTTGTCAGATTTCAGTCTGACAGGAGACTCTCTAGAACACACCTAATTCTTGGATGTCACAGACACAATAACAACTTGCCCAGTATCCCCTGGGGCTGAGCTAACCACTCCCTGTCTGCTAAAACCATTTTAACCCCTATAGTTCCTAGATGATTCTAAATCAACATAGCATCTTTTATATGTCACAGCGGTCTACCACACCCAACCACAGTCAGCAACTATTTACCTCTGCCTGCCACCATGGCCATCAACTACCTATCTGCCTGCCACAGTCCACCACTGCCAGCAACTATCTCTGCTCAGCACAGCCCACCATAGCCAGCAGCTAACTTTTCTTGCCACAATACATTATTACCAGCAACTACCTAATTGTGCTTGCCACAGCCCACCATGGCCAGCAGTTACCTTCCTCTGCCTTCGCCTGCCACACTTCACTATGGCCAGCAACTACCTGCCACTGCTTGCCACAGCCCACTATGGCCAGCAACTACCTACCTCTACCTGCCACAGCCCACCACGGCCAACAACTAGCTACCTTTTCCTGCCACAGCCCACCACGGCCAACATCTAGCTACCTTTTCCTGTCACAGCCCACTATGGCCAGCAACTACCTATCTCTACTTGCCACAGCCCACAACGGCCAACAACTACAGTACCTACCTCTGCCTGTCACAAGTAGAGATGAGAGAAGATTTCAATGTTCGGTTCGGATTATGATCACCGAATTTGCAATATTCGCCAATTAATTTGTCAAATATTCGCCGAATATAACTGAACGACATTCAAGGCAATGGAAGGCAAAAGCAAACGCATGCACAACACCTTATAACGGCCCCAAATTCCATCAAAACACACCAAATGAGGGACAGACACGAGGAAAGTGTCCTCAATTCACCCACAGTACAAATTGAAGCATGGAACTGCAGCAATCAGCCAGGCATGAGGTATCGGGGTCTGGGACAGCATTTACAGCTTTCCAATGAATGTAACAGTAAAACGAGGTAGGTGAGGGATTGGTGTAGGGCCCCTTCGCTGGGAGCCCTGATGCCACATGCAACACCTCTAGTATAATAGGAACGGATAGGTCTTCCACTACACCCAATCCAGCAGATGGACACCCAACCCGGAGTGTTCACAGTTTAAAAAATGAGGGCCTGACACCACCGAAGTGGAATAACTGTCACAAGAATAGAAATAGTATAATTGGGACCGACACTTCTTCTACTACAACTAACCCAATAGATGTAGACCAGCCATGACTGTTCACATTTCCACAAATTACTGTTAACATCAGCAGCAGCCATAGAAGCGACACTAAAGATATCACAGAGTGCAGTGACATTAATGCATCACACTAAAAAATGCAATATCACCTAGTCGGTACAGTCTGCTATTAGGTGCAAAAGTCCTTGGAGATCCATGACTTGTTCATCTTGATGAAAGTTAGGTGGTCTACACTTTCAGGGGAAAGCTGGATGTGCTTATCCGTCAGGACACCACCAGCAGCAGTGAAGACACGTTCTGAGAGAACGCTGGCTGCCGGGCACAATAAAACCTCCAAGGCGTGTGAGGTGAGCTCAGATCACTCATCCATTTTGGAAAACCAAAATGTAAAAAGGTCCAAACCCTCCCTGATGGTATTGATATTTAGTTCTCCTACACCATCCTCTCCATTCGTTCACCACGTGTAAGACTTGGTCTCTGTTGTGCTTGTGCATGAGTTGCTCTAAAAAAAGTGTCAAAGGACTCACAGAAATTGCTTCTTCTACTTCCACCACTGCTGCTGTTGCTATTGTTTTGGCATTGACGAACTGACGGGCCGGAGGTTGGAAGTCTAGAGCTGCGATGCGAACTGTGTGCTTCATTGCTGTCTTGGGGAAAAGCTCTCTTAAAGGTTGTGTAAAATCATGTTTCGATACTCCAGCATTTGCGAGTCCCTTTCTAGGGCGGGAATTATCTGGCAATATTTGGTTTTATAATGTGGATTTAACCGAGTGGCAACCCAGTAGTCAGTAGTATTCCTAATCATAACTATACGGGGTCATGTTGCAGATAGTGCAGCAAGAAGGCACTCACATGTCGGGCTCTGCCATGAGGTCCAAGCCCATGCTGTGTTGGTAGCTGGGTAACAATGAGGCTCGTTTCCTCTGTACCTTCGTGCCAACCATGAACAGATATGAAGAGGATAATCCTCTTCATCTGACAGTTGCTCGCCCACCACCTCTTCCTCCTCCATTTGTTCCTCGGATCTTGCACCTTCCATAACATTTTGTATATTATCACTAGAGTTGAGCGAAACGGGTCGAAAAATTTCAAAAGTCGCCGACTTTTGGCAAAGTCGGGTTTCATGAAACGAAACCCAACCCTAGGATGAGGTCGGCCACGAGGTCAGCGACTTACGCGCCAAAGTCGCGTTTCAAAAGTTTGTTTTGCGCTCTTTTTCAGCCAATCAGGATCCACGGACACTGTGGGCAATGTGATGACATAGGCAGGGGTCACCACCATCTTTCAGAAGGGCATGCAAGTGATTGGCTTGCTTTGGTGGGCGTCACAGGGGTTATAAAAGGGCGTGCACGCCGACCGCCATCTTACTTCTGCCGATCTTAGCATAGGGAGAGGTTGCTGCTGATTCTGTAGGGAGAGCGTTAGGCAGGGAAGAAGAAAAAGAAACTGCTTCTGCTGCTAGCGATTTTGCCTGTACAACACACCAGTCACTGTGTGTGCAGTGCAAGGGGAGGCTATATTGTGGTGGATCAGCGGTGTTGGTTGTTGGGCTGCCTTCTAAGGCTTCCTGACAGCTGCATTGCTGTTTACCCACTGCTCTGCAAACTGCTTTTTTAAAAGCAATCCCAATTTTTTTTTTTGTCCTGCTGAGGTACTGAGCGTGCATTTTTTCACACCATACAGCGGTGTATGCTCCTCACACAGTACCGTGTAACGGCTGTTATCACAGCCACAGTGAAGCTATCTGTGTGTCACTCTGTGAGAATAAGTCGAGGACATGTTCCGTTCTTACAGACCTGCACCTACTAGTTTTGTCTAGCTTTCAAACAGTTAAATATATTTGCTGTTTGATCACATTCAAAACTATAGAGAGACAGCGTGTGTCAGTCCGTATACTTAAAAAACACGGAGCTTGACAATTTTACGTACACCGGACAGCCGTGTACGTGCACGCTCCTCTCAGTACCGTGTAACGGCTGTTATCACGGCCACAGTGAAGCTATCTGTGTGTCACTGTGGAAGGATAAGTGGAGGACATGTTCCGTTCTTACAGACCTACACTCTAGGGAGATTCCTATTCTGCCCAATTCTACATAGACCTTGTAGTTTGTGATACACTAGCCAATTTCTGCCTGTGACATAGCGCTCGGATATTCAGTGGGCCTCACACAATCCAAAAGTGTCCAGTGTCTACTAGTGTGTGCAGAAATTCAAAATCTCCCTTATCCTGTAGTCACTTTTTTCACACCTGTGCCATCGAGCCTGTGACATAGCGCTCTGATATTCAGTGGGCCTCACACAATCCAAAAGTGTCCAGTGTCTACTAGTGTGTGCAGAAATTCAAAATCTCCCTTATCCTGTAGTCACTTTTTTCACACCTGTGCCATGGAGCCTGTGACATAGTGCTCTGATATTTAGTGGGCCTCACACAATCCAAAAGTGTCCAGTGTCCACTAGTGTGTGCAGAAATTCAAACTCTCCCTTATCCTGTAGTCACTTTTTTCACACCTGTGCCATCGAGCCTGTGACATAGCGCTCTGATATTCAGTGGGCCTCACACAATCCAAAAGTGTCCAGTGTCCACTAGTGTGTGCAGAAATTCAAAATCTCCCTTATCCTGTAGTCACTTTTTTCACACCTGTGCCATCGAGCCTGTGACATAGCGCTGTGATATTCAGTGGGCCTCATACAATCCATAAGTGTCCAGTGTCCACAATTGTGTGCAGAAATTCAAAATCTCCCCTGTCCTATAGACACCTTGTACCTTGTTTTACATTACTATATAGTTTGTTGGATTTTGTCTACATTTCTACAAAAAATGAGGAAGGCTGATGGAAGAGGCCATAGAATTGGGCTGGGGTTGGCAGCTGGTAATGATGGTGTTGGTGGTGGATCTGATGGTAGTGGCAAGAGCAAAATAGGACCGAATGCAGGAGGTGTTGAGCCTGCATCATCGTCTGGCTCCATAAGGCTTCGAAGGCTTAGTTTTCTAGGAGTTGGCAAACCGCTTTTAAAGCCAGAGCATCAGGAAAAAGTTTTGTCTTACATTGCTGACTCAGCCTCCAGCTCTATCGCCTCCTCTTCTTCAGTTGTAAAAAGTAAAAGCACTGAGTCGTCATTGGAGGCTCATGTTCATGAACCACACCTTTCCTTGTGTCCTTCACCCCAACCAAGATTGAAGGATGACGCAGGCCATACTACTGATTACTCCATGGAGCTGTTTTCACATACCATGCCTGGATTATCAAGTGAAATGGTGAATTACCCAGGTCAAGATGAATCTGACATGGAGTGCACTGATGCACAGCCGCTGATAGATGATTCTGCTAGTACATTCACTCAGAGCACTGCATTGTCCTCGCAGTGTACAGAGCCAGATTCTGACCCTGATGAGACTCAGGTGCCCCTTCCCGCACACTATACCACCATACACGGTGACACAGAGGAAGGTGCACATGACATTGAAGAGGAGGTGATGAATGACCCAGTTGTTGACCCAGATTGGCATCCATTGGGGGAAGAGGGTGCTGCTTCCAATAGCTCAGATGAGGAGCATCCACAGCAGACATCGACATCGCAACAGCTGTTATCTGGCAAGCCCGGAGCACTCCAAAGACAGGTTCCAAAAATCAAAAGAGTTGCTGGACAGCTTGTCCACAGGGTCAAAAGATCACAGCGTGCTAGGCCGCAAAATGTCTGCCAAAGTAGGAAGAGTGCAGTGTGGCACTTTTTTGAACAAAATCCTCATGATCAGGCCAAGGTTATCTGTAAGAAGTGCGCAAAGACCTTTAGCCGAGGGAAAAATCTGAAAAATTTGAATACCAGTTGCATGCTTAGACATTTAACCACCATGCACTTGCAAGCGTGGACACAACACCAAACCTCAAGTGCCACATGTGCAACTGATCACAAAGAAGGTAGTCAGCAACATAACATTGTTTCCCCCACTGTAAGCCCACCGGTTAGCACAGCAGCAAATGTTGAGGTGTCGTTGCAAGGCCACAGCAGTCAGGGAATCCCACTGTTATATCAACGAAAGACTGATTCTAGGCCATCAGAAAGAACACCAACTCCATCACCATCATCAACCCTCTCTCAGTCCTCCCTGTCCACCGCTACTTGCACCATATGCAGCTCTCAAGTCCAGCTCACCCTCCCAGACACTATGAGTAGGTCAAGAAAGTACTCAGTCTCTCATCCGCGTACACTGGGTTTGAACGCCCACATTGCCAAACTAATCTCGTTTGAGATGATGCCCTATCGGTTGGTGGAAAGCGCAGCTTTCCGCGAAATCATGGCCTATGCAGTACCACGCTATGACCTACCCAGTCGCAACTTCTTCTCTCGCAAAGCCATCCCAGCCCTCCACCATCATGTAAAAGACCGCATAGTCCATGCACTCAAGCTGTCAGTGAGTGGAAAGGTGCACCTCACAACTGATGCATGGTCCAGTCTGCATGGCCAGGGCCGTTACGTGTCCATCACTGCGCACTGGGTTAATGTGGTGGATGCAGGTTCCACAGGGGACAGCGGTGGTGGGACAGTGCTGCCAAGCCCACGGTATAGGAAACAGTTGGCTGTAGGCGTTCGACCCTCCTCCTCCTCCTCCAGAAGCGAAAGCTCGTCCATAGAGCGCAGTCGTACGAGCACTCCATCTGCAGCTGCCACTGTTACACACGAGGTGTCCCCCTATCGAGCAGCTAGTGGAAAGCGTCAGCAGGCTGTGTTGCAGATGATGTGTTTGGGCGACAGACACACCGCCGAGGTGCTGGCCGAGTACTTGAAGCGACAAACTGAGTCATGGCTGGGCAGTGTACATCTTGAGGCAGGCAAGGTAGTTAGTGATAACGGCCGTAATTTTGTGGCAGCCATAGCCCTTTCAAAACTCAGCCACATACCTTGCTTGGCTCACACCTTGAACTTGGTGGTGCAGTGCTTCCTCAAAAATTATCCGGAGTTAACAGCCCTGCTCCAGAAGGTGCGAAGACTGTGCGCGCACATCCGCCGGTCGCCTGTACACTCCGTTCGTATGCAGAAGCTGCAGCGATTGCTCCACCTTCCCAACCATCGCCTCATTATCGACATTGCAACAAGGTGGAACTCCACCCTGCACATGGTAGAGCGGCTGTGCGAGCAGAGGCAGGCCATAATGCATTTGTGGGAGGATACACGGCCAGGCACTTTGAGAGCAGACATGGAGTTGACAGGTGTGCAGTGGTCGAAGCTGAAAGACCTCTGTAAAGTCCTTCAGTGTTTTGAGGAATGCACACGGCTGGTAAGCGCAGACGACGCCATCCTAAGTATGAGCATCCCACTTATGCGTCTGCTCATGCAAACTTTGACGCACCTTAAGGAGCAGGCATCTGCAGCCAATGTTGATGAGGAGGAAGAGGAGGAGGGAATCCTTGATGACATTCAGCCATTGTCTGCTCAGGGACCTCTCCTGGACGAGGTGGAGGAAGAAGAGGAGGAGGAGGATGATGATGGTTGTAAGCATCGTTCCTATTCTGCTGTGTTCCGGACTTTGCCCTTACTGTTGCCCTTAAGCCTGGCTTCATTCGGCCATACTGGTTCCTGTGACATCACCGCCTGTTGGTCCCGCCCGCCGGGTTTAAATAGCTTTCCTGGATGTGACTACCTTGCTTGTATATCTCGTCCTGTACCTGATCTGCTAGCTGGGAGTTGCACGCTGTGCTACCTCCTTCCTTCCTTCTGAATCCACCTGGATTACCTGCTGCCTACTGCCGCCGCCTGGACCTTCTGACGGTGTCTGCCTGAAGGCTCCTTCCAGCCCTGCCTCCACCGCTCACCGCTCCTACAGCACTCACGGTATACGCTGAAGATCTTGACTGCTGTGTGCGTTTCACCTGAGAGACTTATCCCTGCTACCTTTACACATTCAGTATCAATTACCTAGTGACTTTCTCTGCCACTGCACTGTGCCCGAAGATTCCCCTCCCGCAAGGGAGAGGGCTAAGTGACTGTCCTTGCCTGCATTCTTAAGACTTTGTCTGCTTACATCTACATAGTGCTGGTGTACAACTTGCTATCTACTGGACTGAGTTCTGCTGCTGTTACCACTGCTGTCATTGTCTGGCTCCGCCAGCACCTGTGCTGTTCTGTGCTGCTTGTTTAATACAAACTACTTTCACGTATACCTGTGTCTGTGACTCTATCATCTAGCCACTGTCTTCATAGAAACCTACTATACATCATTACAGGATATACAAGCCACCAATATGGAGACCGCAGGTGTAGAGTCCCTGGAGAAACGTGTAAGCAAGCAACTTGCTTTGATACGGCAGGATGTGGCAGGCATTAGGACCCAGCTGGACACGCTGGAGCAACGTGTCGAACACAACGCCGGGGCAGCAGAGGCACAGTTGCAACGACTGGCAAATCGGATTACGGCGCTGGAACAAGCAGCTCCTCTTCAGGGTGATCGTGTTCTGGCGTTGGAGCAAGCGATTCCTATGCAGCTCGATCGGATTGCTGCTCTGGAACAGGCCCCAGCCGCGCAGGTAGCAGGTGCTGCCCGGGATACTACACCGACCTTCCCGAAGCTTCCACCCTTCCGGTTCGCTGGTGAGAGGGATAAATTCCGAGGATTTTTGAACCAGTGCCGGATCTTCTTTGCTGCTCATGCCCCACAGTTCACTACTGAACGCTCCAAAGTTCTGACTATAGTCATGCTGCTGTCTGGTAAGGCGCTCGCGTGGGCCAACCCTTTGATTGAGACTGACGACCCCCTGCTTAACTCTATGGACAATTTCATTGCCGCAATGACGCAGATGTTTGATGACCCGAACCAAGCTAATACTGCTGAGACGACGCTGCTGACCCTTCGGCAGGGGAAGCGTTCGGTGCTGGAGTATGCATTGGACTTCCGTAGATGGGCTTTAGACACCACCTGGAACGGGGCAGCCAAGCAGGCCATCTTCCGCAGGGGATTGTCTACGGCAGTTAAGGATGAACTGGCACGCGGGGACTCGCCCGTGCTTCTTGGGGACTTCATCAATCACTGCATCCGCATTGACAATCGACTCTCCGAGCGCAGACAGGAGCGCTGGTCTGATCTACGGTTTAATAACACTGTTCCGTTCTCTTCTCCCTCCAGAGATGTCACCAGCAGGAGGAATCCCGAGCCCGAGCCTGAACCGATGCAGGTGGATGCCATACGTAGAAATCCTCCTGATGCCCGCAAGGAGCATCGCTTTAAGGAAAACCTGTGCTTCTACTGCGGGGGGACCGGTCACTTCATCTCCGAGTGTCCAGTCAGGAGACGTAAGACGGCTGCAGCTATCATTGATTGTAACTCCGAGGTGGGGGAGTCCTGCGTCCTAGATCTGAACAATTCGGGGGGCAGAGACAATCAGAGAGACCTGGACTTTGCCGATGTGAATTCGCTGGCATCTCTTCCATTGAACGCAGTGGTGATCTCGATGACATCCGTCGTTTCCTCCCACTTCGCTACTAAGAAGAATTCCCACTATTACCTATCCTTGAGGGTCTGCTTCCAGGGTCGGTGTGTCGAGAGCGCCGCCATGTTGGACTCCGGGGCCAGTGGGAACTTCATGGATATCGCGTTTGCAAGGAAGCATGGAATCAGGGCACTGAAGAGGGAGTCGTCAGTCTTGATGGAGACAGTAGACGGGTCGCCACTTACATCTGGACCGGTAACCATGGAGACTGAGTCGGTGAAGGTATGCATTGGAGAGGAACATGTGGAACATTTGTCCTTTTTACTAATATCTTCTCCTCACTTCCCTATTATCCTGGGGTTACCTTGGCTCCAGGTTCAGAATCCTCGCATCAACTGGGAGACCAGGGAAGTGCAGTTCCCTCCAAGTTCTAACAGCAACCCCGCTATTCCTAAGGTCGCTGCTATCCCCAAGGTAGTAGCTACGACTGAGGGACAATTACCACCGGAGTATCAGGATCTGGCAGAGGTATGTGACAAGAAGAGGGCAGATATGTTACCTCCCCACCGGCCTTATGATTGCCCGATAGAACTGGTATCTGGGGCGGAGATCCCATTCGGGCGTATTTACCCTTTGTCTGGTCCTGAATTAAAGGCCTTGAAGGACTTCATCGACGAGAATCTCGCCAAGGGCTTCATCCGACCGTCTACTTCTCCTGCAGGTGCACCAATCTTCTTCGTGAAGAAAAAGGACGGGGGTCTGCGTCCTTGCATGGACTACCGTGATTTAAACAAGGTAACGGTCATGAATCGGCACCCGCTACCCTTAATCTCTGAACTACTGGAGAGGGTGAAGCAGGCTAAGATATTCACCAAACTGGATCTTCGGGGAGCCTACAATCTTGTGAGAATTCGGTCTGGAGATGAGTGGAAGACGGCCTTCCGCTGTCGTTATGGACACTTCGAGTCACGGGTCATGCCGTTCGGACTACGAAATGCTCCTGCAACCTTTCAGCATTTTGTTAATGACATTTTCCGAGATGTGCTTGATGTATTTATGGTTGTGTATCTCGATGACATTTTAATCTTTTCCAGTGATCTCGAGGAACATCGGCTCCACGTGAGGACAGTGCTGCAACGCCTGCTGCATAACCATCTTTACATCAAATTGGAGAAATGCGAGTTCCACAGGGCAACAGTGCAGTTCCTCGGTTATGTCATCTCTCCACAGGGTCTCCAGATGGACGATCAAAAGACCAGAGCGATCCAGGAGTGGCCAGCGCCTGGATCGGTGAAAGAAGTTCAGAGGTTTGTGGGATTCGCCAACTTCTATAGGCGCTTCATCCGTAACTTCTCTGAGATAGTGGCACCCATCACCCAACTGACTAAGAAGGGGGTACCGTTCCGGTGGACTCCGCAAGCCCAGGAGGCGTTCACACGGCTGAAGGACAAATTTGTGTCAGCTCCCATCTTAAGACATCCAGACCCAGACCTGAGCTTTACTCTTGAGGTGGACGCATCGGATGTCGCCATCGGCGCAGTGTTGTCACAGAGAGGAGGTGAGAAGGCAGTTCTTCATCCTTGTGCCTTTCTTTCTCAGAAGCTATCCCCGGCGCAGAAGAACTATGACGTAGGGAACAAGGAGTTACTGGCGATTGTGACGGCATTCAAGGAGTGGAGACACTTGCTGCTGGGGTCCTCAACTCCGATTACAGTTCTTACCGACCACCGAAACTTGGAGTTCATGCAGTCCGTAAGATGTTTGAACCCACGTCAGGCACGTTGGAGCTTGTTTCTAAACCAATTCAACTTCATCATCTCCTACAGGTCGGGGGCACGGAATGGTAAGGCAGATGCGCTATCTAGGATTGCTGCTCCTGAGGAAGTGATTGAGTCGTCTCCTAGTACTGTTGTGTCTCCCGCTCATTTCATCTCTGCAATCCATCATCAGGATCTTCTGTCTGGGATCAAAGCAGCATACGCAGCAGATCCGTTGCTAAGGCAACCTACCCCCGAAGTAAGCCTAAGATTCAGTGGAGGAGTGTGGTTACAGGAGAATCGGCTGTATGTACCAGAGGTGACAAGACTTGAAGTCCTCCGACTGATCCATGATTCTAAGATTGGGGGACATCGTGGAATAACGAAGACCCAAGAGTTCCTGGCTCGGTACTTCTGGTGGCCTTCGTACCGGAAGGACGTGGAGGGATACGTGTCATCCTGCGAGGTATGTGCTCGGTTCAAGACGCCTCGTGCGTCGCCTTCCGGGTTGTTACAACCCTTGCCTATACCATCTCGTCCCTGGAGATCCATCTCAATGGACTTTATTGTTGAACTACCGGTCTCCAAGGGTAAGAACACCATTCTAGTGGTCGTGGACCGCCTCACTAAGGCAGCACACTTTATCCCTTGCGCTGGATTACCCACAGCAAAACAGACTGCAGACTTGTTGATTCAAGAGGTGGTCCGTCTGCACGGGGTCCCGGATGAGGTGATCTCGGATCGTGGGGTGCAGTTCACGTCTAGGTTCTGGAGGTGTTTCTGCGCGGCTCTGGATATTAGAGTAAGTCTGTCTTCGGCTTACCATCCACAGACCAATGGACAGACGGAACGTACGAATCAGACCCTGGAGCAGTACCTCCGTTGCTACTTAAGTCATCTGCAGGACGATTGGGTAGATCTGCTTCCCCTGGCAGAGTTCACATATAACAACTCGCAGCACTCCTCGACTAAGCAGTCACCGTTCTTTGCTAATCAGGGTTACCACCCAAGCATCTTGCCGCAGTTCCCCAAGGAGGCTGCAGTGCCTGCTGTGTCTGACCATCTTTCCTTCTTACAGCAGAATTTGGAAGCTCTAAAGACCACCTTGACGACAGCGCAGGAGAGGTAAAAGAGAGCAGCAGATCGTACCAGGAGGCCGGCTCCGGTGTATAGGGTGGGAGATACGGTCTGGTTGTCTACCAAGAATCTGAGGGTGAGGGCACCTACTGTCAAGCTTGGACAGAAGTTTGTAGGGCCATACAAGATCGTGGCTCTAGTGAATTCGGTAGCGGTGCGTCTGAAATTGCCCCCTGCCTGGAAGGTTCACCCGGTGTTCCATGTTTCCCTACTAAAGCCAGTTGTACCAAATTCCTTCCCAGGGCGTACTTCCTCTCCTCCAGCTCCAGTGTTCGTTGATGGACATGAACAATACGTCGTGGAGAAGATTCTGGATTCACGGATCTTCAGAAGGAAGCTGCAATACCTGGTCAAGTGGCAAGGATACTCTGTCGAGGAGAATTCCTGGGAACCGGTGGAGAATATCTGTGCTCCGCGGCTGCTGGAGCAGTTTCATCTAAGGTACCCGGACAAGCCTGGTCGAAGATTGTCCGGAGGACATTCTTTAAGGGGGGAATAATGTAAGCATCGTTCCTATTCTGCTGTGTTCCGGACTTTGCCCTTACTGTTGCCCTTAAGCCTGGCTTCATTCGGCCATACTGGTTCCTGTGACATCACCGCCTGTTGGTCCCGCCCGCCGGGTTTAAATAGCTTTCCTGGACGTGACTACCTTGCTTGTATATCTCGTCCTGTACCTGATCTGCTAGCTGGGAGTTGCACGCTGTGCTACCTCCTTCCTTCCTTCTGAATCCACCTGGATTACCTGCTGCCTAACCGCCGCCGCCTGGACCTTCTGACGGTGTCTGCCTGAAGGCTCCTTCCAGCCCTGCCTCCACCGCTCACCGCTCCTACAGCACTCACGGTATGCGCTGAAGATCTTGACTGCTGTGTGCGTTTCACCTGAGAGACTTATCCCTGCTACCTTTACACATTCAGTATCAATTACCTAGTGACTTTCTCTGCCACTGCACTGTGCCCGAAGATTCCCCTCCCGCAAGGGAGAGGGCTAAGTGACTATCCTTGCCTGCATTCTTAAGACTTTGTCTGCTTACATCTACATAGTGCTGGTGTACAACTTGCTATCTACTGGACTGAGTTCTGCTGCTGTTACCACTGCTGTCATTGTCTGGCTCCGCCAGCACCTGTGCTGTTCTGTGCTGCTTGTTTAATACAAACTACTTTCACGTATACCTGTGTCTGTGACTCTATCATCTAGCCACTGTCTTCATAGAAACCTACTATACATCATTACAATGGGGATGATTACTTAGGGGAGGAGGATGCATCTCGTGGGGCAAGTGAAAATGTTGGCGTGGCAAGGTCTGGTACAGGGTTTGTGCGTGACTGGAGGGATGTGGATTTGCCAGAAAGTGCTCCTCCACCCAGCACTCGCAGTGCATCATTGACATCGGGAACATTGGCCCACATGTCAGATTATGCCTTGCAGATCCTAAAAAGGGACCCCCGCATTGCCAAAATGATGAACGATGACGACTACTGGTTGGCCAGCATCCTGGATCCACGCTATAAAGGCAAATTACAAAACATCATGCCACAGGAGAACCTTGACCTAATATTGGCTAATAAACAAGCAACTCTAGTAAATCGGTTGCTTGAGGCATTCCCAGCACACAGCAGCGGTGATGGTTCTCACACGAGCCTTACGGGCCAGGGGCAGCTTGGCAGAGGTGTTCGTGGTGCACACAGCAGAAGTGGCGTTGGAGACAGGGGTTTCATGACAATGTTGTGGACTGATTTTTCAAGTACCGCTCACACAACTGGTAATACTGCATCGATGGAAAGTGACAGGAGACAGCAGTTGTCAACTATGGTTACAAACTACTTTTCCTCCCATATCGATGTTCTCCCACACAGGTCATTCCCCTTTGACTATTGGGCCGCTAAACTGGACACCTGGCCTGAATTGGCACAATATGCCTTACAGGAGCTCGCTTGCCCAGCTGCAAGTGTGCTATCGGAAAGAGTCTTCAGTGCAGCTGGATCAATCCTGACAGAAAAAAGGACCCGTCTGTCAACCCAAAATGTGGATGATCTAACCTTCATTAAAATGAACCATGCATGGGTTTCCAAGGATTTTGTCCCACCTTCCCCTCATGACACATAGGGTGACAGAAAAATGGCTTGCTTTGGTCCACCTCTTCCTGGGACTTGACCTATTTTGCCTTTTGCATCAGCTGAATGTCCAACATCAACATATGCCACTTTCTAAACCTCCCTAACTGTGCTGCCCCCCCCCATGGCCGGGGTCACCACCTAGCGCACGACACCGTGCGAGTGCCGTTGCCCTGGACAGGTGGGTAGGCCGACTCTTGGGCGCGGGCACTGGCACAGGGTCCCTCATAGTGTAATCAAGTGTCTCTGACGGTGGTGGTGCACACCCGCCGTCAGACACACCGCCGTACTATGAGGGGCCCAGTGCCAGTACCGACGCCCACGAGTGGGCCCCCCTTGCTTGGGCAGGGCCCCAGCATTTGCAATCTTTACCTCTCCCTGCTCCTCCGCTGTGTAGTCTGGGCCGTCAAATCCATACTGTGCCTGACACCGTCTGAGCCTGCCTCCTGATGTATAGACATATATTTTGAATGTGTACGTTATCCATACATGTTATCCGGGGATACGGTACCCTTTCTCACCTTTGTGCAATCACGTGTAATCCATACTGGGCCTGAGAACGGCTGGCGAGCTGTTAAGCAAGCTGCAGCACCTGTGGTTTGCACACGTAAGTTTTTCATTTTTTCAGGAATGACGGTTAGGCCTAATTCTGGAACTGCAGTTGACCTGCACTTACTGGGAAATCATCGTTCGCGGGTAATAATTGTAATCAGTGTTCCCCATCACTAACGTTGTTCAGCGGGTTATCTGCACCTGTAAGCGACAAACGCTGGTCTTTTCAGTGTAGCGCACATGCAGCCACGGACATGTAAGGGCATGACACACCAGTTATTGGCCAATCTCGTGCCAGAGCCTCACGTGTCCCTCTAGTAAGCCAGACTCGGACCGCGGGGCATGACGGAGTCTCGTTCGTTAACGGAATTAAGCTTGCAATGTGTGCATCTGTTCTGTAGCTGGCATGGTTGAGGTTTCCCAGGTGGAGTCGAATTTAACCGTAGGCTCCACTCCTGGTGGTGCCCTTCTGGACATTCCTTTAAGGTTCAGCTTTGCAACCATACTGCCCATGTAAAACAATCACTTTGCCTTCATGAACGCTGTTTGGAGGGTCATGACTCATGGGAATAACGCCGCCCAATCAGATAACCTGCTAGAGAGATCCTTCGTTGCTCCCAAGCATAACATCACACTCCCTAGGAGGAAGGTAATGCCACTGTGGCGACCGTACTCCTGGGGGCGACAAAAGTGCACTGATGCCCAGCCACTGCTCGATGAATCTGCTGGTACATTGACCCAGACCACTACATTCCCCTCGCACGCTACACGGCCTGAATCTGACCCTGATGAAACTCAGGTTACCCTTCCCATATACAGTTCCATCTTACACGGTGACAAAGAGGAAGCTGCAGATGAAAGTGCATGTTCGGCCCACCCACCATCAGACACACCACCGTACTATCAGGGGCCCTGTGCCAGTGCCGTCGCCAATGAGTGGGCCCCCCCTGCTTGCTCAGGATCACAGCACTTGCAAGGTTGAAATACTGTGCAGTGAGATGGAAGATGGGGACGACGAGGAGTCCAGACAAGTACAGGGATTCCCTAGCGAGGAGACTTATTTGATTGTTTTCAATGTTGGGACAGCAATTTTTGGGGAGCACTATACTCTGGAGAATGATAGATGGGGCCCACCATACAGTGGAACATTCCAAAGGTGGACATCAGACACTGGAGCAGCATTTACAGGGCCCATTATACACTAGAGCAGTAGAAATGGGGCCCATTATGTTTGGAGCATTATTTGGGCCCATAAGACAGTGGAGCTTCATCCATGGGGACCAACATATACTGTAGCATTATGTGGAGCTCATCATATACTGTTTCAAACATTATATGGGACCAATGATTCTGTATGGAGAAATAGATGGGCCTCGTCATGAGATGTAAAAAGTGAAGTATTTTTCATTGTACTATACCGCTATTTCTCTGCCGTATCGGAGCATGATGAGTTGTGGTATGTGTTAAAGGGGCGCTCTTTCACCCAGGGCACATGAAAACCTGGAGCCAGCCCTACCCCCCCACAACTTTAGCCAAATAACCCCCATTTTTCAGTGCGTAACTTGTATTATGAAGTTAATTAAGGTTGACAAGCTTAAGTAAGAAGAATTGATGCTTTTGGCATTCAAATGGGCACTGTAGGTGTGTTTCCTGTCCTCCTCTCACTGCCGACTTTTATTCCCCATTGACTTACATTGGGTTTCGTGTTTCGGGACGACCCCGACTTTTCCCTATAATCGGCCGATCTTGCTCAACCCGACTTTTGGAAAAGTCGGGTTTCACGAAACGAAACTCGACCCTAAAAAACCAAAAGTCGCTCAACTCTACTGATGATCCTATTCTAGCTAATGTGAATGCATTTTTTCAAGCCTTAGGGCTGTTGTATGATGAACCTAATGCTATTGATCAGGCTGAAAAGGCCCTGTTGGCATTGAGCCAGGGTCAGGATTCTGCAGAGTTGTACTGTCAAAAATTCCGAAAGTGGGCGGTCCTTACTACTTGGAATGATGGTGCCTTGGCAGCTCTCTTTTGGAAGGGTTTGTCAGAAACCATAAAAGATACTATGGTGGGATTTCCTGTTCCCTCTGGTCTTGACGATTCTATGTCATTAGCCATTCAGGTTGATCGGCGTTTGCGCGAACGCAAAAATGCACGAGAGTTGTTGCCACCTGTTGAACAAATGTCTGAACCTATGCAATGTGATAGAGTTTTGTCTAGGGCGCAATGTCAGAAGTTCAGAAGGCGTAATAAGCTGTGTTTTTTCTGTGGAGATGCCTCGCATATTATTTCTGTCTGCCCTAAACGAGAGAAACGTTTTGCACACACATTTGCTGTGGGCAGTGTTCAACCTAAGTTTCTTCTGGCAATTACTCTGATCTGCTCCCTGTCCACCTTTTCCGCTAAGGCTTTTGTGGATTCGGGAGCAGCTCTGAACCTGATGGACTTGGATTTTGCTAAACGTTGTGGATTTCCTATGACACCTCTGCGGACGCCTATCCCTTTGAGGGGTATTGATGCTAGTCATTTGGCGAAGAATAAACCTCAGTTTTGGACCCAGGTGGTAATGCGGGTCGCCCCAGATCATCAAGAAAATTGCAGATTCTTGGTGTTACATAATCTGCATGATACCATTGTTCTGGGGTTTCCCTGGTTACATATCCATAATCCAGTTTTTGATTGGAAATCTGTGTCTGTGGTGAGTTGGGGTTGTCGGTGTGCCCTTAGTGACACTCCTTTTTTCTCCACCTCTCCCCAGTCGCATGATGTTTCTGACTTTTTGGCTGATTTTTATGATGTATTTAGTGAGAATGAGTCTGCGTCTTTGCCTCCTCATAGGAGTTATGACTGTGGAATTGAGCTGAGCCCTGGGTGTAAATTTCCCAAGGGTAGACTTTTCAATTTATCTGTACCCGAGCACGAGGCTATGCGATCCTATATTAAGGAGTCGTTGGAGAAGGGTCTTATTAGACCATCCTCTTCACCCTTAGGTGCTGGGTTTTTTTTCGTGGCCAAGAAGGATGGTTCATTAAGGCCTTGTATTGACTATCGTTCCCTCAACAAAATTACTGTTAAATATCAGTATCCGTAACCCCTGATTTCTGATCTATTCTCTAGAGTTAAAGGTGCTTGCTGGTTTACCAAGCTTGACCTCAGGGGGGCGTACAATCTTATTCGCATTAAGCATGGGGATGAATGGAAGACGGCGTTTAATACTCCAGAGGGACATTTTGAGAACCTGGTGATGCCTTTTGGGCTTACTTATGCCCCTTCTGTCTTCCAGTGCTTCATGAATGATATTTTCCGAGACTTTGTGGATAAATTTTTGATCATCTATCTGGATGATATTTTGATCTTTTCCAAGGATTGGGACTCTCATGTGGAACATGTTCGGACTGTGTTCCGGATTTTGAGGGAGAATTCCCTGTATGTCAAGGGATCGAAATGCCTTTTTGGGGTACAAAGGATTTCATTTTTGGGATTTATTTTGTCTCTGTCAACTATTGAAATGGACCCGGCCAAGGTACAGGCCATTTATGATTGGGTTCAGCCCACTTCTTTGAAGGCCCGCCAGAAGTTTTTGGGTTTTGCTAATTTTTATCGGAAATTTATAGCTAATTTTTCTGGTATTGCCAAACCATTTACTGATTTGACTAAGAAGGGTGCTGATGTGCTAAATTGGTCTCCGGAGGCTGTTTCTTACTTTCAGGAGCTGAAGCGAAGGTTCACTTCTGCTCCGGTTTTGCAGCAACCTGATGTCTCACTCCCGTTTCAGGTAGAGGTGGACGCTTCTGAGATTGGTGCAGGAGCTGTTTTGTCCCAAAAAGATCCGGTAACATCTAAGATGAATCCCTGTGCTTTCTTTTCCCGAAAGTTCTCCCCATCTGAACGTAACTATGATGTGGGGAATCGGGAACTGTTAGCCATGAAATGGGCATTTGAGGAGTGGAGACATTCGTTGGAGTGAGCTAAACATCAAGTCATGGTCCTTACTGACCACAAGAATTTGATTTACCTGGAGTCGGCCAAACGCTTGAATCCTAGACAGGCTAGGTGGGCCTTGTTTTTCACACGTTTTGATTTTGTGGTCTCTTTTCTTCCGGGCACTAAGAATGTCAAGGCAGACACTCTCTCTAGGAGATTCTTTGCTGATTCTCCTGTTGTGACCAAGCCTGCTACCATCTTAGGCGAAGGGGTAGTTCTTTCTGCCATCTCGCCCGATTTGAGATGTGCTCTGGAAGAGTTTCAGGAGGACAAACCTGAGCGTTGTCCCATTGGAAAATTGTATGTTCCTGACCAGTGGAGGAAGAGAGTGATGTCTGAAGTTCATTGCTCTGCATTGGCTGGTCATCCAGGTATTTTTGGTACTAGAGATTTGGTGAGTCGGTCTTTTTGGTGGCCCGCCTTGTCTCGTGATGTCAGGAGTTTTGTGCAGTCCTGTGGGACTTGCTCCCGGTAAAGTGCTGCGGAATATGTCGGCGCTATAAAAATAAAATTTATTATTATTATTATTATTATTAAACCTTGTTATCGCTCTAGTGGGTTGCTGATGCCTTTGCCGGTGCCCAGGAGGCCATGGACCCATATTTCAATGGATTTTATCTCTGATATGCCTGTCTCTCAGAGAATGACTGTTATTTGGGTGATTTGTGATAGATTCTCTAAGATGGTCCATCTTGTACCACTCCCTAAGTTGCCATCTTCCTCAGAGTTGGTGCCTTTGTTTTTGCAACAGGTGGTTCGCTTACACGGGATTCCTGAAAACATTGTATCTGACAGAGGAGTTCAGTTTAATTCTAGATTTTGGAGGACTTTCTGTTCCAAGCTGGGAATTCAGTTGTCCTTCTCCTCTGCGTTTCACCCTCAGACCAATGGGCAGACGGAGAGAACAAACCAGACTTTGGAGTCGTATTTGAGATGTTTTATTTCTGCTGATCAGGATGATTGGGTTTCATTTTTGCCCTTGGCCGAATTTGCTTTTAATAATAGAGCTAGTTCTGCCACTTTGATGTCACCTTTTTTTTGTAACTTTGGGTTTCATCCTCGATTCTCTTCAGGGCAGGTGGAGTCTTCTGCCTGCCTAGGTGTTGACACTGTGGTGGAGAGAATGCACCAGATCTGGGACCAAGTAGTGGATAGGTTGTCTCTCTCCCAGGAAAAGGCCCAGCGGTTTTCCAACCGTCATAGGACCATTGGTTCCCAGTTTAAGGTGGGTGATATGGTTTGGTTGTCATCAAAGAATATCTCTATGAAGGTGGCTTCTCCAAAGTTTAAACCTAGATTTATTGGACCTTACAAGATTTTGGAGATTCTTAATCCTGTCTCTTTTCGATTGGCTCTTCCTGTTACATTTAAGATCCATAACGTGTTTCATAAGTCTATGTTAAAGAGGTTTGTTGAGCCAGTAGTTCCTGTGGTGGCACCTCCTGACCCTGTATTGGTGGAAGGTAATGTGGAATATGAGGTTAATAAGATACTGGATTCTCGCCTGGCTAGACGGAGACTCCAGTATTTGGTTAAATGGAAGGGTTATGGCCAGGAGGATAATTCTAGGGTCCCTGCATCCGATATTCATGCCGAAAGATTGGTTTGTGCTTTTCATCGGGCCCATCCTGATCGTCCTGGTGGCATGGATGAGGGTTCGGTGACCCCTCCTCAAGGAGGAGGTACTGTTGTGAGTTCATTTTCCCCTTCACCGTTGATGTCTGATGAACTCCCTCTGCTGGTGAAGAGAGGTAGTTAAATTGATTGGGTTGGGAAGAACCTGTCATCTGAACAGGTGGAGCCTGATTGGACACCCGGAATCACTGAGTGGATATAACGCAGCCGACGCCCTACAGGGGTGCTGGTGATCCTTTCTGCTCTGAGCTCTTGCAAACCAGTTCAGTACCTGTCTTCTGAAAGCTAAGTATTTGCTCTCTTATTTTTCCATGAGATATTGTCTGTTTACTTAGTGTTTGTGTTCTGCCTGCACTTGTTGGTACAGGCTGAGCTCCATTTTTGTCTCTGGTCAAGTTGATCTTTTGCTCAGTCTTCAGAATATACCTGAGTTCTGATATAGTGTTTTTGAAGTCTAGTGACTTCAGGGCCTTTTTTCTATCAGACGTGTTGGACATTATTTTGGCAGTATTTTTGCGGATTGCAGCCAGCATCTTTTCTGTCCTTTCCTATTTAGTTAGTTGGGCCCCATCCTTTGCTCAACCTGTCTTTCTGTCTGTGTTTGTGTTTTCATCTGCTTTTCACCGACAATACATGTTGGGGGCTGTCTATTGCTTTGGGGGTCTGCTCTGGGGCAGTTTAGATTTCCCCTTTCTTTCTTTAGGCTTATTTAGTTCTCCGGCTGTGAACGAGGGCACCGTAGGAACCCCCCACGGCTACTGTTAGTTGTGTGAATAGGATCAGGGGTCTGCAATCCGATAGCTACCAACCTCTCCAGTTCTCTGGGCTTAGCTTGTATTTTTGTTTTTTCCTCCTTCGGTGACTCATTCATAACAACACCCTGTACCACTACATCTGGGTATCAGCTTGTACACCACCTGCACCTCCCCTCTGCCCCTACATCTACACTGCCCTGGGGCTACAGCTCCACCTGTGGGGAGCTTCACCATCTTGGCTGCAAAACACCATCAGCCCCAGAGGATCTGCATGCAGCGTTGGCCCAACATCCCACTTGCCGAACACCACAGGTGGCATCAGGAACTATTCCATTAACTACAAACCACCATTCAACTCCCCTGATTACTTGGTCGCCCAGGGCCACGGACCGGGTCACCACTGCTGTGACACATACCCCTGACACCGGTCCGGTACCGAGTGCCCCACGGCCCTGGGAGGGCGACCCACCTGTCAAGGATCAAACAGCCAGGACAGCAGCCAGAGCATTCCAACAGCACTTTTGTAGACCACACGGATATCCAGAGCGAGTGCTTACAGATCAAGGTCCAGCTTTTGAGGTGGAAGTGTTCCAGGAATTCTGTAACTTGTACGGTTGCAAGAAGATCAGGACAACACCGTACCATCCACAGACCAATGGCATGTGTGAAAAGATGAACCAGGTGGTGATCGATCTACTGAAGACCTTGCCTTTGGAAGAGAGGAATCTGTGGCCTGAAAAGTTGCCAGATCTGGTAGACCTCTACAACCACATTCCTGTAAATTCTACCAACTGCACTCCAGCCTACCTAATGAGAGCGAGGCCTGGTAAGCTGCCTATTGATTTGGATATGGGAGTCCTTACATCTGAGGTATAAAGTAGATATGACAGGCTCAAACCCCAACTTAGGTGCTCTGGGGAAAAAAACAAAGCTAAAGTATAGGAGTAGCCCCGGCACTCTAATGACATGAAAGTAGAGTCTTTGCAACGACAGTCTTTTTTGTTGTGATTTTATTTTTTGTGGAAAAAGATGGTGTTACAATCAAACGTTTCAGCTCTACATCTCGAGCTTTCATCAGGGATATGACTTGGTCCTTGGTTTTGGGGTGTGTGTATAGGTAGAGGCCTCCTCTACACCTGACTAGACTTAGGACATAAGGACGGGAGTCACGTGCTGACCCTACACATCGTGGTCACTATAGGTACCGCTCCAGCAGCTGGACTACAAAGGCAAACCTATACCACCTATACACACACCCCAAAACCAAGGACCAAGTCATATCCCTGATGAAAGCTCGAGATGTAGAGCTGAAACGTTGGATTGTAACACCATCTTTTTCCACAAAAAATAAAATCACAACAAAAAAGACTGTCGTTGCAAAGACTCTACTTTCATGTCATTAGAGTGCCGGGGCTACTCCTATACCTTACATCTGAGGTAACATCACCAGATGCTGACTGGGACACAGAGTGGCAGCAAAAGTATCGAAGAGTACAAGAGTGTGTAGAAAAGAGTCTAGCTCAGGCAAGACAAAAACAAGAAAGACACTACAATCAACATGCACCTGCAGTTCTCTTGTCACCAGGAGAACAAGTCCTAAAGAGAAAAAGGAGGATGCATAAATTAGATGACCAATGGGAAGCTGAACCCTGGAAGAGCAAAATATCATCCAACCCATAGAGGAAGAAGAAAAGGTCAGCACTGTACTTGGAGAATTCCCTGCATTATGGACTTGAGCAAATAATGTCATAGTGGTGCCAGTTTTGACCTTTCCCCAACAGGTAGTGCAAGAAGAAGTGACTCAAGACCACCCTGAAAATCAGCAAGTACAAGCAGCGGATGCTACACCAGCAGTGGAACAAGAGAATTCTCACCCTGCCAGTGGTGAATCTGTCATGCCCATGGTGAGTCTAAGAGTTTGCAGACAGCTACCACCCAGTTTACCCACAATGAGTAGAAGTGGTCCTAGGAAATCTAGTATCCCTGTGCTACGCAGAACCACCAGTATTGTAGCCAGTACAGTACACACTACCCCAGTGGTTAGCACCAGGCAACCAGTGAGATCCCCAACAACACCAGTGCTATGTAGGTCTGCCCGTATTACCCAAGGTATTCCACCTCTCAGGTTTCATGTATAAATAAGTAATGTAAGTGTTAAAATGTATATATGTAACTGTTCAAGATTTATGCCTACAGAGACTCTGTTAGAACCCCTTGTACATAGTTCACCATTTGCCCAGGAATGGACCATGGACATTGATGCATGAACTAATCGTCACAGGACTATTTTTGGAGCTGTGGTTTTTGTATTTTTCATTTTTTTATTATAAATCTTGTACAGTTATAATATTTCCATTGTTTATATGTTTACATGTTCTTCAGTCCGGGAGTTCTGAATTGCACTAGGGGGAATGTGGCGCCCCCAGGAGTATGGTCGACACAGTGGCATTGCCTTCCTCCAGGGAGGGTGATGTCAGGCTTGGAAGTAATGAAGGGTCTCTCTAGCAGATAACCATAACATGCAACACAGTTCCCACTCCGGGCCAGCAGAGGGAGCTCTGAACCAGAATAGGGGGAGGAGTGCTCTCTGAGGGCCAGGAAGGGAAATTAGTTAGTTCTGTGAGGAGGGCGAAGACTCGGAAGCACAACAGCGACGTGTGAGCTAAAGGAGATAGAAGGCTACAGCTGTCTGCCATACGAGGTGGATCCAAAAGGGAAGAAGAAGGAGGAACGTCAGTGTAGCATAGTACTGCATGTACCTCAAGTAAGCGCTAGAGAGGAGAATACACAACTTATCTGCATAGAGGGATTCCTGAGTTGCTTCCAGGCTAATCAGCTCCTGGGCCATCTGTAATCTGGACCCTGGACTGCACTTACAAAGTAAAGGTAAACAAATTACATTCCGCTGTGTCCTTGCCTTCTTTCTGCAACTTCTCCAGCACTGCTACATCTCTGTGCCAGACACTGCACCCTCTTCCCCAACACCGATCTACACTGCCCTGAGACTACAGCCCTGCCTGTGGAGGGCTACACCATCGTTGCTGCGCCACATCATCTGTCCCAGAGGATCTGTCTGCAGCGTCAGCTTAACATCTTCATTGCCGAATACCACAGGTGGCGTCACGAATCACTTATAAACTTTATTCCACCACTCTATCCCTTTTACATGGGCTCCCAGGGCCATGGACTGGGTCACCGCTGCTGTGACATTCCCCTTTGAGAAACCGGCCCGGTACCGAGTACCCCACAGCCCTGGGAGGGCGACCCACTTAAGCGACGTGTCTCTGAGGCCTGCCACAAACTGATCCCTCAATATCACATCAGGAGGTCCCACTCCTATTTCCCCCACATCATCCCGTTTGGCGATATGTGCGTGTGCCTCTTGTAGCACATTAATGTATTGAGTCACTGACTCCCCCTCCCTCTGAACACAGTAAAACAATCGCATCTGCAATTCCCGGACATTGGTGAGATCCCCATGCATCTCTTCCAAAATCGGCAACACCTTGTTCAGTGTTCATGAAGGGGTGAATCATTACAGAACATCTAGCCTCCCCTTCCAGGGCCATCACAGCAATCTCTGCTTGCATAGCAGGGGCCATAGGATGCATCTTCAACATGCCTTTAACCCATTCAGTCCAGTCCCACAGCATTAAATTACTCCCCGTGAATTTTGGAAGATTGCTGAGCATGGCCCCCATTGGCAAGCTGGACCTCGGGGCACTCATGACCGATTGGTCTGCTGCCTCTGCATTCGTAGACTGCATCCTGCCAAATGTAACAAGGTGGCACGGGGTATAGTCATGGGCGAGTCCCTTAAGGAACAGTCAGTGAGCACACGGCACCTTGTACATGAAAAGACAGGTGAAGTCCTTATCCTGCGGTACAGTCAGTTACCTTCATCACACGTTTACTTAGGGTGCAGGGGACGAGATCTCAGGAAACATCACAAGCCACAGTTCTGTTCCAATGGTAAAACTTTACTGAACATGGGGAAAACAAGACAACGTTTCCTGTACTTTCCCTGCAGCCTCTGTATGTTACATGCCACCAGGTCTTATCCTGGTCCCGAACCCCGTATTTCTCCTGTGTACGATCCCTCAGAGCCAGTGTCCATCCATGCTGCCCGTCAACCTATTGCAGCTTTTATCCCCATGACAGGGGAATCCTTTGTCCTCGATATAGCCCAGGTCTCGCCCTAGGAAAGCCTGCCCGGGCTCTGCTCTAAAAGCAGGAAGTCCTTTCCCTTAGGGTACCGTTACACTTAGCGATGCACCAGCGATCCCGACAACGATATGGATCGCTGGTCCATCGCTAAGTGGTCGCTAGTGAGCTGCCACACAGGCAGATCTCACCAGCAACATCGCAGGGGTCGGGGGTCGCTACTTACCTGTTAGTCGCGGCGATCCTGACGTCCTCCCGCCTGCGTCCACGCGTCGCTCGTCGGCGCCACAGGAAGCCCAGCAGGAAGCGCCCGACGAGAAATGATCCAGGACGTTCTCGCGCGACCAGCGATGAGCAGCGGGGGAGCCAGTCGGAGGTAAGTATCACACATAGCGATATCGCTAGCAATATCGCTGCTACATCACAAAATCGGTGACGTTACAGCGATATTGCTATGGGTAACGGGGGCTTAAGTCTCTGAGGCTTTACACCATACCCCTTTTAACCCCTCCCAACCTTTTAACCCTTGATATTCTTTCACTAAGCTAACAAATACATTTTAAATTACAGTATTAAACATCACATGCAAGAACATTGGAAAAACGCACATTACATTAATACAGTAAAACATTAGGAAGCCGCACATAACACATGTGCTCGTTATTTAGGAGAGAGAAGGCAATTGAGGGTTCCCGCCTCCTCCTTACACTCCTCCCTCCTAAAACATGGTCATCCCTGACCATGATAGCTCCTGTAAGCTTAACGTAAATGGTCAACACTTATAAAACATTAAGAAAGTTAAATAGTTTTTTTTAACCACTTCTTGGGGGTCAACCGTGACCTCAACTCCACTCGGCTGGAGCCCCGGAACCAAAAAGTTCAAGTTCCTTTTATAGTGAGTCTGACTAACTCTGATCCTGTGTCTCCTTGGATCCGTCCGCATAAGGTACCAAATACCAACAGTTCAGAGGTACTACATAGCATCAGTTCGGGCCCATAGTCCAGTCCTTTCCTGCTCTGGGTATCCGAACACAGGAGACCAATAAGAACAAACACTTGCCCAGTGGCCAACTCAGCAGCAGTCCATAAAGTCCTGACCCGGCTCGCTCCTCGGGTCCTCCTGCACAGATCTCTCCACCTCCTTTGAGCAGATCACGGGCCTTTATACACCGTTGGGATGCTTTAAACAGGGGACAGTACAGGGTTAAAAAAAAGTAAAGTTCAAGGTTAAAGCAGTTCAGTTTTTAAAGCAGCTGCACACACAGTCCATAGTGATTAATCCTTGTAGGGTTTCAGCCCTGTAATCCAGCAGGGGATGTGCAACCATACACAAAGAAAACTTGGAGGAGAGGAAATAAACAACAGTCCTTTACTCAGGACCGCACTGACCACCACTGACTCCCAGTCCTGGTGCCATATAGGGCTCACTGCCATTTCAGAGACGCGGAACAGTCTCTTCTATTCAGCAGATGCATCCGGCACAACAACATTCCTTTCTTTTTTTCAAAACAGGGCCACATCAGTCTATGCATGGCTGCTGGTGAGCGTAGTGAGCTGCATTTGGGCCCTGCATAACAATGTATGTGTGAGCCGAAGACCTGCTGGAGGAGGAGTCCCCACTAGAGTTGAGCGACTTTTGCTTTTTTAGGGTCGCGTTTCGTTTCGTGAAACCCGACTTTTCCAAAAGTCGGGTCGAGCAAGATCGTCCGATTATAGGGAAAAGTCGGGGTCGTCCCGAAACACGAAACCCAATGTAAGTCAATGGGGAATAAAAGTCGGCAGTGAGAGGAGGACAGGAAACACACCTACAGTGCCCATTTGAATGCCAAAAGCATCAATTCTTCTTACTTAAGCTTGTCAACCTTAATTAACTTCATAATACAAGTTACGCACTGAAAAATGGGGGTTATTTGGCTAAAGTTGTGGGGGGGGAGGGCTGGCTGCAGGTTTTCATGTGCCCTGGGCGAAAGAGCGCCCCTTTAACACATACCACAACTCATCATGCTCCGATACGGCAGAGAAATAGCGGTATAGTACAATGAAAAATACCTCACTTTTTACATCTCATGACGAGGCCCATCTATTTCTCCATACAGAATCATTGGTCCCATATAATGTTTGAAACAGTATATGATGAGCTCCACATAATGCTACAGTATATGTTGGTCCCCATGGATGAAGCTCCACTGTCTTATGGGCCCAAATAATGCTCCAAACATAATGGGCCCCATTTCTAATGCTCTAGTGTATAATGGGCCCTGTAAATGCTGCTCCAGCGTCTGATGTCCACCTTTGGAATGTTCCAGTGTATGGTGGGCCCCATCTATCATTCTCCAGAGTATAGTGCTCCCCAAAAATTGCTGTCCCAACATAGAAAACAATCAAATAAGTCTCCTCGCTAGGGAATCCCTGTACTTGTCTGGACAGGTGCTGTAGCTTGCTTAACAGCTCGCCAGCCGTTCTCACACCCAGTATGGATTGCACGTGATTGCACAAAGGTTAGAAAGGGTACCGTATCCCTGGATAACATGTATGGATAGCGTACACATTCAAAATATATGTCTATACAGCATGAGGCAGGCTCAGACGGTGTTAGGCCCAGAATGGATTGCACGTGATTGCACAAAGGTTAGAAAGGGTACCGTATCCCCGGATAACATGTATGGATAGCGTACACATTCAAAATATATGTCTATACAGCATGAGGCAGGCTCAGACGGTGTTAGGCCCAGTATGGATTGCACGTCATTGCACAAAGGTTAGAAAGGGTACCGTATCCCCGGATAACATGTATGGATAGCGTACACATTCAAAATATATGTCTATACAGCATGAGGCAGGCTCAGACGGTGTTAGGCCCAGAATGGATTGCACGTCATTGCACAAAGGTTAGAAAGGGTACCGTATCCCCGGATAACATGTATGGATAGCGTACACATTCAAAATATATGTCTATACAGCATGAGGCAGGCTCAGACCGTGTTAGGCCCAGTATGGATTGCACGTCATTGCACAAAGGTTAGAAGGGGTACAGTATCCCCGGATAACATGTATGGATAGCGTACACATTCAAAATATATGTCTATACATCAGGAGGCAGGCTCAGACGGTGTCAGGCACAGTATGGATTTGATGGCCCAGATTACACAGCGGAGGAGCAGGGAGAGGTAAAGATTGCAAATGCTGGGGCCCTGGCCAAGCAAGGGGGGCACACTCGTGGGCGTCGGTACTGGCACTGGGCCCCTCATAGTATAGCGGTGTGTCTGATGGCGGGTGTGCACCACCACCGTCAGAGACACTTGATTGCACTATGAGGGACCCTCTGCCAGTGCCCGCACCCAAGAGTCGGCCTACCCACCTGTCCAGGGCAACGGCACTCGCACGGTGTCGTGCGCTAGGTGGTGACCCCGGCCATGGGGGGGGAGGCAGCACAGTTAGGGAGTTTTAGAAAGTGGCATATGTTGATGTTGGACATTCAACTGATGCAAAAGGCGAAATAGGTGAAGTACCAGGAAGAGGTGGACCAAAGCAAGCCATTTTTCTGTCACCCTATGTGTCATCAGGGGAAGGTGGGACAAAATCCTTGGAAACCCATGCGTGGTTCATTTTAATGAAGGTTAGATCATCCACATTTTGGGTTGACAGACGGGTCTTTTTTTCTGTCAGGATTGATCCAGCTGCACTGAAGACTCTTTCCGATAGCACACTTGCAGCTGGGCAAGCGAGCTCCTGTAAGGCATATTGGGCCAATTCAGGCCAGGTGTCCAGTTTAGCGGCCCAATAGTCAAAGGGGAGTGACCTGTGTGGGAGAACATCGATATGGGAGGAAAAGTAGTTTGTAACCATAGTTGACAACTGCTGTCTCCTGTCACTTTCCATCGATGCAGTATTACCAGTTGTGTGAGCGGTATTTGAAAAATCAGTCCACAACATTGTCATGAAACCCCTGTCTCCAACGCCACTTCTGCTGTGTGCACCACGAACACCTCTGCCAAGCTGCCCCCGGCCCGTATGGCTCGGGTGAGAACCATCACCGCTGCTGTGTGCTGGGAATGCCTCAAGCAACCGATTTACCAGAGTTGCTTGTTTATTAGCCAATATTAGGTCAAGGTTCTCCTGTGGCATGATGTTTTGTAATTTGCCTTTATAGCGTGGATCCAGGATGCTGGCCAACCAGTAGTCGTCATCGTTCATCATTTTGGCAATGCGGGGGTCCCTTTTTAGGATCCGCAAGGCATAATCTGACATGTGGGCCAATGTTCCCGGTGTCAATGATGCACTGCGAGTGCTGGGTGGAGGAGCACTTTCTGGCAAATTCACATCCCTCCAGTCACACACAAACCCTGTACCAGACCTTGCCATGCCAACATTTTCACTTGCCCCACGAGATGCATCCTCCTCCCCTAAGTAATCATCCCCATCATCCTCCTCCTCCTCCTCCTCTTCTTCCTCCACCTCGTCCAGGACAGGTCCCTGAGCAGACAATGGCTGAATGTCATCAAGGATTCCCTCCTCCTCTTCCTCCTCATCAACATTGGCTGCAGACGCCTGCTCCTTAAGGTGCGTCAAAGTTTGCATGAGCAGACGCATAAGTGGGATGCTCATGCTTAGGATGGCGTCGTCTGCGCTTACCAGCCGTGTGCATTCCTCAAAACACTGAAGGACTTTACAAAGGTCTTTCAGCTTCGACCACTGCACGCCTGTCAACTCCATGTCTGCTCTCAAAGTGCCTGGCCGTGTATCCTCCCACAAATGCATTATGGCCTGCCTCTGCTCGCACAGCCGCTCCACCATGTGCAGGGTGGAGTTCCACCTTGTTGCAATGTCGATAATGAGGCGGTGGTTGGGAAGGTGGAGCAATCGCTGCAGCTTCTGCATACGAACGGAGTGTACAGGCGACCGGCGGATGTGCGCGCACAGTCTTCGCACCTTCTGGAGCAGGGCTGTTAACTCCGGATAATTTTTGAGGAAGCACTGCACCACCAGGTTCAAGGTGTGAGCCAAGCAAGGTATGTGGCTGAGTTTTGAAAGGGCTATGGCTGCCACAAAATTACGGCCGTTATCACTAACTACCTTGCCTGCCTCAAGATGTACACTGCCCAGCCATGACTCAGTTTGTCGCTTCAAGTACTCGGCCAGCACCTCGGCGGTGTGTTTGTCGCCCAAACACATCATCTGCAACACAGCCTGCTGACGCTTTCCACTAGCTGCTCGATAGGGGGACACATCGTGTGCAACAGTGGCAGCTGCAGATGGAGTGCTCGTACGACTGCGCTCTGTGGACGAACTGTCGCTTCTGGAGGAGGAGGAGGAGGAGGAGGGTCGAACGCCTACAGCCAACTGTTTCCTAGACCGTGGGCTAGGCAGCACTGTCCCACCACCGCTGTCCCCTGTGGACCCTGCATCCACCACATTAACCCAGTGCGCAGTGATGGACACGTAACGGCCCTGGCCATGCCGACTGGACCATGCATCAGTTGTGAGGTGCACCTTTCCGCTCACTGACTGCTTGAGTGCATGGACAATGCGGTCTTTCACATGATGGTGGAGGGCTGGGATGGCTTTGCGAGAGAAGAAGTGGCAACTGGGTAGGTCATAGCGTGGTACTGCATAGGCCATGAGTTCGCGGAAAGCTGTGCTTTCCACCAACCGAAAGGGCATCATCTCAAACGAGATTAGTTTGGCAATGTGGGCGTTCAAACCCAGTGTACGCGGATGAGAGACTGAGTACTTTCTTGACCTACTCATAGTGTCTGGGAGGGTGAGCTGGACTTGAGAGCTGCATATGGTGGAAGTAGCGGTGGACAGGGCGGACTGAGAGAGGGTTGATGATGGTGATGGAGTTGGTGTTCTTTCTGATGGCCTAGAATCAGTCTTTCGTTGATATAACAGTGGGATTCCCTGACTGCTGTGGCCTTGCAACGACACCTCAACATTTGCTGCTGCGCTAACCGGTGGGCTTACAGTGGGGGAAACAATGTAGCGTTGCTGACTACCTTCGTTGTGATCAGTTGCACATGTGGCACTTGAGGTTTGGTGTTGTGTCCACGCTTGCAAGTGCATGCTGGTTAAATGTCTAAGCATGCAACTGGTATTCAAATTTTTCAGATTTTTCCCTCGGCTAAAGGACTTTGCGCACTTCTTACAGATAACCTTGGCCTGATCATGAGGATTTTGTTCAAAAAACTGCCACACTGCACTCTTCCTACTTTGGCAGACATTTTGCAGCCTAGCACGCTGTGATCTTTTGACCCTCTGGACAAGCTGTCCAGCAACTCTTTTGATGTTTGGAACCTGTCTTTGGAGTGCTCCGGGCCTGCCAGATAACAGCTGTTGCGATGTCGATGTCTGCTGTGGATGCTCCTCATCTGAGCTATTGGAAGCAGCACCCTCTTCCCCCAATGGATGTCAATCTGGGTCAACAACTGGGTCATCCATCACCTCCTCTTCTATGTCATGTGCACCTTTCTCTGTGTCATGGTGTATGGTGGTATAGTGTGCGGGAAGGGGCACCTGAGTCTCATCAGGGTCAAAATCTGGCTCTGTACACTGCGAGGACAATGTAGTGCTCTGAGTGAATGTACCAGCAGAATCATCCATCAGCGGCTGTGCATCAGTGCACTCCATGTCAGATTCATCTTGGCCTGGGTAATTCACCATTTCACTTGATAATCCAGGCATGGTATGTGAAAACAGCTCCATGGAGTAATCAGTAGTATGGCCTGCGTCATCCTTCAATCTTGGTTGGGGTGAAGGACACAAGGAAAGGTGTGGTTCATGAACATGAGCCTCCAATGACGACTCAGTGCTTTTACTTTTTACAACTGAAGAAGAGGAGGCGATAGAGCTGGAGGCTGAGTCAGCAATGTAAGACAAAACTTTTTCCTGATGCTCTGCCTTTAAAAGCGGTTTGCCAACTCCTAGAAAACTAAGCGTTCGAGGCCTTATGTAGACAGACGATGACGCAGGGTTAGCACCTCCTGCATTTGGTCCTATTTTGCTCTTGCCACTACCATCAGATCCACCACCAACACCATCATTACCAGCTGCCAACCCCCGCCCAATTCCACGGCCTCTTCCACCAGCCTTCCTCATTTTTGGTAGAAATGTAGACAAAATCCAACAAACTATATAGTAATGTAAAACAAGGTACAAGGTGTCTATTGGACAGGGGAGTTTTAGAATTTCTGCAGACACTTGTGGACAGTGGACACTTGTGGATTGTGTGCGGCCCACTGATATCTGAGCGCTATGTGACACGCTCGATGGCACAGCTGCCTGTGACCAAAGTGACGAGAGGATAATGGAGATTTTGAATCTCTGCGTACACTTTTGGACACTGGACACTTGTGGATTGTGTGCGGCCCACTGATATCTGAGCGCTATGTGACACGCTCGATGGCACAGCTGCCTGTGACCAAAGTGACGAGAGGATAATGGAGATTTTGAATCTCTGCGTACACTTTTGTACACTGGACACTTGTGGATTGTGTGCGGCCCACTGATATCTGAGCGCTATGTGACACGCTCGATGGCACAGCTGCCTGTGACCAAAGTGACGAGAGGATAATGGAGATTTTGAATCTCTGCGTACACTTTTGGACACTGGACACTTGTGGATTGTGTGCGGCCCACTGATATCTGAGCGCTATGTGACACGCTCGATGGCACAGCTGCCTGTGACCAAAGTGACGAGAGGATAATGGAGATTTTGAATCTCTGCGTACACTTTTGGACACTGGACACTTGTGGATTGGGTGCGGCCCACTGATATCTGAGCGCTATGTGACACGCTCGATGGCACAGCTGCCTGTGACCAAAGTGACGAGAGGATAATGGAGATTTTGAATCTCTGCGTACACTTTTGGACACTGGACACTTGTGGATTGTGTGCGGCCCACTGATATCTGAGCGCTATGTGACACGCTCGATGGCACAGCTGCCTGTGATCAAAGTGACGAGAGGATAAGGGAGATTGGATTGCTTTTAAAAAAGCAGTTTGCGGAGCAGTGGGTAAACAGCAATGCCAGCGTGTCAGGAAGCCTTAAAAGGCAGCCCAACAACCAACACCACTGATACACCACAATATAGCCTCCCCTTGCACTGCACACACAGTGACTTGTGTGTTGTGCAGGCCAAATCGCTAGCAGCAGAAGCAGTTTTTTTGTCTTCTTCCCTGCCTAACGCTCTCCCTACAGAATCAGCAGCAACCTCTCCCTATACTAAGATCGGCAGAAGTAAGATGGCGGTCGGCGTGCACGCCCTTTTATACCCCCTGTGACGCCCACCAAAGCAAGCCAATCACTTGCATGCCCTTCTGAAAGATGGTGGTGATCCGTGCCTATGTCATCACGTTGCCCACAGTGTCCGTGGATCCTGATTGGCTGAAAAAGAGCGCAAAACAAACTTTTGAAACGTGACTTTGGCGCGTAAGTCGCCGACCTCGTGGCCGACCTCATCCTAGGGTCGGGTTTCGTTTCATGAAACCTGACTTTGCCAAAAGTCGGCGACTTTTGAATTTTTTTCGACCCGTTTCGCTCAACTCTAGTCCCCACTACTTCTTTTACTTCATGCCCCCTCCAGCGGCGGTCCTATACCTCCCAGAACTTCCTGCTCTGGTGGCTCAACTGCGGTGGCCACATTCTGTTCAAGCGCCGCTTCCTCCTGGCTAGCTGCAGGAGCTGCAACCGTTGCAGTCGGCCGCACATCATTTCAGGCTGCACGTGCCTGTCATTCCTCCAGGCTGGAGATCATGCTGACGGCCACTGCATATGGCCCCCGTGGTCCCTGCTCCTTGCTAAACAGTACTCGGTCCCATTCCTGTATGGGGCCGTCACAGCAAATAGACTCGGCGTTGATGTAAACCTTCTCTCGGGGCTCAGGCTTGTTGATCAAGCCATCTCCCCGGGAGGGTTGGAAGTACTTAATGTAACCATGAGTTACCTGGTCTGACATGGCTCTCTTCGCACGACCGTGTGAACCGGGAACTACAGTCGCGATGACCCCTCTCAGAACAACATACAAGATCTTTCGGGCCGTTTCCGGTTCAGGCTCTGCCAGTCCCGCGAGATCCTCATCCTCGACAGCCTGCTTTTCTGACCACTCGCTCATCCACCAGGTCCCGAAGTGCAGGCCCATTTCCACCCGGGCCACAGATCGCTTCCAGTCCAGGTGTCCGATGCCACCGTGGAAGGACATGCTTCACCTCTGCATGTTGTCAGGCAATGGTGTCTCCTTTCCCAACATGCTGGCTTGTAATTTTGGGCTCCTCCTGTTCGTTGGTGCAGTCTCTTCCGGCTGCTCCACCTGTTTCCTCAAACTCTGTTGTAAAGGCTGAAGCTTCTTCTTCACCCGCACCCATTTCGGGCGGGCATTAGTCACAGTGGGATGTGGCCTCGACTCAGGCCATGGCTGCCTTCCTTTTAGCACCAGCTTCTTTCCAAGACAGCCATGATGGACGGCACCCCACTCCATTCTCACGCCACTGACTGTCTCCTTCTCAACAGTATTTGGCGCCATCTTGAACCACAACTCAGTCATCAGTTCACAAGTCTCAGGAATCTTTTCCACCAATCCTGTAGCTGCATGGCTTCTGGATTCGATCCTGCCGACTACTCCAAATGTAAGCAGGTACAGGGATGCAGTAATGCAGGGAACGCAGAGCAAGGGTTAACAACAATGCGGTTTAATTTATGACAAAAATGAAGTCCTCCCAGGGAGGCAACAGGTGATTAACAATAGAATTATGGTATAACACAATAATCATTTTAATAAACAACTTATCGTGACCTCTCTGTTCCTCAATTGCATGCAGTCTGATGAGAGTTGTAATACTGGCAACAGCTGGCACGGCATCTTCAGGCGTAACCCGCCAATACATGATCCAGCTTCTGGCAGCAACGGGCAGTCACTGGTTTTGCCCGTTTAGCCCCTAGTCCATTAATCTGCACCACACACTGTCCGAGCGCCCGAAGCTCTGCGTGCTCACTGGTTCTGCGGGGCCCTCACGTAACCTCTGCCCGGTCTCAACTCCACACACGCTCTCTCCTCGCAGAGCGTGGTGCACACCTGCTTCCTCTCCCTGCTGGCGGGAAACTCTGCTCTTTTCCCTTGCTTTCTGCTCTCCCCCGGGTCTCGTCACACCACCTCTCACCAGGAGATGGGTCTTGTCCGATTCCCCATTCTTTCCCATGGCAACACTGGACGCAGCTTTGATAGACCCGGCATTGCGCAGGTGCCCACAGTCCGGTCTTCCTCCTTACACTCTCACATGTTGAATGGGCTAACCACTATATCTGGTCCCATCCTGCTCCCAGCAGAGGGGCCCCAAGCTCTACATCTGGTCCCATCCTGCTCCCGCATGGTGGAGGGGCCAATCGCTACATGTGGTCCTGTCCTGCTCCTGCCCGGTGGAAGGGCCCAAGTACTACATTCAACCCTGTCTTGCTCCCGTTCACCACAAGGGCCCCAAGCACTACATTCAGTTCCATTCCACTCTGGCCTGGTGGAGGGGCCCAAGCGCTATGTCGCTCCCTTCCTGCTCAGGACAGCAGAGAAGCCCCAAGCATTACATCTGGTCCTGTCTTGCTTTAGGCCGGTGGAAAGGCACCGGACCATGTGTGGCCGCAGTCTTGGTGTTTCCGTAACGTGTTTCCATACATTGTGCTATTCAGAGCTGTTGTTTGGTGAAGGTTGTCATTAGCGTTTCTGTGGATCATGAATGGAGGAATGAGGGATCTCACACTGACCACAGCGTCAGCCAGAAATTAGCGCCATTGTCTGAACGCAGTCACATGACCGGCTCGGAGGGTAAACAGAAAAATGCATAGGAATAATAATTATGGGAATATTGCGGACACAAAGGCTCGGCAGCAGGCGGCCCCGGCTCGCTCTGCACACAACTTTCCTTCATTATCTACGCTTCGTACAAGTAGGAAACATGGCTCGTGGCCACAAGAAAAGCAATCAAGATTTCCGTGCTCCCAGCATGCAGCGCTATTAGCCGGCAGGGCCAGCGTCCCCGGCTCATCTCACATTCCTCTCACCTTGTCTCTGTTTGTTTTGTCAATGACTGAAGATGAGGAAACATGAATTATAGAAGGTTCTTCATTAGCCACGGATATTTCCGGACCCTCCATATAAGTATTTAATACGCCGCTCCTGAGATCTCGCGCCCATCACATTGACTTAAAGTGACGGCAAACCTTAATTGGAAGAAGTCAGCAGTGGAGACTCTTCAAGAATTCCCTGAGCGGAGTCTGGGGCGCCCAGAAGACCCCACTACATATATAAGGTAGACATCCCCCCACACTGTCTACACTCAGCCCTGTACTCTGCATATATACAGTAGACATCCCCCACACCGACCGCGCCAGTGTCATATAGAGCACTACAGTCATGTCCAAAAGTTTAGAGAATGACACAAATATTAATTTTTACAAAGTCTACTGCTTCATTTTTTCTAATGGCAATTTGCATATACTCCAGAATGTTATAAAGAGTGATCAGCTTAACAGCAATTACTTGCAAAGTCAATATTTGCCTAGAAAATTTACTTTATCCCCCAAAACACATTTCAACATCATTGCAGCCCTGCCTTAAAAGGACCAGCTAACATCGTTTCAGTGATTGCTCCATTAACACAGGTGTGGGTGTTGATGAGGACAGGGCTGGAGATCAACCTGTCATGATTAAGTAAGAATGACACCACTGGACACTTTAAAAGGAGGCTGGTGCTTGGCATCATTGTTTCTCTTCTGTTAACCATGGTTATCCCTAAAGAAACACGTGCAGTCATCATTGCACTGCACAAAAATGGCCTAACAGGGAAGAGTATTGCAGCTAGAAAGATTGCACCTCAGTCAACAATCTATCGCATCATCAAGAACTTCAAGGAGAGAGGTTCTCTTGTTGCCAAAAAGGCTCCAGGGCGCCAAGAAAGACCAGCAAGTGCCAGGACCGTCTCTTAAAAGTTTTTCAGCTGCGGGATCGGGCTACCAGCAGTGCAGAGCTTGCTCAGGAATGGCAGCAGGCTGGTGTGAGTGCATCTGCACTCACTGTGAGGCGGAGACTCTTGGAGCAAGGCCTGGTCTCAAGGAGGGCAGCAAAGAAGCCACTTCTCTCCAGAAAAAACATCATGGACAGACTGATATTCTGCAAGAGGTACAGGGAGTGGACTGCTGAGGACTGGGGTAAAGTCATTTTCTCTGATGAATCCCCTTTTCGATTGTTTGGGACATCTGGAAAACGGCTTATTCGGAGAAGACCAGGTGAGCGCTGCCACCAGTCTTGTCTCATGCCGACTGTCAAGCATCCTGAAACCATTCATGTGTGGGGTGGCTTCTCAGCCAAGGGAATGGGCTCTCTCTCAGTCTTGCCTAAAAACACAGCCATGATAAAGAATGGTACCAGAATGTCCTCCAAGAGCAACTTCTCCCAACCGTCCAAGAGCAGTTTGGCGATCAACAATGCCTTTTTCAACATGATGGAGCACCTTGCCATAAAGCAAAGGTGAGAACTAAATGGCTCAGGGAACAAAACATAGAGATTTTGGGACCATGGCCTGGAAACTCCCCAGATCTTAATCCCATTGAGAACTTGTGGTCAATCATCAAGAGACGGGTGGACAAACAAAAACCTTCAAATTCAGACAAAATAAAAGCATTGATTTTGCAAGAATGGACTGCTATCAGTCAGGATTTGATCCAGAAGTTGATTGAGAGCATGCCAGGGAGAATTGCTGAGGTCCTGAAGAAGAAGGGTCAACACTGCAAATATTGACTTGCTGCATTAACTCATTCTAACTGTCAATATAACCTTTTGTTACTCATAATATGATTGCAATTATATTTCTGTATGTGATAAAAACATCTGACAAACACACATAAAAACCAGAGGCCAGCAGATCATGTGAAAATATATTTGTGTCATTCTCTAAACTTTTTGCCATGACTGTACTCTGTATATACTGTGTATGATGGAGGGTGGACTGACTGATGACATCACGCATAATAATAATAATCTTAATTTTTATATAGCACTAACATATTCCGCAGCGCTTTACAGTTTGCACACATTATCATCACTGCCCCCATGGGGCTCACAATCTAAATTCCCTAACTGCATGTCTTTTGGAATGAAACCCACGCAAACACGGGTAGAACATACAAACTCCTTGCAGATGTTGTCATGGGTGGGATTCGAACCCAGGACTCCAGCCCTGCAAGGCTGCAGTGCTATCCACTGAGCCACCGTGCTGCCCATAGTGGACTGACTGATGACATCACACGTCTTCCTGGTCTAGGCCTATGACGGTGGACTGACTGATGACATCACACATCTACTTGGTCTAGGCCTATGACGGTGGACTGACTGATGACATCACATATCTACTTGGTCTAGGCCTATGATGGACGGTGGACTGACTGATGACATCACACATCTTCCTGGTCTAGGCCTATGACGGTGGACTGACTGATGACATCACATATCTACTTGGTCTAGGCCTACGATGGACGGTGGACTGACTGATGGCATCACACATCTTCCTGGTCTAGGACTATGATGGAGGGTGGATTGACTGATGACATCACACATCTACCTGGTCTAGGCCTATGACGGTGGACTGACTGATGACATCACATATCTACCTGGTCTAGGACTATGACAGAGGGTGGACTGACTGATGACATCACACATCTACCTGGTGTATGCTTATGATGGGCGGTGGACTGACTGATGACATCACACATCTACCTGGTGTATGCTTATGATGGGCGGTGGACTGACTGATGACATCACACATCTACCTGGTGTATGCTTATGATGGGCGGTGGACTGACTGATGACATCACACATCTTCCTGGTGTATGTTTATGATGGGCGGTGGACTGACTGATGACATCACACATCTACCTGGTCTAGGACTATGACAGAGGGTGGACTGACTGATGACATCACACATCTACCTGGTGTATGCTTATGATGGGCGGTGGACTGACTGATGACATCACACATCTACCTGGTGTATGCTTATGATGGGCGGTGGACTGACTGATGACATCACACATCTACCTGGTGTATGCTTATGATGGGCGGTGGACTGACTGATGACATCACACATCTTCCTGGTGTATGTTTATGATGGGCGGTGGACTGACTGATGACATCACACATCTACCTGGTGTATGCTTATGACAGACGGTGGACTGACTGATGACATCACACATCTTCCTGGTGTATGCTTATGATGGGCGGTGGACTGACTGATGACATCACACATCTACCTGGTGTATGCTTATGACAGACGGTGGACTGACTGATGACATCACACATCTACCTGGTGTATGCTTATGATGGGCGGTGGACTGACTGATGACATCACACATCTTCCTGGTGTATGTTTATGATGGGCGGTGGACTGACTGATGACATCACACATCTACCTGGTGTATGCTTATGATGGGCGGTGGACTGACTGATGACATCACACATCTTCCTGGTGTATGTTTATGATGGGCGGTGGACTGACTGATGACATCACACATCTTCCTGGTGTATGTTTATGATGGGCGGTGGACTGACTGATGACATCACACATCTTCCTGGTGTATGCTTATGATGGGCGGTGGACTGACTGATGACATCACACATCTACCTGGTGTATGCTTATGACAGACGGTGGACTGACTGATGACATCACACAGCTGACCGAGCTTTTCTGTCCAGACAGGTAGTATTTATTGCAGGCAGGAAAGGGTTAAGTAACAACTAAATAATATACAAATGAGAAGAGACAAGAAAGCGGCGGCGTCAATCCTCCGTCCTGGTGTTTATGAGGCTGATTGCTTCATTTGTACAATCGGACAATATTTTCAAACAGATCTTTCATCTTTGCGGAGATGAATGGCGCTCACCTACGTCTCTGCCTTCATTTTTTCCTTTCTTTAATTCTGAAACATTTTCCGTTTCTGCTGCGGCTCCTGCTCAGCAAATTGAGAAGATCTTGAAAAGAATATTTCTGTTTGAAAAGGAATTAAGCTTCCCCTGAAAGGCTTCTTAAAGGTTGTGATATTCACAGGCCGATAAAGCGCCACCTTTTTTAATGAAATTCTAATTAGCAATTTTCTGCACTCCTCCATTAGTCGGATCAGATTAGACGCATTTGCACAGTCTTCCTTTTAATTAACTGCGCTTATAACGAGTTTGCAGCAATTGTCAGCGGCTGCGAGTAGCGGCTGAATGCAGAAGACGTGTGAACCGTCAGAGGTGGATGGGGTCCCGGTACTAATGTCACCGTCATGTAGAGTGCACTCAGCACATGGCCCCTCTCATGGCACAGACATGTGGATGCCTCTCGCTACTACTACCCCACATATCAGCTGTGATACAGGCTGAGAACACATCAACGTGACGCCCACAGAGCAAAACATCACTGCCAGATCCTCTACAGACAACCATGGGCTATAGGTAGTGCCAACTCAGTGGAAAAGCTGTCACTCTGGCCTCTTCACATCTCCTCCATCAGCCGTCTCTCTGGCCTCTTCATGTCTCCCCTATCAGCCATCTCAGTAACCTAGTCATATCTCTACCATCAGACATCTCTTTAGCCTCTTCATGTCTCCTCCATCAGCCGTCTCTCTGGTCACTTTATGGCTACTCCATCAGCTGCCTCTGTAACCTCGTCACATCTACTCCTTCAGCCATCTCTGACTTCAGCCTGTCTTCTCCATGAACTGTTTTTCTGGAACCTTGAGGTCTTTTCCATAAGCCATCTCGGTAATCTCGTCGCATCTCCAACAGCCAACTCTCTGGCCTCTTCACATCTCCTCCATCAGCCGTCTCTATAACCTCATCAAATATACTCAGGGGTGGATTAAGGGTAGCCAGGGCCCCGGGCTGTTCTGACTCTGTGGGCCCCCCGATCATGTGACGGGGTCATGTGATGGGGTCATGCGACGGGGTCATGGAGGTCAGTGCCCAGAGATGGCTTACATAATGAGGACAAGCCGCGGGCAAACAATAGCCACAGAAGAAATGGACATCTAATCCGAAAAATGCCGCGCTTCTGCCAGGCGGCTGCTGCATCACCAGGTCATCACAGGGAGAAGACAGTGGGAGAGGGAATCCCCACACCAAAGAGGCATTTCACTCCCCCAGCAGACAAATCAATGACTGAAGCCTGGAACTCTGTGAGCAGTGTCATAATCAGTGGCCACAGACGAGATCTGCTAGCCACATGGAGAATACAGCTGGCCCATCAACCCATCACCCCAGAAGCCATCACAGACTTGTACTGGGGATGAGCGATGTGCATGGATCTATAGATCTGGGGGATCTCCTCCAGAACCAGAGACCATTGTGCTCCCGGGAGATCAGTGCCTGGTAACATACATGACAGGGGCAAGTGGCCCCACAGGACAGGGAGCAGGGGCATCACAGGGGCAGGGGGTCCCACAGGACAGGGAACAGGGGCAGGGGGTGCCACAGGACAGGGAACAGGGGCAGGGGGTGCCACAGGACAGGGAGCAGGGGCATCACAAGGGAAGGGGGTGCCACAGGACAGGGAACAGGGGCAGGGGGTGCCACAGGACAGGGAGCAGGGGCATCACAGGGGCAGGGGGTCCCACAGGACAGGGAACAGGGGCAGGGGGTCCCACAGGACAGGGAACAGGGGCAGGGGGTGCCACAGTACAGGGAGCAGGGGCATCACAAGGGAAGGGGGTGCCACAGGACAGGGAGCAGGGGCATCACAAGGGAAGGGGGTGCCACAGGACAGGGAGCAGGGGCATCACAGGGGCAGGGGGTCCCACAGGACAGGGAAAAGGGGCAGGGGGTGCCACAGGACAGGGAGCAGGGGCATCACAGGGGCAGGGAGTGCCACAGGACAGGGAGCAGGGGCATCACAGGGGCAGGGGGTCCCACAGGACAGGGAACAGGGGCAGGGGGTGCCACAGGACAGGGAGCAGGGGCATCACAGGGGCAGGGGGTGCCACAGGACAGGGAGCAGGGGCAGGGGGTGCCACATGACAGGGAGCAGGGGCAGGGGGTGCCACAGGACAGGGAACAGGGGCAGGGGGTGCCACAGGACAGGGAGCAGGGGCATCACAAGGGAAGGGGGTCCCACAGGACAGGGAACAGGGGCAGGGGGTGCCACAGGACAGGGAGCAGGGGCATCACAAGGGAAGGTGGTCCCACAGGACAGGGAACAGGGGCAGGAGGTGCCACAGGACAGGGAGCAGGGGCATCACAGGGGCAGGGGGTCCCACAGGACAGGGAACAGGGGCAGGGGGTCCCACAGAACAGGGAACAGGGGCATCACAAGGGAAGGGGGTGCCACAGGACAGGGAGCAGGGGCATCACAAGGGAAGGGGGTGCCACAGGACAGGGAGCAGGGGCATCACAGGGGCAGGGGGTGCCACAGGACAAGGAGCAGGGGCATCACAGGGGCAGGGAGTGCCACAGGACAGGGAGCAGGGGCATCACAGGGGCAGGGGGTCCCACAGGACAGGGGACATGGGCAGGGGGTGCCACAGGACAGGGAGCAGGGGCATCACAGGGGAAGGGGGTGCCACAGGACAGAGAGCAGGGGCATCACAGGGGAAGGAGGTGCCACAGGACAGGGAGCAGGGGCATCATAGGGGCAGGGGGTGCCACAGGACAGGGAGCAGGGGCATCACAGGAGAAGGAGGTGCCACAGGACAGGGAGCAGGGGCATCACAGGGGCAGGGGTCCCACAGGACAGGGAACAGGGGCAGGGGGTGCCACAGGACAGGGAGCAGGGGCATCACAGGGGAAGGGGGTGCTACAGGACAGGGAGCAGGGGCATCACGGGGGAAGGGGGTGCCACAGGACAGGGAGCAGGGGAATCACAGGGGAAAGAGGTGCCACAGGACAGGGAGAAGGGGCATCACAGGGGAAGGGGGTGCCACAGGACAGAGAGCAGGAGCATCACAGGGGCAGGGGGTGCCACAGGACAGGGAGCAGGGGAATCAGAGTGACAGTGGGTCTCACAGGACAGGGGACAGGGGCATCACAAGGGCAGGTGGCCCCATGGGGCAGGAGATAGGGGGTCCCATGGGGGCAGAGGGTTCTACAGGACAGGGGGCAGGCAGCACCACATCACAATGCTCTTCTGTGCCCCCCATCTCTGCACTGGCACTGCCCGGGGCATCACCCGCCCCTGGCACTACTACAAGGCTGGCAGCAGGTTCAGCACAGTTTATGGCACCAGAGCGAAGCTTGTCCTCCGGGGCCCTGCTCACACTGACATGTGGGGGGCCACACTTTTACCTGTGGACAGATGTCCCTCTGACCTTCCAGCACCATTCCTGAGCTCTTTACCTTGGCAGTTCCGGCAGTCCAGTTCTTGTTCCATTGTCATTGCCGTTCTGGCTCAGTGTCAGGCAGCCACCCTCTTCCTCCCTCCCCCGGGCTACGGGGCGTGACATCACCGCTGCACAAGAGCCACCTCTCTCATGCCGTCTGTCGGCTCAATCTGCGGGGTGCAGGAAGCGGGTGACTTCACTGGGAGGGGGGAGGAGCGGCGGCGAAGGGGTGAGCAGAGGCCAGATGCACTGGTCACATGATGTGTGTGTACGTCTCTCTGCTTGTGAATGTGTCAGGTGCTGCTGGGGAGGAAGCAGACAGGTCGGCGCGTCCTCTCACTAACCGTTGGTGCCAGTGGCGGATTATAATGGGGCGATTTACCCTGGGCTGGTGGGCCCCCCCACACCACTGGGCCCTGGGCTATCACCCAGATTGACCTCATTATAATCCGCCACTGAATATACTCCATCAGCCATCTCTCTGGTCTCTTCACGTCTCCTCCATTAGCCATCTCTGTAACCTCCTCACATCTCTAACAGCCAATTCTCTGGCCTCTTCACATCGCCTCCATCAGCCGTCTCTCTGATCTCTTCATGTCTCCTCCATCAGCCGTCTCTGTAACCTCGTCAAATCTCCTACATCAGCCATCTCTCTGGCCTCTTCATGTCTCCTCCATTAGCCATCTCTGTAACCTTGTCACATCTCTACCATCCTATTCTCTGGCATCTTCATCTCTCCTCCATCAAGTGTCTCTCTGACCTCTTCATGTCTCTGTGGCACCTCTGAGGTTTCAGTCGCCACAGAGGTACTGCACCTCATTCTGAGACGTAGTATCCCACTATCCAGGTAAGATGGAGACACCTGACCACACTCTGACACCTGCATCCCACACACACTTAGAACAGCAGGGCACCCTATGTGACCCCTGCTTGGTTCATGAAGGGTGTTGGGAGGTGGTTGGAGCTTAGGTTTAGAGCGGAGAACTGTAGGAAGTTAGGACAGTTCCCGTTAGGGGGAGGAAGTGAGAGGACATAGTTGGAGCAGCTCCTAGTCAGGAGGAGCTGCTGGATGGAGTAGCTTTGGGAGGAAGTTCCCTGAAGGGGGAGTGGGGGTCTCCCAGAGACACGGGTGGAGAGTGCTCTCCGTGGGGCTCATTACACGCTGACGGAAATCAGGTGTGGGAGAATCCAGTGGAGTGGACAACAGGACTTAACTCATAGCTGTGGCAACTTTAGGGGCCACAGAGAACAACCACAGTTATCTTCTCCTGAAAGGCAGCCAGAAGGAATCAAGGAAACGTAGTGGGTCACGCTGTCCGACAGGATTCGTGGCAGCTGGCCTGGAACACTTACTGTGAGGTGTTGGAAGGGAAGGCAAGTGGAAAGCAGCACTGTGGAGACAGCCAGGCACATATTGAAGGGAGTGCTGGAAAGGTGTACTTCATTTGTGTGGGAGTTGACTGAGCCCCTCAGCTGGAGAACACGGCACTAAAGCGGGCATCTGTGTGCACCAGACACTGTGAGTAAAGCTGTGTCCTTTGAATTCTTGCCTCAACACTCACTCAGCACTGCTACATCTTCCATCAGCAACCATTGCATCTTTAACCAATTACCACTTGTCACGTGCCCCGTCCTGAGTGACACGGCCAGCCGGCCGGTAACTGATACAACAGGACGCAGCACGTGTAATTGTCCTATGTGACACGGCCCGCAGGCCGGTAACTAATACAATAAGACAAGGGGAATAGGGAAAACCTGGGTAACAATAACAATGGTGGCCCTGCGAAAGAGAATAGGTACGTGGAGACCTCCTCTCCTGCACTCCCCTGAGTCAGTGTCTCTACACTCCTAACGTTCCCTAGGCTGGTTCCGCACCGGGCGCCGATCAGGAACTTCAAAACCCTGACTCGCCCTGCACCTAAACCCTCACTAGGGAATTGGTCGGTGCGGAAACTAATCCCACCATTGCACTAAACACACATAAGGAAAAGTGACATAACAGGGGAACACCACTTAGCTTTGCTCTGTTGGTTATGCTCCCAGCAACAGAGCCCATCACCTGCGTGCATCTTTTCCTCCACTGTATCCGACATCTGGGTGCACTGTCCAGAAACGGACCTTCTCAGCATCATAGTGCAGCCTTGGAGCAAATAGAGTCCACACCTGTGTGCAGCTGTCCAGAAACAGAGTCCCGCAAATGAGTCCAGCTTTTCTGCCAAAAAGTCCAGCATGCTTGAGTCCAGCTCTCAGCAACAACATCCAGCATTTTGAGTGCAGCTCTACACCATAGCTGCTACTCCACCAATCCATGCATGAACTCCTTGCTGACACCATAACTGCGACTCCACCACGCCATGCCAGCACTCCTTGCAGACACCATAGCTGACACTCCAGGGATCTCACTGAGCTGTCCGTGACTCTCCTTTAGCTCCATCCTTCACCCAGGCTTGCTTGCAAATGAATACTTTATCACCAACACTGATTAACACACCTGATACTCTCTTATAGAGCTATCAACCTGTTACATAATTACGTGCACAAACTAAGGTAACCAAAGTGCAATGACCCTAATGGCCACAGGGGGCAAAACCACCTTTGGCACACAGCCAAGGGAAAAAAAAGGTTACTTTGTGCATTTACTCTGTCAGATCCAACCTGGATCATGACACCACTGCCCTGGGACTCCACTCTGTCTGTGGAGAGCTTTACCAACTCTGCTGCATCACCATCAGTCCCAGTGGATCTGCACTGCAGCGCTAGTCACTATTGACCAGATACCATGGGTGGCGTCACAAACTCATTACAAAAACTCTTTATTTTTCATTCCCTTGTAAATACACCCCTTTTATTGGATGCCCAGGGCCACAGGCCGTGTCACCGCTGCTGTGACGCTGCCCCTTTAAGAAATCGGTCCACTACCAAGTACCCCACTGCCCTGGTGGGCACTCCATCTCCTCTATGAGCCATCATTCTGGCCTCCTTATGGCTCCTCCATCATCAGTCTCTATATCCTCGTAACATCTACTCCATCAGCCATCTTCCTGGTCTTTTAACATCTTTACAATCAGCCATGTATCTGCTCTCTTCATGTCTCCTCAGTCAGTTGTCTCTCTACCCGTCTCCTCCAGTACCCACCTCTACGGCGTCTTAATTTCTCCTCCATCATCCATCTTTCTGGCCTCTTCACATCTCCTCCATCAGCAGTCTCTCCAACCTCTTCACGTTTTCTCTGTCATCCGTCTCCCCTGCCTGTTCATGTCACCTCTATCAGCTTTCTCTGACCTCTGCATGTTTCTTCCATAAGCCTTCTTCCTGACATCTTCACATCGATTCCGTCAGCTGTCTCTCTGGCTGTCAGGTAAATAACCCAACTTTTTGTTTCCACTTTCAGTTCCAGTTAGGAACTTGCAGCTTTCTGGCGCCCCCTTAACCTCTGGTCAGTTAGGGAACTACTCCTAGGGTAAATAGTTGCTGGAAAGGCTGCCTTGTCGCGTACTGCCTATTGGGCACTCTGCAGTGAAAGCAGAGTGTATCACCAGTCCCAGGCAGGAAAAACACACATAAATCTCTGATCCGTCACTGCCAGGGTTCCCCCGATAACACAAGGAAGCTTCGCTCCCACCAGTTCCTTGTTTGATACTAAAGCCTTTATCAGGTCAGGGACCAACCCACAGGTAGTGTGATTTGGTGCGGAGTACGTTTCGGTTTGGTCATAGAGCAAGGAGAACTAAACTAGTAAATTATATAAGGTTACTCCAGAAAATAAGGGCAGTGTTTACAAAAATACGAAAGATATTACAAATAGAGACAAAATAGAGTATGTACAGACAGTTACAAATAAAAAGGATTAAAGTAGGAAACTTACTATATCTCAGTCACAGTTATGGCTAGAGTTGAGCGACTTTTGGTTTTTTAGGGTCGAGTTTCGTTTCGTGAAACCCGACTTTTCCAAAAGTCGGGTCGAGCAAGATCGGCCGATTATAGGGAAAAGTCGGGGTCGTCCCGAAACACGAAACCCAATGTAAGTCAATGGGGAATAAAAGTCGGCAGTGAGAGGAGGACAGGAAACACACCTACAGTGCCCATTTGAATGCCAAAAGCATCAATTCTTCTTACTTAAGCTTGTCAACCTTAATTAACTTCATAATTAGTGTTGAGCGATAATGTCCGATACTTAAAAGTATCGTATCGGATGGTATCGGCCGATCTAAAAAAAATATCGGGTATCGCCGATTCCGATACCGGAAGTCCCATTCAAGTCTATGGGACTTCCGGTATCGGAATAAGAAAAACCCTATTTTTGCCTTGTACAGCCTCTCTGGGGTCTGTACGGGCCTTTCGGGGGGCTGTGCCGGCCTGCCGGGGGGGGTCTGTGCAGGCTCCGGTGGTCTGTGCAGGCCTGCCGGTGGTCCGTGCAGGCTCCGGTGGTCTGTGCAGGCCTGCCGGGGGGGCTGTGCCGGCCTGCCGGTGGTCTGTGCAGGCTCCGGGGGTCTGTGCCGGCCTGCCGGGGGGGCTGTGCCGGCCTGCCAGTGGTCTGTGCAGGCTCCGGGGGTCTGTGCCGGCCTGCCGGGGGGCTGTGCCGGCCTGCCGGTGGTCTGTGCAGGCTCCGGTGGTCTGTGCCGGCCTGCCGGGGGGCTGTGCCGGCCTGCCGGTGGGCTGTGCAGGCTCCGGGGGTCTGTGCCGGCCTGCCGGGGGGCTGTGCTGGCCTGCCGGTGGGCTGTGCAGGCTCCGGGGGTCTGTGCAGGATCGTCCGATGGGACTACAAGTCCCATCGGGCGATGCCTGCTACCATGACAGTGATTGACACATTAGCCAATGATGGGACAGTAGTAGTCCCATCATCCGGCTAATGTGTTGAATGTAAAAAAAAAAAAAAAAAAATTACATGCTACATACATGCTACATACATACTACATGCAACATGCATACTACATACATACTACATACATAATACATATATACTACATGCATGCAACATACATACAACATATATACTACATGCATGCAACATACATACTACATATATACTACATGCTACATACATGCTACATACATACTACATGCATGCTACATACATACTACATACATAATACATATATACTACATGCATGCAACATACATACAACATATATACTACATGCATACTACATATATACTATATATGCTACATGTAACATACATACTACATATATACTACATGCAACATACATACTACATACATGCTACATACTACATACATAATACATATATACTACATGCATGCAACATACATACAACATATATACTACATGCATACTACATATATACTATATATACTACATGTAACATACATACTACATATATACTACATGCTACATACATGCTACATACTACATACATGCTACATACATACTACATACATAATACATATATACTACATGCATGCAACATATATACTACATGCATGCAACATGCATACTACATATATACTATATATACTACATGTAACATACATACTACATATATACTACATGCTACATACATGCTACATACTACATACATGCTACATACTACATACATAATACATATATACTACATGCATGCAACATACATACAACATATATACTACATGCATACTACATATATACTATATATACTACATGTAACATACATACTACATATATACTACATGCTACATACATACTACATACATGCTACATACCACATGCATGCAACATGCATACTACATATATACTGCATATATACTACATGCATGCAACAAATATATAAACTACATACAATACATACATATAGACATACAGTACAAATAATATAGAGTACATACTCACCGTCACTTGTCACTTTGATCCCCGAAGCCATTGTCCCCTTGAGGAATAAATATCAAAATAAAAAAACACCAAAATACTTACCCCGATCCGCAGAAGTCCACGAGGGTCCCACGTCGATCTTGCATGGAGATCTTGTCAACAGTCGATCTTGTCAACAGTGTGATGCAGCAGCAAAAAAGGCAAATGCAGTTCTAGGATGTATTAACAGAAGCATACAGTCTAGATCACGTGAAGTCATTATTTCACTCTACTCCTCTTTGGTCAGACCTCATCTGGAATATTGTGTCCAGTTTTGGGCACCACATTTTAAAAAAGACATCAACAAACTGGAGCAAGTTCAGAAAAGAGCGACCAGAATGGTGACCGGTCTGCAAACCCTGTCTTATGAGGAAAGGTTGCAGGATTTGGGAATGTTTAGTTTGCAAAAGAGAAGACTGAGAGGAGACTTAATTGCTGTCTACAAATATCTAAAGGGCTGTCACATTGTAGAAGGATCAACTTTATTCTCATTTGCACAAGGAAAGACTAGAAGCAATGGGATGAAACTGAATGGGAGGAGACACAGATTAGATATTAGAAAAAACTTTTTGACAGTTAGAGTGATCAATGAGTGGAACAGGCTGCCACGAGAAGTGGTGAGTTCTCCTTCAATGGAAGTCTTCAAACAGAGGCTGGACAGACATCTGACTGGGATGATTTAGCGAATCCTGCTTTGAGCAGGGGGTTGGACCAGATGGCCCAGGAGGTCCCTTCCAACTCTATGATTCTATGATTCTATGATTCTATGAGAACAGCAGCATCAGCTGATGCTACCATTCTCTACCAGCTCCAGGAATACAATGACGGAAGGTAGGTATCCTTCCGCACTGTATTCCTCCACCACTTTAAAAAAAAAGTCCCTAGTCTCACTTTATGCCATTGCTGCGTGGGAATTTTTAAAGTGGTGGAGGAATACAGTGCGGAAGGATACCTACCTTCCGTCATTGTATTCCTGGAGCTGGTAGAGAACGGTAGCATCAGCTGATGCTGCTGTTCTCGACGCAAGATGGACGTGGGACCCTCGTGGACTTCTGCGGATCGGGGTAAGTATATTGGTGTTTTTTTATTTTGATATTTATTCCTCAAGGAGACAATGGCTTCGGGGATCAAAGTGACAAGTGACGGTGAGTATGTACTCTATGTTATATGTACTGTATGTCTATATGTATGTATTGTATGTAGTATATATGTATGTTGCATGCATGTAGTATATATGCAGTATATATGTAGTATGCATGTTGCATGCATGTAGTATATATGTTGTATGTATGTTGCATGCATGTAGTATATATGTTGTATGTATGTTGCATGCATGTAGTATATATGTAGTATGTATGTAGCATGTATGTAGTATGTAGCATGTATGTAGCATGCATGTAGTATGTAGCATGTATGTAGTATGCATGTTGCATGTAGTATGCATGTTACATGTAGTATATATGTAGTATGTATGTAGCATGTATGTAGTATGTAGCATGCATGTAGTATGTAGCATGTATGTAGTATGCATGTTGCATGTAGTATGTATGTTACATGTAGTATATATGTAGTATGTATGTAGTATGTATGTAGCATGTATGTAGTATGTAGTATATATGTGGTATGTATGTTACATGTAGTATATATAGTATATATGTAGTATGCATGTAGTATATATGTTGTATGTATGTTGCATGCATGTAGTATATATGTATTATGTATGTAGTATGTAGCATGTATGTAGCATGTAGCATGTATGTAGCATGTAGTATATATGTAGTATGTATGTTACATGTAGTATACATAGTATATATGTAGTATGCATGTTGCATGCATGTAGTATATATGTTGTATGTATGTTGCATGCATGTAGTATATATGTTGTATGTATGTTGCATGCATGTAGTATATATGTAGTATGTATGTAGCATGCATGTAGTATGTAGCATGTATGTAGTATGCATGTTACATGTAGTATGTATGTAGTATGTATGTAGTATGTATGTATTATGTCGCATGCATGTAGTATGTAGTATGTATGTAGTATGTATGTAGTATGTATGTAGCATGTATGTAGCATGTAATTTTTTTTTTTTTTTTTACATTCAACACATTAGCCGGATGATGGGACTACTACTGTCCCATCATTGGCTAATGTGTCAATCACTGTCATGGTAGCAGGCATCGCCCGATGGGACTTGTAGTCCCATCGGACGATGCCGGCACAGACCACCGGAGCCTGCGCAGCTCCCCGGCAGGCCGGCACAGACCACCGGAGCCTGCACAGACCACCGGCAGGCCGGCACAGCTCCCCGGCAGGCCGGCACAGACCCCCGGAGCCTGCACAGACCACCGGAAGGCCGGCACAGCTCCCCCGGCAGGCCGGCACAGACCCCCAGAGCCTGCACAGCCCACCGGCAGGCCGGCACAGCCCACCGGCAGGCCGGCACAGACCCCCGGAGCCTGCACAGACCACCGGAAGGCCGGCACAGCTCCCCCGGCAGGCCGGCACAGACCCCCAGAGCCTGCACAGCCCACCGGCAGGCCGGCACAGACCCCCGGAGCCTGCACAGACCACCGGCAGGCCGGCACAGCTCCCCCGGCAGGCCGGCACAGACCCCCGGAGCCTGCACAGACCACCAGCAGGCCGGCACAGACCCCCGGACAGTCGGCACAGCCCCCCCGAAGGCCCGAACTGACGGCGCATCATGATGCGCACAGACAGCGAATCATGATGACGTCATTTCGGCAGCCAATCAGAGCCACAAAAGTGGCTCATTGCATTTTGGACTTCCGATTCCGGTATCCGATACGAAAAAAGTATCGGTACTCGGTATCGGAATTCCGATACGGCAAATATCGGCCGATACACGATACTTGCGGTATCGGAAAGCTCAACACTATTCATAATACAAGTTACGCACTGAAAAATGGGGGTTATTTGGCTAAAGTTGTGGGGGGGTAGGGCTGGCTCCAGGTTTTCATGTGCCCTGAGCGAAAGAGCGCCCCTTTAACACATACCACAACTCATCATGCTCCGATACGGCAGAGAAATAGCGGTATAGTACAATGAAAAATACCTCACTTTTTACATCTCATGACGAGGCCCATCTATTTCTCCATACAGAATCATTGGTCCCATATAATGTTTGAAACAGTATATGATGCGCTCCACATAATGCTACAGTATATGTTGGTCCCCATGGATGAAGCTCCACTGTCTTATGGGCCCAAATAATGCTCCAAACATAATGGGCCCCATTTCTAATGCTCTAGTGTATAATGGGCCCTGTAAATGCTGCTCCAGTGTCTGATGTCCACCTTTGGAATGTTCCAGTGTATGGTGGGCCCCATCTATCATTCTCCAGAGTATAGTGCTCCCCAAAAATTGCTGTCCCAACATTGAAAACAATCAAATAAGTCTCCTCGCTAGGGAATCCCTGTACTAGTCTGGACTCCTCGTCGTCCCCATCTTCCATCTCACTGCACAGTATTTCAACCTTGCAAGTGCTGTGATCCTGAGCAAGCAGGGGGGGCCCACTCATTGGCGACGGCACTGGCACAGGGCCCCTGATAGTACGGTGGTGTGTCTAATGGCGGGTGGGCCGAACCTGCACTTTCATCTGCAGCTTCCTCTTTGTCACCGTGTAAGATGGAACTGTATATGGGAAGGGTAACCTGAGTTTCATCAGGGTCAGATTCAGGCCCGTGTAGCGTGCGGGGGGAATGTAGTGGTCTGGGTCAATGTACCAGCAGATTCATCGAGCAGTGGCTGGGCATCAGTGCACTTGTGTCGCCCTCAGGAGTACGGTCGCCACAGTGGCATTACCTTCCTCCTAGGGAGTGTGATGTCATGCTTGGGAGCAACGAAGGATCTCTCTAGCGGGTTAACTGATTGGGCGGCGTTATTCCCACGAGTCATGACCCTCCAAACAGCGTTCATGAAGGCAAAGTGTTTGTTTTACGTGGGCAGAATGGTTGCAAAGCTGAACCTTAAAGGAATGTCCAGAAGGGCACCACCAGGAGTGGAGCCTACGGTTAAATTCGACTCCACCTGGGAAACCTCAACCATGCCAGCTACAGAAAAGATGCACACATTGCAAGCTTAATTTCGTTAACGAACGAGACTCTCTCATGCCCCGCGGTCCAAGTCCGGCTTATTAGAGGGAAACGTGAGGCTCTGGCACATGAGATTGGCCAATAACTGGTGTGTCATGCCCTTACATGTCTGTGGCTGCATGTGCGCTACACTGAAAAGGACAGCGTTTGTCGCTTACAGGTGCAGATAACCCGCTGAACAACGTTAGTGATGGGGATCACTGATTACAATTATTACCCGCGAACGATGATTTCCCAGTAAGTGCAGGGCAATCGCAGTTCCGGAATTAGGCCTAACTGTCATTCCTGAAAAAATGAAAAACTTACGTGTGCAAACCACAGGTGCTGTAGCTTGCTTAACAGCTCGCCAGCCGTTCTCACGCCCAGTATGGATTACACGTGATTGCACAAAGGTGAGAAAGGGTACCGTATCCCCGGATAACATGTATGGATAGCGTACACATTCAAAATATGTCTATACATCAGGAGGCAGGCTCAGACGGTGTTAGGCCCAGTATGGATTGCACGTGATTGCACAAAGGTTAGAAAGGGTACCGTATCCCCGGATAACATGTATGGATAGCGTACACATTCAAAATATATGTCTATACATCAGGAGGCAGGCTCAGACGGTGTTAGGCCCAGTATGGATTGCACGTGATTGCACAAAGGTTAGAAAGGGTACCGTATCCCCGGATAACATGTATGGATAGCGTACACATTCAAAATATATGTCTATACATCAGGAGGCAGGCTCAGACGGTGTTAGGCCCAGTATGGATTGCACGTGATTGCACAAAGGTGAGAAAGGGTACCGTATCCCCGGATAACATGTATGGATAGCGTGCACATTCAAAATATATGTCTATACATCAGGAGGCAGGCTCAGACGGTGTCAGGCACAGTATGGATTTGACGGCCCAGACTACACAGCGGAGGAGCAGGGAGAGGTAAAGATTGCAAATGCTGGGGCCCTGCCCAAGCAAGGGGAGCCCACTCGTGGGCGTCGGTACTGGCACTGGGCCCCTCATAGTACGGCGGTGTGTCTGACGGCGGGTGTGCACCACCACCGTCAGAGACACTTGATTGCACTATGAGGGACCCTGTGCCAGTGCCCGCGCCCAAGAGTCGGCCTACCCACCTGTCCAGGGCAACGGCACTCGCACGGTGTCGTGCGCTAGGTGGTGAACCCGGCCATGGCGGGGGGGAGGCAGCACAGTTAGGGAGTTTTAGAAAGTGGCATATGTTGGTGTTGGACATTCAGCTGATGCAAAAGGCGAAATAGGTCAAGTCCCAGGAAGAGGTGGACCAAAGCAAGCCATTTTTCTGTCACCCTATGTGTCATCAGGGGAAGGTGGGACAAAATCCTTGGAAACCCATGCATGGTTCATTTTAATGAAGGTTAGATCATCCACATTTTGGGTTGACAGACGGGTCCTTTTTTCTGTCAGGATTGATCCAGCTGCTGTGTGCTGGGAATGCCTCAAGCAACCGATTTACCAGAGTTGCTTGTTTATTAGCCAATATTAGGTCAAGGTTCTCCTGTGGCATGATGTTTTGTAATTTGCCTTTATAGCGTGGATCCAGGATGCTGGCCAACCAGTAGTCGTCATCGTTCATCATTTTGGCAATGCGTGGGTCCCTTTTTAGGATCTGCAAGGCATAATCTGACATGTGGGCCAATGTTCCCGGTGTCAATGATGCACTGCGAGTGCTGGTTGGAGGAGCACTTTCTGGCAAATCCACATCCCTCCAGTCACGCACAAACCCTGTACCAGACCTTGCCACGCCAACATTTTCACTTGCCCCACGAGATGCATCCTCCTCCCCTAAGTAATCATCCCCATCATCATCCTCCTCCTCCTCTTCTTCCTCCACCTCGTCCAGGAGAGGTCCCTGAGCAGACAATGGCTGAATGTCATCAAGGATTACCTCCTCCTCTTCCTCCTCATCAACATTGGCTGCAGACGCCTGCTCCTTAAGGTGCGTCAAAGTTTGCATGAGCAGACGCATAAGTGGGATGCTCATGCTTAGGATGGCGTCGTCTGTGCTTACCAGCCGTGTGCATTCCTCAAAACACTGAAGGACTTTACAGAGGTCTTTCAGCTTCGACCACTGCACACCTGTCAACTCCATGTCTGCTCTCAAAGTGCATGGCCGTGTATCCTCCCACAAATGCATTATGGCCTGCCTCTGCTCGCACAGCCGCTCCACCATGTGCCTGGTGGAGTTCCACCTTGTTGCAATGTCGATAATGAGGCGGTGGTTGGGAAGGTGGAGCAATCGCTGCAGCTTCTGCATACGAACGGAGTGTACAGGCGACCGGCGGATGTGCGCGCACAGTCTTCGCACCTTCTGGAGCAGGGCTGTTAACTCCGGATAATTTTTGAGGAAGCACTGCACCACCAGGTTCAAGGTGTGAGCCAAGCAAGGTATGTGGCTGAGTTTTGAAAGTGCTATGGCTGCCACAAAATTACGGCCGTTATCACTAACTACCTTGCCTGCCTCAAGATGTACACTGCCCAGCCATGACTCAGTTTGTCGCTTCAAGTACTCGGCCAGCACCTCGGCGGTGTGTCTGTCGCCCAAACACATCATCTGCAACACAGCCTGCTGACGCTTTCCACTAGCTGCTCGATAGGGGGACACCTCGTGTGCAACAGTGGCAGCTGCAGATGGAGTGCTTGTACGACTGCGCTCTGTGGGCGAGCTTTCGCTTCTGGAGGAGGAGGAGGAGGGTCGAACGCCTACAGCCAACTGTTTCCTATACCGTGGGCTTGGCAGCACTGTCCCACCACCGCTGTCCCCTGTGGAACCTGCATCCACCACGTTAACCCAGTGCGCAGTGATGGACACGTAACGGCCCTGGCCATGCCGACTGGACCATGCATCAGTTGTGAGGTGCACCTTTCCACTCACTGACTGCTTGAGTGCATGGACAAAGCGGTCTTTTACATGATGGTGGAGGGCTGGGATGGCTTTGCGAGAGAAGAAGTGGCGACTGGGTAGGTCATAGCGTGGTACTGCATAGGCCATGAGTTCGCGGAAAGCTGCGCTTTCCACCAACCAATAGGGCATCATCTCAAACGAGATTAGTTTGGCAATGTGGGCGTTCAAACCCAGTGTACGCGGATGAGAGACTGAGTACTTTCTTGACCTACTCATAGTGTCTGGGAGGGTGAGCTGGACTTGAGAGCTGCATATGGTGGAAGTAGCGGTGGACAGGGCGGACTGAGAGAGGGTTGATGATGGTGATGGAGTTGGTGTTCTTTCTGATGGCCTAGAATCAGTCTTTCGTTGATATAACAGTGGGATTCCCTGACTGCTGTGGCCTTGCAACGACACCTCAACATTTGCTGCTGTGCTAACCGGTGGGCTTACAGTGGGGGAAACAATGTAGCGTTGCTGACTACCTTCTTTGTGATCAGTTGAACATGTGGCACTTGAGGTTTGGTGTTGTGTCCACGCTTGCAAGTGCATGCTGGTTAAATGTCTAAGCATGCAACTGGTATTCAAATTTTTCAGATTTTTCCCTCGGCTAAAGGTCTTTGCCAACTTCTTACAGATAACCTTGGCCTGATCATGAGGATTTTGTTCAAAAAAGTGCCACACTGCACTCTTCCTACTTTGGCAGACATTTTGCGGCCTAGCACGCTGTGATCTTTTGACCCTCTGGACAAGCTGTCCAGCAACTCTTGTGATTTTTGGAACCTGTCTTTGGAGTGCTCCAGGCCTGCCAGATAACAGCTGTTGCGATGTCGATGTCTGCTGTGGATGCTCCTCATCTGAGCTATTGGAAGCAGCACCCTCTTCCCCCAATGGATGCCAATCTGGGTCAACAACTGGGTCATCCATCACCTCCTCTTCAATGTCATGTGCACCTTCCTCTGTGTCACCGTGTATGGTGGTATAGTGTGCGGGAAGGGTCACCTGAGTCTCATCAGGGTCAGAATCTGGCTCTGTACACTGCGAGGACAATGTAGTGCTCTGAGTGAATGTACCAGCAGAATCATCTATCAGCGGCTGTGCATCAGTGCACTCCATGTCAGATTCATCTTGACCTGGGTAATTCACCATTTCACTTGATAATCCAGGCATGGTATGTGAAAACAGCTCCATGGAGTAATCAGTAGTATGGCCTGCGTCATCCTTCAATCTTGGTTGGGGTGAAGGACACAAGGAAAGGTGTGGTTCATGAACATGAGCCTCCAATGACGACTCGGTGCTTTTACTTTTTACAACTTCAGAAGAGGAGGCGAAAGAGCTGGAGGCTGAGTCAGCAATGTTAGACAAAACTTTTTCCTGATGCTCTGGCTTTAAAAGCGGTTTGCCAACTCCTAGAAAACTAAGCCTTCGAAGCCTTATGGAGCCAGACGATGACGCAGGCTCAACACCTCCTGCATTCGGTCCTATTTTGCTCTTGCCGCTACCATCAGATCCACCACCAACACCATCATTACCAGCTGCCAACCCCCGCCCAATTCCACGGCCTCTTCCACCAGCCTTCCTCATTTTTTGTAGAAATGTAGACAAAATCCAACAAACTATATAGTAATGTAAAACAAGGTACAAGGTGTCTATAGGACAGGGGAGATTTTGAATTTCTGCACACACTAGTGGACACTGGACACTTTTGGATTGTGTGAGGCCCACTGAATATCACAGCGCTATGTCACAGGCTCGATGGCACAGGTGTGAAAAAAGTGATGACAGGATAAGGGAGATTTTGAATTTCTGCACACACTAGTGGACACTGGACACTTTTGGATTGTGTGAGGCCCACTGAATATCTGAGCGCTATGTCACAGGCTCGATGGCACAGGTGTGAAAAAAGTGACTACAGGATAAGGGAGATTTTGAATTTCTGCACACACTAGTGGACACTGGACACTTTTGGATTGTGTGAGGCCCACTGAATATCAGAGCGCTATGTCACAGGCTCGATGGCACAGGTGTGAAAAAAGTGACTACAGGATCACAGAGATTTTGAATTTCTGCACACACTAGTGGACACTGGACACTTTTGGATTGTGTGAGGCCCACTGAATATCAGAGCGCTATGTCACAGGCTCGATGGCACAGGTGTGAAAAAAGTGACTACAGGATAAGGGAGATTTTGAATTTCTGCACACACTAGTGGACACTGGACACTTTTGGATTGTGTGAGGCCCACTGAATATCAGAGCGCTATGTCACAGGCTCGATGGCACAGGTGTGAAAAAAGTGACTACAGAATCACAGAGATTTTGAATTTCTGCACACACTAGTGGACACTGGACACTTTTGGATTGTGTGAGGCCCACTGAATATCAGAGCGCTATGTCACAGGCTCGATGGCACAGGTGTGAAAAAAGTGACTACAGAATCACAGAGATTTTGAATTTCTGCACACACTAGTGGACACTGGACACTTTTGGATTGTGTGAGGCCCACTGAATATCAGAGCGCTATGTCACAGGCAGAAATTGGCTAGTGTATCACAAACTACAAGGTGTATGTAGAATTGGGCAGAATAGGAATCTCCCTAGAGTGTAGGTCTGTAAGAACGGAACAAGTCCTCCACTTATCCTTCCACAGTGACACACAGATAGCTTCACTGTGGCCGTGATAACAGCCGTTACACGGTACTGAGAGGAGCGTGCACGTACACGGCTGTCCGGTGTACGTAAAATTGACAAGCTCCGTGTTTTTTAAATATACGGACTGACACACGCTGTCTCTATAGTTTTGAATGTGATCAAACAGCAAATATATTTAACTGTTTGAAAGCTAGACAAAACTAGTAGGTGCAGGTCTGTAAGAACGGAACATGTCCTCGACTTATTCTCACAGAGTGACACACAGATAGCTTCACTGTGGCTGTGATAACAGCCGTTACACGGTACTGTGTGAGGAGCGTACACCACTGTATGGTGTGAAAAAATGCACGCTCAGTACCTCAGCAGGACAAAAAAAAAAATTGGGATTGCTTTTAAAAAAGCAGTTTGCAGAGCAGTGGGTAAACAGCAATGCAGCTGTCAGGAAGCCTTAGAAGGCAGCCTAACAACCAACACCACTGATACACCACAATATAGCCTCCCCTTGCACTGCACACACAGTGACTGGTGTGTTGTACAGGCAAAATCGCTAGCAGCAGAAGCAGTTTTTTTTTCTTCTTCCCTGCCTAACGCTCTCCCTACAGAATCAGCAGCAGCAACCTCTCCCTATGCTAAGATCGGCAGAAGTAAGATGGCGGTCGGCGTGCACGCCCTTTTATAACCCCTGTGACATCCACCAAAGCAAGCCAGTCACTTGCATGCCCTTCTGAAAGATGGTGGTGACCCCTGCCTATGTCATCACATTGCCCACAGTGTCCGTGGATCCTGATTGGCTGAAAAAGAGCGCAAAACAAACTTTTGAAACGCGACTTTGGCGCGTAAGTCGCCGACCTCGTGGCCGACCTCATCCTAGGGTTGGGTTTCGTTTCATGAAACCCGACTTTGCTAAAAGTCGGCGACTTTTGAAATTTTTCGACCCGTTTCGCTCAACTCTAGTTATGGCATGTCAATAAGGGGAGGAGTGCCTTACCAATATAAAATGGTTCATCAGCACAGCATGTGTCTAGCTGGCTCTCCGGGCATCTGACACCTCCCCAATTGAGCGTGTCAGTTTTTTTATTTGCCCCCAAACCTAGGGACTCCGCCCTTGCTGACCTCACTTCGTGGGCTGTGTTCAAGGGTGTATACCTCTGTGAGAAAGTTATTAAAAACTCCTATCTTTCATCTCTTTGGCTGGGGTGCTCACAAGACATTGTGGTGTTCCTGATGAAGAAGTCGCGCAGTTTGAAATGCGTTGTATAAATCCACAGTTGAATAGCTACATGTTTTGGACCTTGAATCATTCAGCATTACAGATAAAATCCACAATCTACCCATTTTTTATCTTCGGTTGGTCACGAATGGACCGGTGGATTTGCTGCAGCAGATATCTCTAAAAGCCTGTTTTGTGGCTCACTCTGGTGAGTACAATACTATCATTTCAATATTTTGTTTCTTGGATAAGACCCCATTGCGCTATTTTCTCCAGCAGCATACATTGGACAAACAGATAGATGGAGGGAAGGGCAGTAATTCAGCTCTTGATGTGTACCTAGGATATTAGGAAATAACTCATATTTTCCTGACACTGGCCTCTTCATGTCTACTCCATCAGCTGTCTCTTTGAACTCTAATCCATCAGTCATCTCTCTGACCTCTTCAGTTCTCATCCATCAGCTACCTCTCTGGCCTCTTCACGTCTTCTCCAAAAGCCAACTCTCCGACCTCTTAATGTCTCCTCCATCATATGTCTCTCTGGCCTCTTCATGTCTCCATCATCCGTCTCCTGTTCATATCTCCTCAATCAGCTTTCTCTCTGACCTCTGCATGTTTCCACCATGAGCCTTCTCAGTGACCTTTTCCTATCTGCTACATTAGCCATCTCTCTGACCTCTTCATGTCTCTTCCATAAGCTGTCTCTCTGGCCTCTTCATTTCTCCTCCATCAGCAGTCTCTGTAACCTCGTCAAATCTCATCCATCAGTCATCTCTCTGTCCTCTTCACATCTCCTTCATTAGCCGTCTCTCTGGCCTCTTCAAATCCCCTTCATCAGCCTTCTCTTGTGACATCTCCTCCATCAAAATAGGTGCTTTGTGGTCACCTTCTCCATCTGCTGAGGTACAGCAGATACACCTTTTCTCCAGGTGTTTATTGTCTGTTAACCTTGCTTTAGTCTTTTTAGATTAACAGTTGTTTTCAGTTACTCATTTGACTGCCTTATCACATTTCTGGTGCAGCTTTATATACTTTTCCCCTGCTGCTATTTCCTGCTGGTGATAGTCTCCTTTGGATGACCAGCCATACTACCGTTGTTTGCCAGTCAGTGAAAGACCAAGCTAGGGTTTATCTCTCTGCTGATTAGGCTTTGCATCCTGCACCTATGATTTGCTTCTTGTTTAGGAAGTAGGCCTCATACTCTCTAGCAGTACACACCTTATCACTCATTTGGTATTTCGTGGTTTGTTTTACTCACTCTGGCATCTCTTCATATCTCAGCACTCCTTTTCTGAGCAAAAACAGGAAAGAAAGGACGATAATGCATTCAAATTAAATGAGCAAGATAAACTTTATTAACCCTCCATCAGGAACAATGGATCTGACAGGCGCAGCTCTTCTACTTTCATTTCTCCCTCCTCACCAGATTTTCAGGAAACCCCCTCCCTCTAGATAGTCTCCTGGCTCTAGCTGCTGTGTGAAACCTGATACCACTGTGGTGAGTTCATTTTTCCTTCACCATTGAGGTCTGATGAACTCCCTCCTCTGGTGAAGGAAGGTGGTGAGGCTGATTACCAAACACCTGGGCAGCTAGATGATGACTGGGTGGCTGGAATTGAGGACTGGATATAAGGCTGCCGACGCCCTTCTTTCTGGCTGGTGATTTTCCTGCTGGATTCTTGGAGACCAGTCTGATTCCTGCATCTCAAAGCTAAGTTTTTCTGCTCTGCTTTGTATTCTTCAGTTTTGTTTTTGTTTTGCCTTGTTTTTTGGGAGTTCTGCCATCCCTGGCCGGGGGTGAGCTGAATTCCATTTTTGTCTCTGATCTGTTGATCTTTTGCACTGTCTTCAGAATATACCTGAGAGCTGATATAGTCTTTTGAAGCCTAGCGACTTCAGGGCCTGTTTTTCCTATCAGTCGGTTGGCTCATTTTGATAGGGTTTTTGCGGATGGCAGACAGCAGCTTTCCTATCCTGTCCTATGTAGTTAGCTTGGGCCCCATCATTTGCTCAACCTATCTTTCTACCTGTGTTAGTGTTTTCATCTTGCTTCACCGTCATTATATGTTGGGGACTGCCTATTGCTTTGAGGTCTGCTCTGGGGCAGTTTAGTTTTTCCCCTTTCTGTCTTTAGGCTATATAGTTCTCCGGCTGTGATCGAGGAGTCTAGGGCACCGTAGGAACCCCCCACGGCTACTGCTAGTTGTTGTGGATAGGTCCAGGGGTCTGCAATCCGATAGCTGCCAACCTCTCTGGTTTTCCTGGACTTAGCTGGTATTTTGTTTTTTCCTCCTTCGGTGACTCATCATAATAGAATCACCAGCCATACCGCAGATCCTAGGGTACTCAACAGTAGGAGAGAATTGTAAAAAAAAAAGGGAAAAAAAAGTGTCAGAATTTTTTTTTTTTTTCGTGTGTGCATATTTTTTCCCTCTATATCTCTGAGGCCGTAGAGGGAATTTTTCTCTCAATGGAGATGAAGCAATTGTCTGATCGTGTGGAGCAGCTCGCTGCTGAAGTGCGGGGAATTTCCGCCTATCTTGCTCATTCACATGCTGCTGAACCAAAGATTCCCACTCCTGATGTGTTTTTTGGGGATCGGTCTAAATTCTTGAATTTCAAGAATAATTGTAAATTATTTTTTGCCTTGAAGCCTAACTCGTCAGGGAACTCCGCGCAGCAGGTTAAAATTGTCATCTCTTTGCTGCGCGGCGATCCCCAGGATTGGGCGTTTTCTTTGAAACCTGATGATCCTATTCTGAATAATGTGAACGCATTTTTTCAAGCCTTGGGGTTGTTGTATGATGAACCTAATGCTATTGATAAGGCGGAAAAGACCCTGTTGGCATTAAGCCAGGGTCGGGATTCGGCAGAGTTGTACTGTCAAAAATTCCGAAAGTGGGCGGTCCTTACTACCTGGAATGATGGTGCCTTGGCAGCCCTCTTTCGGAAGGGTTTGTCAGAAACTGTAAAAGATACTATGCTGGGATTTCCTGTTCCCTCTGGTCTTGACGATTCTATGTCATTAGCCATTCAGGTGGATCGGCGTTTACGTGAACGCAAAACTACACGAGATGTTGCCACCTGTTGAACAAATGTCTGAACCTATGCAATGTGATAGAGTTTTGTCTAGGGCGCAACGTCAGGAGTTCAGAAGGCGTAATAAGCTGTGTTTTTTCTGTGGAGATGCCTCACATATTATTTCTGTCTGCCCTAAACGAGAGAAACGTTGTGCACACACGTTTTCTGTGGGTGGTGTTCAACCTAAGTTTCTTCTGGCAATTTCTCTGATCTGCTCCCTGTCCACATTTTCCGCCAAGGCTTTTGTGGATTCAGGAGCAGCTCTGAACCTGATGGACTTGGATTTTGCTAAACGTTGTGGATTTCCTATGACACCTCTGCGGACGCCTATCCCTTTGCAGGATATTGATGCTACTCCTTTGGCGAAGAATAAACCTCAGTTTTGGACCCAGGTGGTAATGCGGGTCGCCCCAGACCACCAAGAAAATTGCAGATTTTTGGTGTTGCATAATTTGCATGATACCATTGTTCTTGGGTTTCCCTGGTTGCAAATCCATAATCCAGTTCTGGATTGGAAATCTTTGTCTGTGGTGAGTTGGGGTTGTCGGTGTGCCCTTAGTGATGCTCCTGTTTTCTCCACCTCTCCCCAGTCACATGATGTTCCTGACTATTTGGCTGACTTTTATGATGTATTTAGTGAGAATGAGTCTGCGTCTTTGCCTACTCATAGGAGGTATGACTGTGCAATTGAGCTGAACCCGGGGTGTAAATTCCCCTAGGGTCGGCTCTTCAATTTATCTGTACCCGAGCACGAGGCTATGCGATCCTATATTAAGGAGGCATTGGAGAAGGGTCATATTAGAACATCCTCTTCACCCTTAGGTGCTGTTTTTTTTTTCGTGGCTAAAATGGATGGTTCATTAAGGCCTTGTATTGACTATCGTGCCCTCAACAAAATTACTGTTAAATATCAGTATCCGTTACCCCTGATTTCTGATCTATTCTCCAGAGTTAAAGGTGCTTGCTGGTTTACCAAGCTTGACCTCAGGGGGGCGTATAATCTTATTCGCATTAATCATGGGGATGAATGGAAGACGGCGTTTAATACTCCGGAGGGACATTTTGAGTACCTGGTGATGCCTTTTGGGCTCACTAATGCCCCTTCTGTCTTCCAGTGCTTCATGAACGATATATTTTGAGACTTTGTGGATACATTTTTGATTATCTATCTGGATGATATTTTGATCTTCTCCAAGAATTGGGACTCTCATGTGGAACATGTTCGGACTGTGTTCCGGATTTTGAGGGAGAATTCCCTGTATGTCAAGGGATCGAAATGCCTTTTTGGGGTACAGAGGATTTCATTTTTGGGATTTATTTTGTCTCCGTCAACTATTGAAATGGACCCGGCCAAGGTACAGGCCATTTATGATTGGGTTCAGCCCACTTCTTTGAAGGCCCTCCAGAAGTTTTTGGGTTTTGCTAATTTTTATCGGAAATTTATAGCTAATTTTTCTGGTATTGCCAAGCCATTGACGAATTTGACTAGGAACGGTGCTGATGTGCTAAATTGGTCTCCGGAGGCTGTTTCTTCCTTTCAGGAGCTGAAGCGAAGATTCACTTCTGCTCCGGTTTTGCGGCAACCTGATGTCTCACTCCCGTTTCAGGTGGAGGTGGACGCTTCTGAGATTGGTGCAGGAGCGGTGTTGTCCCAAAAAGATCCTGTGACATCTAAAATGAATCCTTGTGCTTTCTTTTCCCGAAAGTTCTCCCCATCCGAAAGTAACTATGATGTGGGGAATCGGGAACTGTTGGCCATGAAATGGGCATTTGAGGAGTGGAGACATTGGTTGGAGGGAGCCAAACACCAAGTCGTGGTCCTTACTGACCACAAGAATTTGATTTACCTGGAGTCGGCCAAGCGCTTGAATCCTAGACAGGCTAGGTAGGCCTTGTTTTTCACACGTTTTGATTTTGTGGTCTCTTTTCTTCCGAGCACTAAGAATGTCAAGGCTGACGCCCTCTCTAGGAGTTTCCTTGCTGATTCTCCTGTTGTGACTAAGCCTGCTACCATCTTAGGCGAGGGGGTAGTTCTTTCTGCCATCTCGCCCGATTTGAAACGTGCTCTGGAAGAGTTTCAGGAGGACAAACCTGAGCGTTGTCCCAGTGGAAAGTTGTATGTTCCTGACCAGTGGAGGAAGAGAGTGATGTCTGAAGTTCATTGCTCTGCATTGGCTGGTCATCCAGGTATTTTTGGTACTAGAGATCTGGTGAGTTGGTCTTTTTGGTGGCCCGCCTTGTCTCATGATGTCAGGAATTTTGTGCAGTCCTGTGGGACTTGCTCCCGGTCTAAACCTTGTTCTCGCTCTAGTGGCTTGTTGATGCATTTGCCGGTGCCCAGGAGGCCATGGACCCATATTTCAATGGATTTTATCTCTGATATGCCTGTCTCTCAGAGAATGACTGTTATTTGGGTGATTTGTGATAGATTCTCTAAGATGGTCCATCTTGTACCACTCCCTAAGTTGCCATCTTCCTCTGAGTTGGTGCCCTTGTTTTTGCAACAGGTGGTTCGCTTGCACGGGATTCCTGAGAACATTGTATCTGACAGAGGAGTTCAGTTTGTGTCTAGATTTTGGAGGACTTTCTGTTCCAAGCTGGGAATTCAGTTGTCCTTCTCCTCTGCGTTTCACCCTCAGACCAATGAGCAGACGGAGAGAACAAACCAGACTTTGGAGTCATATTTGAGATGTTTTATTTCTGCCGATCAGGATGATTGGGTTTCATTTTTGCCCTTGGCCGAATTTGCTTTAAATAATAGAGCTAGTTCTGCCACTTTGATGTCACCTTTTTTTTGTAACTTTGGGTTTCACCCTCGATTTTCTTCAGGGCAGGTGGAGCCTTCTGCCTGCCCAGGTGTTGACACTGTGGTGGAGAGAATGCACCAGATCTGGGACCAAGTAGTGGATAAGTTGTCTCTCTCCCAGGAAAAGGCCCAGCGGTTTTCCAACCGGCGTAGGACCGTTGGTCCCCAGTTTAAGGTGGGTGATATGGTTTGGTTGTCATCAAAAAATATCGCTATGAAGGTGGCTTCTCCTAAGTTTAAGCCTAGATTTATTGGACCTTACAAGATTTTGGAGATTATTAATCCGGTCTCTTTTCGGTTGGCTCTTCCTGTCACATTTAAAATTCATAATGTGTTTCATAAGTCTTTGTTGAAGAGGTTTGTTGAACCAGTAGTTCCTGTGGTGGCACCTCCTGACCCTATATTGGTTGAAGGTAACATGGAATATGAGGTAGAGAAGATACTGGATTCCCGTCTGGCTAGACGGAGACTCCAGTATTTGGTTAAGTGGAAGGGTTATGGTCAGGAGGATAATTCCTGGGTCTCTGCCTCTGATATTCATGCCGAAAGATTGGTGCGTGCCTTTCATCGGGCTCACCCGGATCGCCCTGGTGGCATGGATGAGGGTTCAGTGACCCCTCCTCAAGGGGGAGGTACTGTTGTGAGTTCATTTTTCCCTTCACCATTGAGGTCTGATAAACTCCCTCCTCTGGTGAAGGAAGGTGGTGAGGCTGATTACCAAACACCTGGGCAGCTAGATGATGACTGGGTGGCTGGAATTGAGGACTGGATATAAGGCTGCCGACCCCCTTCTTCCTGGCTGGTGATTTTCCTGCTGGATTCTTGGAGACCAGTCTGATTCCTGCATCGCAAAGCTAAGTTTTTCTGCTCTGCTTTGTAATCTTCTGTTTTGTTTTTGTTTTGCCTTTTTTTTTTGGGAGTTCTGCCATCCCCGGCCGGGGGTGAGCTGAATTCCATTTTTGTCTCTGATCTGTTGATCTTTTGCTCTGTCTTCAGAATATACCTGAGTGCTGATATAGTCTTTTGAAGCCTAGCGACTTCAGGGCCTGTTTTTCCTATCAGTCGGTTGACTCATTTTGATAGGGTTTTTGCGGATGGCAGACAGCAGCTTTCCTATCCTGTCCTATGTAGTTAGCTTGGGCCCCATCATTTGCTCAACCTATCTTTCTATCTGTGTTAGTGTTTTCATCTTGCTTCACCGTCATTATATGTTGGGGGCTGCCTATTGCTTTGGGGTCTGCTCTGGGGCAGTTTAGTTTTCCCCTTTCTGTCTTTAGGCTATATAGTTCTCCGGCTGTGATCGAGGAGTCTAGGGCACCGTAGGAACCCCCCACGGCTACTGCTAGTTGTTGTCGATAGGTCCAGGGGTCTGCAATCCGATAGCTGCCAACCTCTCTGGTTTTCCTGGACTAAGCTGGTATTTTGTTTTTTACTCCTTCGGTGACTCATCATAACATACCACAGTTGGTCTGCAGAGCTTCAGGAAGGAAGATATAGCTGTGCTGGCTTCTCAGGCTCATTGGTCCCGAACACATCACACTTTATAAGGTTGGTATGTAATGTTTTTAGTCATTACTATTGTTTATTTAGCTTGTTTTATGAATGGATAGAGAAAGGTTTGTGAATATTTCATATAAATAAAGCAGATTTTCCTACAAATGAAAGTGTACTTCTCAGGAGTTTTGAAATTTGTGTATATCAAAGTTATTACTTTTATGTTGAGTAAATGGGTTTGGTTTGCACCTGGTAATGTGTAGTCTCTTTTATTACATCCCTATGAAGGTCTCTGATCACTTTTAGATCACTGAAATTGAGAAAATTAGATATTCTAGGCATTTTTCTAGCCTGCGCTTGACAGGCACATTGTTCCATTAGGAGTTAGTGCGAATATTGTTCCTGATGGAAGGTTGATTAAAAGGATAATAACAGGTGTGAGGGGAGAGGAGTATTTATTATGTGATAAATTGAGTGCTGTAAAAGACATGGGGCACATACAACATAGATATATCTGAATATGACAGAGTATATAATATGACAGGACTGATATTTAGTATAATACATATGGCTATCAGATAAAGTCCCTGCATAGGAACAAATGCTACATAGAATTGCTATGGAAGTGTGTCCAAACATATACCAAACAAGGGCAGGCAAATATAATAAGAATGCTACCTGCGCAGGGAGCAGCAAAATTGCCACAGATGTATGCATCCGCCCCGACGTGCGTTTCGGTCCAACTTCGTCAGGGGCATGCATGTCCAAAGATTTGCCTTTTTCTCACCATGGAAACAACAAAAACCCTCACTGTTGCCTTGATCCACTCTCACCTGGACTACTGCAATGCTCTATTAATTGGCCTTCCCGTTACTTGACTTTCCCCTCTCTAGTCTATCCTTAATACAGCATCCAGGGTCGTCCATCTAGCTAATCGGTATTCAGACATGTCCACTCTTTGCCATTTATGACACTGGCTGCCCATTCATTATAGAATCCAATTAAGTAATTGTTCTCACCCACAAAGCTCTCCACAGTGCAGCAGCCCCTTACAACTCCTCCCTCATTTCTGTCTATTGGCCTAACCGACCTCTGTGTTCTTCAAATGACTTTCAACTAACCTGTGTGGCGCCCCTGAGGCTCATTCGCCACAGAGGTACTGAACCTTCTCCTAAGGTGTAGTGCCCCACCATCCAGGTAAGGTGGGAACTCCTCTTCACACTCTAACACTCGCACCCCACACAACAGGGTAGTTCTGCACAACCACATTGCTGCTCAGTGCTTAGAGAGTAGCAGAGCACCTCTGGTGGTTCCCTGCTTGGAACACTGGATGTGCTGGGAGGTGGGTGGAGTTTAGATATATAAAAGGGTGGGAAAGTGTAGGATTTCAGATTAGTCGAGGGTCAGTCTGACGGGAGGTCAGCCGAGAGAAGGACAGTCAGTCAGGAGAGTCTGAGGATGGGTCTGAGGAGAAGGAGTGCTGCAGCTGCCTCAGTGATCTGAGACAGCTGGCACGGGAAAGGAACAGAAGGAGAAAGACGTAGAACTGCAACCTAAGCTTCCATAAGAGAGAGAAAGAACAGTGCGGAACGAAGTAGTAGGAGAACAGAGAGGAGACGTGGGTTGGAAGAGGAACCCTGCCTATAGGTTCTCAGCGCAAGGCCGGGGCCCGGTCCCCGAGGTTGTATGGACACTTATGGTTCTGCAGCAGACACCGGTGGAGTAGTTGGCTGTAAATGCACTACTCCCATCTAAGACTTGGGGCGCAACAGCAACTGAAAAGAGAGCCAGGACTCCGGAGAAGGAAGTCCCCAAGAGAGGCTACAGCTGTCTGCCATACAAGTAGAGTTGTTAGGAACATCTGACAGGAGGAACTCCAGAGTACCACGGTACTGGAGTTCTTCACACCTTAAGGCGGAATAGAGGAGTCGTTCAGGAAAGGCACATGTTGGCGGAGTGCTGGAGAGGAGAATCCTGACTTGCCCGGGAGGTTGATTGAGTCTCTGCCCCGGAGGACGCGGCACGGAGGCAGGCACCAGTGTGTACCACGGACTGTGAGTAAAGCTTTGGAACTGCAAGCCCTGGTGTCTTCCATTCATTTGTGCGCTGACACCGTCAGCACCGCTACATCTGGGTACCAGCATTCCTCACACCTCCTGCGCGTATCCTCATCTATTGCAATTACACTGCCCTGGAGTTACAGCTTCACCTGTGGGGAGCTACACCATCTATGCTGCAACACACCATCAGCCCCAGAGGATCTGCACGCAGCTTTGGCTTAACATCTTGCTTGCCAAACACCACAGGTGGCGTCATGAACTATTAACTACATATACATTCCGCCACTGACTTGGGCGCCCAGGGCCACAGTCCGGGTCGCCGCTGCTGTGACACATCCCCCTGACACCGGCCCGGTACCGAGTGCCCCACGGACCTAGAAGGGCGACCCACCTGCACTAATCCATACCTCCCACTCCCAACTCAGAGACTTCTCCCGGGCTGCGCCAGTCCTCTGGAATGCTCTACCCCAAGAAATTAGGATCATCCACAATTTGCAGAGTTTTAGGCGCCCCCTCAAAACACATTTGTTCAGAGCAGCATATCAAGTTCCCTAATCAAAGTCATTTCATGTGTAAGTGTGTGTGTGTAGCTCATTCACTATCTCTATCCAGTGGCGTATCTACAAAGTTATGGGCCCCGGTGCGAACTTTCAAATGGGGCCCCCATGCCAAAATACAGGCACATCTCCGATCCATACACCTCGTACACGCGTGGCTCCGCTCCGTACACTTTGTACACACACGGCTCCGCTCACCTCGTACTCACACGGCTCTGCTCCATATACCTCGTACACATATGGCTCTGCTCCGTACACCTTGTACACACACGGCTCCGCTCTGTATACCTCATACACACACGGCTTTGCTCCATACACCTCATACACACACGGCTCCGTTGCATACACATCGCACACATGGCTCCACTCTGTATACCTCGTACACACATGGCTCCGCTCACCTCATACACACACGGCTCCGCTGCATACACCTCGTACAGGTAGAAGCGAGTAATCGCGAAACGGCCGTTGTCCGGCACCTCCCTCCCCTAGCATTCCTCGAACGTCCTGCATGTCCACACATTTGATGGAATTTATGTGAAATAAAGACGCACAGTTTTTCAGCCATATCGGTGAGTGCTGCATATTTCTTCTTTTTTCGCTTCACATTGAAATATTCATGTTTTTTCAAGCAAGCACCTCCATTTTTTGACTGAATTACATGCCGCAATACTTCAGATAGATAGCTCCGTCTGGTAATGTGGTGATTTGTGTGCCCTAGTATGCCGTTCATCTGTTTGCTCTTTGCTGGGATCATACAACTCGTACACACACGGCTCCGCTCCGTACACCTCCTACACACACGGCTCCACTCCATCCAAAATTGTACACCCAAAGTTCTGCTACATCCACCCTGTAAACCCCTCCTGACCCCACACAGAAACGTCACCTCATCCAGCACCATGCCAACCAGCACAGCAGAGTCCTGCAGACACCGAAGCCCCTGATCGTGTGATCCCTGACTCCTCCCCCCCGTGACCTCATCACAGGTCCTGTGCGCACATTGGAGAAAACAGCCTAGCGACGGGATGCTGTCACTGCGGTGGGTCTCTGCGGGAGGGCGAGGATGGGGTGCATGGGGGGGTGTGGCGGCTCAGTGCAATGCGGGGAAAAATAGATTTCCGGGTGGGGGGCGAAGTAAAAAACGAGACTTTCCTGCGAGAATCAAGACGATTGGGAGATATGCCTGCCGGGCCCCTGACTCCCCCCGGGACCGGTCGCAGTGGCGACTCCTGTGACCATGGTAGTTACGCCCCTGTCTCTATCTGTCCCCCACTCCCTCCAGATGGCCGGACCATCATTGTACATACACCATTGTATATACACCCCCATCCTCTGTATCTCCCCCTCCTCACTGTAGAGTGTAAGCTGTCACCAGCAGGGGCGGCTGATTGGGCTGTCATTATTGGTAACGTTGTTACTTCTGACTTGTGTTTGAAACTGTTAAACTGTAAAGTGCCGCGGAATATGTAGGCGCTATATAAAGATTATTATTATTATTTGCTGTGTATAGCAAAAAAAATGTGTGATACGGAAGCGGTGCCTCGCACTAGAAGTGGTGTCCCTGGTCGGACGTGACACTTGTGTCATCATGACAACCATAATGGCAGCGTCGGCGTCACACGGTGGGAGGCAACAGCCACAAGGGGGTTGCTCTCAATTACCAAGCCTACACGCCAAAAGAGACAAGGCTGATGGAGGCCGGACTCACACACGCGTGCAGGCAGGGGGCGCCGGAGCCAGTGCACAGCGATGTGCCCCAGGTTCTAGCTTTAATAATACTGCCTAGTTGGTTGGTGAAAAAAGACAACTATATCAATTGAAAAGGATGGTAACAATTATTTAAGGGCACCATACGTAGTAGATAATAACAAACGTGGCAGTCAGCAGATGATGAGAAGGTAATTTAATGCAGTCCAGATATAGTACAACTCCGACGATTCAGTCATCTAAGACCTTCATCAGTGTGCTACAGCAGAAATATAAAAGTACAAAAAGCAAAACAAGTATATACATCCAAAATCAAACACGAGTCCTGATTCCATATTGTATACATAGAAGCTTTTATGGTATTAAAAATCAGTTAATGGAGATCCCCATCGTAAGGGGAGAAATCCAGAAATGACTCCATAGCATCTTTAGGGGTAACCCCTTAAATTGGGGGATAACAGGGTAAGTCTCATTATGCACAAAAGGTGTCAGAGGGAAAAAGGAAGGAGCGGGACCTTCACGACTGCTGAGATATAAGCGCAATGTTGGAGGACTCAGTGTCACTCACGACCATGTCCTGATAAACAGTTAGAATTTGGAGCGTACGATGTATCATGTGTGGCGCCCCTGAGGGCGTAGTATCCCTCAGGGTTCCCACTCTTCAGGTAAGATGGTAACACCGGACCAGACTCCAGCACCTACATCCAGCACAGACACCTTAGAACAGCAGAGCGCCCTTTATGGCAGCTGCTTTGGTTCATGAAGGGTGCTGGGTGGTGGGTGGAGCTTAGAAATACTAGAGGGGAAAGCTGACAGGAAGTTAGGTCAGAATCCCCAGAGAGGGGGAGAAAGACAGAAGATCCTCGGAGGGGGATGGAGAGAGGACGTGTTTGCTGCAGCCTCCTGTGAGCTGGAGCAGCTGGCAGGGAAAGAAAGAAAAGGAAAGATCAGTTGTTCAGAAGAAAGACAGATAAGAACAGAATGTGTGGAGGAGAGACAGGGGACTAGGGCTAGAGCGGAGCCCTTCTCTAAGTTTAAGCGCCAAAGGCCGGGCGCCGGTATCTGAGGCTGTGTGATACTAATGATCCTACAGCAGAAACCAGAGGACTAGAAGTTGTGACCACTTTATTCCCACCTAATACTCGACACAGCAGCAACGTGTGTGAGCCGGGACATGATTGTAAGGCGTCCCCGAAGTATGCTACAGCTGCCTGTCATGCGAGTGGAGTTATAAGTAACAGCAACAAAGAGGAACTTGAGTGTAATTTATAACTACAAGTACTTTAGATTAGTGCTAGTAAGGAAACGTTCAGAAAAGGCACATGAAAGGGAGTGCTGGAAGGGCATGCTTCATCTGCCTGGGAGTTGGCTGAGCCCCTCACCTGAGGACTACAGCACTGAGGCGGGCACTTGTCTGTGCCAGAAACGTGAGTAAAGCATTGGAACTGCGGTCAGCTGTGTCATTACCGTCTTCCCGCGCTAACCTACTCAGCACTGCTACATCTGTGTGCCTAACACTACATCATCTACTTCTACATCTACTACTGCTGCCCTGGGACTACAGCTCCGCCTGTGGGGTGCTATTACATCTTTGCTGCACCATACCATCAGCCCCAGAGGATCTGCACTGCAGCGCTGGTCACCGATGACCAGATACCACAGGTGGCGTCACAAATCTATCCATATATAAACTTTATTCAACCCACCTAGTTTACATGGACACCCAGGAGCACTGACTGGGTCACCGCCGCTGTGACACTGCCCCTTTAAGACGCCGGCCCGGTTCCGAGTGAGTGTGAAATCAAAAACAAACCAACCCAACCCCTTCACTTGCCCTGGGGGTGATCCACATGCATGGTGGTGTAAATATAATATGGACCTACCGTGGAGGAAAGCAGCTGAATAGAGCTGTATAGATCCATGTCCAGGGCACATCTAAGGCTCCCGATTGTGCCTCGAATATCATGCGAGCTCCATCAGTGTCAATGGTGATAAAGTGTCAAAACAGGAGGTTCTCATTGGTGCCTATGGGTCGCCCTCCCAGGGCCGTGGGGTACTCGGTACCGGGCCGGTATCAGTGGGATGTGTCACAGCAGCGGTGACCCAGACCGTGGCCCTGGGCGCCCCAGTAATAGGAAAATGTGAACGGTGGAATGTAGTTAGATGAATAGTTTGTGACGCCACCTGTGGTGCTCGGCAAGGGAGGTGTTAAGCCGATGCTGCATGCAGATCCTCCGGGACAGATAGTGTGGTGCAGCAATGGTGGTATAGCCCTCCACAGGCATGGCTGTTGTCACAGGGCAGTGTAGATGTGGAGACACTTAGATGGTGTAGTGTCCGGCGCTGGGAATGTAGCAGTGTCAGGCGGATGGACGCAGGAAGGAATGGAGGACACCAGGGCATGTAGTTCCAAAGCTTTACTCACAATCTGTAGTGCCCGCTTCCGTGCCGTGTCCTCCGGGTCAGGGACACAGTCAACCCCCAGGCAAGATGGAAAGCTCCCTTCCACACTCCGCCAAGTCATGTGCCTTTCCTGAACGTCTCCTCTATAGTGCCCTTAAGTGTGAAGATCTCAAATACCGTGGTACTCCGGAGTTCCTCCTGACAGATGTTCCCAAGAACTCTACTTGCACGGCAGACAGCTGTAGCCTGCTTCGGGGACTCTCCTAAGTCCCAGCTCTCTATCCGTATTGCTGTTGTGCACTCAAGTCTTAGATGGGAGTAATGCATTTACAGCCCACTACTCCACCGGTGTCTGCTGCAGAACCATTAGTGTTCATACAACCTCGGGGACCGGGCTCCGGCCTTGCGCTTAGAAGTTTTAGGCAGGGTTCTTCCTCTAACCCATGTCCTCTGTGTTCCCTTTTACTCCTACGTTCCGTACTTGTCCTTTCCCTTCTATGAAAGCTCAGGCTTCAGGTCAACGTCCTTCTCCTTTCCTTTCCTTTCCTTTCCATGCCAGCTGGCTCAGGTCACTGAGGCAGCTGCAGCACTCCTTCCTCCATCCCTTCTTCCAGGGATCCCCACTCCTCCCGAGTGGCTTCCTGTCAGACTCACTGACTGACCGACTGACCTGTAATTCTAAACTATTCCGCTCTTTTATATGTTCTCAACTCCACCCACCTCCCAACACGTCTAGTGTTCCAAGCAGGGAACCACCAAAGGTGCTCTGCTTCTCTCTAAGCAAGGAGCCGCAATGTGGTTGTGCTGAACTACTCTATTGTGGGGGGTGTGAGTGTTAGAGCATGGCCAGAAGCCTCCAACTTACCTGGATGGTGGGGCACCACACCCTAGGAGAAGGTGCAGTACCTCTTTATATTCTAAAGAAGAATATAATGCTGTCTGCAGAATCTGCAGGGCACAAATCAGATTAGCTAAAGCTGAAAATGAATTGAGGCTTGCAAGAGATGTCAAAAGCAATAATAAAGGATTTTGGGGATATGTCAAAAGTAAAAGAAAAGTCAAAGATGCTATAGGATTTTTACAGGATGAAAATGATGAAATGGTAAGACAGGATGTTGAGAAGGCTGAACTTTTAAATTCCTATTTTGCATCTGTTTTCTCTCAGAAAGGAAATGTAACACCAACTGTTATTCACTGTCCTATTAAGGGAATAGAAGAATCCAGGATATCTATAAACAGAAAGATAGTGAGGAAACACTTAGCTAACCTAAATGAATTCAAGTCTCCAGGTCCAGATGAATTACACCCCAGAGTACTGAAGGAGATAGCAGAAGAAATTTCTGAACCACTCTCCATAATCTTTGAAAATTCTTGGAGAACAGGAGAAGTGCCAGAAGACTGGAGAAGAGCAAATGTTGTTCCTATCTTCAAAAAGGGGAAGAAGGTGGACCCAGGCAACTATAGGCCGGTGAGTCTGACTTCTATACCAGGAAAGATCTTTGAACAAATTATTAAACAACATGTAAGTCAATACCTGGATAAGAATGAAGTGATCAAACAGAGTCAGCATGGGTTTGTAACTAATAAGTCATGTCAGACTAACTTAATTTCCTTCTATGACGGTATCACTGATTGGGTGGATCAAGGAAATGCTGTAGATATAGTATATCTTGACTTCAGCAAAGCATTTGACAAAGTCTCTCATACAATCCTTATTGAAAAAATGACTAAGTATGGAATGGACAAGGCAACTGTTAGGTGGATTCATAGCTGGCTTAGTGATCGGACCCAAAGAGTGGTCGTAAATGGCTGCACATCCAGTTGGAAGAATGTCTCAAGTGGGGTACCACAGGGCTCTGTCCTGGGCCCTGTATTGTTCAACATCTTTATCAACGATTTAGATGAAGGAATTGAGGGTAAACTGATTAAATTTGCTGATGACACAAAGCTAGGAGGGATAGCTAATACTAGAGAAGAGAGAGAGAGGATTCAAAAAGATTTAAATAAACTGGAGAAGTGGGCAGTAACTAACAGAATGGTTTTTAACAGGGAGAAATGCAAAGTACTACATCTGGGCAATAAAAATGAAAAAAGCATATATAGAATGGGAGGAATAGGGCTAAGTGACAGCACATGTGAAAAAGACTTGGGTATACTAATAGATCACAGACTGAATATGAGTCAACAGTGTGATGCAGCAGCAAAAAAGGCAAATGCAGTTCTAGGATGTATTAACAGAAGCATACAGTCTAGATCACGTGAAGTCATTATTTCCCTCTACTCCTCTTTGGTCAGACCTCATCTGGAATATTGTGTCCAGTTTTGGGCACCACATTTTAAAAAAGACATCAACAAACTGGAGCAAGTTCAGAAAAGAGCGACCAGAATGGTGACCGGTCTGCAAACCCTGTCTTATGAGGAAAGGTTGCAGGATTTGGGAATGTTTAGTTTGCAAAAGAGAAGACTGAGAGGAGACTTAATTGCTGTCTACAAATATCTAAAGGGCTGTCACATTGTAGAAGGATCAACTTTATTCTCATTTGCACAAGGAAAGACTAGAAGCAATGGGATGAAACTGAATGGGAGGAGACACAGATTAGATATTAGAAAAAACTTTTTGACAGTTAGAGTGATCAATGAGTGGAACAGGCTGCCACGAGAAGTGGTGAGTTCTCCTTCAATGGAAGTCTTCAAACAGAGGCTGGACAGACATCTGACTGGGATGATTTAGCGAATCCTGCTTTGAGCAGGGGGTTGGACCAGATGGCCCAGGAGGTCCCTTCCAACTCTACGATTCTATGATTCTATGATTCTATGTGGCGACTGAGCCTCAGGGGCACCACATACCCCCCCGTTAAACACTGCACGTCTGCGGGCTGCAAGGTAAACAAAGTTGACAGTACAGGAACATACACATTTTTCAATGCTGAGTAAACACTTCCTATACTAAACTTCCCAATATGAGAGGCACTCATTCATGAACGTTGCAATCTGTTATTAATTAACTACCTAAAATTCTAAAGTGCAATTTTTCCATACCACACTTAATTCAAAGTACTATTATCTATTACTCACTATCACTTCAGTATTCTTCATCTTTCCATCTCTAGTACACATTTCTTTTCTCTCTCTAGTGCACATTTTCTACTTTCTTTCAAGTGACAACCGTGATGCCAGGTTCACCATATACGTTTTCAACTCTTTATTCAAATCTCTCGTCTCTGTATCAAAAACATTCCTAATTCTATATACTGTAAAAGCTATCATAAGACACGTTATGAAATACTTCACATTAAAACTTTCAACAATAATAATTGTAAGTGCTGGACACCGCTCCCAGCCGGGATCTCTTGCAGTGTCCTTTGATTGGAGTCATGTTCCAAATGAGGTAGACTTAATCTTCGCAAAGTGTCCATATGTAAAACCAAGAGAGGGCACCTAAAAAGGTGTAAAAAATAAAATAAAATAAAAAATAAACAAAAGGCACAACGGTGCAAATAAACCCTCCTGGGTCATGAGAGTTAGTGCAAATTTTTAGTGCTGGTCTTCTCCTGGGGTTCTGGAAGCTGTTGATGGGGTACTGCTACCAGATGAAAGGAACACACGGGCAGTCTTTAGATACTCTTCTTCTTGTGGGGTGAAACTGGTGACTTTCTGTACCTTTGGTACATCTTGGCACAAAGGGGCAGTAGGTGGTCTCTGCCTGCAGGTCTGGATAAGATCCTCTGGGATTCGCCTGATGTTCATGGCGTACCAGCCTCTGATACTTTCATGTCTGGTAAAGGTCACCTTGTCTCCCGGGTTCAGGTTCCTGGCAAGGTGTCCCTTGCTCAAGTGAGGCTCCACATCCCTCCAGTTGAAAAATAGATCGGAGATTTGGCTAGGGTCATGGATAAAGCCGAACCCCCTCTCATGGTTCACGTACAGGACGTGGCCCCAACCTGCTGCATCTTTGGGACCATAATGACCGGCACGGACTCGCTCTTTCCGGTCCAAATCTAGGCCTAGTACCGCTTGCCGGCGCTGCTCCCTCTCCCGCTGTTCAGCTGCCAGTTGCCGAATGGTGGCTTGACACCTAGCCCAGTTCTCTTCATCCTCCCGCTCCTCCCGGGACCGATCCAGGCTGGTTTGGTACTGCGGCACCACCTCCAGGGGTCCCAGACCAAATCTAGTACGACCTGTCCAGCCGCTGCGACCGTGGTGCACCCCAGGGCCTTCCCAGGTGTCGGGGCATCAGACGTACCTGGAGCCTCCTGGCGGTGGGGTCTCTGCCCCTCTGCCGGTGGAAGTGGGCCGGTGGTAGCGGGTGGTGGCTCCTGATCTGCGGGGGCCTCTGGTGGGGCCTGCGCAGCCGCGTCAGGTCCAGGCGGGAGCTCCTTCTCCTCCGCTTCAGCTCCCGGGGCTTCATACAATTCTACTTGCGGCGGCAGCAAAGGGGCTTCAGATGCTGCCGGCGCGGCGAAGGCGGCGGCAGGCTCCACTGAATCTGCCTGGAGATGCTCCGGTGCAGCGACGGTGGTCACCGCAGATGTAGGCCCCTCCTGGGCGCGCTGCCAGTTCAGCCTCCACAAGGCCTCCTGCCTCAGCCGCAAACATTGGGTCAGCTGGGCGATTTCGTCCTCCAGCTGCTGACGGTTCATCTCTGCCACAGGGTTGGAGCCTTCAGCCATGGCGCCGGGGAGATCCACTTCCCCGCCCTCCGCAGGCCTCCTTCCCTCTCTTTCCAAGATGACGTTCTGGCATTCTTCTCCCTTCTCTCTCGGCCCCTTTCCCGCCACTGGCTTCTGCCCCTCCTTCCGGGGGCGGCGTCTTCTTCCAGCGCCTCCATACCAAGCCAGTATACGAACCCTTCGGGGGGTGAGCCATGTTGCTGTTACATAGTATTTCAGGCAGGGGAGGCCCAAGACACTTTGCGGTCTTTTCCTAGGACCTCTCATCTCTTCACGCCCTTCTTCTCCACGCCAACGGCCATTTTCAATGTTCATCTCACAGTCCATCAAACTGGGTCTTCTGCACATTCCCACAAGTTTTAAGTCCAACAAATCTTAGGCACACAGAACCCAATGGCATCGGGTCTCGTCATCCTGTTCATGACGCCAAGTTGGGTCACCCTCTCAGGGCCGTGGGGTACTCGGTACTGGGCCGGTATCAGTGGGGCCCCGGCCTTGCGCCTAGAGCTTCTAGGCAGGGTTCTTCCTCTAACCCACGTCCTCTGTGTTCCCTTTTTACTCCTACGTTCCGTACTTGTCCTTTCCCTTCTATGGAAGCTCAGGCTTCAGGTCAACGTCCTTCTACTTCTTTCCTTTCCGTGCCAGCTGGCTCAGGTCACTGAGGCAGCTGCAGCACTCCTTCCTCCATCCCTTCTTCCAGGGATCCCCACTCCTCCCGAGTGGCTTCCTGTCAGACCCACTGACTGATCGACTGACCTGTAATTCTAAACCATCCCGCTCTTTTATATGTTCTCAACTTCACCCACCTCCCAGCACATCTAGTGTTCCAAGCAGGGAACCACCAAAGGTGCTCTGCTCTCCAAGCAAGGAGCCGCAATGTGGTTGTGCTGAACTACTCTGGTGTATGAGGTGCGAGTGTTGGAGCGTGGTCAGGAGCCTCCAACTTACCTGGATGGTGGGGCACCACACCCTAGGAGAAGGTGCCGTACCTCTGTGGCGACTGAGCCTCAGGGGCGCCACACGTATCCATGGTTTTCCGGAGCCAGGCATCCAACAGGTTGTCCACCACTTGTTGTAGGATACATGTGGCTACAACACTGGGTATAAGAGGGCTGGGGCGGGAATAATCATTTTTGCTGCTACCTACCGGAATAGCGTTGTGCCCAGATTAAAGGTACATTATTCTAAACCTCGCACCGTGGACGTACCGTTATCTACTAGGACAGATAACACCAAATAAACAGCTACAGAATTAGGTCTACGTACTAAGAATACAGATAGACCCCCTCAGGGTCCTCATGCAATGCAGACCTTTATCATTTTTATTCAGAAATTACGGCATGACATAGATAAGGGTAAGGTGGATGTGGGGGGGCACATACTTTCTCCATATTATTGTCTATGGATGTAGATGAGGACAGAGAAGCCCCCTAAGGTGGATGTGGGGGCACATACTTTCCACCATATTAATGTCTATGGATGTAGATGAGGACAGTGAAGCCCCCGGAGATGGATGTGGGGGGCACGTACTTTCTTCATATTAATGTATACGGATGTAGGTGAGGACATAGAAGCCCCCCGGAGGTGGATGTGGGGGGCACATACTTCCCTCCATATTAATGTCTATGGATGTAGATGAGGACAGTGAAGCCCCCGGAGGTGGATGTGGGGGGCTCATACTTCCCTCCATATTAATGTCTATGGATGTAGATGAGGACAGAGAAGCCCCCGGAGGTGGATGTGGGGGGGCACATACTTTCTCCATATTAATGTCTATGGATGTAGATGAGGACAGTGAAGCCCCCGGAGGTGGATGTGGGGGGCACATACTTCCCTCCATATTAATGTCTATGGATGTAGATGAGGACAGTGAAGCCCCCGGAGGTGGATGTGGGGGGGGCACATACTTTCTCCATATTAATGTCTATGGATGTAGATGAGGACAGTGAAGCCCCCGGAGGTGGATGTGGGGGGCACATATTTCCCTCCATATTAATGTCTATGGATGTCGATGAGGACAGTGAAGCCCCCGAAGGTGGATGTGGGGGGCACATACTTTCTCCATATTAATGTCTATGGATATCGATGAGGACAGTGAAGCCCTCGGAGGTGGATGTGGGGGGCACATACTTTCTACATATTAATGTCTATGGATGTAGATGAGGACAGTGAAGCCCCCGAAGGTGGATGTGGGGGGCACATACTTTCTCCATATTAATGTCTATGGATATCGATGAGGACAGTGAAGCCCTCGGAGGTGGATGTGGGGGGCACATACTTTCCTCCATATTAATGTCTATAGATGTAGATGAGGACAGTGAAGCCCCCGGAGGTGGATGTGGGGGGCAAATACTTTCTCCATATTAATATCTATGGATGTAGATGAGGACAGAGAAGCCCCGGAGGTGGATGTGGGGGGCACATACTTTCTCCATATTAATGTCTATGGATGTAGATGAGGACAGTGAAGCCCACGGAGGAGGATGTGGGGGGCACATACTTTCTCCATATTAATGTCTATGAATGTAGATGAGGACAGAGAAGCCCACGGAGGTGGATGTGGGGGGCACATACTTTCTCCATATCAATGTCTGTGGATGTAGATGAGGACAGAGAAGCCCCCCGAGGAGGATGTGGGGGACACATACTTTCTCCATATTAATGTCTATGGATGTAGATGAGGACAGAGAAGCCCCTGGAGGTGGATGTGGGGGGCACATACTTTCTCCAATTTAATGTCTATGGATGTAGATGAGGACAGAGAAGCCCCCGGAGGAGGATGTGGGGGGCACAAACTTTCTCCATACTAATGTCTATGGATGTAGATGAGGACAGAGAAGCCCCAGGAGGTGGATGTGGGGGGCATATACTTTCTCCATACTAATGTCTATGGATGTAGATGAAGACAGAGAAGCCCCCGAAGGGGGATGTGGGGGCACATACTTTCTCCATATTAATGTCTATGGATGTAGATGAGGACAGAGAAGCCCCCGGAGGTGGATGTGGGGGGCACATACTTTCCTCCATATTAATGTCTATGGATGTAGATGAGGACAGAGAAGCCCCCGGAGGAGGATGTGGGGGGCACATACATTCTTCCATATTAATGTCTATGGATGTAGATGAGGACAGTGAAGCCCCCGGAGGTGGATGTGGCGGGTACAGACTTTCTCCATATTAATGTCTATGGATGTAGATGAGGACAGAGAAGCCCCAGGAGGGGGATGTGGGGGGCACATACTTTCTCCATATTAATGTCTATGGATGTAGATGAGGACAGAGAAGCCCCAGGAGGTGGATGTGGGGGGCATATACTTTCTCCATACTAATGTCTATGGATGTAGATGAAGACAGAGAAGCCCCCGAAGGGGGATGTGGGGGCACATACTTTCTCCATATTAATGTCTATGGATGTAGATGAGGACAGAGAAGCCCCAGGAGGTGGATGTGGGGGGCATATACTTTCTCCATACTAATGTCTATGGATGTAGATGAAGACAGAGAAGCCCCCGAAGGGGGATGTGGGGGCACATACTTTCTCCATATTAATGTCTATGGATGTAGATGAGGACAGTGAAGCCCCAGGAGGTGGATGTGGGGGGCATATACTTTCTCCATACTAATGTCTATGGATGTAGATGAAGACAGAGAAGCCCCAGGAGGGGGATGTGGGGGGCACATACTTTCTCCATATTAATGTCTATGGATGTAGATGAGGACAGAGAAGCCCCAGGAGGTGGATGTGGGGGGCATATACTTTCTCCATACTAATGTCTATGGATGTAGATGAAGACAGAGAAGCCCCCGAAGGGGGATGTGGGGGCACATACTTTCTCCATATTAATGTCTATGGATGTAGATGAGGACAGAGAAGCCCCCGGAGGTGGATGTGGGGGGCACATACTTTCCTCCATATTAATGTCTATGGATGTAGATGAAGACAGAGAAGCCCCTGGAGGTGGATGTGGGGGGCACATAATTTCTCCATATTAATGTCTATGGATGTAGATGAGGACAGAGAAGCCCCCGGAGGAGGATGTGGGGGGCACATACTTTCTTCCATATTAATGTCTATGGATGTAGATGAGGACAGTGAAGCCCCCGGAGGTGGATGTGGCGGGTACAGACTTTCTCCATATTAATGTCTATGGATGTAGATGAGGACAGAGAAGCCCCAGGAGGGGGATGTGGGGGGCACATACTTTCTCCATATTAATGTCTATGGATGTAGATGAGGACAGAGAAGCCCCAGGAGGTGGATGTGGGGGGCATATACTTTCTCCATACTAATGTCTATGGATGTAGATGAAGACAGAGAAGCCCCCGAAGGGGGATGTGGGGGCACATACTTTCTCCATATTAATGTCTATGGATGTAGATGAGGACAGAGAAGCCCCAGGAGGTGGATGTGGGGGGCATATACTTTCTCCATACTAATGTCTATGGATGTAGATGAAGACAGAGAAGCCCCCGAAGGGGGATGTGGGGGCACATACTTTCTCCATATTAATGTCTATGGATGTAGATGAGGACAGTGAAGCCCCAGGAGGTGGATGTGGGGGGCATATACTTTCTCCATACTAATGTCTATGGATGTAGATGAAGACAGAGAAGCCCCAGGAGGGGGATGTGGGGGGCACATACTTTCTCCATATTAATGTCTATGGATGTAGATGAGGACAGAGAAGCCCCAGGAGGTGGATGTGGGGGGCATATACTTTCTCCATACTAATGTCTATGGATGTAGATGAAGACAGAGAAGCCCCCGAAGGGGGATGTGGGGGCACATACTTTCTCCATATTAATGTCTATGGATGTAGATGAGGACAGAGAAGCCCCCGGAGGTGGATGTGGGGGGCACATACTTTCCTCCATATTAATGTCTATGGATGTAGATGAAGACAGAGAAGCCCCTGGAGGTGGATGTGGGGGGCACATAATTTCTCCATATTAATGTCTATGGATGTAGATGAGGACAGAGAAGCCCCCGGAGGAGGATGTGGGGGGCACATACTTTCTTCCATATTAATGTCTATGGATGTAGATGAGGACAGTGAAGCCCCCGGAGGTGGATGTGGCGGGTACAGACTTTCTCCATATTAATGTCTATGGATGTAGATGAGGACAGTGAACCCCCCGGAGGTGGATGTGGGGGGCACATACTTTCTCCATATTAATGTCTATGGATGTAGATGAGGACAAAGCCCCCAGAGGTAGATGTGGGGGGCACATACTTTCCTCCATATTAATGTCTATGGATGTAGATGAGGACAGTGAAGCCCGCGGTGGTGGATGTGGGGGGCACATACTTTCTCCATATTAATGTCTATGGATGTAGATGAGGACAGAGAAGCCCCCGGAGGTGGATGTGGGGGGCACATACTTTCCTCCATATTAATGTCTATGGATGTAGATGGGGACAGTGAAGCCCCAGGAGGAGGCAGTGGGGGGAATATACTTTCCTCCATATTAATGTCTATGGATGTAGATGAAGACAGAGAAGTCCCCGGAGGTGGATGTGGGGGGCACATACTTTCCTCCATATTAATGTCTATGGATGTAGATGAGGACAAAGCCCCCAGAGGTAGATGTGGGGGGCACATACTTTCTCCATATTAATGTCTATGGATATAGATGAGGACAAAGCCCCCAGAGATAGATGTGGTGGGCACATACTTTCCTCCATATTAATGTCTGTGGATGTAGATGAGGACAGTGAATCCCCTGGAGGTGGATATGGGGGGCACATACTTTCCTCCATATTAATGTCTATGGATGTAGATGAGGACAGAGAAGCCCCTGGAGGTGGATGTGGGGGGAACATACTTTCTCCATATTAATGTATATGGATGTAGATGAGGACAGAGAAGCCCCCGGAGGTGGATGTGGGGGGGCACATACTTTCTCCATATTAATGTCTATGGATGTAGATGAGGACAGTGAATCCCCTGGAGGTGGATATGGGGGTACATACTTTCCTCCATGTTAATGTCTATGGATGTAGATGAGGACAGTGAAGCACCCGGAGGTGGATGTGGGGGGGCACATACTTTCTCCATATTAATTTCAATGGATGTAGATGAGGACAGTGAAGCCCCCGGAGGTGGATGTGGGGGGCAGGTACTTTCCTCCATATTAATGTCTATGGATGTAGATGAGGACAGTGAATCCCCCGGAGGTGGATGTGGGGGGCAGGTACTTTCCTCCATATTAATGTCTATGGATGTAGATGAGGACAGAGAAGCCCCCGGAGGTGGATGTGGGGGGCAGATACTTTCCTCCTTATTAATGTCTATGGATGTAGATGAGGACAGTGAAGCCCCCGGAGGTGGATGTGGGGGGCACATAGTTTCTCCATATTAATCTCTATGGATGTAGATGAGGACAGTGAAGCCCCCGGAGGTGGATGTGGGGGGCACATAGTTTCTCCATATTAATGTCTATGGATGTAGATGAGGACAGTGAAGCCCCCGGAGGTGGATGTGGGGGGCACATAGTTTCTCCATATTAATGTCTATGGATGTAGATGAGGACAGTGAAGCCCCCTGAGGTGGATGTGGGGGGGCACATACTTTCTCATTATTAATGTCTATGAATGTAGATGAGGACAGTGAAGCACCCGGAGGTGGATGTGGGGGGGCACATACTTTCCTACATATTAATGTCTATGGATGTAGATGAAGGACAGAGAAGCCCCCGGAGGAGGATGTGGGGGGCACATACTTCCTCCATATTAATGTCTATGGATGTAGATGAGGACAGTGAAGCCCTCGGAGGTGGATGTGGGGGGCACATACTTTCTCCATATAAATGTCTATAGATGTAGATGAGGACAGTGAAGCCCCCGGAGGTGGATGTGGGGGGCACATACTTTCTCCATATTAATGTCTATGCATGTAGATGAGGACAGAGAAGCCCACGGAGGAGGATGTGGGGGGCACATACTTTCTCCATATTAATGTCTATGGATGTAGATGAGGACAGTGAAGCCCCCGGAGGTGGATGTGGGGGGCACATACTTTCTCCATATTAATGTCTATGCATGTAGATGAGGACAGAGAAGCCCACGGAGGAGGATGTGGGGGGCACATACTTTCTCCATATTAATGTCTATGGATGTAGATGAGGACAGAGAAGTCCCTGGAGGTGGATGTGGGGGGCACATACTTTCTCCATATTAATGTCTATGAATGTAGATGAGGACAGAGAAGTCCCGGGAGGTGGATGTGGGGGGTACATACTTTCTTCATATTAATGTCTATGGATGTAGATGACGACAGAGAAGTCCCTGGAGGTGGATGTGGGGGGCACATACTTTCTCCATATTAATGTCTATGGATGTAGATGAGGACAGAGAAGCCCCCGGAGGTGGATGTGGGGGGCTCATACTTTCTCCATATTAATGTCTATGGATGTAGATGAGGACACTGAAGTCCCCGGAGGTGGATGTGGGGGGCTCATACTTTCCTCCTTATTATTGTCTATGGATGTAGATGAGGACAGAGAAGCCCCCGAAGGTGGATGTGGGGGGCACATACTTTCTCCATATTAATGTCTATAGATGTAGATGAGGACAGTGAAGCCCCCGGAGGTGGATGTGGGGGGCACATACTTTCTCCATATTAATGTCTATGGATGTAGATGAGGACAGAGAAGCCCCTGGAGGTGGAAGTGGGGGGCACATACTTCCCTCCATATTAATGTCTATGGATGTAGATGAGGTCAGTGAAGCCCCCCGGTGGATGTGGGGGTCACATACTTTCTCTATATTAATGTCTATGGATGTAGATGAGGACAGTGAAGCCCCCGGAGGTGGATGTGGGGGCACATACTTTCTCCATATTAATGTCTATGGATGTAGATGAGGACAGAGAAGCCCCTGGAGGTGGATGTGGGGGGCACATACTTTCCTCCATATTAATGTCTATGGATGTAGATGAGGACAGAGAAGCCCCCGGAGGTGGATGTGGGGGGCACATACTTTCCTCCATATTAATGTCTATGGATGTAGATGGGGACAGTGAAGCCCCAGGAGGAGGCAGTGGGGGGCATATACTTTCTCCATATTAATGTGTATGGATGTAGATGAAGACAGAGAAGTCCCCGGAGGTGGATGTGGGGGGCACATAATTTCCTCCATATTAATGTCTATGGATGTAGATGAGGACAAAGCCCCCAGAGGTAGATGTGGGGGGCACATACTTTCTCCATATTAATGTCTATGGATGTAGATGAGGACAAAGCCCCCAGAGGTAGATGTGGGGGGCACATACTTTCCTCCATATTAATGTCTATGGATGTAGATGAGGACAGAGAAGTCCCTGGAGGTGGTTGTGGGGGGCACATACTTTCTCCATATTAATGTCTATGGATGTAGATGAGGACAGAGAAGCCCCCGGAGGTGGATGTGGGGGGCACATAATTTCCTACATATTAATGTCTATGGATGTAGATGAAGGACAGAGAAGCCCCCGGAGGTGGATGTGGGGAGCACATACTTTCTCCATATTAATGTCTATAGATGAAGATGAGGACAGTGAAGCCCCCGGAGGTGGATGTGGGGGGCACATACTTTCTCCATATTAATGTCTATGCATGTAGATGAGGACAGAGAAGTTCCTGGAGGTGGATGTGGGGGGCACATACTTTCTCCATATTAATGTCTATGGATGTAGATGAGGACAGTGAAGCCCCCGGAGGTGGATGTGGAGGGCAAATACTTTCTCCATATTAATGTCTATGGATGTAGATGAGGACAGTGAAGCCCCCGGAGGTGGATGTGGGGGGGCACATACTTTCTCCATATTAATGTCTATGGATGTAGATGAGGACAGTGAAGCCCCCGGAGGTGGATGTGGGGGGCACATACTTTCTCCATATTAATGTCTATGGATGTAGATGAGGACAGAGAAGCCCCCGGAGGTGGATGTGGGGGGCTCATACTTTCTCCATATTAATGTCTATGGATGTAGATGAGGACAGAGAAGCCCCCGGAGGTGGATGTGGGGGGCAAATACTTTGCTCCATATTAATGTCTATGGATGTAGATAAGGACAGTGAAGCCCCCGGAGGTGGATGTGGGGGGCACATACTTTCTCCATATTAATGTCTATGGATGTAGTTGAGGACAGTGAAGCCCCCGGAGGTGGATGTGGGGGGCACATACTTTCTCCATATTAATGTCTATGGAAGTAGATGAGGACAGAGAAGCCCCTGGAGGTGGATGTGGGGGGCACATACTTTCTCCATATTAATGTCTATGGATGTAGATGAGGACAGAGAAGCCCCCGGAGGTGGATGTGGGGGGCTCATACTTTCTCCATATTAATGTCTGTGGATGTAGATGAGGACAGTGAAGCCCACCGTGGATGTGGGGGGCACATACTTTCTCCATATTAATGTCTATGGATGTAGCTGTGGACAGTGAAGCCCCCGGTGGATGTGGGGGGCACATACTTTCTCCATATTAATGTCTATGGATGTAGATGTGGACAGTGAAGCCCCCGGAGGTAGATGTGGGGGGCACATACTTTCTCAATATTAATGTCTATGGATGTAGATAAGGACAGTGAAGCCCCCGGAGGTGGATGTGGGGGGCACATACTTTCTCCATATTAATGTCTATGGATGTAGATGAGGACAGTGAAGCCCCCGGAGGTGGATGTGGGGGGCACATACTTTCCTCCATATTATTGTCTATGGATGTAGATGAGGACAGAGAAGCCCCCGAAGGTGGATGTGGGGGGCACATACTTTCTCCATATTAATGTCTATGGATGTAGATGAGGACAGTGAAGCCCCCGGAGGTGGATGTGGGGGGCACATACTTTCTCCATATTAATGTCTATGGATGTAGATGAGGACAGAGAAGCCCCTGGAGGTGGAAGTGGGGGGCACATACTTTCCTCCATATTAATGTCTATGGATGTAGATGAGGACAGAGAAGCCCCTGGAGGTGGAAGTGGGGGGCACATACTTTCCTCCATATTAATGTCTATGGATGTAGATGAGGTCAGTGAAGCCCCCGGTGGATGTGGGGGTCACATACTTTCTCCATGTTAATGTCTATGGATGTAGATGAGGACAGTGAAGCCCCGGGAGGTGGATGTGGGGACACATACTTTCTCCATATTAATGTCTATGGATGTAGATGAGGACAGAGAAGCCCCTGGAGGTGGATGTGGGGGGCACATACTTTCCTCCATATTAATGTCTATGGATGTAGATGAGGACAGAGAAGCACCCGGAGGTGGATGTGGGGGGCACATACTTTCTCCATATTAATGTCTATGGATGTAGATAAGGACAGAGAAGTCCCTGGAGGTGGATGTGGGGGGCACTTACTTTCTCCATATTAATGTCTATAGATGTAGATGAGTACAGTGAAGCCCGCGGAGGTGTATGTGGGGGGCACATACTTTCTCCATATTAATATCTATGCGTGTAGATGAGGACAGAGAAGTCCCCGAGGTGGATGTGGGGGGCACATACTTTCTCCATATTAATGTCTATGCATGTAGATGAGGACAGAGAAGCCCACGGAGGAGGATGTGGGGGGCACATACTTTCTCCATATTAATGTCTATGGATGTAGATGAGGAAAGAGAAGTCCCTGGAGGTGGATGTGGGGGGCACATACTTTCTCCATATTAATGTCTATGGATGTAGATGAGGACAGAGAAGTCCCTGGAGGTGGATGTGGGGGGCACATACTTTCTCCATATTAATGTCTATGGATGTAGATGAGGACAGTGAAGCCCCCGGAGGTGGATGTGGGGGGCAAATACTTTCCTCCATATTAAAGTCTATGGAAGTAGATGAGGACAGAGAAGCCCCTGGAGGTGGATGTGGGGGGAACATACTTTCTCCATATTAATGTCTATGGATGTAGATGAGGACAGAGAAGCCCCCGGAGGTGGATGTGGGGGCTCATACTTTCTCCATATTAATGTCTATGGATATAGATGAGGACAGAGAAGCCCCCGGAGGTGGATGTGGGGGGCACGTACTTTCTCCATATTAATGTCTATGGATGTAGATGAGGACAGTGAAGCCCACGGTGGATGTGGGGGCACATACTTTCTCCATGTTAATGTCTATGGATGTAGATGTGGACAGTGAAGCCCTCGGTGGATGTGGGGGGCACATACTTTCTCCATATTAATGTCTATGGATGTAGATGAGGACAGTGAAGCCCCCGGAGGTGGATGTGGGGGGCACATACTTTCTCCATATTAATGTCTATGGATGTAGATGAGGACAGTGAAGCCCCCGAAGGTGGATGTGGGGGGCACATACTTTCTCCATATTAATGTCTATGGATGTAGATGAGGACAGTGAAGCCCCCGTAGGTGGATGTGGGGGGCACATACTTTCTCCATATTAATGTCTATGGATGTAGATGAGGACAGTGAAGCCCCCGGAGGTGGATGTGGGGGGCACATACTTTCCTCCATATTATTGTCTATGGATGTAGATGAGGACAGAGAAGCCCCTGGAGGTGGAAGTGGGGGGCACATACTTTCCTCCATATTAATGTCTATGGATGTAGATGAGGACAGAGAAGCCCCTGGAGGTGGAAGTGGGGGGCACATACTTTCCTCCATATTAATGTCTATGGATGTAGATGAGGTCAGTGAAGCCCCCGGTGGATGTGGGGGTCACACACTTTCTCCATATTAATGTCTATGGATGTAGATGAGGACAGTGAAGCCCCGGGAGGTGGATGTGGGGACACATACTTTCTCCATATTAATGTCTATGGATGTAGATGAGGACAGAGAAGCCCCTGGAGGTGGATGTGGGGGGCACATACTTTCCTCCATATTAATGTCTATGGATGTAGATGAGGACAGAGAAGCACCCGGAGGTGGATGTGAGGGGCACATACTTTCTCCATATTAATGTCTATGGATGTAGATAAGGACAGAGAAGTCCCTGGAGGTGGATGTGGGGGGCACTTACTTTCTCCATATTAATGTCTATAGATGTAGATGAGGACAGTGAAGCCCGCGGAGGTGTATGTGGGGGGCACATACTTTCTCCATATTAATATCTATGAGTGTAGATGAGGACAGAGAAGTCCCCGAGGTGGATGTGGGGGGCACATACTTTCTCCATATTAATATCTATGCATTTAGATGAGGACAGAGAAGCCCACGGAGGAGGATGTGGGGGGCACATACTTTCTCCATATTAATGTCTATGGATGTAGATGAGGAAAGAGAAGTCCCTGGAGGTGGATGTGGGGGGCACATACTTTCTCCATATTAATGTCTATGGATTTAGATGAGGACAGAGAAGTCCCTGGAGTTGGATGTGGGGGGCACATACTTTCTCCATATTAATGTCTATGGATGTAGATGAGGACAGTGAAGCCCCCGGAGGTGGATGTGGGGGGCAAATACTTTCCTCCATATTAAAGTCTATGGAAGTAGATGAGGACAGAGAAGCCCCTGGAGGTGGATGTGGGGGGAACATACTTTCTCCATATTAATGTCTATGGATGTAGATGAGGACAGAGAAGCCCCCGGAGGTGGATGTGGGGGCTCATACTTTCTCCATATTAATGTCTATGGATATAGATGAGGACAGTGAAGCCCCGGAGGTGGATGTGGGGGGCACGTACTTTCTCCATATTAATGTCTATGGATGTAGATGAGGACAGTGAAGCCCACGGTGGATGTGGGGGGCACATACTTTCTCCATATTAATGTCTATGGATGTAGATGTGGACAGTGAAGCCCCCGGTGGATGTGGGGGGCACATACTTTCTACATATTAATGTCTATGGATGTAGATGAGGACAGTGAAGCCCCCGGAGGTGGATGTGGGGGGCACATACTTTCTCCATATTAATGTCTATGGATGTAGATGAGGACAGTGAAGCCCCCGAAGGTGGATGTGGGGGGCACATACTTTCTCCATATTAATGTCTATGGATGTAGATGAGGACAGTGAAGCCCCCGTAGGTGGATGTGGGGGGCACATACTTTCTCCATATTAATGTCTATGGATGTAGATGAGGACAGTGAAGCCCCCGGAGGTGGATGTGGGGGGCACATACTTTCTCCATATTAATGTCTATGGATGTAGATGAGGACAGAGAAGCCCCTGGGGGTGGAAGTGGGGGGCACATACTTTCCTCCATATTAATGTCTATGGATGTAGATGAGGTCAGTGAAGCCCCCGGTGGATGTGGGGGTCACATACTTTCTCCATATTAATGTCTATGGATGTAGATGAGGACAGTGAAGCCCCGGGAGGAGGATGTGGGGGCACATACTTTCTCCATATTAATGTCTATGGATGTAGATGAGGACAGAGAAGCCCCTGGAGGTGGATGTGGGGGGCACATACTTTCCTCCATATTAATGTCTATGGATGTAGATGAGGACAGAGAAGCACCCGGAGGTGGATGTGGGGGGCACATACTTTCTCCATATTAATGTCTATGGATTTAGATGAGGACAGAGAAGCCTCTGGAGGTGGTTGTGGGGGGCACATACTTTCTCCATATTAATGTCTATAGATGTAGATGAGGACAGTGAAGCCCCCGGAGGTTGATGTGGGGGGCACATACTTTCTCCATATTAATATCTATGCGTGTAGATGAGGATAGAGAAGTCCCCGGAGGTGGATGTGGGGGGCACATACTTTCTCCATATTAATGTCTATGCATGTAGATGAGGACAGAGAAGCCCACTGAGGAGGATGTGGGGGGCACATACTTCCTCCATATTAATGTCTATGGATGTAGATGAGGACAGAGAAGTCCCTGGAGGTGGATGTGGGGGGAACATACTTTCTCCATATTAATGTCTATGGATGTAGATGAGGACAGTGAAGCCCCGGAGGTGGATGTGGGGGGCACATACTTTCTCCATACTAATGTCTATGGATGTAGATGAGGACAGTGAAGCCCACGGTGGATGTGGGGGGCACATACTTTCTCCATATTAATGTCTATGGATGTAGCTGTGGACAGTGAAGCCCCCGGTGGATGTGGGGGGCACATACTTTCTCCATATTAATGTCTATGGATGTAGATGTGGACAGTGAAGCCCCCGGAGGTAGATGTGGGGGGCACATACTTTCTCCATATTAATGTCTATGGATGTAGATGAGGACAGTGAAGCCTCCGGAGGTGGATGTGGGGGGCACATACTTTCTCCATATTAATGTCTATGGATGTAGATGAGGACAGTGAAGCCCCCGGAGGTGGATGTGGGGGGCACATACTTTCCTCCATATTATTGTCTATGAATGTAGATGAGGACAGAGAAGCCCCCGAAGGTGGATGTGGGGGGCACATACTTTCTCCATATTAATGTCTATGGATGTAGATGAGGACAGTGAAGCCCCCGGAGGTGGATGTGGGGGGCACATACTTTCTCCATATTAATGTCTATGGATGTAGATGAGGACAGAGAAGCCCCTGGAGGTGGATGTGGGGGGCACATACTTTCCTCCATATTAATGTCTATGGATGTAGATGAGGACAGAGAAGCCCCTGGAGGTGGAAGTGGGGGGCACATACTTTCCTCCATATTAATGTCTATGGATGTAGATGAGGTCAGTGAAGCCCCCGGTGGATGTGGGGGTCACATACTTTCTCCATATTAATGTCTATGGATGTAGATGAGGACAGTGAAGCCCCGGGAGGTGGATGTGGGGACACATACTTTCTCCATATTAATGTCTATGGATGTAGATGAGGACAGAGAAGCCCCTGGAGGTGGATGTGGGGGGCACATACTTTCCTCCATATTAATGTCTATGGATGTAGATGAGGACAGAGAAGCACCCGGAGGTGGATGTGGGGGGCACATACTTTCTCCATATTAATGTCTATGGATGTAGATAAGGACAGAGAAGTCCCTGGAGGTGGATGTGGGGGGCACTTACTTTCTCCATATTAATGTCTATAGATGTAGATGAGGACAGTGAAGCCCGCGGAGGTGTATGTGGGGGGCACATACTTTCTCCATATTAATATCTATGCGTGTAGATGAGGACAGAGAAGTCCCCGGAGGTGGATGTGAGGGGCACATACTTTCTCCATATTAATGTCTATGCATGTAGATGAGGACAGAGAAGCCCACGGAGGAGGATGTGGGGGACACATACTTTCTCCATATTAATGTCTATGGATGTAGATGAGGAAAGAGAAGTCCCTGGAGGTGGATGTGGGGGGCACATACTTTCTCCATATTAATGTCTATGGATGTAGATGAGGACAGAGAAGTCCCTGGAGGTGGATGTGGGGGGCACATACTTTCTCCATATTAATGTCTATGGATGTAGATGAGGACAGTGAAGCCCCCGGAGGTGGATGTGGGGGGCAAATACTTTCCTCCATATTAATGTCTATGGATGTAGATGAGGACAGTGAAGCCCCCGGAGGTGGATGTGGGGGGCACATACTTTCTCCATATTAATGTCTATGGAAGTAGATGAGGACAGAGAAGCCCCTGGAGGTGGATGTGGGGGGAACATACTTTCTCCATATTAATGTCTATGGATGTAGATGAGGACAGAGAAGCCCCCGGAGGTGGATGTGGGGGCTCATACTTTCTCCATATTAATGTCTATGGATGTAGATGAGGACAGTGAAGCCCCGGAGGTGGATGTGGGGGGCACGTACTTTCTCCATATTAATGTCTATGGATGTAGATGAGGACAGTGAAGCCCACGGTGGATGTGGGGGGCACATACTTTCTCCATATTAATGTCTATGGATGTAGATGTGGACAGTGAAGCCCCCGGTGGATGTGGGGGGCACATACTTTCTCCATATTAATGTCTATGGATGTAGATGAGGACAGTGAAGCCCCCGGAGGTGGATGTGGGGGGTACATACTTTCTCCATATTAATGTCTATGGATGTAGATGAGGACAGTGAAGCCCCCGAAGGTGGATGTGGGGGGCACATACTTTCTCCATATTAATGTCTATGGATGTAGATGAGGACAGTGAAGCCCCCGTAGGTGGATGTGGGGGGCACATACTTTCTCCATGTTAATGTCTATGGATGTAGATGAGGACAGTGAAGCCCCCGGAGGTGGATGTGGGGGGCACATACTTTCTCCATATTAATGTCTATGGATGTAGATGAGGACAGAGAAGCCCCTGGGGGTGGAAGTGGGGGGCACATACTTTCCTCCATATTAATGTCTATGGATGTAGATGAGGTCAGTGAAGCCCCCGGTGGATGTGGGGGTCACATACTTTCTCCATATTAATGTCTATGGATGTAGATGAGGACAGTGAAGCCCCGGGAGGAGGATGTGGGGGCACATACTTTCTCCATATTAATGTCTATGGATGTAGATGAGGACAGAGAAGCCCCTGGGGGTGGAAGTGGGGGGCACATACTTTCCTCCATATTAATGTCTATGGATGTAGATGAGGTCAGTGAAGCCCCCGGTGGATGTGGGGGTCACATACTTTCTCCATATTAATGTCTATGGATGTAGATGAGGACAGTGAAGCCCCGGGAGGAGGATGTGGGGGCACATACTTTCTCAATATTAATGTCTATGGATGTAGATGAGGACAGAGAAGCCCCTGGAGGTGGATGTGGGGGGCACATACTTTCCTCCATATTAATGTCTATGGATGTAGATGAGGACAGAGAAGCACCCGGAGGTGGATGTGGGGGGCACATACTTTCTCCATATTAATGTCTATGGATGTAGATGAGGACAGAGAAGCCCCTGGAGGTGGTTGTGGGGGGAACATACTTTCTCCATATTAATGTCTATAGATGTAGATGAGGACAGTGAAGCCCCCGGAGGTGTATGTGGGGGGCACATACTTTCTCCATATTAATATCTATGCGTGTAGATGAGGACAGAGAAGTCCCCGGAGGTGGATGTGGGGGGCACATACTTCCTCCATATTAATGTCTATGGATGTAGATGAGGACAGAGAAGTCCCTGGAGGTGGATGTGGGGGGCACATACTTTCTCCATATTAATGTCTATGGATGTAGATGAGGACAGTGAAGCCCCCGGAGGTGGATGTGGGGGGCAAATACTTTCCTCCATATTAATATCTATGGATGTAGATGAGGACAGTGAAGCCCCCGGAGGTGGATGTGGGGGGCACATACTTTCTCCATATTAATGTCTATGGATGTAGATGAGGACAGAGAAGTCCCTGGAGGTGGATGTGGGGGGCACATACTTCCTCCATATTAATGTCTATGGATGTAGATGAGGACAGAGAAGTCCCTGGAGGTGGATGTGGGGGGCACATACTTTCTCCATATTAATGTCTATGGATGTAGTTGAGGACAGTGAAGCCCCCGGAGGTGGATGTGGGGGGGCACTTACTTTCTCCATATTAATGTCTATGGAAGTAGATGAGGACAGAGAAGCCCCTGGAGGTGGATGTGGGGGGCACATACTTTCTCCATATTAATGTCTATGGATGTAGATGAGGACAGAGAAGCCCCCGGAGGTGGATGTGGGGGGCTCATACTTTCTCCATATTAATGTCTATGGATGTAAATGAGGACAGTGAAGCCCGGAGGTGGATGTGGGGGGCACATACTTTCTCCATATTAATGTCTATGGATGTAGATGAGGACATTGAAGCCCACGGTGGATGTGGGGGGCACATACTTTCTCCATATTAATGTCTATGGATGTAGATGTGGACAGTGAAGCCCCCGGTGGATGTGGGGGGTACATACTTTCTCCATATTAATGTCTATGGATGTAGATGAGGACAGTGAAGCCCCCGGAGGTGGATGTGGGGGGCACATACTTTCTCCATATTAATGTCTATGGATGTAGATGAGGACAGTGAAGCCCCCGGAGGTGGATGTGGGGGGCACATACTTTCGTCCATATTATTGTCTATGGATGTAGATGAGGACAGAGAAGCCCCCGAAGGTGGATGTGGGGGGCACATACTTTCTCCATATTAATGTCTATGGATGTAGATGAGGACAGTGAAGCCCCCGGAGGTGGATGTGGGGGGCACATACTTTCTCCATATTAATGTCTATGGATGTAGATGAGGACAGAGAAGCTCCTGGAGGTGGATGTGGGGGGCACATACTTTCCTCCATATTAATGTCTATGGATGTAGATGAGGACAGAGAAGCACCAGGAGGTGGATGTGGGGGGCACATACTTTCTCCATATTAATGTCTATGGATGTAGATAAGGACAGAGAAGCCCCTGGAGGTGGATGTGGGGGGCACATACTTTCCTCCATATTAATGTCTATGGATGAAGATGAGGTCAGTGAAGCCCCCGGTGGATGTGGGGGGCACATACTTTCTCCATATTATTGTCTATGGATGTAAATGAGGACAGTGAGGCCCCCGGAGGTGGATGTGGGGGGCACATACTTTCTCCATATTAATGTCTATGGATGTAGATGAGGACAGTGAGGCCCCCGGAGGTGGATGTTGGGGGAACATACTTTCTCCATATTAATGTCTATGGATGTAGATGAGGACAGAGAAGCCCCTGGAGGTGGATGTGGGGGGCACATACTTTCCTCCATATTAATGTCTATGGATGTAGATGAGGACAGTGAAGCCCCCGGAGGTGGATGTGGGGGGCACATACTTTCCTTCATATTAATGTCTATGGATGTAGATGAGGACAGTGAAGCCTCCGGAGGTGGATGTGGGGGGCACATATTTTCTCCATATTAATGTCTCTGGATGTAGATGAGGACAGTGAAGACCCCGGAGGTGGATGAGGGGGGCACATACTTTGTCAAAATTAATGTCTATGGATGTAGATGAGGACAGAGAAGCCCCTGGAGGTGGATGTGGGGGGCACATACTTTCCTCCATATTAATGTCTATGTATGTAGATGAGGACAGTGAGGCCCCCGGAGGTGGATGTGGGGGGCACATACTTTCTCCATATTAATGTATATGGATGTAGATGAGGACAGTGAAGCCCCCGGAGTTGGATGTGGGGGGCACATACTTTCTCCATATTAATGTCTATGGATGTAGATGAGGACAGTGAAGCCCCCGGAGTTGGATGTGGGGGGCACATACTTTCCTCCATATTAATGTCTATGGATGTAGATGAGGACAGTGAAGCCTCCGGAGGTGGATGTGGGGGGCACATGCTTTCTCCATATTAATGTCTATAGATGTAGATGAGGACAGAGAAGCCCCTGGAGGTGGAAGTGGGGGGCACATACTTTCCTCCATATTAATGTCTATGGATGAGATGAGGACAGAGAAGCCCCTGGAGGTGGAAGTGGGGGGCACATACTTTCCTCCATATTAATGTCTATGGATGTAGATGAGGTCAGTGAAGCCCCCGGTGGATGTGGGGGTCACATACTTTCTCCATATTAATGTCTATGGATGTAGATGAGGTCAGTGAAGCACCCGGTGGATGTGGGGGTCACATACTTTCTCCATATTAATGTCTATGGATGTAGATGAGGACAGTGAAGCCCCCGGAGGTGGATGTGGGGGCACATACTTTCTCCATATTAATGTCTATGGATGTAGATGAGGACAGAGAAGCCCCTGGAGGTGGATGTGGGGGGCACATACTTTCCTCCATATTAATGTCTATGGATGTAGATGAGGACAGAGAAGCACCCGGAGGTGGATGTGGGGGGCACATACTTTCTCCATATTAATGTCTATGGATGTAGATAAGGACAGAGAAGCCCCTGGAGGTGGATGTGGGGGGCACATACTTTCCTCCATATTAATGTCTATGGATGTAGATGAGGTCAGTGAAGCCCCCGGTGGATGTGGGGGGCACATACTTTCTCCATATTAATGTCTATGGATGTAAATGAGGACAGTGAGGCCCCCGGAGGTGGATGTGGGGGGCACATACTTTCTCCATATTAATGTCTATGGATGTAGATGAGGACAGTGAGGCCCCCGGAGGTGGATGTGGGGGACACATACTTTCTCCATATTAATGTCTATGGATGTAGATGAGGACAGAGAAGCCCCTCGAGGTGGATGTGGGGGGCACATACTTTCCTCCATATTAATGTCTATGGATGTAGATGAGGACAGTGAAGCCTCCAGAGGTGGATGTGGGGGGCACATACTTTATCCATATTAATGTCTCTGGATGTAGATGAGGACAGTGAAGCCCCCGGAGGTGGATGAGGGGGGCACATACTTTGTCAAAATTAATGTCTATGGATGTAGATGAGGACAGAGAAGCCCCTGGAGGTGGATGTGGGGGGAACATACTTTCCTCCATATTAATGTCTATGGATATAGATGAGGTCAGTGAAGCCCCCGGTGGATGCGGGGGTCACATACTTTCTCCATATTAATGTCTATGGATGTAGATGAGGTCAGTGAAGCACCCGGTGGATGTGGGGGTCACATACTTTCTCCATATTAATGTCTATGGATGTAGATGAGGACAGTGAAGCCCCCGGAGGTGGATGTGGGGGCACATACTTTCTCCATATTAATGTCTATGGATGTAGATGAGGACAGAGAAGCCCCTGGAGGTGGATGTGGGGGGCACATACTTTCCTCCATATTAATGTCTATGGATGTAGATGAGGTCAGTGAAGCCCCCGGTGGATGTGGGGGTCACATACTTTCTCCATATTAATGTCTATGGATGTAGATGAGGTCAGTGAAGCACCCGGTGGATGTGGGGGTCACATACTTTCTCCATATTAATGTCTATGGATGTAGATGAGGACAGTGAAGCCCCCGGAGGTGGATGTGGGGGCACATACTTTCTCCATATTAATGTCTATGGATGTAGATGAGGACAGAGAAGCCCCTGGAGGTGGATGTGGGGGGCACATACTTTCCTCCATATTAATGTCTATGGATGTAGATGAGGACAGAGAAGCACCCGGAGGTGGATGTGGGGGGCACATACTTTCTCCATATTAATGTCTATGGATGTAGATAAGGACAGAGAAGCCCCTGGAGGTGGATGTGGGGGGCACATACTTTCCTCCATATTAATGTCTATGGATGTAGATGAGGTCAGTGAAGCCCCCGGTGGATGTGGGGGGCACATACTTTCTCCATATTAATGTCTATGGATGTAAATGAGGACAGTGAGGCCCCCGGAGGTGGATGTGGGGGGCACATACTTTCTCCATATTAATGTCTATGGATGTAGATGAGGACAGTGAGGCCCCCGGAGGTGGATGTGGGGGGCACATACTTTCTCCATATTAATGTCTATGGATGTAGATGAGGACAGAGAAGCCCCTCGAGGTGGATGTGGGGGGCACATACTTTCCTCCATATTAATGTCTATGGATGTAGATGAGGACAGTGAAGCCTCCAGAGGTGGATGTGGGGGGCACATACTTTATCCATATTAATGTCTCTGGATGTAGATGAGGACAGTGAAGCCCCCGGAGGTGGATGAGGGGGGCACATACTTTGTCAAAATTAATGTCTATGGATGTAGATGAGGACAGAGAAGCCCCCGGAGGTGGATGTGGGGGCACATACTTTCCTTCATATTAATGTCTATGGATGTAGATGAGGACAGTGAAGCCTCCAGAGGTGGATGTGGGGGGCACATACTTTATCCATATTAATGTCTCTGGATGTAGATGAGGACAGTGAAGCCCCCGGAGGTGGATGAGGGGGGCACATACTTTGTCAAAATTAATGTCTATGGATGTAGATGAGGACAGAGAAGCCCCTGGAGGTGGATGTGGGGGGCACATACTTTCCTCCATATTAATGTCTATGGATATAGATGAGGACAGTGAAGCCCCCGGAGGTGGATGTGGGGGGCACATACTTTCTCCATATTAATGTCTATGGATGTAGATGAGGACAGAGAAGCCCCTGGAGGTGGATGATGGGGGCACATACTTTCTCCATATTAATGTCTATGGATGTAGATGAGGACAGAGAAGCCCCTGGAGGTGGATGTGGGGGGCACATACTTTCCTAAATATTAATGTGTATGGATGTAGATGATGTCATTGAAGCCCCCGGTGGATGTGGGGGGCACATACTTTCTCCATATTAATGTCTATGGATGTAAATGAGGACAGTTAAGCCCCCGGAGGTGGATGTGGGGGGCACATACTTTCTCCATATTAATGTCTATGGATGTAGTTGAGGACATAGAAGCCCCTGGAGGTGGATGTGGGGGGAACATACTTTCCTCCATGTTAATGTCTATGGATGTAGATGAGGACAGTGAAGCCCCCGGAGGTGGATGTGGGGGGCACATACTTTCCTCCATATTATTGTCTATGGATGTAGATGAGGACAGTGAAGCCTCCGAAGGTGGATGTGGGGGGCACATACTTTCTCCATATTAATGTCTATGGATGTAGATGAGGACAGTGAAGCCCCCGGAGGTGAATGTGGGGGGCACATACTTTCTCCATATTAATGTCTATGGATGTAGATGAGGACAGTGAAGCCCCCGGAGGTGGATGTGGGGGGCACATACTTTCTCCATATTAATGTCTATGGATGTAGTTGAGGACAGAGATGCCCCTAGAGGTGTATGTGGGGGGCACATACTTTCCTCCATATTAATGTCTATGGATGTAGATGAGGACAGTGAAGCCCCCGGAGGTGGATGTGGGGGGCACATACTTTCCTCCATATTAATGTCTATGGATGTAGATGAGGACAGTGAAGCCTCCGAAGGTGGATATGGGGGGCACATACTTTCTCCATATTAATGTCTATGGATGTAGATGAGGACAGTGAAGCCCCCGGAGGTGGATGTGGGGGGCAAATACTTTCTCCATATTAATGTCTATGGATGTAGATGAGGACAGTGAAGCCCCCGGAGGTGGATGTGGGGGGCACATACTTTCTCCATATTAATGTCTATGGATGTAGATGAGGACAGAGAAGCCCAAGGAGGTGGATGTGGGGGGCACATACTTTCTCCATATTAATGTCTATGGATGTAGATGAGGACAGTGAAGCCGCCGGAGGTGGATGTGGGGGGGGGGGCACATACTTTCTCCATATTAATGTCTATGGATGTAGATGAGGACAGTCAAGCCCTCGGAGGTGGATGTGGGGGGGTGCACATACTTTCTCCATATTAATATCTATGGATGTAGATGAGGACAGTGAAGCCGCCGGAGGTGGATGTGGCGGGGGGAACATACTTTCTCCATATTAATGTCTATGGATGTAGATGAGGACAGTCAAGCCCTCGGAGGTGGATGTGGGGGGGTGCACATACTTTCTCCATATTAATATCTATGGATGTAGATGAGGACAGAGAAGCACCGGAGGTGGATGTGGGGGGGCACATACTTTCTCCATATTAATGTCTATGGATGTAGATGAGGACAGTGAAGCCCCCGGAGGTGGATGTGGGGGGCAAATACTTTCCTCCATATTAATGTCTATGGATGTAGATGAGGACAGTGAAGCCCCCGGAGGTGGATGTGGCGGGCACATACTTTCTCCATATTAATGTCTATGGAAGTAGATGAGGACAGAGAAGCCCCTGGAGGTGGATGTGGGGGGAACATACTTTCTCCATATTAATGTCTATGGATGTAGATGAGGACAGAGAAGCCCCCGGAGGTGGATGTGGGGGCTCATACTTTCTCCATATTAATGTCTATGGATGTAGATGAGGAAAGAGAAGTCCCTGGAGGTGGATGTGGGGGGCACATACTTTCTCCATATTAATGTCTATGGATGTAGATGAGGACAGAGAAGTCCCTGGAGGTGGATGTGGGGGGCACATACTTTCTCCATATTAATGTCTATGGATGTAGATGAGGACAGTGAAGCCCCCGGAGTTGGATGTGGGGGGCAAATACTTTCCTCCATATTAATGTCTATGGATGTAGATGAGGACAGTGAAGCCCACGGAGGTGGATGTGGGGGGCACATACTTTCTCCATATTAATGTCTATGGAAGTAGATGAGGACAGAGAAGCCCCTGGAGGTGGATGTGGGGGGAACATACTTTCTCCATATTAATGTCTATGGATGTAGATGAGGACAGAGAAGCCCCCGGAGGTGGATGTGGGGGGCACATACTTTCTCCATATTAATGTCTATGGATGTAGATGAGGACAGTGAAGCCCCGGAGGTGGATGTGGGGGGCACGTACTTTCTCCATATTAATGTCTATGGAAGTAGATGAGGACAGTGAAGCCCACGGAGGTGGATGTGGGGGGCACATACTTTCTCCATATTAATGTCTATGGAAGTAGATGAGGACAGAGAAGCCCCTGGAGGTGGATGTGGGGGGAACATACTTTCTCCATATTAATGTCTATGGATGTAGATGAGGACAGTGAAGCCCCCGGAGGTGGATGTGGGGGGCACATACTTTCTCCATATTAATGTCTATGGATGTAGATGAGGACAGTGAAGCCCCGGAGGTGGATGTGGGGGGCACGTACTTTCTCCATATTAATGTCTATGGATGTAGATGAGGACAGTGAAGCCCACGGTGGATGTGGGGGGCACATACTTTCTCCATATTAATGTCTATGGATGTAGATGTGGACAGTGAAGCCCCCGGTGGATGTGGGGGGCACATACTTTCTCCATATTAATGTCTATGGATGTAGATGAGGACAGTGAAGCCCCCGGAGGTGGATGTGGGGGGTACATACTTTCTCCATATTAATGTCTATGGATGTAGATGAGGACAGTGAAGCCCCCGAAGGTGGATGTGGGGGGCACATACTTTCTCCATATTAATGTCTATGGATGTAGATGAGGACAGTGAAGCCCCCGTAGGTGGATGTGGGGGGCACATACTTTCCTCCATATTATTGTCTATGGATGTAGATGAGGACAGAGAAGCCCCTGGGGGTGGAAGTGGGGGGCACATACTTTCTCCATGTTAATGTCTATGGATGTAGATGAGGACAGTGAAGCCCCCGGAGGTGGATGTGGGGGGCACATACTTTCTCCATATTAATGTCTATGGATGTAGATGAGGACAGAGAAGCCCCTGGGGGTGGAAGTGGGGGGCACATACTTTCCTCCATATTAATGTCTATGGATGTAGATGAGGTCAGTGAAGCCCCCGGTGGAAGTGGGGGTCACATACTTTCTCCATATTAATGTCTATGGATGTAGATGAGGACAGTGAAGCCCCGGGAGGAGGATGTGGGGGGCACATACTTTCTCCATATTAATGTCTATGGATGTAGATGAGGACAGAGAAGCCCCTGGAGGTGGATGTGGGGGGCACATACTTTCCTCCATATTAATGTCTATGGATGTAGATGAGGACAGAGAAGCCCCTGGAGGTGGATGTGGGGGGCACATACTTTCCTCCATATTAATGTCTATGGATGTAGATGAGGACAGAGAAGCCCCTGGAGGTGGATGTGGGGGGCACATACTTTCCTCCATATTAATGTCTATGGATGTAGATGAGGACAGAGAAGCCCCTGGAGGTGGATGTGGGGGGCACATACTTTCCTCCATATTAATGTCTATGGATGTAGATGAGGACAGAGAAGCACCCGGAGGTGGATGTGGGGGGCACATACTTTCTCCATATTAATGTCTATGGATGTAGATGAGGACAGAGAAGCCCCTGGAGGTGGTTGTGGGGGGCACATACTTTCTCCATATTAATGTCTATAGATGTAGATGAGGACAGTGAAGCCCCCGGAGGTGTATGTGGGGGGCACATACTTTCTCCATATTAATATCTATGCGTGTAGATGAGGACAGAGAAGTCCCCGGAGGTGGATGTGGGGGGCACATACTTCCTCCATATTAATGTCTATGGATGTAGATGAGGACAGACAAGTCCCTGGAGGTGGATGTGGGGGGCACATACTTTCTCCATATTAATGTCTATGGATGTAGATGAGGACAGTGAAGCCCCCGGAGGTGGATGTGGGGGGCAAATACTTTCCTCCATATTAATATCTATGGATGTAGATGAGGACAGTGAAGCCCCGGAGGTGTATGTGGGGGGCACATACTTTCTCCATATTAATGTCTATGGATGTAGTTGAGGACAGTGAAGCCCCCGGAGGTGGATGTGGGGGGGGCACATACTTTCTCCATATTAATGTCTATGGAAGTAGATGAGGACAGAGAAGCCCCTGGAGGTGGATGTGGGGGGCACATACTTTCTCCATATTAATGTCTATGGATGTAGATGAGGACAGAGAAGCCCCCGGAGGTGGATGTGGGGGGCTCATACTTTCTCCATATTAATGTCTATGGATGTAAATGAGGACAGTGAAGCCCGGAGGTGGATGTGGGGGGCACATACTTTCTCCATATTAATGTCTATGGATGTAGATGAGGACATTGAAGCCCACGGTGGATGTGGGGGGCACATACTTTCTCCATATTAATGTCTATGGATGTAGATGTGGACAGTGAAGCCCCCGGTGGATGTGGGGGGTACATACTTTCTCCATATTAATGTCTATGGATGTAGATGAGGACAGTGAAGCCCCCGGAGGTGGATGTGGGGGGCACATACTTTCTCCATATTAATGTCTATGGATGTAGATGAGGACAGTGAAGCCCCCGGAGGTGGATGTGGGGGGCACATACTTTCGTCCATATTATTGTCTATGGATGTAGATGAGGACAGAGAAGCCCCCGAAGGTGGATGTGGGGGGCACATACTTTCTCCATATTAATGTCTATGGATGTAGATGAGGACAGTGAAGCCCCCGGAGGTGGATGTGGGGGGCACATACTTTCTCCATATTAATGTCTATGGATGTAGATGAGGACAGAGAAGCTCCTGGAGGTGGATGTGGGGGGCACATACTTTCCTCCATATTAATGTCTATGGATGTAGATGAGGACAGAGAAGCACCAGGAGGTGGATGTGGGGGGCACATACTTTCTCCATATTAATGTCTATGGATGTAGATAAGGACAGAGAAGCCCCTGGAGGTGGATGTGGGGGGCACATACTTTTCTCCATATTAATGTCTATGGATGAAGATGAGGTCAGTGAAGCCCCCGGTGGATGTGGGGGGCACATACTTTCTCCATATTATTGTCTATGGATGTAAATGAGGACAGTGAGGCCCCCGGAGGTGGATGTGGGGGGCACATACTTTCTCCATATTAATGTCTATGGATGTAGATGAGGACAGTGAAGCCCCCGGAGGTGGATGTTGGGGGAACATACTTTCTCCATATTAATGTCTATGGATGTAGATGAGGACAGAGAAGCCCCTGGAGGTGGATGTGGGGGGCACATACTTTCCTCCATATTAATGTCTATGGATGTAGATGAGGACAGTGAAGCCCCCGGAGGTGGATGTGGGGGGCACATACTTTCCTTCATATTAATGTCTATGGATGTAGATGAGGACAGTGAAGCCTCCGGAGGTGGATGTGGGGGGCACATATTTTCTCCATATTAATGTCTCTGGATGTAGATGAGGACAGTGAAGACCCCGGAGGTGGATGAGGGGGGCACATACTTTGTCAAAATTAATGTCTATGGATGTAGATGAGGACAGAGAAGCCCCTGGAGGTGGATGTGGGGGGCACATACTTTCCTCCATATTAATGTCTATGTATGTAGATGAGGACAGTGAGGCCCCCGGAGGTGGATGTGGGGGGCACATACTTTCTCCATATTAATGTATATGGATGTAGATGAGGACAGTGAAGCCCCCGGAGTTGGATGTGGGGGGCACATACTTTCTCCATATTAATGTCTATGGATGTAGATGAGGACAGTGAAGCCCCCGGAGTTGGATGTGGGGGGCACATACTTTCCTCCATATTAATGTCTATGGATGTAGATGAGGACAGTGAAGCCTCCGGAGGTGGATGTGGGGGGCACATGCTTTCTCCATATTAATGTCTATAGATGTAGATGAGGACAGAGAAGCCCCTGGAGGTGGAAGTGGGGGGCACATACTTTCCTCCATATTAATGTCTATGGATGAGATGAGGACAGAGAAGCCCCTGGAGGTGGAAGTGGGGGGCACATACTTTCCTCCATATTAATGTCTATGGATGTAGATGAGGTCAGTGAAGCCCCCGGTGGATGTGGGGGTCACATACATTCTCCATATTAATGTCTATGGATGTAGATGAGGACAGTGAAGCACCCGGTGGATGTGGGGGTCACATACTTTCTCCATATTAATGTCTATGGATGTAGATGAGGACAGTGAAGCCCCCGGAGGTGGATGTGGGGGCACATACTTTCTCCATATTAATGTCTATGGATGTAGATGAGGACAGAGAAGCCCCTGGAGGTGGATGTGGGGGGCACATACTTTCCTCCATATTAATGTCTATGGATGTAGATGAGGACAGAGAAGCACCCGGAGGTGGATGTGGGGGGCACATACTTTCTCCATATTAATGTCTATGGATGTAGATAAGGACAGAGAAGCCCCTGGAGGTGGATGTGGGGGGCACATACTTTCCTCCATATTAATGTCTATGGATGTAGATGAGGTCAGTGAAGCCCCCGGTGGATGTGGGGGGCACATACTTTCTCCATATTAATGTCTATGGATGTAAATGAGGACAGTGAGGCCCCCGGAGGTGGATGTGGGGGGCACATACTTTCTCCATATTAATGTCTATGGATGTAGATGAGGACAGTGAGGCCCCCGGAGGTGGATGTGGGGGGCACATACTTTCTCCATATTAATGTCTATGGATGTAGATGAGGACAGAGAAGCCCATCGAGGTGGATGTGGGGGGCACATACTTTCCTCCATATTAATGTCTATGGATGTAGATGAGGACAGTGAAGCCCCCGGAGGTGGATGTGGGGGCACATACTTTCCTTCATATTAATGTCTATGGATGTAGATGAGGACAGTGAAGCCTCCAGAGGTGGATGTGGGGTGCACATACTTTATCCATATTAATGTCTCTGGATGTAGATGAGGACAGTGAAGCCCCCGGAGGTGGATGAGGGGGGCACATACTTTGTCAAAATTAATGTCTATGGATGTAGATGAGGACAGAGAAGCCCCCGGAGGTGGATGTGGGGGGCACATACTTTCTCCATATTAATGTCTATGGATGTAGATGAGGACAGAGAAGCCCCTGGAGGTGGATGATGGGGGCACATACTTTCTCCATATTAATGTCTATGGATGTAGATGAGGACAGAGAAGCCCCTGGAGGTGGATGTGGGGGGCACATACTTTCCTAAATATTAATGTGTATGGATGTAGATGATGTCATTGAAGCCCCCGGTGGATGTGGGGGGCACATACTTTCTCCATATTAATGTCTATGGATGTAGATGAGGACAGTGAAGCCCCCGGAGGTGGATGTGGGGGGAACATACTTTCCTCCATATTAATGTCTATGGATGTAGATGAGGACAGTGAAGCCCCCGGAGGTGGATGTGGGGGGCACATACTTTCCTCCATATTATTGTCTATGGATGTAGATGAGGACAGTGAAGCCTCCGAAGGTGGATGTGGGGGGCACATACTTTCTCCATATTAATGTCTATGGATGTAGATGAGGACAGTGAAGCCCCCGGAGGTGAATGTGGGGGGCACATACTTTGTCCATATTAATGTCTATGGATGTAGATGAGGACAGTGAAGCCCCCGGAGGTGGATGTGGGGGGCACATACTTTCTCCATATTAATGTCTATGGATGTAGTTGAGGACAGAGATGCCCCTAGAGGTGGATGTGGGGGGCACATACTTTCCTCCATATTAATGTCTATGGATGTAGATGAGGACAGTGAAGCCCCCGGAGGTGGATGTGGGGGGCACATACTTTCCTCCATATTAATGTCTATGGATGTAGATGAGGACAGTGAAGCCTCCGAAGGTGGATATGGGGGGCACATACTTTCTCCATATTAATGTCTATGGATGTAGATGAGGACAGTGAAGCCCCCGGAGGTGGATGTGGGGGGCACATACTTTCTCCATATTAATGTCTATGGATGTAGATGAGGACAGTGAAGCCCCCGGAGGTGGATGTGGGGGGCACATACTTTCTCCATATTAATGTCTATGGATGTAGATGAGGACAGAGAAGCCCAAGGAGGTGGATGTGGGGGGCACATACTTTCTCCATATTAATGTCTATGGATGTAGATGAGGACAGTGAAGCCGCCGGAGGTGGATGTGGGGGGGGGCACATACTTTCTCCATATTAATGTCTATGGATGTAGATGAGGACAGTCAAGCCCTCGGAGGTGGATGTGGGGGGGTGCACATACTTTCTCCATATTAATATCTATGGATGTAGATGAGGACAGTGAAGCCGCCGGAGGTGGATGTGGGGGGGGGCACATACTTTCTCCATATTAATGTCTATGGATGTAGATGAGGACAGTCAAGCCCTCGGAGGTGGATGTGGGGGGGTGCACATACTTTCTCCATATTAATATCTATGGATGTAGATGAGGACAGAGAAGCACCGGAGGTGGATGTGGGGGGGCACATACTTTCTCCATATTAATGTCTATGGATGTAGATGAGGACAGAGAAGCCCCCGGAGGTGGATGTGGGGGGCACATACTTTCTCCATATTAATGTCTATGGATGTAGATGAGGACAGTGAAACCCCCGGAGGTGGATGTGTGGGGGGCACATACTTTCTCCATATTAATGTCTATGGATGTAGAGGAGGACAGAGAAGCCCACCGGAGGTGGATGTGGAGGGGGCACATACTTTCTCCATATTAATGTCTATGGATGTAGTTGAGAACAGAGAAGCCCCAGTAGGTGGATGTGGGGGGCACATACTTTCTCCATATTAATGTCTATGGATGTAGTTGAGAACAGAGAAGCCCCCGTGGGTGGATGTGGGGGGGGCACATACTTCCTCCATATTAATGTCTATGGATGTAGATCATAGAATCATAGAATCATAGAATCGTAGAGTTGGAAGGGACCTCATGAGCCATCTGGTCCAACCCCCTGCTCAAACCAGGATTCGCTAAATCATCCCAGTTAGATGTCTGTCCAGCCTCTGTTTGAAGACTTCCATTAAAGTAGAACTCACCACTTCTCGTGGCAGCGTGTTCCACTCATTGATCACTCTAACTGTCAAAAAGTTTTTTCTAATATCTAATCTGTGTCTCCTCCCATTCAGTTTCATCCCATTGCTTCTAGTCTTTCCTTGTGCAAATGAGAATAAAGTTGATCCTTCTACAATGTGACAGCCCTTTAGATATTTGTAGACAGCTATTAAGTCTCCTCTCAGTCTTCTCTTTTGCAAACTAAACATTCCCAAATCCTACAACCTTTCCTCATAAGACAGGGTTTGCAGACCGGTCACCATTCTGGTCGCTCTTTTCTGAACTTGCTCCAGTTTGTTGATGTCTTTTTTAAAATGTGGCGCCCAAAACTGGACACAATATTCCAGATGAGGTCTGACCAAAGAGGAGTAGAGGGAAATAATGACTTCACGTGATCTAGACTGTATGCTTCTGTTAATACATCCTAGAATTGCATTTGCCTTTTTTGCTGTTGCATCACACTGTTGACTCATATTCAGTCTGTGATCTATTAGTATACCCAAGTCTTTTTCACATGTGCTGTCACTTAGCCCTATTCCTCCCATTCTGTATATGCTTTTTTCATTTTTATTGCCCAGATGTAGTACTTTGCATTTCTCCCTGTTAAAAACCATTCTGTTAGTTGCTGCCCACTTCTCCAGTTTATTTAAATCTTTTTGAATCCTCTCTCTCTTCTCTAGTATTAGCTATCCCTCCTAGCTTTGTGTCATCAGCAAATTTAATCAGTTTACCCTCAATTCCTTCATCTAAATCGTTGATAAAGATGTTGAACAATACAGGGCCCAGGACAGAGCCCTGTGGTACCCCACTTGAGACATTCTTCCAACTGGATGTGCAGCCATTTACGACCACTCTTTGGGTCCGATCACTAAGCCAGTTATGAATCCACCTAACAGTTGCCTTGTCCATTCCATACTTAGTCATTTTTTCAATAAGGATTGTATGAGAGACTTTGTCAAATGCTTTGCTGAAGTCAAGATATACTATATCTACAGCATTTCCTTGATCCACCCAATCAGTAATACCGTGATGAGGACAGTGAAGCCCCCGGTGGTGGATGTGGGGGGCACATACTTTCTCCATATTAATGTCTATGGATGTAGATGAGGACAGAGAAGCCCCTGGAGGTGGATGTGGGGGGCACATACTTTCCTCCATATTAATGTCTATGGATGTAGATGAGGTCAGTGAAGCCCCCGGTGGATGTGGGGGGCACATACTTTCTCCATATTATTGTCTATGGATATAGATGAGGACAGAGAAGCCCCCGGAGGTGGATGTGGGGGGCACATACTTTCTCCATATTAATGTCTATGGATGTAGATGAGGACAGTGAGGCCCCCGGAGGTGGATGTGGGGGGCACATACTTTCTCCATATTAATGTCTATGGATGTAGATGAGGACAGAGAAGCCCCTGGAGGTGGATGTGGGGGGCACATACTTTCCTCCATATTAATGTCTATGGATGTAGATGAGGACAGTGAAGCCCCCGGAGGTGGATGTGGGGGGCACATACTTTACTTCATATTAATGTCTATGGATGAAGATGAGGACAGTGAAGCCTCCGGAGGTGGATGTGGGGGGCACATATTTTCTCCATATTAATGTCTCTGGATGTAGATGAGGACAGTGAAGCCCCCGGAGGTGGATGAGGGGGGCACATACTTTGTCAAAATTAATGTCTATGGATGTAGATGAGGACAGAGAAGCCCCTGGAGGTGGATGTGGGGGGTACATACTTTCCTCCATATTAATGTCTATGGATGTAGATGAGGACAGTGAGGCCCCCGGAGGTGGATGTGGGGGGCACATACTTTCTCCATATTAATGTCTATGGATGTAGATGAGGACAGTGAAGCCCCCGGAGTTGGATGTGGGGGGCACATACTTTCCTCCATATTAATGTCTATGGATGTAGATGAGGACAGTGAAGCCTCCGGAGGTGGATGTGGGGGGCACATACTTTCTCCATATTAATGTCTATGGATGTAGATGAGGACAGAGAAGCCCCTGGAGGTGGAAGTGGGGGGCACATACTTTCCTCCATATTAATGTCTATGGATGTAGATGAGGACAGAGAAGCCCCTGGAGGTGGAAGTGGGGGGCACATACTTTCCTCCATATTAATGTCTATGGATGTAGATGAGGTCAGTGAAGCCCCCGGTGGATGTGGGGGTCACATACTTTCTCCATATTAATGTCTATGGATGTAGATGAGGTCAGTGAAGCCCCCGGTGGATGTGGGGGTCACATACTTTCTCCATATTAATGTCTATGGATGTAGATGAGGACAGTGAAGCCCCCGGAGGTGGATGTGGGGGCACATACTTTCTCCATATTAATGTCTATGGATGTAGATGAGGACAGAGAAGCCCCTGGAGGTGGATGTGGGGGGCACATACTTTCCTCCATATTAATGTCTATGGATGTAGATGAGGACAGAGAAGCACCCGGAGGTGGATGTGGGGGGCACATACTTTCTCCATATTAATGTCTATGGATGTAGATAAGGACAGAGAAGCCCCTGGAGGTGGATGTGGGGGGCACATACTTTCCTCCATATTAATGTCTATGGATGTAGATGAGGTCAGTGAAGCCCCCGGTGGATGTGGGGGGCACATACTTTCTCCATATTAATGTCTATGGATGTAAATGAGGACAGTGAGGCCCCTGTAGGTGGATGTGGGGGGCACATACTTTCCTCCATATTAATGTCTATGGATGTAGATGAGGACAGTGAGGCCCCCGGAGGTGGATGTGGGGGGCACATACTTTCTCCATATTAATGTCTATGGATGTAGATGAGGACAGAGAAGCCCCTCGAGGTGGATGTGGGGGGCACATACTTTCCTCCATATTAATGTCTATGGATGTAGATGAGGACAGTGAAGCCCCCGGAGGTGGATGTGGGGGGCACATACTTTCCTTCATATTAATGTCTATGGATGTAGATGAGGACATTGAATCCTCCAGAGGTGGATGTGGGGGGCACATACTTTCTCCATATTAATGTCTCTGGATGTAGATGAGGACAGTAAAACCCCCGGAGGTGGATGTGGGGGGCACATACTTTGTCAAAATTAATGTCTATGGATGTAGATGAGGACAGAGAAGCCCATGGAGGTGGATGTGGGGGGCACATACTTTCCTCCATATTAATGTCTATGGATGTAGATGAGGACAGTGAGGCCCCCGGAGGTGGATGTGGGGGGCACATACTTTCTCCATATTAATGTCTATGGATGTAGATGAGGACAGTGAAGCCCCCGGAGTTGGATGTGGGGGGCACATACTTTCCTCCATATTAATGTCTATGGATGTAGATGAGGACAGTGAAGCCTCCGGAGGTGGATGTGGGGGCACATACTTTCTCCATATTAATGTCTATGGATGTAGATGAGGACAGTGAAGCCCCCGGAGGTGCATGTGGGGGGCACATACTTTCCTCCATATTAATGTCTATGGATGTAGATGAGGACAGAGAAGCCCCTGCAGGTGGATGAGGGGGGCACATACTTTCTCCATATTAATGTCTATGGATGTAGATGAGGACAGAGAAGCCCCTGGAGGTGGATGTGGGGGGCACATACTTTCCTAAATATTAATGTCTATGGATGTAGATGAGGTCAGTGAAGCCCCCGGTGGATGTGGGGGGCACATACTTTCTCCATATTAATGTCTATGGATGTAAATGAGGACAGTTAAGCCCCCGGAGGTGGATGTGGGGGGCACATACTTTCTCCATATTAATGTCTATGGATGTAGTTGAGGACAGAGAAGCCCCTGGAGGTGGATGTGGGGGGCACATAATTTCCTCCATATTAATGTCTATGGATGTAGATGAGGACAGTGAAGCCCCCGGAGGTGGATGTGGGGGGCACATTCTTTCCTCCATATTAATGTCTATGGATGTAGATGAGGACAGTGAAGCCCCCGGAGGTGGATGTGGGGGGCACATACTTTCTCCATATTAATGTCTATGGATGTAGATGAGGACAGTGAAGCCCCCGGAGGTGGATGTGGGGGGCACATACTTTCTCCATATTAATGTCTATGGATGTAGATGAGGACAGTGAAGCCCCCGGAGGTTGATGTGGGGGGCACATACTTTCTCCATATTAATGTCTATGGATGTAGTTGAGGACAGAGAAGCCCCTGGAGGTGGATGTGGGGGGCACATACTTTCCTCCATATTAATGTCTATGGATGTAGATGAGGACAGTGAAGCCCCCGGAGGTGGATGTGGGGGGCACATACTTTCCTCCATATTAATGTCTATGGATATAGATGAGGACAGTGAAGCCTCCGAAGGTGGATGTGGGGGGCACATACTTTCTCCATATTAATGTCTATGGATGTAGATGAGGACAGTGAAGCCCCCGGAGGTGGATGTGGGGGGCACATACTTTCTCCATATTAATGTCTATGGATGTAGATGAGGACAGAGAAGCCCAAGGAGGTGGATGTGGGGGGCACATACTTTCTCCATATTAATGTCTATGGATGTAGATGAGGACAGTGAAGCCGCCGGAGGTGGATATGGGGGGCACATACTTTCTCCATATTAATGTCTATGGATGTAGATGAGGACAGTGAAGCCCCCGGAGGTGGATGTGGGGGGCACATACTTTCTCCATATTAATGTCTATGGATGTAGATGAGGACAGTGAAGCCCCCGGAGGTTGATGTGGGGGGCACATACTTTCTCCATATTAATGTCTATGGATGTAGTTGAGGACAGAGAAGCCCCTGGAGGTGGATGTGGGGGGCACATACTTTCCTCCATATTAATGTCTATGGATGTAGATGAGGACAGTGAAGCCCCCGGAGGTGGATGTGGGGGGCACATACTTTCCTCCATATTAATGTCTATGGATATAGATGAGGACAGTGAAGCCTCCGAAGGTGGATGTGGGGGGCACATACTTTCTCCATATTAATGTCTATGGATGTAGATGAGGACAGTGAAGCCCCCGGAGGTGGATGTGGGGGGCACATACTTTCTCCATATTAATGTCTATGGATGTAAATGAGGACAGTGAAGCCCCCGGACGTGGATGTGGGGGGCACATACTTTCTCCATATTAATGTCTATGGATGTAGATGAGGACAGAGAAGCCCAAGGAGGTGGATGTGGGGGGCACATACTTTCTCCATATTAATGTCTATGGATGTAGATGAGGACAGTGAAGCCGCCGGAGGTGGATATGGGGGGGGCACATACTTTCTCCATATTAATGTCTATGGATGTAGATGAGGACAGTCAAGCCCTCGGAGGTGGATGTGGGGGGGTGCACATACTTTCTCCATATTAATGTCTATGGATGTAGATGAGGACATAGAAGCCCCCGGAGGTGGATGTGGGGGGCACATACTTTCTCCATATTAATGTCTATGGATGTAGATGAGGACAGTGAAGCCCCCGGAGGTGGATGTGGGGGGGGCACATACTTTCTCCATATTAATGTCTATGGATGTAGATGAGGACAGTGAAACCCCCGGAGGTGGATGTGGGGGGGGGCACATACTTTCTCCATATTAATGTCTATGGATGTAGTTGAGAACAGAGAAGCCCCCGTAGGTGGATGTGGGGGGGGGCACATACTTCCTCCATATTAATATCTATGGATGTAGGTCATAGAATCATAGAATCATAGAATCGTAGAGTTGGAAGGGACCTCCTGAGCCATCTGGTCCAACCCCCTGCTCAAAGCACAATTCGCTAAATCATCCCAGTTAGATGTCTGTCCAGCCTCTGTTTGAAGACTTCCATTGAAGGAGAACTCACCACTTCTCGTGGCAGCGTGTTCCACTCATTGATCACTCTGTCAAATAGTTTTTTCTAATATCTAATCTGTGTCTCCTCCCATTCAGTTTCATCCCATTGCTTCTAGTCTTTCCTTGTGCAAATGAGAATAAAGTTGATCCTTCTACAATGTGACAGCCCTTTAGATATTTGTAGACAGCTATTAAGTCTCCTCTTAGTCTTCTCTTTTGCAAACTAAACATTCCCAAATCCTACAACCTTTCCTCATAAGACAGGGTTTGCAGACCGGTCACCATTCTGGTCGCTCTTTTCTGAACTTGCTCCAGTTTGTTGATGTCTTTTTTAAAATGTGGTGCCCAAAACTGGACACAATATTCCAGATGAGGTCTGACCAAAGAGGAGTAGAGGGAAATAATGACTTCACGTGATCTAGACTGTATGCTTCTGTTAATACATCCTAGAATTGCATTTGCCTTTTTTGCTGCTGCATCACACTGTTGACTCATATTCAGTCTGTGATCTATTAGTATACCCAAGTCTTTTTCACATGTGCTGTCACTTAGCCCTATTCCTCCCATTCTATATATGCTTTTTTCATTTTTATTGCCCAGATGTAGTACTTTGCATTTCTCCCTGTTAAAAACCATTCTGTTAGTTGCTGCCCACTTCTCCAGTTTATTTAAATCTTTTTGCATCCTCTCTCTCTTCTCTAGTATTAGCTATCCCTCCTAGCTTTGTGTCATCAGCAAATTTAATCAGTTTACCCTCAATTCCTTCATCTAAATCGTTGATAAAGATGTTGAACAATACAGGGCCCAGGACAGAGCCCTGTGGTACCCCACTTGAGACATTCCTCCAACTGGATGTGCAGCCATTTACGACCACTCTTTGGGTCCGATCACTAAGCCAGTTATGAATCCACCTAACAGTTGCCTTGTCCATTCCATACTTAGTCATTTTTTCAATAAGGATTGTATGAGAGACTTTGTCAAATGCTTTGCTGAAGTCAAGATATTCTATATCTACAGCATTTCCTTGATCCACCCAATCAGTAATACCGTGATGAGGACAGTGAAGCCCCCGGTGGTGGATGTGGGGGGCACATACTTTCTCCATATTAATGTCTATGGATGTAGATGAGGACAGTGAAGCCCCCAGAGGTGGATGCGGGGGGCACATACTTTCCTCCATTTTAATGTCTATGGATGTAGATGAGGACAGTGAAGTCCCCGGAGGTGGATGTGGGGGCACATACTTTCCTCCATATTATTGTCTATGGATGTAGATGAGGACAGAGAAGCCCCCGGAGGTGGATGTGGGGGGCACATACTTTCCTCCATATTAATGTCTATGGATGTAGATGAGGACAGTGAAGCCCCCGGAGGTGGATGTGGGGGGCACATACTTTCCTCCATATTATTGTCTATGGATGTAGATGAGGACAGAGAAGCCCCCGGAGGTGGATGTGGGGGCACATACTTTCCTCCATATTATTGTCTATGGATGTAGATGAGGACAGAGAAGCACCCGGAGGTGGATGTGGGGGGCACATACTTTCTCCATATTAATGTCTATGGATGTAGATGAGGACATTGAAGCCCCTGGAGGTGGATGTGGGGGGCACATACTTTCTCCATATTAATGTCTATGGATGTAGATGAGGACAGAGAAGCCCCTGGAGGTGGATGTGGGGGGCACATACTTTCCTCCATATTAATGTCTATGGATGTAGATGAGGTCAGTGAAGCCCCCGGTGGATGTGTGGGGCACATACTTTCTCCATATTAATGTCTATGGATGTAGATGAGGACAGTGAAGCCCCCGGAGGTGGATGTGGGGGACACATACTTTCTCCATATTAATGTCTATGAATGTAGATGAGGACAGTGAAGCCCCCGGTGGTGGATGTGGGGGGCACATACTTTCTCCATATTAATGTCTATGGATGTAGATTAGGTCAATGAAGCCCCCGGTGGATGTGTGGGGCACATACTTTCCTCCATATTAATGTCTATGGATGTAGATGAGGACAGAGAAGCACCTGGAGGTGGATGTGGGGGGCACATACTTTCCTCCATATTAATGTCTATGGATGTAGATGAGGACAGTGAAGCCCCCGGAGATGGATGTGGGGGACACATACTTTCCTCCATATTAATTTCTATGGATGTAGATGAGGACAGTGAAGCCTCCGGAGGTGGATGTGGGGGGCACATACTTTCTCCATATTAATGTCTATGGATGTAGATGAGGACAGTGAAGCCCCCGGAGGTGGATGAGGAGGGCACATACTTTCTCCATATTAATGTCTATGGATGTAGATGAGGACAGAGAAGCCCCTGGAGGTGGATGTGGGGGGCACATACTTTCCTCCATATTAATGTCTATGGATGTAGATGAGGACAGTGAAGCCCCCGGAGGTGGATGTGGGGGACACATACTTTCCTCCATATTAATTTCTATGGATGTAGATGAGGACAGTGAAGCCTCCGGAGGTGGATGTGGGGGGCACATGCTTTCTCCATATTAATGTCTATGGATGTAGATGAGGACAGTGAAGCCCCCGGAGGTGGATGAGGGGGGCACATACTTTCTCCATATTAATGTCTATGGATGTAGATGAGGACAGAGAAGCCCCTGGAGGTGGATGTGGGGGGCACATACTTTCTCCATATAAATGTCTATGGATGTAAATGAGGACAGAGAAGCCCCTGGAGGTGGATGTGGGGGGCACATACTTTCTCCATATAAATGTCTATGGATGTAAATGAGGACAGTGAAGCCCCCGGAGGTGGATGTGGGGGGCACATACTTTCTCCATATTAATGTCTATGGATGTAGATGAGGACAGAGAAGCCCCTGGAGGTGGATGTGGGGGGCACATACTTTCCTCCATATTAATGTCTATGGATGTAGATGAGGACAGTGAAGCCCCCGGAGGTGGATGCGGGGGACACATACTTTCCTCCATATTAATTTCTATGGATGTAGATGAGGACAGTGAAGCCTCCGGAGATGGATGTGGGGGGCACATACTTTCTCCATATTAATGTCTATGGATGCAGATGAGGACAGTGAAGCCCCCGGAGGTGGATGAGGGGGGCACATACTTTCTCCATATTAATGTCTATGGATGTAGATGAGGACAGAGAAGCCCCTGGAGGTGGATGTGGGGGGCACATACTTTCCTCCATATTAATGTCTATGGATGTAGATGAGGTCAGTGAAGCCCCCGGTGGATGTGGGGGGCACATACTTTCTCCATATTAATGTCTATGGATGTAAATGAGGACAGTGAAGCCCCCGGAGGTGGATGTGGGGGGCACATAATTTCTTTTTATTAATGTCTATGGATGTAGATGAGGACAGAGAAGCCCCTGGAGGTGGATGTGGGGGGCACATACTTTCCTCCATATTAATGTCTATGGATGTAGATGAGGACAGTGAAGCCCCCGGAGGTGGATGTGGGGGGCACATACTTTCCTCCATATTAATGTCTATGGATGTAGATGAGGACAGTGAAGCCTCCGGAGGTGGATGTGGGGGGCACATACTTTCTCCATATTAATGTCTATGGATGTAGATGAGGACAGTGAAACCCCCGGAGGTGGATGCGGGGGACACATACTTTCTCCATATTAATGTCTATGGATGTAGATGAGGATAGTGAAGCCCCCGGAGGTGGATGTGGGGGGCACATACTTTCTACATATTAATGTCTATGGATGTCGATGAGGACAGAGAAGCCCCCGGAGGTGGATGTGGGGGGCACACACTTTTCTCTGCAGATGACTGGGTCACATACTTTACTCTGTGGATGATGGGTGTGTGGCTCCCCTGAGCCTCAGTCGCCACAGAGGTACTGCTCCTTCTCCTAAGGTGTAGTGCCCCACCATCCAGGTAAGGTGGGAACTCCTTTCCACGCTCCAACGCTCGCACCCCACACAACAGGGGAGTTCTGCACAACCACATTGCGGCTCAGTGCTTAGAGAGAGGCAGAGCACCTCTGGTGGTTCCCTGCTTGGAACACTGGATGTGCTGGGAGGTGGGTGGAGTTGAGATCCATATAAAAGGTTGGGAAGGTTTAGAATTACAAATCAGTCTGGAGGTCAGTCTGACGGGAGGTCAGGCGAGAGAAGGACAGTCAGTCAGGAGAGTCTGAGGACGGGTTCGAGAAGGAGTGCTGCAGCTGCCTCAGTGATCTGAGCCAGCTAGCACGGGAAAGGAACAGCAGGAGAAAGACGTAGAACTGCAACCTAAGCTTCCATAAGAGAGAGAAGGAACAGTGCGGAACGAAGTAGTAGGAGAACAGAGAGGAGACGTGGGATTGAAGAGGGATCCTGCCTATCGGTCCCAGAGGTTGTATGGACACTTATGGTTCTGCAGCAGACACCGGTGGAGTACTTGGCTGTAAATGTATTACTCCCATCTAAGACTTGGGGCACAACAGCAACTGATTAGAGAGCCAGGACTCTGGAGAAGGGAGTCCCCGAGAGAGGCTACAGCTGTCTGCCATACAAGTAGAGTTGTTAGGAACATCTGACAGGAGGAACTCCAGAGTACCACGGTACTGGAGCTCTTCACACCTTAAGGCACAATAGAGGAGTCGTTCAGGAAAGGTACATGTTGGCGGAGTGTTGGGAGAGGAGAATCCTGACTTGCCCGGGAGGTTGAATGAGTCTTTACCCCGGAGGACAGAGAACGGAGGCAGGCACCAGTGTGTACCACGGACTGTGAGTAAAGCTTTGGAACTGCAAACCCTGGTGTCCTCCATTCATTTGTGCGCTGACACCGTTAGCACCGCTACATCTGGGTACCAGCATTCCTCACACCTCCTGCACGTATCCTCATCTATTGCAATTACACTGCCTTGGGACTACAGCTCCACCTGTGGGGAGCTACACCATCTATGCTGCACACACCATCAGCCCCAGAGGATCTGCATGCAGCGCCGGCTTAACATCTTGCTTGCCAAACACCACAGGTGGCGTCACAAACTATTAACTACATATACATTCTGCCACTGACTGGGCACCCAGGGCCACGGTCCGGGTCACTGCTGCTGTGACACATTCCCCTGACCTTGGCCCGGTACCGAGTACCGCACAGCCCAGGGAGGGCGACCCAGGTGCAAACACATTTTTTGTCTGTGGATGATGGGGGCACACACTTTTCTCTGTGGATGACGGGGCACATACTTTTCTCTTTGGATGACAGGGGCACACACTTTTCTCTGTGGATGACGGGGGCACACACTTTTCTCTGTGGATGACAGGGGCACACACTTTTCTCTGTGGATGACGGGGCACACACTTTGTAGATGACGGGGGCACACACTTTTCTCTGTGGATGACGGGGCACACACTTTTCTCTGTAGATGACAGGGGCACACACTTTTCTCTGTGGATGACGGGGCACACACTTTTCTCTGTGGATGACGGGGCACACACTTTTCTCTGTGGATGACAGGGGGCACACACTTTTCTCTGTGGATGACGGGGCACACACTTTTCTCTGTGGATGACAGGGGCACACACTTTTCTCTGTGGATGACGGGGCACACACTTTTCTCTGTAGATGACAGGGGCACACACTTTTCTCTGTGGATGACGGGGCACACACTTTTCTCTGTGGGTGACGGGGCACACACTTTTCTCTGTGGATGACAGGGGGCACACACTTTTCTCTGTAGATGACGGGGGCACACACTTTTCTCTGTGGATGACGGGGCACACACTTTTCTCTGTAGATGACGGAGGCACACACTTTTCTCTGTGGATGATGGGGCACACACTTCGTAGATGACGGGGCACACACTTTTCTCTGTGGATGACGGGGCACACACTTTTCTCTGTAGATGACAGGGGCACACACTTTTCTCTGTGGATGACAGGGGCACATACTTTTCTCTGTGGATGACAGGGGCACACACTTTTCTCTGTGGATGACGGGGCACACACTTTTCTCTGTAGATGACAGGGGCACACACTTTTCTCTGTGGATGACAGGGGCACACACTTTTCTCTGTAGATAACGGGGTCACACACTTTTCTCTGTGGATGACGGGGCACACACTTTTCTCTGTAGATGACGGGGGCACACACTTTTCTCTGTGAATGATGGGGCACACACTTCGTAGATGACGGGGGCACGCACTTTTCTCTGTGGATGACGGGGCACACACTTTTCTCTGTGGATGACGGGACACACACTTTTCTCTGTAGATGACAGGGGCACACACTTTTCTCTGTGGAAGACGGGGCACACACTTTTCTCTGTGGATGATGGGGGCACACACTTTTCTCTGTGGATGACGGGGCACACACTTTTCTCTGTGGATGACGGGGCACACACTTTTCTCTGTAGATGACGGGGGCACACTTCTCTGTGGATGACGGGGCACACACTTTTCTCTGTGGATGACGGGGGCACACAATTTTCTCTGTGGATGACGGGGCACACAATTTTCTCTGTGGATGACGGGGCACACACTTTTCTCTGTGGATGACGGGGGAGCACAATTTTCTCTGTGGATGACGGGGCACACACTTTTCTCTGTGGATGACAGGGGCACACACTTTTCTCTGTGGATGATGGGGGCACACACTTTTCTCTGTGGATGACAGGGGCACACACTTTTCTCTGTGGATGATGGGGGCACACACTTTTCTCTGTGGTTGACAGGGGCACACACTTTTCTCTGTGGATGATAGGGGCACACACTTTTCTCTGGATGATGGGGGCACACACTTTTCTCTGTGGATGATGGGGGCACACACTTTTCTCTGTGGATGAGAGGGGGCAGGCACTTTTCTCTGTGGATGACAGGGGCACACACTTTTCTCTGTGGATGATGGGGGCACACACTTTTCTCTGTGGATGATGGGGGCACACTTTTCTCTGTGGATGACGGGGCACACACTTTTCTCTGTGGATGACGGGGCACACACTTTTTTCTGTGGATGATGGGGGCACACACTTTTCTCTGTGGATGATAGGGGCACACACTTTTCTCTGTGGATGATGGGGGCACACACTTTTCTCTGTGGATGACGGGGGCACACACTTTTCTCTGTGGATGACAGGGGCACACACTTTTCTCTGTGGAACATGGGGGCACACACTTTTCTCTGTGGATGACGGGGAGCACAATTTTCTCTGTGGATGATGGGGGCACACACTTTTCTCTGTGGATGACAGGGGCACACACTTTTCTCTGTGGATGATGGGGGCACACACTTTTCTCTGTGGATGACGGGGGCACACTCTTTTCTCTGTGGATGATGGGGGCACACACTTTTCTCTGTGGTTGACGGGGGTACACACTTTTCTCTGTGGATGATAGGGGCACACACTTTTCTCTGTGGATGATGGGGGCACACACTTTTCTCTGTGGAACATGGCGGCCCACACTTTTCTCTGTGGATGACAGGGGCACACACTTTTCTCTGTGGATGATGGGGGCACACACTTTTCTCTGTGGATGACAGGGGCACACACTTTTCTCTGTGGATGATGGGGGCACACACTTTTCTCTGTGGATGACAGGGGCACACAATTTTCTCTGTGGATGATGGGGGCACACACTTTTCTCTGTGGATGACGGGGGCACACACTTTTCTCTGTGGATGACAGGGGCACACACTTTTCTCTGTGGAACATGGGGGCACACACTTTTCTCTGTGGATGACGGGGGAGCACAATTTTCTCTGTGGATGATGGGGGCACACACTTTTCTCTGTGGATGATGGGGGCACACACTTTTCTCTGTGGATGACAGGGGCACACACTTTTCTCTGTGGAACATGGGGGCACACACTTTTCTCTGTGGATGACGGGGGAGCAAAATTTTCTCTGTGGATGACAGGGGCACACACTTTTCTCTGTGGATTACAGGAGCACACACTAAGCAGCCTCTGATGTCTCGGGCCTAGACCCCCAATGATGCCCTCACGCGCTCATTGATGGATCATCTGCCTGCAACCTCCACCATATAATGAGTGGAAAGTGGTGAATAATTTTGCCTTTACAGTGAGAACAACGATTTTTGCAGGGTCATGAATACTTTTTGTAGCCGGTGGATGGCGCTCACTGGAGATAGTCACATAATCCTCTGCCTCCCGGGGTGTGAATACTTTTGTTCCTATGATGGTGGATGTGATTCATCTGAGAGTGCAGACTATTGCTCCTGGCGGGTCAGGGCGGTGAGGTTGTGTGATGTTGATGGGCAGGCAGTGGCGGTGTAACATTTACGCCGTGTCTGCCGTTCTCGGGAACAATAGACGTTGTTATGTTGCTGCAGATAAGAGCCGCCTTTATCCTGTAATTCTGCAGATAAGACGTATCATCCGCGGCCGCACGCACAGCAGATCACGCAGCAGCCGATAACCCCGCCATTATCTGCTGCTCCCCGCCGCCTCCCCGGGAGCCGGAATCTGCCGCACCGGGATCACTATCTAATGGATTAATAAGCCGGAAATGCCGATAACATTTAGTGAGAACGCTGCGGCCTCGGGCTCCTCCGACTTCACACGGCCTCGTTCACACCTCGGTTCTCGCCGTCAGTTTGTTCATTCAGATGTCCACGATTTCTCATGGTCCGGACAAGATCGTGGAGATATGTCGGATACTGATCAGAGGGTCAGAACAAAATCATCAAGAGAAAACGGAAACCGACGGAGACTGAGAGAAAACTGACCAACAAAATCTGCGACCTGGAGAAAATCTGTGTGTGAATGAGACCCAAGATTTGCATAAGAAGTTCCGTAAATAAGGGTTAATGTCATCTGCGGACCCCGGACATGGAGGGATGAATACCACTTCTAGATCAGGTCACAAGTAGGGTTGATCAAATAGCTTTGGATAAGAGCTTACAGAACAGCTGTATCGGTCTCCCGGATCCCTGGATCGCTCCCGATGATCAGCTGTTCGGCTCTGCAACTGGATTTGTCAGCCGAACAGCTGATGATCGGGAGCGATCCAGGGATCCTGGAGATGGATGCAGCTGTTCTGTAAGCTCTTACTCAAAGCTATTCGACCAACCCTATTCACACGCTGAGCACACTGACCCCAACGGACAAATATCAACCTGCTGGGAGCTGTAGTTGGCAGGTGGGGGTCCGATGGCGGTGGGGGGGTCGGGGCATGATAGGAGATGTAGTTGGCTGGTGGAGGACCGGCAGTGGTGGAGGTGTCGGGGCATGCTGGGAGCTGTAGTTGGCAGGTGGGGGTCCGGCAGTGGTGGATGTGTCGGTGTATGCTGGGAGCTGTAGTTGGCAGGTGGGGGTCTGGAAATGGTGGAGGTTTCGGTGCATGCTGGGAGCTGTAGTTGGCAGGTGGGTCTGGCAGTGGTGGCGATGCACGCTGGGAGCTGTAGATGGCAGGTGGGGGTCCGGCAGTGGTGGGGGTGTCGGGGCATGCTGGGAGCTGTAGTTGGCAGGTGGTTCTGGCAGTGGTGGAGGTGTTGAGGCATGCTGGGAGCTGAAGTTGGCAGGTGGGGGACCGGCAGTGGTGGAGGTGTTGAGGCATGCTGGGAGCTGAAGTTGGCAGGTGGGAGTCCAGCATTGGTGAGGGGATCCATGCTTGCAGGGGGCTGTAGTTGGCAGGTGGGAGTCCGGCAGTGGTGGGGTGTCGTTGCATGCAGGGAGCTGTAGTTGGCAGGTGGGGGTCCGGCAGTGGTGGGGTGTCGTTGCATGCAGGGAGCTGTAGTTGGCAGATGGGGGTCTGGCAGTGGTGGCGATGCATGCTGGGAGCTGCAAATGGCTGGTGGGGGATCAGCAGTGGTGGAGGTGTCGGGGCATGCTGGGAGCTGTAGTTTCTCAGGTGGTGGTTCGGAAGTGGTGGGGGTGTCGGGGCATGCTGGGAGCTGTAGTTGGCAGGTGGGGGTCCGGAAATGGTGGAGGTTTTGGTGCATGCTGGGAGCTGTAGTTGGCAGGTGGGGGTCCAGAAATGGTGGAGGTTTTGGTGCATGCTGGGAGCTGTAGTTGGCAGGTGGGGGTCCGGAAATGGTGGAGGTGTCGGACATGCTAGGAGCTGTAGTTGGCAGGTGGGGGTCCGGCAACGGTGAAGGTGTCGGTGCATGCTGGGAGCTGTAGTTGACAGGTGGGGGTCTGGCAGTGGTGGGGGGTCAGTACATGCTAGGAGCTGTAGTTGGCAGGTGGGGGTCCGGCAACGGTGAAGGTGTCGGTGCATGCTAAGAGCTGTAGTTGACAGGTGGGGGTCTGGCAGTGGTGGGGGGTCAGTGCATGCTGGGAGCTGTAGTTGACAGGTGGGTCTGGCAGTGGTGGGGGAGTTGATGCATGCTGGGAGCTGTAGTTGGCAGGTGGGGGTCCGGCCGTAGTGGGGTGGCGGTGCATGCTGGTGTGGGGAGGACTCCCAGACAGTGAAAGGGCAGGTGACCAGGGGACCGCCATCAGGGTTCCTGAGGGAACGATGCTGGGAGGACAGTAAAAGAAAAGAGTTCACTGAAGTTGTCAGGGAAACAGGGGGCGGGGAAAGCTTAACAGGATCAGGGGGCGCGCTGAAGAAGCAGTTGAGAGAGAGCCAGACAACAGACAAGAAGTCGGGTGAGACAGAGAGGACCGAGGGAGCAAACGGTGTGTTGTGGAGAGACCGACAGGGCCCTGTGAAAGGAAAGCTGCGGACTTACCGACTAGTGACACGTGAGAGCCTTGCACCGGCGGCCGCTCCCCTCATACGGTCGCATACAGCCGCCCCCGCTGTTTCCCTCCCTGCTGTGACAAGTCCACGACCTCCACTGACCGCTGCGACTAGAGACCATTCCTTTACAGCGGTCAGGACACTGCCCCCTTGCCTTCTCCCACAGCTGTGGCCCTGTCATCACCGGCCCCAGGGGGCGCCACCTCACTACAGGCGGCAGTAGGGGCCCCCGTCTGGTTTGCTAAGGGACCCTGAGCAGAGGTTGGTGAACGGTTATATTTAGAGACTGTGTCATGATTCTGATGTGAGATGAGAGTCGCAAGGGGACGCCTGTTGCGCTCATCGGCACAGTTTCTTCAGGGCCTGTTGCGCCCCACCGGCATTGTTTGTTCAGGGCCTATTGCGCCCCACCGGAATCATTCCTTCATTCCTTCAGGGCCTGTTGCGCCCCACCGGCATTGTTTGTTCAGGGCCTATTGCGCCCCACCGGAATCATTCCTTCATTCCTTCAGGGCCTGTTGCGCCCCACCGGCATTGTTTCTTCAGGGCCTGTTGCGCCCCACCGGCATTGTTTCTTCAGGGCCTGTTGTGCCCCACCGGCATTGTTCCTTCAGGGCCTGTTGTGCCCCATCGGCATTGTTTCTTCAGGGCCTGTTGCACCCCATCAGCATTGTTCCTTCAGGGCCTGTTGTGCCCCATCGGCATTGTTTCTTCAGGGCCTGTTGCACCCAGCGTCGGACTGGCCCACCGGGGAACCGGAGGATTCTCCGGTGGGCCCTGGCATCTGGTGGGCCCTGGCACCTGCAGGCATACAGGGCCAGCAGTTGCCTAGGGCCCCCGCTGCTCCAGGGGCCCCCAGCCAGTGGTGTGTCGCACATGCAGCTGCTATGGGGGCCCCTGCCAGCGGAGCAGCAGCGGGTGTCAGGAGGCAGGAGCCCCTGTCCCCGCTGCTAAAGAGAAATGAATATTCACTGCGAAGCAGTGAATATCATTTCAGGTCTCCACCCCCAGAGGCCCCGCCCCCAGAGGCCCCGCCCCCAGCCCAGTAAGCCGCTCTGCATCTGTAAATCAGGGCCGGCGCCGCCCTCAGGCCCCTCTGCTCCTGACTCACAGCCAGTGCGCGATGACGTCACTACATCATTCACCCGCTGTGTGTCTGGCAGAGGGGGCAGCTCCTGACACTGAAGCCGGGATCAGCGTGGGAGCGAGGAGGAGAGGTGAGTATTGTTTTTTTTTTTTTTTTTATATCTCTCGCTCTCTCTATCTGTCTCTCTCTCTCTCTATCTATCTATCTATCTATCTATCTCTATTTCTCAATATATCTCTCTCTCTATCTCTCTTATATCTATCTATCTTTCTATCTCTATCTATTATCTATATCTATCTCTATCGCTCTATCTTTATATCTATCTTTCTATCTCTACATCTATCTCTATATCTATCTATCTATCTCTATATCTATCTATTATGTCTATCTATCTCTATATCTATCTATCTTACTCTATCTATCTCTATATCTATTATCTCTATATTTATTATCTATCTAGCTACCATCTATATCTATCTTTATCTATATATATCTCTATCTAATATCTATATCTATCAATCTCTATACCTATCTATTTATCTATCCGTTATCTATCTCTATATCTTTTCTCTGTATCTATCTATCTATCTCTATATCTATATCTCTCGCTATCTATCGCTCTATCTCTATATCTATCTTTATATCTATATCTATATATCTATCTCTATCTATCTCTATATCTATCTCTATTTCTCTCTATATCTATCTCTATATCTCTATCTATCTCTATATCTATCTTTCTATCTCTATATCTATCTATCTTTATCTATTTATCTCTATATCTTTTCTCTGTATCTATCTCTCTATATCTATATCTATCTATCTCTATATATATCTATTATCTCTATATCTATATCTATTTCTCTCTATATCTATCTATCTATCTCTATATCGATCTCTCTGTATATCTAGCTATCTTTCTATCTCTTTATCTCTATCTATCTCTATCTATCGCTCTATCTCTATATCTATCTTTCTATCTCTACATCTATCTCTATATCTATCTTTCTATCTATATCTATCTATTATGTCTATCTAGCTATCTCTATTATCTATATCTTACTCTATCTCTATATCTATCTGTTATCTCTATATTTATTATCTATCTTTATCTATTTATCTCTATCTCTCTATTTATCGATCTCTGTATCTATCTCTCTATCTACCGCTCTCTCTATCTCTATCTATCTTTATATCTATATCTATCTATCTCTATATCTATTATCTCTATATCTATCTACCTATCTATCTCTATATCTATCCCTATATATATATATCTGTTTCTCTCTATATCTATCTCTATATCTATCTATATATTATCTCTATATCTATCTATATATTATCTCTATATCTATCTATCTATCTCTATATCCATATCTATCTCTATATCTATCTTTCTATCTAACACCATATCTCTATATCTATCTCTATATCTCATTATCTATCAATCTCTATCTCTCTTTCTTTATCTATCTATCTATTGATCTATCCATCTATCTCTATATCTATATCTATCTATTATCTCTATTATCTATATCTATCTATCCATCTATCTAGCTATCTCTATATCTCTCTATATCTATCTTTCTAACTCTATATCTATCTATCTCTATATCTAGCTATTATCTCTATATCTATCTCTATATCTATCTTTCTATATCTATCTGTCTCTATATCTATCTATCTCTATATCTATCTCTATATATCTCTATATCTATTTTTATTTATAGCCATCTATCTATATATATTTATCTCTATATCTATCTATATATGTCTATATTATTATTATTATTATTATATCTGTATATCTCTATCTGTTATCTTTCTCTATCTATATATCTATCTATCTATATCTTTCTATCTATAGCTATCTATCTCTATATCTATCTATCTATCCATTATCTATTTTCTATCTATCTCTATATCTATCTACCTATCGATCTATCGATGTATATTTCTTTCTATATCTATCTTTATATCTATCTCTATGAATCTTTCTATCTATATCTATCCATTATCTACTTTCTATCCATTATCTACTATCTATCTCTATATCTATCTATTTCTACATCTATCTTTCTATCTATTTCTATCTAACTCTATATCTGTATATCTATATAGCATTATTCCCTATGAGGAGGCAGCATTATACCCTATGAGGGGGCAGCATTATACCCTATGAGGAGGCAGCATTATACCCTATGAGGAGGCAGCATTATACCCTATGAGGAGGGCAGTATTATACCCTATGAGGGGGCAGTATTATACCCTATGAGGGGGCAGCATTATACCCTATGAGGAGGGCAGTATTATACCCTATGAGGGGGCAGCATTATTCCCTATGAGGAGGCAGTATTATACCCTATGAGGAGGGCAGTATTATACCCTATGAGGGGGCAGTATTATACCCTATGAGGAGGCAGCATTATACCCTATGAGGTGGCAGTATTATACCCTATGAGGGGGGCAGCATTATACCCTATGAGGGGGTGCATTATACCCTATGAGGGGGTGCATTATACCCTATGAAGGGGGCAGTATTATACCCTATGAGGGGGCAGCATTATTCCCTATGAGGGGATGCATTATTCCCTATGAGGGGGGCAGTATTATACCCTATGAGGAGGCAGCATTATACCCTATGAGGGGGGCAGCATTATTCCCTATGAGGGGGGCAGTATTATACCCAATGAGGGGGGCAGTATTATACCCTATGAGGGGGCAGCATTATACCCTATGAGGGGGTGCATTATTCCCTATGAGGGGGTGCATTATTCCCTATGAGGGGATGCATTATTCCCTATGAGGGGGGCAGTATTATACCCTATGAGGAGGGCAGTATTATACCCTATGAGGAGGCAGCATTATTCCCTATGAGGGGGGCAGTATTATACCCTATGAGGGGGGCAGTATTATACCCTATGAGGGGGCAGCATTATACCCTATGAGGGGGTGCATTATTCCCTATGAGGGGGGCAGTATTATACCCTATGAGGGGGCAGTATTATACCCTATGAGGGGGTGCATTATACCCTATGAGGGGGTGCATTATTCCCTATGAGGGGGGCAGTATTATACCCTATGAGGGGGGCAGTATTATATTCTATGAGATGGCTGCATTATATTCTATGAGATGGCTGCATTATACTATGTGAGGGGGCTGCTTTATATTCTATGAGGGGGCTACCCCAACTCCTGCTACATAATTAAGACATGTACAACCTTATATTATACCCGGATATTAGCGTGTTTTACCGCATAATTGGTGGTCTGGTATTTAACTCTATGCAGCTACATAGTGGGCCCCAAGAATGATTTTCTCTGGTGGGCCCAAGGTGTTCCAGTCCGACGCTGGTTGCACCCCACCGGCATCATCTCTTCAGCGCCTGTCGAGCCCAGTTCCTTCCCGGAATATCGAAGCGTCAAGGCAGCCGCATCAGCGACCTCTACGCGACCACTCTGGTGATCCTGACAGACCCCCTGGAAGGATAAGTACAATATAGGAGATAAGGACCCGTAGTTTGGTCATACGTGGCCTATAGCACCCGGGCAAACCGCGTTAGTTGCATTTATATTAGAAAGTGTTCTTAGGATTGTTGAGTCCCTACATGGACTAGTTTGTTGTTAACACTTTGGTTTGCTCAATATAGCCCCAGCGGCTATAGTTTATAAAAGTTTATTCCACAAAACACACTCAGTCTCGTGTCTCGTCACTGCATCCTGCGAACCTGCTAGAACCCTACACTTGGCGTAGTCGGCAGGATGCAGTCTCCGAGCACAGACAGTGGTGCCCCAGATCAGGGTAGAGCTGTAAACTCTACAAATGATGAGGGTCCCCGTACCAGCATATCATTGGGGGCCATGCTGAACAACCTGCCTAGATTTTCCGGCTCCAATACTATGTTATGGAGCTGGACAGAGCTGATGCGGGGGCTCTTTCGGATGCACCCAATGACCCCTGATCTGGAGGCTGAGGTGGGACTCATGGCACTGGACGGGGAGGTGCGGAGGTCAGTGATGTTGAAACCTCCGGGGCACCGCAACACTTTTGAAAAAGTGTTACAGATAGTAGAACAGACCCATGGGGACCCTACTGATGTGAGAGAGTTAAGAACCCGTTTGTTTAGTCGAATGCAAGTAGAGGGGGAGACGATCACAGAGAATATGAATGTCCTCCAAGAATTGCATACGGCTATAGAAAGAAAGGACGGGGTAGGGGCAGGACCTGTTGAGATTAGCCTACGTGACCTACTGGTGACTGGTTTGCGAGATCCATTAGTCAAACCGGCACTGCGGGAACAGATCAGAATGAATCCCCGAATAGATTTTTCAGAGGTGGGAAGTCAGGCACGTGCTCGAGAGCAGGAGCAGGGGATGGCGGTCCCCGTGGGGAAAGTCCGAGGTGTGGGGGTCTCCGCGAATGTAGTCAAGGAGCCTCAGTGGGTGGAAGAGATGAAGCAAGAGTTGAAAGGGCGAGTTGGCCGAAGTAAAGAGAAGAACCGAGACCGGGACTGGACGACCTAGCTTTAACCCCGGCTCCAGGAGATCACGCTTCCCACGGGGTGGTCAGCCTACACAGGCCCGGTGTTTTGAGTGTGGAGAACCAGGCCACTTTGCCCGAGAGTGTCTGCGGCGTGGGAGATAACCACCCCGGCCGCCATTAAACTAAAGGGCTCCGGGCTGGGGGGATGCCGCTCGGAGCCGAAAACCACAACTAGGGGTGGTGGAAGTCCCGAAGAATTGGCAGCAAAATGCCCGGTGGTTTGGGCAGGAGTGGAGGGCCGCGCGCATCCAGTGCCTGGTGGACACGTGGGGTCACAAGTAACCACTATGCCTGCAACGTACTTTCAACAGAACTTCCCGGAAGCAGCCAGGCCTCAGTGGGGGCCCGTGATCAGACTAGTAGCTGCCAACCAACTGCCGGTCCCAGTTGCCGGGGTTGTGTGGGTGCAAGTGACGCTGTGCGGTAAATCCCTTGGTCGCAGAGGGATGGTACTGACTCAAGGAGAAGCTGATAAGCAACACCCCGTCACCCTAGGCATGAATGTTCTACGAGAGTTCGGCAACCTACTGCTCAATGACCCTACACAGAGGATTCTGAAGCAGTGGGGTTCTCGCACAGCCCAGGGACAGGTATTCCAGCAGCTGGTGCGGGGAGCACGGGTACATCAGGACCGCCAGGAAGGCGAGGCTCTGGGTAAGGTCATCACGCCAGCGACTCCCCTGCTTGTGTTACCTCCTGGACAGACTGTGGTGGCTCTGCCCATTCGAGCCCCGATACCCTTGGAGGGTGTGGAGGTGCAGGTGGAGCCGTGTCACTCAGAGTGCTTGCCTCCTGGCATACTGGTGGCCCATTCCCTGGCTACTGTGCAAAAAGGAGCCATCCTGGTGCGCTGCGTTAACCTTGAAGACCGAGACACCGTTCTGAAAGCACGGACTCTACTGGCCAAACTAGTAAGGCCTTTAGAAGAAGTGCTGCCAGCCCCTGCGGTTCAATTACGAGTACACCCCGAGGATCCTTAGGAAGTAACAATACGAACCTTACAGGCCCACGAAGTCTTGGCACAAGAGAAGGGCCGAAATATTTTGGAGCAGATGCGGGCCGAGCTTTCTGGATTAACTGCAGCCCAGCTTTCACAAATAAAAACATTGCTGGGACAGTACCATGAAGTATTTGCTAGTCATGAGGACGATTTTGGGTGTACCACCGCCATCACTCATAAAATCCCTACAGCAGGAGCGGCCCCTATCCGGGAACGATATCGACAGATTCCGCCACAACTCTATCAAGAGGTGAAAACTTTGCTGGCCCAAATGCTGCGAAAGGGGGTGATACGGGAAAGTCAAAGCCCTTGGGCGGCCCCAATCGTGTTGTTCCAGAAGAAAGATGGTACACTACGATTCTGTGTGGATTATCATAAACTGAATGCTTGTACTATTAAAGACTCATACCCACTGCCCCGCATAGAAGAATCCCTGTCCGCCTTGGGGAAGGCAACATATTTTTCGACCCTGGACTTGGCCAGTGGGTACTGGCAGGTGCCCATGTTAGAGGAAGATAGAGCCAAGACGACGTTCATATTGCCCATGGGACTGTTTGAGTTTAATCGGATGCCCTTTGGGCTGGCCAACTCCCCCGGGACCTTTCAGCGATTGATGGAGCGGTGTCTGGGAGATCTCAATTTTGAGGCTACGTTGATCTATTTGGACGACATCATCGTCTATGCCGCCACCTTTGAGGACCACCTGAAGCGGTTGGGACAGGTACTCAGCCGGTTGCAAAAGTACGGGTTGAAGGTGAAGCCTCAGAAATGCCACCTGTTTTGCTCTCAGATTGAGTATCTGGGTCATGTCGTTTCGGCGGAGGGTGTGAGGCCATCCCGGGAGAAGGTGGCTGCTATCCAGGAATGGCCTACCCCCGAGACGGTGAAAGATGTGCGGGCTTTTCTGGGGTTAGCCAGATATTACCGTCGCTTCGTAAAGAATTTTGCATGTCGAGCTCGAGCCCTGCACGACCTGCTGAAGGGGGCTCCCGCTGGGGCCAATGGGCGAAAAATCCAGTGGCAACACCCTCAGGAAGAGGCCTTCCGAGACCTCAAGGCTGCGCTCTCGGATGCCCCAGTGTTGGCTTATGCGGATTTCACTCAACCGTTCATCTTGCACACCGACGGGAGTCTTCACGGGCTGGGGGCTGTGTTGTCACAGGTTCAGGATGGCCGGGAAAGAGTGATCGCATATGGAAGTCGCTCACTCCATGACTCCAAGCTTAACCCTGACAATTACAGCTCTTTTAAGCTCGAGCTCCTCGCAGTGGTGTGGGCTATGACGGAGAGATTCGCAGAGTACCTAGCGGGCTCCGAGGTGGTAGTGCGAACTGACAACAACCCGCTGGCTCATTTGGAAAATGCCAAATTGGGGGCTCTGGAACAACGATGGGTGGCCCGGATGGCGAAGTACAATTATAAGATTATCTACAAAAGAGGGGCCGAGAATATCCATGCAGACGCTCTCTCCTGGATTCGACATACAACTCCAGGGCAGAATCGAGACGAAGAATTGGAAGGAGAGGAAATACCGTTCGCTCTCACTGCTACCATGCTCACAATCGACAATAAAAAGATATCTTCCTCTGAGACCCCAAGGGGCATACTGGAACAATCCCGGGATAAGTGGATACAACAGCAACAAGAAGACGAAGAGGTTGGCCTTCTCAGGACATGGGTCGCCTCTGGGCAATTACCCCCTGACTCTCAACGGCAAAATTTGACCCAAGACCTGTTGCTTATGCTGCGACAATGGGAGAGGTTGGTTATCCGAAAGGGATTATTGTATCGTAAAATAACATCACAAACAACCTCAATGATGGTTTCGCAGGTGGTTATGCCAGGAGCCCAACTTCACGTACTGGCTCGGGAGGCTCACGAAAAAGGGGCCCATTTTGGACCAAAAAAAAGCTTTGCAATGGCTGCAACAGAAAGCTTACCACCCGCGCTTGCCAGTTGTTGTGGATGAAATTTGCCGGACCTGCCGCTTGTGTGAACTAGCCAAACCACCCGCTCAGCGAGCCGCAACACAGACTATTGTGACCTCAGCACCCCTTGAGCTCCTGATGGTGGATTATCTGACCATTGGACCCGCATTTCAGGGATATGAACACTGTCTCGTTATGGTAGATCATTTCACCAAGTTCGCTGTGGTCACCCCCACTCGGGATCAGACCGCAGAGTCAGCTGCCTCCGCAATTTGTAGAAACTTTATACAAGTATACGGCTGTCCTGAACGAATACATTCTGATCAGGGAGCATGTTTTTTGGGAAAAGTCATGGAAGAATTACATCACCTCTATGGAGTTGACAAGTCCCGGACCACACCGTATCACCCGCAAGGGAATGGGGCTTGTGAACGATTTAATCGGACATTGATTCAGATGTTGCGCACTCTGGAGAGTGACAAGAAGGCCCGTTGGCCCGAATATGTTTCTGAATTAGTTTGGGTCTATAACAATAGGGTACATCGAGTGACTGGCTATACCCCCTATTCCCTGTTGTTTGGGCGAGAAGGTAAAGGGATCACGGAGGTGGAGTTAGACCCCGAAGAGCCTCAGCCCTGGACTGGAGTGTCGTCTTGGGTCCGAAATCATCGCCATCAGCTGCAAACTCTTCACCGGATTGTACACACCAAGCTCCAAGACTGGGAGCACCCAGGGAAGAATGCAACCCCGCCTCCCCACCTCCAAAGCGGGGACCGGGTGCTTGTACTAGATCAACGCCCCCAGAACAAAATGGAGCCGCGTTGGGAAGAAAGTCCTTATCGGGTCTTACGCCGTATTCATCCTGACGGACCGGTGTACGAAATACGACCTGAAGAGGATGAAACACTGCCCACTCGTGTTGTGCATCGTAATATGTTACGCCAATGTACTTCCTCCGACCCGAAGCAACCGGAGCCTATCCCGTCGACATCTGAACCGTCTTCCGTATGTTGGGACCTGGACGACGACGAAGATTGTCTTCCAGGACCCGGAGGCCCTCCACTCAGTAATGAATCATCTGACACAATTAGCCCGCCTGCTCCAACCAGCCCACCGATGTCCACCACCCCAGATGACTCTATCCCAGTTGAACTTAGACACTCCGAGCGGTCAACAGACGGCAAACCCCATGAACGATATGAGCAAGATCAATTCATATGGCAACGAACAGTGAAACCCCTACAGACCGAACTCAATAGACTAATCCCTCACCCGAGGACTGGCGAGCTTACAAGGTGGAGGAGTGTGGGGAGAAGGACTTCCAGACAGTGAAGGGGCAGGTGCCCAGGGGACCGCCATCAGGGTTCCTGAGGGAACGATGCTGGGAGGACAGTAAAAGAAACGACTTGACTGAAGTTGTCAGGGAAACAGGGGACGGGGCAAGCTTAACAGGAGCAGGGGGCGCGCTGGAGAGGCAGTTGAGAGAGCCAGACAACAGACAAGAAGTCGGATGAGACAGAGAGGACCGAGGGAGCAAACGGTGTGTTGTGGAGAGACCGACAGGGCCCTGTGAAAGGAAAGCTGCGGACTTACCGACTAGTGACACGTGAGAGCCTTGCACCGGCGGCCGCTCCCCTCATACGAACGCATACAGCCGCCCCCGCTGTTTCCCTCCCTGCTGTGACAAGTCCACGACCTCCACTGACCGCTGCGACTAGAGACCATTCCTTTACAGCGGTCAGGACACTGCCCCCTGCCTTCTCCCACAGCTGCGGCCCTGTCATCACCGGCCCCAGGGGGCGCCACCTCACTACAGGCGGCAGTAGGGGCCCCCGTCTGGTTTGCTAAGGGACCCTGAGCAGAGGTTGGTGAACGGTTATATTTAGAGACTGCTTCATGATTCTGCTGTGAGATGAGAGTCGCATGGGGACGCCTGTTGCACCCATCCACACAGTTTCTTCAGGGCCTATTGCGCACCACCGTCATCATTTCCTTCAGGGCCTGTTGCGCCCCACCGTCATCGTTTCTTCAGGGCCTGTTGCGCCCCACCGTCATCGTTTTCTTCTGGGCTTGTTGCGCCCCACCAGCATTGTTTCTTCAGGGCCTGTTGCGCCCCACCGGCATCATTCCTTCAGGGCCTGTTGCGCCCCACCGGCATTGTTCCTTCAGGGCCTGTTGCGCCCCACCAGCATTGTTTCTTCAGGGCCTGTTGCGCTCCATCGGCATTGTTTCTTCAGGGACTGTTGCGCCCCACCGGCATCATCTCTTCAGGGCCTGTCGAGCCCAGTTCCTTCCCGGAATATCGGGGAGTCAAGGCAGCCGCATCAGCGACCTCTACGCGGCCACTCTGGTGATCCTGACAGACCCCCTGGAAGAATAAGTACAATATAGGAGATAACGAACCGTAGTTTGGTCATACGTGGCCTATAGCACCCGGGCAAACCGCGTTAGTCTCATTTATATTAGAAAGTGTTCTTAGGATTGTTGAGTCCCTGCGTGGACTGGTTATTGTTAACCGCTTTGGTTTGCTCAAGATAGCCCCAGCGGCTATAGTTTATAAAAGTTTATTCCAGAAAACACACTCAGTCTCGTGTCTCGTCACTGCATCCTGCAAACCTGCTAGAACCCTACACTGGGAGCTGTAGTTGGCAGGTGAGGGTCCGGCAGTAGTTGGGTGTCGGTCCATGCTGGGAGCTGTAGTTGGCAGGTGGGGGTCCGGCGGTGGTGGGGGGGTCGGTGCATGCTGGGAGCTGAAGTTGGCAGGTGGGGGTCCGGCGGTGGTGGGGGGGTCGGTGCATGCTGGGAGCTGTAGTTGGCAGGTGGGGGTCCGGAGGTGGTGGGGGGGTCGGTGCATGCTGGGAGCTGTAGTTGGCAGGTGGGGATCCGTAGTGGTGGGGTGTCGGTGAATGCTGGGACCTGTAGTTGGCAAGTGGGGGTCCGGCAGTGGTGGGGGGGTCGGTGCATGCTGGGAGCTGTAGTTGGCAAGTGGGGGACCGGCAGTAGTGGGGGGTTCAGTGCATGCTGGGAGCTGTAGTTGGCAGGTGGGGGTCCGGCAGTAGTAGGGGTTTCGCTGCATGCTGGGAGCAGTAGTTGGCAGGTGGGGGTCCAGCAGTGGTGGCGGTATCGGTGCATGCTGGGTGCTGTAGTTTGCAGGTGGGGGTCTGGCAGTGGTGGGGGGGTCAGTGCATGCTGGGAGCTGTAGTTGGCAGGTGGGGGTCCAGCGGTGGTGGGGGTGTCGGTGAATGCTGGGAGCTGTAGTTGGCAGGTGGGAGTCCGGCAGTGGTGGGGTGTCGGTGAATGCTAGGAGCTGTAGTTGGCAGGTGGGGGTCCGGCAGTGGTGGCGGTGTCAGGGCATGCTGGGAGCTGTAGTTGGCAGGTGGGGGTCCCACAGTGGTTGGGGGTCGGTGCATGCTGGGAGCTGTGGTTGGCTGGTGGGGGTCCGGCAGTAGTGGGGGGTCGGTGCATGGTAACCTGTAGTTGGCAGGTGAGGGTCCTGCAGTGGTGGCGATGCATGCTGGGAGCTGTAGTTGGCAGGTGAGGGTCCGGCAGTGGTGGGGAGTCGGTGCATGTTAACCTGTAGTTGGCAGGTGGGGTCCTGCTGTGGTGGGGGGGTCGGTGCATGCTGGGAGCTGTAGTTGGCAGGTGGGGGTCTGGCAGTGGGGGGGTGTCGGTGCATGCTGGGAGCTGTAGTTGGCAGGTGGGGTCCGGCAGTGGTGGGGGGGTCGGTGCATGCTGGGAGCTGTAGTTGGCAGGAGGGGGTCCGGCAGTGGTGTCGGTTCATGCTCGGAGTTGTAGTTAGCAGGTGGGGGACCGGCAGTGGTGGAGGGGTCACTTCATGCTGGGAGCTGTAGTTGGCAGGTGGGGGTCTGGCGGTGGTGGGGGTGTCGGTGTGTAGGTAGGGTAACAAACTGGGGGGTGGTCCGTTACTGGCCGCAGACAGACTCTAGACAGAGACAGGATCGTGTCCAACAGGCTTCTTTATTGATCGTGCTTTCCGCGACCCACAACTCCACACAGCAGCTGCTCGACAGACTCCGCAGCTTCACCAGCAGCTGCTCGACAGACTCCACAGCTTCACACAGCAGCTACTCGACTCCGCCCACAGGCCCAGGTAACTTCACGTTCTTCCTTTAGCGAATTTACGTCCTTCGTGGCTCTTCCACTGTGGCTGCCCTACACCTACCACCACAGCGTTTTACCAGTCTGAGTCCTTTCTTTTTATGCTACCCCAGTCTGTCTCTGTCTGCAGCCTCTCCTGTCAAGGACACCCCCCGTGACCTATTTTAGCTGTCTGTCCCCTCTCCTCAGCAGACCTCTCTATCTCCTGTGCTCCCCTCACTGACTGCCCTTTCCAGAACCCTCTCTCAGCCTTTTTTCCGTCACGTTTCCGTAACCCCGTCTGTTATGAATGAGTCACCAAGGAGGAAAAAACAAAAAACAAGCTAAGCCCAGAAAACCGGAGAGGTTGGTAACTAGCGGATTGCAGACCCCTGAACCTATCCACAACAACTTGCAGTAGCCGTGGAGTCTGCCTACGGTGGTCCTAGATGCCTCATCACAGCCAGAGAACCAAATAAGCCTAAAGAAAGAAAGGGGAAATCTAAACTGCCCCAGAGGAGACCCCAAAGCAATAGACAGCCCCCAACATGTATTGTCGGTGAAACAAGATGAAAACACAGACACAGATAGATAGGCTGAGCAAACGATGGGGCCCTCACTAACTAGAAAGGACAGGAAAGAAAAGCTGCTGTCTGCAATCACGCAAAAAACCCTGCCAAAAAAAATGTCCAACACGTCTGATAGAAAAAGGCCCTGAAGTCGCTAGACTTCAAATCACTATATCAGCACTCAGGTATATTCTGAAGACAGAGCAAAAGAGATCAACTGATCAGAGACAAAATGACAAATGTCCCTCCAGAGTATTAAACGCCGTCTTCCACTCATCCCCATGCTTGATGCGAATAAGATTATATGCCCCCCTGAGGTCAAGCTTAGTAAACCAGCAAGCACCTTTAACTCTGGAGAATAAATTAGAAATCAGGGGTAACTGATACTGAAATTTAACCGTAATTTTGTTGAGGGAACGATAGTCAATACAAGGCCTTAATGAACCATCTTTCTTGGCCACGAAAAAAAAACAGCACCTAAGGGCGAAGAGGATGGTCTAATATGACCCTTCTCCAACGACTCCTTAATATAAGAACGCATAGCCTCGTGTTCAGGTACAGATAAATTGAAAAGTCGACCCTTGGGAAATTTACACCCAGGTCTCAACTCAAATGCACAGTCATAACTCCAATGAGGAGGCAAAGACGCAGACTTACTCTCACTAAATACTAGAGTTGAACGAAACGGGTCGAAAAATTTCAAAAGTCGCCAACTTTTGGTAAAGTCGGGTTTCATGAAACAAAACCCGACCCTAGGGTGAGGTCAGCCACGAGCTCGGCGACTTTAGCACCAAAGTCGCGTTTCAAAAGTTTGTTTTCCGCCCTTTTTCAGCCAATCACGATCCACGGACACTATGGGCAACGTGATGACATAGGCAGGGGTCACCACCATCTTTGAGAAGGGCATGCAAGTGATTGGCTTGCTTTGGGGGGCGTCACAGGGGGTATAAAAGGGCGTGCACGCCGACCGCCATGTTACTCATGCTGATCTCAGAATAGGGAGAGCTGCTGCTGCTGCTGCTGATTCTGTAGGGAGAGCGTTAGGCAGGGAAGAAGATACCAAAAACTGCTTCTGCTGCTAGTGCTTTTGCCTGTACAACACACCAGTCACTGTGTGTGCAGTGCAAGTGGAGGCTATATTTTGCTGGATTAGCGGTGTTGGTTGTTAGGCTGCCTTCTAAGGCTTCCTGATAGCTGCATTGCTGTTTTCCCACTGCTCTGCAAACTGCTTTTTTAAAAGCAATCCCAATTTTTTTTTTGTCCTGCTGAGGTACTGAGCGTGCATTTTTTCACACCATACAGCGGTGTGCGCTCCTCACACAGTACCGTGTAATGGCTGTTATCACGGCCACAGTGAAGCTATCTGTGTGTGACTCTGTAAAAGTAAGTCGAGGACATGTTCCGTTCTTACAGACCTCCACCTTCTAGTTTTGTCTTTTTTTCAAACAGTTAAGTATATTTGCTGTTTGATCACATTCAAAACTATAGAGAGACAGCATGTGTCAGTCCGTATACTTAAAAAACACGGAGCTTGACAATTTTACGGACACCGGACAGCGGTGTACGTGCACGCTCCTTTCTCAGTACCGTGTAACAGCTGTTATCACGGCCACAGTGAAGCTATCTGTGTGTGACTCTGTAAGAATAAGTCGAGGACATGTTCCGTTCTTACAGACCTACACTCTAGGGAGATTCCTATTCTGCCCAATTCTATATACACCTTGTAGTTCATCATACACTAGCCAATTTCTGCCTGTGACATAGCGGTGTGATATTCACTGGGCCTCACACAATCCAACAGTGTCCACAAGTGTGTTCAGAAATTCTACATCTCCCCTGTCCTATAGTGACATTTTTCACACCTGCAACATTCAGACTGTGACATATCGGTGTGATATTCACTGGGCCTCACACAATCCAACAGTGTCCACAAGTGTGTTCAGAAATTCTACATCTCCCCAGTCCTATAGTGACATTTTTCACACCTGCGACATTGAGCCTGTGACATAGTGGTGTGATATTCACTGTGCCTCACACAATCCAACAGTGTCCACAAGTGTGTTCAGAAATTCTACATCTCCCCAGTCCTATAGTGACATTTTTCACACCTGCGACATTGAGCCTGTGACATAGCGGTGTGATATTCACTGGGCCTCACACAATCCAACAGTGTCCACAAGTGTGTTCAGAAATTCTACATCTCCCCTGTCCTATAGTGACATTTTTCACACCTGCGACATTGAGACTGTGACATAGCGGTGTGATATTCACTGGGCCTCACACAATCCAACAGTGTCCACAAGTGTGTTCAGAAATTCTACATCTCCCCAGTCCTATAGTGACATTTTTCACACCTGCGACATTGAGCCTGTGACATAGCGGTGTGCTATTCACTGGGCCTCACACAATCCAACAGTGTCCACAAGTGTGTTCAGAAATTCTACATCTCCCCTGTCCTATAGTGACATTTTTCACACCTGCGACATTGAGCCTGTGACATAGCGGTGTGATATTCACTGGGCCTCACACAATCCAACAGTGTCCACAAGTGTGTTCAGAAACTCTACATCTCCCCAGTCCTATAGTGACATTTTTCACACCTGCGACATTGAGCCTGTGACATAGCGGTGTGATATTCACTGGGCCTCACACAATCCAACAGTGTCCACAAGTGTGTTCAGAAATTCTACATCTCCCCTGCTCTATAGTGACATTTTTCACACCTGCGACATTGAGCCTGTGACATAGCGGTGTGATATTCACTGGGCCTCACACAATCCAACAGTGTCCACAAGTGTGTTCAGAAATTCTACATCTCCCCTGTCCTATAGTGACATTTTAAATACCTGCGACATTGAGCCTGTGACATAGCGGTGTGATATTCACTGGGCCTCACACAATCCAACAGTGTCCACAAGTGTGTTCAGAAATTCTACATCTCCCCAGTCCTATAGTGACATTTTTCACACCTGCGACATTGAGCCTGTGACATAGCGGTGTGATATTCACTGGGCCTCACACAATCCAACAATGTCGACAAGTGTGTTCAGAAATTCTATATCTCCCCTGTCCTATAGTGACATTTTTCACACCTGCGACATTGAGCCTGTGACATAGCGGTGTGATATTCACTGGGCCTCACACAATCCAACAGTGTCCACAAGTGTGTTCAGAAATTCTACATCTCCCCAGTCCTATAGTGACATTTTTCACACCTGCGACATTGAGCCTGTGACATAGCGGTGTGATATTCACTGGGCCTCACACAATCCAACAGTGTCCACAAGTGTGTTCAGAAATTCTACATCTCCCCAGTCCTATAGTGACATTTTTCATACCTGCGACCTTGAGAATGTGACATAGCAGTATGATATTCACTGGGCCTCACACAATCCAACAGTGTCCACAAGTGTGTTCAGAAATTCTACATCTCCCCTGTCCTATATACACCTTGTACCTTGTTTTACATTACTATTTAGTTTGTGGGATTTTGTGTACATTTTTACCAAAAATCAGGAAGACTGGTGGAAGAGGCCGTGGAATTGGGCGGGGGTTGCCAGCTGGTAATGATGGTGTTGGTGGTGTATCTGATGGTAGTGGCAAAAGCAAAATAGGACCGAATGCAGGAGGTGTTGAGCCTGCGTCATCGTCTGGCTACACAAGGCCTCGAAGGCTTAGTTTTCTAGGAGTTGGCAAACCGCTTTTAAAGCCAGAGCTTCAGGAAAAAGTTTTGGCTTACATTGCTGACTCATCCGCCAGCTCTATCGCCTCCTCTTCTGAAGTTGTAAAAAATAAAAGCACTGAGTCATCATTGGAGGGTCATGTTCATGAACCACACCTTTCCTTGTGTCCTTCACCCCAACCAAGATTGAAGGATGATGCAGGCCATACAACTGATTACTCCATGGAGCTGTTTTCACATACCATGCCTGGGTTATCAAGTGAAATGGTGAATTACCCAGGCCAAGATGAATCTGACATGGAGTGCACTGATGCACAGCCACTGATAGATGATTCTGCTGGTACATTCAGTCAGAGCACTACATTGTCCTTGCAGTGTAATGAGCCAGATTCTGACCCTGATGAGACTCAGGTGCCCCTTCCCGCATTCTATACCACCATACACGTTGACACAGAGGAAGGTGCACATGACATTGAAGAGGAGGTGATGGATGACCCAGTTGTTGACCCAGATTGGCATCCATTGGGGGAAGAGGGTGCTGCTTCCAATAGCTCAGATGAGGAGGAGGAGCATCCACAGCAGACATCGACATCGCAACAGCTGTTATCTGGCAGGCCCGGAGCACTCCAAAGACATGTTCCAAAAATCAAAAGAGTTGCTGGACAGCTTGTCCAGACGGTCAAAATAGCACAGCGTGCTAGGCCGCAAAATGTCTTCCAAAGTAGGAAGAGTGCAGTGTGGCACTTTTTTGAACAAAATCCTCATGATCAGGCCATGGTTATCTGTAAGAAGTGCGCAAAGACCTTTAGCCGAGGGAAAAATCTGAAAAATTTGAATACTAGTTGCATGCTTAGACATTTAACCAGCATGCACATGCAAGCGTGGACACAACACCAAACCTCAAGTGCCACATGTGCAACTGATCACAACGAAGGTAGTCAGCAACGCTACATTGTTTCCCCCACTGTAAGCCCACCGGTTAGCACAGCAGCAAATGTTGAGGTGTCGTTGCAAGGCCAAAGCAGTCAGGGAATCCCACTGTTATATCAACGAAAGATGGAATCTAGGCCATCAGAAAGAACACCAACTCCATCACCATCATCAACCCTCTCTCAGTCCGCCCTGTCCACCGCTAGTTCCACCATATGCAGCTCTCAAGTCCAGCTCACCCTCCCAGAGAAGTACTCAGTCTCTCATCCGCGTACACTGGGTTTGAACGCCCACATTGCCAAACTAATCTCGTAAGAGATGATGCCCTATCGGTTGGTGGAAAGCGCAGCTTTCTGCGAACTCATGGCCTATGCAGTACCACGCTATGACCTACCCAGTCACCACTTCTTCTCTCGCAAAGCCATCCCAGCCCTCCACCATCATGTGAAAGACCGCATTGTCCATGCACTCAAGCAGTCAGTGAGTGGAAAGGTGCACCTCACAACGGATGCATGGTCCAGTCGGCATGGCCAGGGCCGTTATGTGTCCATCACTGTGCACTGGGTTAATGTGGTGGATGCAGGGTCCACAGGGGACAGCGGTGGTGGGACAGTGCTGCCTAGCCCACGGTATAGGAAACAGTTGGCTGTAGACGTTCGACCCTCCTCCTCCTCCAGAAGCGAAAGCTCGTCCACGGAGCGCAGTCGTACGAGCACTCCATCTGCAGCTGCCACTGTTGCACACGAGGTGTCCCCCTATCGAGCAGCTAGTGGAAAGCATCAGCAGGCTGTGTTGCAGATGATGTGTTTGGGCGACAGACACACCGCGGAGGTGCTGGCCGAGTACTTTCAGCGACAAACTGAGGCATGGCTGGGCAGTGTACATCTTGAGGCAGGCAAGGTAGTTAGTGATAACGGCCGTAATTTTGTGGCAGCCATAGCCCTTTCAAAACTCAGCCACATACCTTGCTTGGCTCACACCTTGAACTGGTGGTGCAGTGCTTCCTCAACAATTATCCAGAGTTAACAGCCCTGCTCCAGAAGGTGCGAAGACTGTGCGCGCACATCCGCCGGTCGCCTCTACACTCCATTCGTATGCAGAAGCTGCAGCGATTGCTCCACCTTCCCAACCACCGCCTCATTATCAACATTGCAACAAGGTGGAACTCCACCCTGCACATGGTGGAGCGGCTGTGCGAGCAGAGGCAGGCCATAATGCATTTGTGGGAGGATAAACGGCCAGGCACTTTGAGAGCAGACATGGAGTTGACAGGTGTGCAGTGGTCGAAGCTGAAAGGCCTCTGTAAAGTCCTTCAGTGTTTTGAGGAATGCACACGGCTGGTAAGCGCAGACGACGCCATCCTGTTGTGAGTTCATTTTTCCCCTCACCATTGAAGTCTGATGAACTCCCTCCTCTGGTGAAGGAAGGTAGTGAGGCTGATTACCAAACACCTGGGCAGCTAGATGATGACTGGGTGGCTGGAATTGAGGACTGGATATAAGGCTGCCGACGCCCTTCTGCCTTGCTGGTGATCCTGCTGGATTCTTGGAGACCAGTCTGATTTCTGCATCTCAAAGCTATGTTTTTCTACTCTGCTTTGTACTCTTCAGTTTTTTTTGGGTTTGCCTTGTTTTTTGGGAGTTCTGCCATCCCCGGCCGGGGGTGAGCTGAATTCCATTTTTGTCTCTGATCTGTTGATCTTTTGCTCTGTCTTCAGAACATACCTGAGTGCTGATATAGTCTTTTGAAGCCTAGCAACTTCAAGGCCTGTTTTTCCTATCAGTCGGTTGGCTCATTTTGATAGGATTTTTGCGACTTCAGGGCCTGTTTTTCCTATCAGTCGGTTGGCTCATTTTGATAGGATTTTTGCGGATGGCAGACAGCAGCTTTCCTATCCTCTCCTATGAAGTTAGCTTGGGCCCCATCATTTGCTCAACCTATCTTTCTATCTGTGTTAGTGTTTTCATCTTGCTTCACCGTCATTATATGTTGGGGGCTGCCTATTGCTTTGGGGTCTGCTCTGGGGCAGTTTAGTTTTTCCCCTTTCTGTCTTTAGGCTATCTAGTTCTCTGGCTGTGATCGAGGGGTCTAGGGCACTGTAGGAACCCCCACGGCTACTGCTAGTTGTTGTGGATAGGTCCAGGGGTCTGCAATCCGATAGCTGCCAACCTCTCTGGTTTTTCTTGACTTAGCTGGTATTTTGTTTTTTCCTCCTTCGGTGACTCATCATAACAGAATCACCAGCCATACCGCAGATCCTAGGGTACTCAATAGCAGGAGAGAATTGTAAAAAAATAAAAAAAGGGAAAAAAAAAAAGTGTCAGAATTTTTTTTTTTTGTGCATATTTTTTCCTCTATATCTCTGAGGCCGTAGGGGGAATTTTTCTCTCAATGGAGATGAAGCAATTGTCTGATCGTGTGGAGCAGCTCGCTGCTGAAGTGCGGGGAATTTCCACCTATCTTGCTCATTCACATGCTGCTGAACCAAAGATTCCCACTCCTGATGTGTATTTTGGGGATCGGTCTAAATTCTTGAATTTCAAGAATAATTGTAAATTATTTTTTGCCTTGAAGCTTAACTCGTCGGGGAACTCCGCGCAGCAGGTTAAAATTGTCATCTCTTTGCTGCGTGGCGATCCCCAGGATTGGGCGTTTTCTTTGAAACCTGATGATCCTATTCTGAATAATGTGAACGCATTTTTTCAAGCCTTGGGGTTGTTGTATGATGAACCTGATGCTATTGATCAGGCTGAAAAGACCCTGTTGGCATTAAGCCAGGGTCGGGATTCGGCAGAGTTGTACTGTCAAAAATTCCGAAAGTGGGCGGTCCTTACTACCTGGAATGATGTTGCCTTGGCAGCCCTCTTTCGGAAGGGTTTGTCAGAAACTGTAAAAGATACTAAGGTGGGATTTCCTGTTCCCTCTGGTCTTGACGATGCTATGTCATTAGCCATTCAGGTGGATCGGACGTTTACGTGAACGCAAAACTACACGAGAGATCTTGCCACCTGTTGAACAAATGTCTGAACCTATGCAATGTGATAGAGTTTTGTCTAGGGCGCAACGTCAGGAGTTCAGAAGGCGTAATAAGCTGTGTTTTTTTTGTGGAGATGCCTCGCATATTATTTCTGTCTGCCCTAAACGAGAGAAACGTTGTGCACACACGTTTTCTGTGGGTGGTGTTCAACCTAAGTTTCTTCTGGCAATTACTCTGATCTGCTCCCTGTCCACATTTTCCACCAAGGCTTTTGTGGATTCAGGAGCAGCTCTTAACCTGATGGACTTGGATTTTGCTAAACGTTGTGGATTTCCTATGACACCTCTGCGGACGCCTATCCCTTTGAGGGGGATTGATGCTACTCCTTTGGCGAAGAATAAACCTCAGTTTTGGACCCAGGTGGTAATGCGGGTCGCCCCAGACCATCAAGAAAATTGCAGATTTTTGGTGTTGCATAATTTGCATGATACCATTGTTCTGGGGTTTCCCTGGTTGCAAATCCATAATCCAGTTCTGGATTGGAAATCTGTGTCTGTGGTGAGTTGGGGATGTCGGTGTGCCTTTAGTGATGCTCCTGTTTTCTCCACCTCTCCCCATTCGCATGATGTTCCTGACTATTTGGCTGACTTTTATGATGTATTTAGTGAGAATGAGTCTGCGTCTTTGCCTCCTCATAGGAGTTATGACTGTGCAATTGAGCTGAACCCGGGGTGTAAATTCCCCAAGGGTCGGCTTTTCAATTTATCTGTACCCGAGCACGAGGCTATGCAATCCTATATTAAGGAGGCATTGGAGAAGGGTCATATTAGACCATCCTCTTCACCCTTAGGTGCTGGGTTTTTTTTCGTGGCTAAAAAGGATGGTTCATTAAGGCCTTGTATTGACTATCGTGCCCTCAACAAAATTACTGTTAAATATCAGTATCTGTTACCCCTGATTTCTGATCTATTCTCCAGAGTTAAAGGTGCTTGCTCGTTTACCAAGCTTGACCTCAGGGGGGCGTATAATCTTATTCGCATTAAGCATGGGGATGAATGGAAGACGGCGTTTAATACTCCGGAGGGACATTTTGAGTACCTGCTGATGCCTTTTGGGCTCACTTATGCCCCTTCTGTCTTCCAGTGCTTCATGATTGATATATTCCGAGACTTTGTGGATAAATTTTTGATTATCTATCTGGATGATATTTTGATCTTCTCCAAGAATTGGAACATGTTCGGACTGTGTTCCGGATTTTGAGGGAGAATTCCCTGTATGTCAAGGGATCGAAATGCCTTTTTGGGGTACAGAGGATTTCATTTTTGGGATTTATTTTGTCTCCGTCAACTATTGAAATGGACCCGGCCAAGGTACAGGCCATTTATGATTGGGTTCAGCCCACTTCTTTGAAGGCCCTCCAGAAGTTTTTTCGGTTTTGCTAATTTTTATCAGAAATTTATAGCTAATTTTTCTGGTATTGCCAAGCCATTGACGGATTTGACTAGGAAGGGTGCTGATGTGCTGAATTGGTCTCCGGAGGCTGTTTCTTCCTTTCAGGAGCTGAAGCGAAGATTCACTTCTGCTCCGGTTTTGCGGCAACCTGATGTCTCACTCCCGTTTCAGGTGGAGGTGGACGCTTCTGAGATTGGTGCAGGAGCGGTGTTGTCTCAAAAAGATCCTGTGACATCTAAAATGAATCCTTGTGCTTTCTTTTCCCGAAAGTTCTCCCCATCCAAACGTAACTATGATGTGGGGAATCGGGAACTGTTGGCCATGAAATGGGCATTTGAGGAGTGGAGACATTGGTTGGAGGGAGCCAAACACCAAGTCGTGGTCCTTACTGACCACAAGAATTTGATTTACCTGGAGTCGGCCAAGCGCTTGAATCCTAGACAGGCTAGGTGGGCCTTGTTTTTCACACGTTTTGATTTTGTGGTCTCTTTTCTTCCGGGCACTAAGAATGTCAAGGCAAACGCCCTCTCTAGGAGTTTCCTTGCTGATTCTCCTGTTGTGACTAAGCCTGCTACCATCTTAGGTGAGGGGGTAGTTCTTTCTGCCATCTCACCCGATTTGAGACGTGCTCTGGAAGAGTTTCAGGAGGACAAACCTGAGCGTTGTCCCAGTGGAAAGTTGTATGTTCCTGACCAGTGGAGGAAGAGAGTGATGTCTGAAGTTCATTGCTCTGCATTGGCTGGTCATCTAGGTATTTTTGGTACTAGAGATCTGGTGAGTCGGTCTTTTTGGTGGCCCGCCTTGTCTCTTGATGTCAGGAATTTTGTGCAGTCCTGTGGGACTTGCTCCCGGTCTAAACCTTGTTCTCGCTCTAGTGGCTTGTTGATGCCTTTGCCGGTGCCCAGGAGGCCATGGACCCATATTTCAATGGATTTTATCTCTGATATGCCTGTCTCTCAGAGAATGACTGTTATTTGGGTGATTTGTGATAGATTCTCTAAGATGGTCCATCTTGTACCACTCCCTAAGTTGCCATCTTCCTCTGAGTTGGTGCCCTTGTTTTTGCAACAGGTGGTTCGCTTGCACGGGATTCCTGAGAACATTGTATCTGACAGAGGAGTTCAGTTTGTGTCTAGATTTTGGAGGACTTTCTGTTCCAAGCTGGGAATTCAGTTGTCATTCTCCTCTGCGTTTCACCCTCAGACCAATGGGCAGACGGAGAGAACAAACCAGACTTTGGAGTCGTATTTGAGATGTTTTATTTCTGCCGATCAGGATGATTGGGTTTCATTTTTGCCCTTGGCCGAATTTGCTTTAAATAATAGATCTAGTTCTGCCACTTTGATGCCACCTTTTTTTTGTAACTTTGGTTTTCACCCTCGACTTTCTTCAGGGCAGGTGGAGCCTTCTGCCTGCCCAGGTGTTGACACTGTGGTGGAGAGAATGCACCAGATCTGGGACCAAGTAGTTGATAAGTTGTCTCTCTCCCAGGAAAAGGCCCAGCGGTTTTCCAACCGGCGTAGGACCGTTGGTCCCCAGTTTAAGGTGGGTGATATGGTTTGGTTGTCATAAAAAAATATCGCTATGAAGGTGGCTTCTCCTAAGTTTAAGCCTAGATTTATTGGACCTTACAAGATTTTGGAGATTATTAATCCGGTCTCTTTTCGGTTGGCTCTTCCTGTCACATTTAAAATTCATAATGTGTTTCATAAGTCCTTGTTGAAGAGGTTTGTTGAACCAGTAGTTCCTGTGGTGGCACCTCCTGACCCTATATTGGTTGAAGGTAACATGGAATATGAGGTAGAGAAGATACTGGATTCCCGTCTGGCTAGACGGAGACTCCAGTATTTGGTTAAGTGGAAGGGTTATGGTCAGGAGGATAATTCCTGGGTCTCTGCCTCTGATATTCATGCCAAAAGATTAGTGTGTGCCTTTCACTGGGCTCACCCGGATCGCCCTGGTGGCATGGATGAGGGTTCGGTGACCCCTCCTCAAGGGGGAGGTACTGTTGTGAGTTCATTTTTCCCTTCACCATTGAAGTCTGATGAACTCCCTCCTCTGGTGAAGGAAGGTAGTGAGGCTGATTACCAAACACCTGGGCAGCTAGATGATGACTGGGTGGCTGGAATTGAGGACTGGATATAAGGCTGCCGACACCCTTCTTCCTGGCTGGTGAGTTTCCTGCTGGATTCTTGGAGACCAGTCTGATTCCTGCATCTCAAAGCTAAGTTTTTCTGCTCTGCTTTGTACTCTTCAGTTTGGTTTTTGTTTTGCCTTGTTTTTTGGGAGTTCTTCCATCCCCGGCCGGGGGTGAGCTGAATTCCATTTTTGTCTCTGATCTGTTGATCTTTTGCTCTGTCTTCAGAATATACCTGAGTGCTGATATAGTCTTTTGAAGCCTAGCAACTTCAGGGCCTGTTTTTCCTATCAGTCGGTTGGCTCATTTTGATAGGGTTTTTGCGGATGGCAGACAGCAGCTTTCCTATCCTGTCCTATGTAGTTAGCTTGGGCCCCATCATTTGCTCAACCTATCTTTCTATCTGTGTTAGTGTTTTCATCTTGCTTCACCGTCATTATATGTTGGGGGCTGCCTATTGCTTTGGGGTCTGCTCTGGGGCAGTTTAGTTTTTCCCCTTTCTGTCTATAGGCTATGTAGCTCTCCGGCTGTGATCGAGGGGTCTAGGGCACCGTAGGAACCCCCCACGGCTACTGCTAGTTGTTGTGGATAGGTCCAGGGGTCTGCAATCTGATAGCTGCCAACCGCTCTGGCTTTTCTGGACTTAGCTGGTATTTTGTTTTTTCCTCCTTCGGTGACTCATCATAACACCATCCTAAGCATGAACATCCCACTTATGCGTCTGCTCATGCAAACTTTGACGCACCTTAAGGAGCTTGCTGGGAGCTGTAGTTGGCAGTTGGGGGTCTGGCAGTGGTGGGGGTGTTTGAGGCATGCTGGGAGCTGTAGTTGGCAGGTGGGGGTCCCACAGTGGTTGGGGGTCGGTGCATGCTGGGAGCTGTGGTTGGCAGGTGGAGGTCCGGCAGTGGTGGGGGGGTCAGTGCATGCTGGGAGCTGAAGTTGGCAGGTGGGGGCCCGGCAGTGGTGGGGGTCGGTGCATGCTGGGAGCTGTAGTTGGCACGTGGGTGTCTGGCAGTGTTGGGGAGTCGGTGCATGTTAACCTGTAGTTGGCAGGTGGAGGTCCTGAAGTGGTGGCGATGCATGCTGGGAGCTGTAGTTGGCAGGTGGGGGTCCAGCAGTGGTGGTGGTGTCGGGGCATGCTGGGAGCTGTAGTTGGCAGGTGGGGTCCGGAAGTGGTGGGGGGGACGGTGCATGTTGGGAGCTGTAGTTGGCAGGTGGGGGTCCGGCAGTGGTGGAGGGGTCATTTCATGCTGGGAACTGTAGTTGGCAAGTACGGGTCTGGCGGTGGTGGGGGTGTCTGTGTGTAGGTAGGGTAACCAACTGGGGGTGGTCCGTTACTGGTCGCAGACAGACTCTAGACAGAGACAGGATCGCGTCCAACAGGTCTTCTTTATTGATCGTACTTTCCACGACCCTCAGCTCCACACAGCAGCTGCTTGACAACTCCAAAGCTTCACACAGCAGCTGCTCGACAGACTCCGCAGCTTCACACAGCAGCTGCTTGACAGACTCCGCAGCTTCACCAGCAGCTGCTCGACAGTCTCCGTAGCTTCGCACAGCAGCTGCTCGACTCCGCACACAGGCCCGGGTACCTTCACTTTCTTCCTTTAGCGAATTAACGTGCCTCGTGGCTCTTCCACTGTGGCAGCACTACGCCTACCTCCACAGCGTTTTACCAGTCCGAGTCCTTTCTTTTTATGCTACCCCAGTCTGTCTATGTCTGCAGCCCCTCCTGTCAGGGACACCCCCCGTGACCTATTTTAGCTGTCTGTCCCCTCCGGAGCTTCTTCTCTGTCTTCTCTCCTCAGCAGACCTCTCTATCTCCTGTGCTCCCCTCGCTGACTGCCCTTTCCAGAACTTTCTCTCAGCCTTTTATCCGTCACATTTCCGTAACCCCGTCCCCATGACTTGACAGTTTCTTCAGCCAATGTCAGTTGTTCAGTCCCATCCTCACACGCTCCACTGCCCTCTAATGGTCAAACTCCAATATTACACTCTCCATCTTTCACTATAACAGTCCACCTACACTGCGCTACACCTCTGCCCTCATACTGCGGACAGATCCGTCCGTCTGTCCACCTTCCCTACACTCTCCCTTCCTTTATCCATTGTCATCCTCGACAATCTTTTCTCCCTCTTTTCCGTTCTGAAACTTCCCGACCTTCTTTGTCGGACCAGTTGTTGAGCCAGGCTCGCAATACACGGGAGCTGAACCAAACCGGGAGCAATCGTGCGCTGAGTAGCTTACGGCTAACTTGCCAGCACGTACACAACCATGACAATTCCTACAGGTTGGGTTAGGTCCATCCGGACTACTCTACGGATGCATACCTCCCACTTTTCTCCCTTTCTGTCACCTTCTTTCATTCGGACCGCCATGACCGAGGCCCTAACCTACCAGGTCATCGTCAGCGTCCTTCTGTCTTTTGTGGGGGTGTGTGTCTGGTACTCAGAGTCTGACCTAGGGGCTGTTATCTGCTCTACTCCCATCCATCTCTTCTGTCCCGTCGATTTTAGTCAAGGTCGGCATTTTCCTCTTTACTCTCCATACCCGGAACCTGTTGGACATCTTCATTTTGCATACAGATAACATCGCCAACTTTACTATATATTAAACACAGTTTTGCAACTGTAGTCTATTTTAATGCTTCTATTTTTAAACAGACCTTTTTTTAGCATTTTTTTTTTTAATAGCATATAACATTATAAACCTTGGTGCTCCTCCTTCCTTTGAAGCGAGCACCCCTCCCAGTACACATCCCTTTAACATCAGGAGTGGGCTACTTTTACCCCATTGAGGACTTAAAACTGTTCCCCATGCCATGCAACTGTGGCGCCCCTGAGGCTCAGTCGCCACAGAGGTAGTGCACCTTCTCCTAAGGTGTAGTGCCCCACCAACTAGGTAAGTTGGGAACTCCTTTCCACACCCCAACACCTGCATCCCACATGCAGGATCGTTCAGTAGGTCCTCCTAGCAGCTTCAGGCTGGGGGTAGCATAGCACCCTTTGTGGAACCCTGCTTCGTAACACGAGATGTGCTGGGAGGTGGGTGGAGTTAGATATAAAAGAGTGGGAAGGTTTAGAATTACAGGTCAGTCAGACGAGGGTCTGAGAGAGAGAGCAGGCTGACAGCAGGTCAGCCTGAGAGGAGCTCAAGGCGGAGGAAGGCAGTCAGTCAGGAGAGGCTGGTCTTAGTGGAACGAGCTCCCTAGGAGAGGAAGAGAGGAAGGAGTGCTGCAGCTGTCTCTGTGATCTGAGCCAGCTAGCATGGGAAAGAGAAGAGAAAGAGAAAGATGTAGACCTGCAACCTAAGCTTCCATAAGAGGGAGAAGGAACAGTATGGAACGAAGGAGTAGGACAAGAGAGAGGAGTTGTGGGTTGGAAGAGGAACCCTGCCTATAGGTTCTCAGCGCAAGGCCAGGGCCCGGTCCCCGAGGTTGTATGGACACTTATGGTTCTGCAGCAGACACCGGTGGAGTAGTTGGCTGTAAATGCACTACTCCCATCCAAGACTTGGGACACAACAGCAACCGATTTGCGAGCCAGGACTCTGAGAGGAGTCCTAGATAGAGGCTACAGCTGTCTATCATACAAGTAAAGTTGATATTGGGTGCCCAGGGCCACGGACCGGGTCACTGCTGCTGTGACACATCCCCTTGACACCAGCCCGGTACCGGGTACCCCGCTGCCCGATTTGCAAGCCAGGACTCTGAGAGGAGTCCTAGATAGAGGCTACAGCTGTCTATCATACAAGTAAAGTTGATATTGGGTGCCCAGGGCCACGGACCGGGTCACTGCTGCTGTGACACATCCCCTTGACACCAGCCCGGTACCGGGTACCCCGCTGCCCTGGGTGTGAGGGGCGACCCACAACGGTGCACAGCAGTCCTGACAGTCCATTTTTACGGATACTCCGGGCGACCTCCTGGCGGACGATGTTTTGCCACAACAAGGGACTCCACAGCCATGGAGTCTCTGGGATGGTTGTAGTGTCTCTGGGTCTCCCTGATGCCCGAGACCCAGGAGTCCTTGTCTCTTTATGGGGGCTCATACCCCTCAGGGTAGGTAATGACTGCTACCGCATAGTAGTCGCGGGGATAATACTCCTTGTAATAGGAGACCTTGTCTCCCTCCCGCAGATCCCGGCCATGCTTGATAGATGTTACATTTAAATATATTTTGTAGCCGGTGGCAAGGTCCCGCATGAAGCCGTAGCCCTTGGCGGTATCCATATACACCAGCCGCCCATACGACCGAGGGCTAAACATGGCGGCCTCCACCCTCTCATGGAGCAGCGCCCACACCTCCCGCTCTTTGATCTTCTTCTGCTCGATAATCTCCGCAACCCAGGTGGAGGGTCTGGTATAGGCCGCAGAGTCCTGTGGGTGGGCCGCGATCGAGAGTGGAGCAGAGGCGGCCGCAGACATTGGGGAGCAGGCCGCAACCGGAGTAGCGGATGGGACAGAGGCAGCCACAGGCATCAATGGGTAGGCTGTGGAACCGGCCACAGCCGGGATTAAGGTGGCCATGGGCTCCGGTGAGTAGGCCACAGTCAAGTCCGTGGATGGGGTGGCGGCGGACGCGGTAATCTGAGGCGGGCCCGAAGTGGCAGCAGGCCCCAATGGATAGGCCGCAGCCAGAAGAAGGAGCATGGAATGGGCGGCCGCAGGTTGGTTCCGCGCCGGCGCCACCGGGCGGGGCGGCTCAGGGTCATTGGCAGGAGCCGCGGAGTCATTCAGGGCCAGGGTCACAAGCGCACGGGAGGTCAACCGGGGAGACCGAGGGCCGGTGTCAGGGCCCTGGGGCCTGTCTTGTGCACAGGGCGTGGGGGCGGGATCTGCCTGTGGTGCAGCCGGCTGGGGGGAACGCTCACCTTCCCCGGCTCTGCGGCTCCCAGCAGGCTTTCCCGCAGCTCCTTCAGCAGCTGTTGATCTTCACCCCGCTGTCCGACAGGGCTGGCCTCCAGGCCTGTTGGCTCCGCAGGGAGGTTCTGTGACAATTGCTCCAGCGGCTGTTCCAGCAGGGTCCAGATTCGCTCATATTCCCTGGCAGGCATCCGAGGTAACGAGAGCGGCTCCCAGGGACAGGTCTCTTGACGGGACTCAAACTCCTGATGCCATTTCCATTCCAGGTGCCCGAGGCCACGGCAGCTGCAGCATTGCATCTCGACCGAGTTCCCGAAGCTCAATGGTGCCAAGCAGCCGTACCCAGTCTCTCCACCTGGGCCACTCCCGTTCTTGTGTGGGCGTTGATCAGCGTCTCCACCCACCTTCAAGGGTCCAGCATGGGAGGGCGGCTGTCTCTTGATATAGGCCGCTCCCCCCAGGGGCGGGTGCGACATAGTCCCAGATCGTCCAATGTGGCTGCAAACTCCTGAGCTTCTTTTTGGCGCTGAAATGCCACAGCTATTTTGACAAAGCACTTTTCCACTCCGGATCTGCCTGATGACAGCCAGCAATCCACAGTCCAGTTTTTGTAATCCACAAGAAAAAGAACTTGAGTCCTGTGGTTCTTCTGGCGCAGGCTTACCGCTGAAGGTGTTGTATTTGCGGCAATCATCCTGCACACAGCAGCTGCTCAACAACTCTGCAGCTCCACACATCAGCTGCTCGACAGACTCCGCAGATTCACACAGCAGCTGCTCGACAGACTCCGCAGATTCACACAGCAGCTGCTCGACAGACTCCGCAGATTCACACAGCAGCTGCTCGACAGACTCCGCAGATTCACACAGCAGCTGCTCGACAGACTTCGCAGCTTCACACAGCAGCTGCTCGACAGACTCCGCAGCTTCACACAGCAGCTGCTCGACAGACTCTGCAGTTTCACACAGCAGCTGCTCGACAGACTTCGCAGCTTCACACAGCAGCTGCTCGACAGACTTCACAGCTTCACACAGCAGCTGCTCGACAGACTCCACAGCTTCACACAGCAGCTGCTCAACAACTCTGCAGCTCCACACATCAGCTGCTCGACAGACTCCGCAGCTTCTCTAAGCAGCTGCTCGACAGACTCCGCAGCTCCACACAGCAGCTACTCGACAGACTCCGCAGATTCAAACAGCAGCTGCTCGACAGACTCCACAGATTCACACAGCAGCTGCTCGACAGAGTCCGCAGCTTCACACAGCAGCTGCTCGACAGACTTCGCAGCTTCACACAGCAGCTGCTCGACAGACTCCGCAGCTTCACACAGCAGCTGCTCGACAGACTCCACAGATTCACACAGCAGCTGCTCGACAGACTACGCAGATTCAAACAGCAGCTGCTCAACAGACTCCACAGATTCACACAGCAGCTGCTCAACAACTCTGCAGCTCCACACATCAGCTGCTCGACAGACTCCGCAGCTTCACTAAGAAGCTGCTCGACAGACTCCGCAGCTCCACACAGCAGCTACTCGACAGACTCCGCAGATTCAAACAGCAGCTGCTCGACAGACTCCACAGATTCACACAGCAGCTGCTCGACAGACTCCGCAGATTCACACAGCAGCTGCTCGACAGACTCCGCAGCTTCACACAGCAGCTGCTCGACAGACTTCGCAGCTTCACACAGCAGCTGCTCGACAGACTACGCAGATTCACACAGCAGCTGCTCGACAGACTCCGCAGCTTCACACAGCAGCTGCTCGACAGACTTCGCAGCTTCACACAGCAGCTGCTCGACAGACTATGCAGATGCACACAGCAGCTGCTCGACAGACTTCGCAGCTTCACACAGCAGCTGCTCAACAGACTACGCAGATTCACACAGCAGCTGCTCGACAGACTCCGCAGCTTCACACAGCAGCTGCTCGACAGACTTCGTAGCTTCACACAGCAGCTGCTCGACAGACTACGCAGATGCACACAGCAGCTGCTCGACAGACTTCGCAGCTTCACACAGCAGCTGCTCGACAGACTACGCAGATTCACACAGCAGCTGCTCGACAGACTACGCAGATTCACACAGCAGCTGCTCGACAGACTCCGCAGATGCACACAGCAGCTGCTCGACAGTCTTTGCAGCTTCACACAGCAGCTGCTCGACAGACTACGCAGATTCACACAGCAGCTGCTCGACAGACTCCGCAGATGAACACAGCAGCTGCTCGACAGACTCCGCAGATTCACACAGCAGCTGCTCGACAGACTACGCAGCTTCACACAGCAGCTGCTCGACGGACTTCGCAGCTTCACACAGCAGCTGCTCGACAGACTACGCAGATTCACACAGCAGCTGCTCGACAGACTCCGCAGATGCACACAGCAGCTGCTCGACAGTCTTTGCAGCTTCACACAGCAGCTGCTCGACAGACTACGCAGATTCACACAGCAGCTGCTCGACAGACTACGCAGATTCACACAGCAGCTGCTCGACAGACTACGCAGATTCACACAGCAGCTGCTCGACAGACTCCGCAGATGAACACAGCAGCTGCTCGACAGACTCCGCAGATTCACACAGCAGCTGCTCGACAGACTACGCAGATTCACACAGCAGCTGCTCGACAGACTACGCAGCTTCACACAGCAGCTGCTCGACAGACTTCGCAGCTTCACACAGCAGCTGCTCGACAGACTACGCAGATTCACACAGCAGCTGCTCGACAGACTCCGCAGATGCACACAGCAGCTGCTCGACAGTCTTCGCAGCTTCACACAGCAGCTGCTCGACAGACTACGCAGATTCACACAGCAGCTGCTCGACAGACTACGCAGCTTCACACAGCAGCTGCTCGACAGACTTCGCAGCTTCACACAGCAGCTGCTCGACAGACTACGCAGATTCACACAGCAGCTGCTCGACAGACTCCGCAGATGCACACAGCAGCTGCTCGACAGTCTTCGCAGCTTCACACAGCAGCTGCTCGACAGACTACACAGATTCACACAGCAGCTGCTCGACAGACTACGCAGATTCACACAGCAGCTGCTCGACAGACTCCGCAGATGAACACAGCAGCTGCTCGACAGACTCCGCAGCTTCACACAGCAGCTGCTCGACAGATTTCACAGCTTCACACAGCAGCTGCTCGACAGACTCTGCAGCTTCACACAGCAGCTGCTCAACTCCGCACACAGGCCCGGGTACCTTCACTTTCTTCCTTTAGCGAATTAACGTCCCTCGCGGCTCTTCCACTGTGGCTGCCCTAGGCCTACCACCACAGCGTTTTACCAGTCCGAGTCCGTTCTTTTTATGGTACCCCAGTCTGTCTCTGTCTGCGGCCCTCCTGTCAGGGACACCCCCCATGAACTTTTTCAGCTGTCATTCCCCTCCGGAGCTTCTTCTCTGTCCTCTCTCCTCAGCAGACCTTTCTATCTCCTGTGCTGCCCTCGCTGACTGCCCTTTCCAGAACCTTCTCTCAGCCTTTTATCCGTCACATTTCCGTAACCCCACCCCCTAATGACTTGACAGTTTCTTCAGCCAATGGCAGTTGTTCAGTCCCATCCTCACACTCTCCATTGCCATCTAATGGTCAAACTCCAATATTACACTCTTCCTCTTTATCTACAGATGTTTCCCATCTTTCACTATAACAGTCCACCTACACTACTCTACACCTCTGCCCTCACACTGCCGACAGGTCTGTCTGTCAGTCCACCTTCCCTACAGGTGCATACTGGGAGCTGTAGTTGGCAGTTGGGGTCCGGCAGTGATGGCGGTGTCCGTGATTGCTGGGAGCTGTAGTTAGCAGGTGGGGGTCCGGCGGTGGTGGGGGTGTCGGTGCATGCTGGGAGCAGTCGTTGGCAGGTGGGGGTCTGGCTGTGGTGGGGGTGTCTGTGCTTGCTGGAAGCTGAAGTTAGCAGGTGGGGGTTCCGGCAGTGGTGGGGGTGTCTGTGCCTGCTGGGAGCAGTAGTTGGCAGGTGGGGGTCTGGTAGTGGGGGTCAGTGCATGCTGGGAGCTGTAGTTGGCAGGTGGAGGTCCGGCAGTGGGGGGGGTCGGTACATACTAAGAGCTGTAGTTGGCAGGTGTGGGTCTGGCAGTGGGGGGGGTCGATGCATGCTGGGAGCAGTAGTTGGCAGGTGGGGTTCGGGCAGTGGTGGGGGTGTCGGGGCATGCTGGGAGCTCTAGTTGGCAGGTGGGGGTCTGGCAGTGTTGGAGATGTCGGTGCAAGCTGGGAGCTGTAGTTGAGAGGTGGGGGTCTGGCAGCGGTGGGGGTGTCTGGGCATGCTGGGAGCTGTAGTTGGCAGGTGGGGTCCGGCAGTGGTGGGGGGGGTGTTGGTGCAGGCTGGGAGCTGTAGTTGGCAGGTGGGGGTCCGGTAGTGTTGGATGTGTCGGTGTCGGCTGGAAACTGTAGTTGGCAGGTGGGAGTCCGGCAGTGGTGGGGGTCGGTGCATACTGGGAGCTGTAGTTGGCAGGTGGGGGTTCCCTCAGTGGTGGGGGTGTATGTGCCTGCTGAGAGCAGTAGTTGGCAGGTGGGGGTCTGGTAGCGGGGGGTCAATGCATGCTGGGAGCTGTAGTTGGCAGGTGGGGGTCCGGCAGTGGGGGGGGGTCGGTGCATACTAAGAGCTGTAGTTGGCAGGTGTGGGTCCGGCAGTAGGGGGGGTCGGTGCATGCTGGGAGCTGTAGTTGGCAGGTGTGGGTCCGGCAGTGGGGGGGTTCGATGCATGCTGGGAGCAGTAGTTGGCAGGTGGGGTTCGGGCAGTGGTGGGGGTGTCGGGGCATGCTGGGAGCAGTAGTTGGCAGGTGGGGGTTCCCTCAGTGGTGGGGGTGTATGTGCCTGCTGAGAGCAGTAGTTGGCAGGTGGGGGTCTGGTAGCGGGGGGTCAATGCATGCTGGGAGCTGTAGTTGGCAGGTGGGGGTCCGGCAGTGGGGGGGGGGGGTCGGTGCATACTAAGAGCTGTAGTTGGCAGGTGTGGGTCCGGCAGTGGGGGGGTTCGATGCATGCTGGGAGCAGTAGTTGGCAGGTGGGGTTCGGGCAGTGGTGGTGGTCGGTGCATGCTGGGAGCAGTAGTTGGCAGGTGGGGGTCCGGTAGTGGTGGTGGGGGGTCGGTGCATGCTGTGAGCTGTCGTTGGCAGGTGGGGTCCAGCAGTGATGGGGGTGTCGGGGCATGCTGGGAGTTCTAGTTGGTAGGTGGGGATCCGGCAGTGGTGGGTGTGTCGGGGCATGCTGGGAGCTGTAGTTGGCAGGCGGGGGTCCGGCAGTGGTGGGGGGTGTTGGTGCATGCATGCTGGGAGATGTAGTTGGCAGGTGGGGGTCCGGCAGTGTTGGAGGTGTCGGTGCCAGCTGGAAACTGTAGTTGGCAGGTGGGAGTCCGGCAGTGGTGGGGGTCTTTGCATGCTGGGAGCTGTAGTTGGCAGGTGGGGGTCCGGCAGTGGTGGGGGTCTTTGCATGCTGGGAGCTGTAGTTGGCAGGTGGGGGTCCGGCAGTGGTGGGGGTGTCGGAGCATGCTGGGAGATGTAGTTGGCAGGTGGGGTCCGGCAGTGGTGGGGGGTGTTGGTGCAGGCTGGGAGCTGTAGTTGGCAGGTGGGGGTCCGGCAGTGGTGGGGTCGGTGCATACTGGGAGCTGTAGTTGGCAGGTGGGGTCCGGCAGTGGTGGGGGTGTCGGTGCAAGCTGGGAGATGTAGTTGGCAGGCGGGGTCCGGCAGTGGTGGGGGTGTCGGTGCATACTGGGAGCTGTAGTTGGCAGGTGGGGGTCCGGCAATGGTGGGGGTCGGTGCATGCTGGGAGATGTAGTTGGCAGGCGGGGTCCGGCAGTAGTGGGGGTGTCTGTGCCTGCTGGGAGCTGTAGTTGGCAGGTGGGGGTCTGGTAGTGTGGGGGTTAGTGCATGCTGGGAGCAGTAGTTGGCAGGTGGGGGTCTGGTAGTGGGGGGGTCAGTGCATGCTGGGAGATGTAGTTGGCAGGTGGGGGTCTGGCAGTAGTGGGGGTGTCTGTGCCTGCTGGGAGCTGTAGTTGGCATGTGGGGGTCCGGCAGTGGGGGGGGTGTCGGGGCATGCTGGGAGTTCTAGTTGGTAGGTGGGGATCCGGCAGTGGTGGGTGTGTCGGGGCATGCTGGGAGCTGTAGTTGGCAGGCGGGGGTCCGGCAGTGGTGGGGGGTGTTGGTGCATGCATGCTGGGAGATGTAGTTGGCAGGTGGGGGTCCGGCAGTGTTGGAGGTGTCGGTGCCAGCTGGAAACTGTAGTTGGCAGGTGGGAGTCCGGCAGTGGTGGGGGTCTTTGCATGCTGGGAGCTGTAGTTGGCAGGTGGGGGTCCGGCAGTGGTGGGGGTCTTTGCATGCTGGGAGCTGTAGTTGGCAGGTGGGGGTCCGGCAGTGGTGGGGGTGTCGGAGCATGCTGGGAGATGTAGTTGGCAGGTGGGGTCCGGCAGTGGTGGGGGGTGTTGGTGCAGGCTGGGAGCTGTAGTTGGCAGGTGGGGGTCCGGCAGTGGTGGGGTCGGTGCATACTGGGAGCTGTAGTTGGCAGGTGGGGTCCGGCAGTGGTGGGGGTGTCGGTGCAAGCTGGGAGATGTAGTTGGCAGGCGGGGTCCGGCAGTGGTGGGGGTGTCGGTGCATACTGGGAGCTGTAGTTGGCAGGTGGGGGTCCGGCAATGGTGGGGGTCGGTGCATGCTGGGAGATGTAGTTGGCAGGCGGGGTCCGGCAGTAGTGGGGGTGTCTGTGCCTGCTGGGAGCTGTAGTTGGCAGGTGGGGGTCTGGTAGTGTGGGGGTTAGTGCATGCTGGGAGCAGTAGTTGGCAGGTGGGGGTCTGGTAGTGGGGGGGTCAGTGCATGCTGGGAGATGTAGTTGGCAGGTGGGGGTCTGGCAGTAGTGGGGGTGTCTGTGCCTGCTGGGAGCTGTAGTTGGCATGTGGGGGTCCGGCAGTGGGGGGGGTGTCGGTGCATGCTGGGAGTTCTAGTTGGCAGGTGAGGGTCCGGCAGTGGTGGGGGATGTCAGTGCAGGCTGGGAGCTATAGTTGGCAGGTGGAGGTCCGGCAGTGGTGGGAGATGTCAGTACAGGCTGGAAGCTGTAGTTGGCAGGCAGAGGTTCAGCAGTAGTGGGGGTCGGTGCATGCTGGAAGCTGTTGTTGGCAGGTGGGGGTCCGGCAGTGGTGGGGGTCGGTGCATGCTGGAAGCTGTAGTTGGCAGGTGCGGGTCCGGCCGTGGTGGGGGTCCGTGCATGCTGGAAGCTGTAGTTGGCAGGTGGGGGTCCGGCAATGGAGGGGGTGTCGGTGCAGGCTGGAAGCTGTAGTTGGCAGGTGGGGGTCCGGCAGTGGTGGGGGTCGGTGCATGCTGGAAGCTGTAGTTGGCAGGTGGGGGTCCGGCAGTGGTGGGAGGTGTTGGTGCATGCATGCTGGGAGATGTAGTTGGCAGGTGGAGGTCCGGCAATGGAGGGGGTGTCGGTGCAGGCTGGAAGCTGTAGTTGGCAGGTGAGGGTCCGGCAGTGGTGGGGGTCGGTGCATGCTGGAAGCTGTAGTTGGCAGGAGGGGGTCCGGCAGTGGTGGGGGGGTCGGTGCATGGTGGGAACTGTAGTTGGCAGGTGGGGGTCCGGTAGTAGTGGGGGTGTCTGTGCCTGCTGGGAGCTGTAGTTGGCAGGTGGGGGTCCGGCAGGGGGGGTGTCCGTGCATGCTGGGAGTTCTAGTTGGCAGGTGGGGGTCCGGCAGTGGTGGGGTCGGTGCATGCTGGAAGCTGTAGTTGGCAGGCGAGGGTCCGGCAGCGGTGGGGGATGTCAGTGCTGGCTGGGAGCTATAGTTGGCAGGTGGAGGTCCAGCAGTGGTGGGGGGTGTTGGAGCATTCTGGGAGTTGTAGTTGGCAGGTGGAGGTCCGGCAGTGGTGGGAGTGTCGGTGCATTCTGGGAGTTGTAGTTGGCAGGTGGAGGTCCAGCAATGGTGGGGGTGTCGGTGCAGGCTGGAAGCTGTAGTTGGCAGGTGGGGGTCCGACAGTGGTGGGGGTCGGTGCATGCTGGGAGCCGTAATTGGCAGGTGGGGGTCCGGCAGTATTGGTGGTCGGTGCATGCTGGGAGCTGTAGTTGGCAGGTGGGGGTCCGGCAGTGGTGGGGGTCGGTGCATGCTGGGAGCTGTAGTTGGCAGGTGGGGTCCGGCAGTGCTGGGGGTGTCCGTGCATGCTGGGAGCTGTAGTTGGCAGGCGGGGTCCGGCAATGGTGGGTGTCAGTGCATGCTGGGGAGTTGTAGTTGGCAGGCGGGGGTCCGGCAGTGGTGGGGGGGTCGGTGCGTGCTGGGAGCTGTAGTTGGCAGGAGGGGGTCCGGCAGTAGTGGTGGTCGGTGCATGCTGGGAGCTGTAGTTGGCAGGTGGGGGTCCGGCAGTGGTGGGGGTCGGTGCATGCTGGGAGCTGTAGTTGGCAGGCGGGGTCCGGCAGTGGTGCGGGTGTCGGTGCAAGCTGGGAGATGTAGTTGGCAGGCGGGGTCCGGCAGTGGTGGGTGTCAGTGCATGCTGGGAGTTGTAGTTGGCAGGCGGGGGTCCGGCAGTGGTGGGGGGGTCGGTGCGTGCTGGGAGTTGTAGTTGGCAGGTGGGGGTCCGGCAGTGGTGGGTGTCAGTGCATGCTGGGAGTTGTAGTTGGCAGGTGGGGGTCCGGCAGTGGTGCGGGTGCAAGCTGGGAGATGTAGTTGGCAGGCGGGGTCCGGCAGTGGTGGGGGTCGGTGCATGCTGGGAGCTCTAGTTGGCAGGTGGGGTCCGGCAGTGCTGGGGGTGTCAGTGCATGCTGGGAGTTGTAGTTGGCAGGCGGGGGTCTGGCAGTGGTGGGGGTGTCGGTGCATGCATGCTGGTAGATGTAGTTGGCAGGTGGGGGTTCGGCAGTGGGGGGGGGTCGGTGCATGCCGGGAGCAGTAGTTGGCAGGTGGGGGTCTGACAGTGGGGGGGTGTCGGTGCATGCTGGGAGCAGTAGTTGGCAGGTGGGGGTCCGGTAGTTGTGGTGGGGGGTCGGTGCATGCTGTGAGCTGTCGTTGGCAGGTGGGGTCCGGCAGTGATGGGGGTGTCGGGGCATGCTGGGAGCTGTAGTTGGCAGGCGGGGGTCTGGCAGTGGTGGGGGGTGTTGGTGCATGCATGCTGGGAGATGTAGTTGGCAGGTGGGGGTCCGGCAGTGTTGGAGGTGTCGGTGCCAGCTGGAAACTGTAATTGGCAGGTGGGAGTCCGGCAGTGGTGGGGGTCTTTGCATGCTGGGAGCTGTAGTTGGCAGGTGGGGGTCCGGCAGTGGTGGGGGTCTTTGCATGCTGGGAGCTGTAGTTGGCAGGTGGGGTCCGGCAGTGGTGGGGGTGTCGGAGCATGCTGGGAGATGTAGTTGGCAGGTGGGGTCCGGCAGTGGGGGGGTGTCGGTGCATACTGGGAGCTGTAGTTGGCAGGTGGGGGTCCGGCAGTGGTGGGGGTCGGTGCATGCTGGGAGATGTAGTTGGCAGGTGGGGTCCGGCAGTGGAGGGGGTGTCGGTGCATGCTGGGAGTTGTAGTTGGCAGGTGGGGGTTCCAGCAGTGGTGAGGGTGTCAGTGCATGCTGGGAGATGTAGTTGGCAGGTGGGGGTCCGGCAGTGGTGGGGGTCGGTGCATGGTGGGAGATGTAGTTGGCAGGCGGGGTCCGGCAGTGGGGGGGTGTCGGTGCATACTGGGAGCTGTAGTTGGCAGGTGGGGGTCCGGCAGTGGTGGGGGTCGGTGCATGCTGGGAGATGTAGTTGGCAGGCGGGGTCCGGCAGTGGAGGGGGTGTCGGTGCATGCTGGGAGTTGTAGTTGGCAGGTGGGGGTTCCAGCAGTGGTGAGGGTGTCAGTGCATGCTGGGAGATGTAGTTGGCAGGTGGGGGTCCGGCAGTGTTGGAGGTGTCGGTGCCAGCTGGAAACTGTAATTGGCAGGTGGGAGTCCGGCAGTGGTGGGGGTCTTTGCATGCTGGGAGCTGTAGTTGGCAGGTGGGGATCCGGCAGTGGTGGGGGGTCGGTGCATGCTGGGAGATGTAGTTGGCAGGCGGGGTCCGGCAGTGGTGGGGATGTCGGTGCATGCTGGGAGTTGTAGTTGGCAGGTGGGGGTTCCAGCAGTGGTGAGGGTGTCAGTGCATGCTGTGAGATGTAGTTGGCAGGTGGGGGTCTGGCAGTAGTGGGGGTGTCTGTGCCTGCTGGGAGCTGTAGTTGGCATGTAGGGGTCCGGCAGTGGGGGGGTGTCGGTGCATGCAGGGAGTTCTAGTTGGCAGGTGAGGGTCTGGCAGTGGTGGGGGATGTCAGTGCAGGCTGGAAGCTGTAGTTGGCAGGCGGAGGTTCAGCAGTGGTGGGGGTCGGTGCATGCTGGAAGCTGTAGTTGGCAGGTGGGGGTCCGGCAGTGGTGGGGGTCGGTGCATGCTGGAAGCTGTAGTTGGCAGATGGGGGTCCGGCTGTGGTGGGGGTCCGTGCATGCTGGAAGCTGTAGTTGGCAGGTGGGGGTCCGGCAATGGAGGGGGTGTCGGTGCAGGCTGGAAGCTGTAGTTGGCAGGTGGGGGTCCGGCAGTGGTGGGGGTCGGTGCATGCTGGAAGCTGTAGTTGGCAGGTGGGGGTCCGGCAGTGTTGGGGGTGTCGTTGCATTCTGGGAGTTGTAGTTGGCAGGTGAAGGTCCGGCAATGGAGGAGGTGTCCGTGCATGCTGGAAGCTGTAGTTGGCAGGTGAGGGTCCGGCAGTGGTGGGGGTCGGTGCATGCTGGAAGCTGTAGTTGGCAGGAGGTGGTCCGGCAGTGGTGGGGGGGGTCGGTTCATGGTGGGAACTGTAGTTGGCAGGTGGGGGTCCGGTAGTAGTGGGTGTGTCTGTGCCTGCTGGGAGCTGTAGTTAGCAGGTGGGGGTCCGGCACGGGGGGGTGTTCGTGCATGCTGGGAGTTCTAGTTGGCAGGTGGGGGTCTGGCAGTGGTGGGGTCGGTGCATGCTGGAAGCTGTAGTTGGCAGGCGAGGGTCCGGCAGTGGTGGGGGATGTCAGTGCTGGCTGGGAGCTATAGCTGGCAGGTGGAGGTCCGGCAGTGGTGGGGGGTGTTGGAGCATTCTGGGAGTTGTAGTTTGCAGGTGGGGGTCCGGCAGTGGTGGGGGTGTCGGTGCATTCTGGGAGTTGTAGTTGGCAGGTGGAGGTCCAGCAATGGTGGGGGTGTCGGTGCAGGCTGGAAGCTGTAGTTGGCAGGTGGGGGTCCGACAGTGGTGGGGGTCGGTGCATGCTGGGAGATGTAGTTGGCAGGTTGGGGTCCGGCCGTGGTGGGGGTCGGTGCATGCTGGAAGCTGTAGTTGGCAGGTGGAGGTCCGCCAATGGAGGGGGTGTCGGTGCAGGCTGGAAGCTGTAGTTGGCAGGTGGGGGTCCGGCAGTGGTGGGGGTCGGTGTATGCTGGAAGCTGTAGTTGGCAGGTGGGGGTCCGGCAGTGTTGGGGGTGTCATTGCATTCTGGGAGTTGTAGTTGGCAGGTGGAGATCCGGCAATGGTGTGGGTGTCGGTGCAGGCTGGAAGCTATAGTTGGCAGGTGGGGGTCCGGCAGTGCTGGAAGTGTCCGTGCATGCTGGGAGCTATAGTGGGCAGGTGGGGGTCCAGCAGTGGTGGGGGGTCGGTGCATGCTGGGAGCTGTAGTTGGCAGGTGGGGTCCTGCAGTGGTGGGGGTCAGTGCATGCTGAGAGCAGTAGTTGGCAGGTGGGGGTCAGGTAGTGGTGGGAGGGGGTCGGTGCATGCTGTGAGCTGTCGATGGCAGGTGGGGTCCGGCAGTGATGGGGGTGTCGGGGCATGCTGGGAGCTGTAGTTATCAGGGTGGGGTTCAGCTGTCAAGGGGGTTTCCATGCATGCTGGGAGCTGTAGTTAGCAGGTGGGGGTCCGGCAGTGGTGGTCGTGTCCATGCATGCTGGTAGCTATAGTGGGCAGGTGGGGGTCCGGCAGTGGTGAGGGGGTTGGTGCATGCTGGGAGCTTTAGTTGGCAGGTGGGGGTCCGGTAGTGATGGGGGTGTCGGGGCATGCTGGCCGTTGAAGTTGGCAGGTGGGGATCCGGCAGTGGTGGGGTCGGTGCAGGCTGGGAGCTGTAGTAAGCAGGTAGAGGTCCGGCAGTGGGGGGGTCGGTGCATACTGAGAGCTGCAGTTAGCAGATGGAGGTCTGGCAGTGGTGGGGGTCGGTGCATGCTGGGAGTTACAGTTGGCAGGTAGGGGTCCGGCAGTGGTGGGGTGGTCAGTGCATGCTGGGAGCTGTAATTGGCAGGTGTGGGTCCGGCAGTGGGGGGGGTCGGTGCATGCTGGGAGCAGTAATTGGCAGGTGGGGGTCTGGCAGTGGGGGGGGTCGGTGCATGCTGGGAGCAGTAGTTGGCAGATGGGGTCCAGCAGTGGTGGGGGTCGGTACATGCTGAGAGCAGTAGTTGGCAGGTGGGGGTCCGGTAGTGGTGGTGGGGGGGTCAGTGCAGGCTGGAAGCTGTAGTTGGCAGGTGGGGGTTCGGCAGTGGTGGGGGTCGGTGCATGCTGGGAGCTGCAGTTGGCAGGTTGGTGTCCGGCAGTGTTGGAGGTGTCGGTGCAAGCTGGAAGCTGTAGTTGGCAGGTGGGGGTCCGGCAGTGGTGGAAGGGCCGGTGCACGCTGGGAACTGTAGTTGGCAGGTGGGGGTCCGGCAGTTATGGGGTGTCCGTGCATGATGGGAGCTGTAGTTGTCAGGTGTGGGTCCGGCAGTGCTGGAGGTGTCCGTGCATGATGGGAGCTATAGTGGGCAGGTGGGGGTCCGGCAGTGGTGGGGGTCGGTGCATGCTGAGAGCAGTAGTTGGCAGGTGGGGGTCTGGCAGTGGTGGGGGTCGGTGCCTGCTGAGAGCAGTAGTTGGCAGGTGGGGGTCCGGTAGTGGTGGGAGGGGGTCGGTGCATGCTGTGAGCTGTCATTGGCAGGTGGGGTCCGGCAGTGATGGGGGTGTCGGGGCATGCTGGCCGTTGTAGTTGGCAGGTGGGGCTCCGGCAGTCGAGGGTGTCCGTGCATGCTGGGAGCTGTAGTTGGCAGGTGGGGGTCCGGCAGTGGGGGGGGGGTCGGTGCATGCTGGGAGCTGTAGTTGGCTGGTGGGGGTCCGGCAGTGTTGGGGGGGTTGGTGCATGCTGGGAGGTGTAGTTGGCTGGTGGGGGTCTGGCAGTGGTGGGGTGTCGGTGCATGCTGGGAGCTGTAGTTGGCTGGTGGGGGTCCGGCAGTGGTGGGGGGTTGGTGCATGCTGGGAGCTGTAGTTGGCAGGTGGGGGTCCGGCAGTGATGGGGGGTCGGTGCATGCTGGGAGCTGTAGTTGGCTGGTGGGGGTCCGGCAGTGGTGGGGGGTTGGTGCATGCTGGGAGCTGTAGTTGGCAGGTGGGGGTCCGGCAGTGGTGGGGGGTTGGTGCATGCTGGGAGCTGTAGTTGGCAGGTGGGGGTCTGGCAGTGATGGGGATGTCGAGGCATGCTGGCCGTTGAAGTTGGGAGGTGGGGATCAGGCAGTGGTGGGGTCGGTGCATGGTGGGAGCTGTAGTTGGCAGATGGGGGTCCGGCAGTGGTGGGGGTGTCGGTGCAGGCTGGGAGCTGTAGTTGGCAGGTGGGGGCCCGACTGTGGTGGGGGTAGGTGGATGCTGGGAGTTACAGTTGGCAGGTGGGGTCCGGCATTGATGAGGGTGTCCCTGCTTGCTGGGAGCTGTAGTTGGCAGGTGGGGGTCCGGCAGTGGTGGGGGTCGGTTCATGCTGGGAGCTGTAGTTGGCAGGTGGGTGTCTGGCAGTGGTGGGGGGTCGGTGCATGCTGGGAGCTGTAGTTGGCTGGCGGGGGTCCGGCAGTGGTGGGGGTGTCGGTGCATGCTGGGAGTTGTAGTTGGCAGGTGGGGGTCCGGCAGTGGTGGGGGTCGGTGCAGGCTGGAAGTTGTAGTTGGCAGGTGGGGGTCCGGCAGTGGTGGGGGGGGTCAGTGCCTGCTGGGAGCTGTAATTGGCAGGTGTGGGTCCGGCAGTGGTGGGGGGTCGGTGCATGCTGGGAGCAGTAATTGGCAGGTGGGGGTCCGGCAGTGGGGGGGTCGGTGCATGCTGGGAGCAGTAGTTGGCAGATGGGGTCCGGCAGTGGTGGGGGTCGGTGCATGCTGGGAGCTGTAGTAGGCAGGTGGGGGTCCGGCAGTGGTCGGGGTGTCCGTGCATGCTGCGAGCTGTAGTTGGCAGGTTTGGGTCCGGCAGTGGTGGGGGGTTCGGTGCATGCTGGGAGTTGTAGTTGGCAGGTGGGGTCCGGCAGTGGTGGGGGGTCGGTACATGCTAAGAGCAGTAGTTGGCAGGTGGGGGTCCGTTAGTGGTGGTGGGGGGGTCGGTGCAGGCTGGAAGCTGTAGTTGGCAGGTGGGTGTCCGGCAGTGGTGGGGTCGGTGCATGCTGGGAGCTGCAGTTGGCAGGTTGGGGTCCGGCAGTGTTGGAGGTGACGGTGCAAGCTGGAAGTTGTAGTTGGCAGGTGGGGGTCCGGCAGTGGTGGGGGTCGGTACATGCTAAGAGCAGTAGTTGGCAGGTGGGGGTCCGGTAGTGGTGGTGGGGGGGTCGGTGCATGCTGGAAGTTGTAGTTGGCAGGTGGGGGTCCGGCAGTGGTGGAAGGGTCGGTGCATGCTGGGAACTGTAGTTGGCAGGTGGGGGTCCGGCAGTTATGGGGGTGTCCCTGCTTGCTGGGAGCTGTAGTTGGCAGGTGGGGGTCCGGCAGTCGTGGGGTTGTCAGTGCATGCTGGGAGCTGTAGTTAGCAGGTGGGGGTCCGGAAGTCGTGGGGGTGTCCGTGCATGCTGGGAGCTGTAGTTGTCAGGTGTGGGTCCGGCAGTGCTGGAGGTGTCCGTGCATGATGGGAGCTATAGTGGGCAGGTGGGGGTCCGGCAGTGGTGGGGAGTCGGTGCATGCTGGGAGCTGTATTTGGCAGATGGGGTCCGGCAGTGGTGGAAGGGTCGGTGCATGCTGGGAACTGTAGTTGGCAGGTGGGGGTCCGGCAGTTATGGGGGTGTCCCTGCTTGCTGGGAGCTGTAGTTGGCAGGTGGGGGTCCAGCAGTCGTGGGGGTGTCAGTGCATGCTGGGAGCTGTAGTTAGCAGGTGGGGGTCCGGAAGTCGTGGGGGTGTCCGTGCATGCTGGGAGCTGTAGTTGTCAGGTGTGGGTCCGGCAGTGCTGGAGGTGTCCGTGCATGATGGGAGCTATAGTGGGCAGGTGGGGGTCCGGCAGTGGTGGGGGTCGGTGTATGCTGGAAGCTGTAGTTGGCAGGTGGGGGTCCGGCAGTGTTGGGGGTGTCGTTGCATTCTGGGAGTTGTAGTTGGCAGGTGGAGGTCCGGCAATGGTGTGGGTGTCGGTGCAGGCTGGAAGCTATAGTTGGCAGGTGGGGATCCGGCAGTGCTGGAGGTGTCCGTGCATGCTGGGAGCTATAGTGGGCAGGTGGGGGTCCAGCAGTGGTGGGGGGTCGGTGCATGCTGGGAGCTGTAGTTGGCAGATGGGCTCCGGCAGTGGTGGGGGTCGGTGCATGCTGAGAGCAGTAGTTGGCAGGTGGGGGTCCGGTAGTGGTTGGAGGGGGTCGGTGCATGCTGTGAGCTGTCTTGGCAGGTGGGGTCCGGCAGTGGTGGGGGTGTTGGGGCATGCTGGCCGTTGTAGTTGGCAGGTGGGGCTCCGGCAGTCGAGGGGGTGTCCGTGCATGCTGGGAGCTGTAGTTGGCTGGTGTGGGTGCGGCAGTGGTGAGGGGGTTGGTGCATGCTGGGAGCTGTAGTTAGCAGGTGGGGGTCCGGCAGTGGTGGTGGTGTCCATGCATGCTGGTAGCTATAGTGGGCAGGTGGGGGTCCGGCAGTGGTGGGGTGTCGGTGCATGCAGGGAGCTGTAGTTGGTAGGTGGAGGTCCGGCAGTGATGCGGGGGTTGGTGCATGCTGGGACATGTAGTTGGCTGGTGGGGGTCCGGCAGTGGTGGGGGGGTTGGTGCATGCTGGGAGCTGTAGTTAGCAGGTGGGGGTCCGGTAGTGGTGGTGGTGTCCATGCATGCTGGTAGCTATAGTGGGCAGGTGGGGGTCCGGCAGTGGTGGGGGGTTGGTGCATGCTGGGAGCTGTAGTTGGCAGGTGAGGGTCCGGCAGTGGTGGGGGGGTCGGTGCATGCTGGGAGCTGTAGTTGGCAGGTGGGGGTCTGGCAGTGATGGGGATGTCGGGGCATGCTGGCCGTTGAAGTTGGCAGGTGGGGATCAGGCAGTGGTGGGGTCGGTGCATGGTGGGAGCTGTAGTTGGCAGGTGGGGGTCCGGCAGTGGTGGGGGTGTCGGTGCAGGCTGGGAGCTGTAGTTGGCAGGTGGGGGTCCGACTGTGGTGGGGTTAGGTGGATGCTGGGAGTTACAGTTGGCAGGTGGGGGTCCGACTGTGGTGGGGGTAGGTGGATGCTGTGAGCTGCAGTTGGCAAGTGGGGGTCCTGCAGTGCTGGGGGTCGGTTTATGCTGGGAGCTGTAGTTGGCAGGTGGGGGTCCGGCAGTGATGGGGGTGTCCCTGCTTGCTGGGAGCTGCAGTTGGCAGGTGGGGGTCCGGCAGTGGTGGGGGTCAGTGCATGCTGGGAGCTGTAGTTGGCAGGTGGGTGTCTGGCAGTGGTGATGGGTCGGTGCATGCTGGGAGCTGTAGTTGGCTGGCGGGGTTCCGGCAGTGGTGGGGGTGTCGGTGCATGCTGGGAGTTGTAGTTGGCAGGTGGGGGTCTGGCAGTGGTGGGGGGTCGGTGCATGCTGGGAGCTGTAGTTGGCATGTGGGGGTCCAGCAGTGTTTTGGGAGTCGGTGCATGCTGAGAGCTGTCGTTAGCAGGTGGGGGTCCGGCAGTGGTAGGGGTGTCTGTGCAGGCTGGGAGTTGTAGTTGGCAGATGGGGGTCCGGCAGTGCTGGAGGTGTCGGTGCATGCTGGGAGCTGTAGTTGGCAGGTGGGCGTCCGGCAGTGCTGGAGGTGTAGGTGCATGCTGGGAGCTATAGTTGGCAGGTGGGGTCCGGCAGTGGTGGGGTCGGTGCATGCCGAGAGCAGTAGTTGTCAGGTGGGGGTCCGGTAGTGGTGGGGGGGTCGGTGCATGTTGTGAACTGTCGTTGGCTGGTGGGGTCCTGCAGTCATGGGTGTCGGGGCATGCTGGGCGTTGTACTTGGCAGGTGGGGGTCCGGCAGTGTTGGTGGTGTCAGTGCAGGCTGGAAGCTCTAGTTGGTAGGTGGGGGTCCGGCAGTGGAGGGGGGGCGGTGCATACTGGGAGCTGTAGTTGGCAGGTGGGGGTCCGGCAGTGTTGGAGGTGTCGGTGCATTCTGGGAGTTGTAGTTGGCAGGTGGGGGTCCGGCAGTGTTGGAGGTGTCGGGGCATGCTGGGCGTTGTAATTGCCAGGTGGGGGTCCGGCAGTGGTGTGGGGGTCGGTGCATACTGGAAGCTGTAGTTGGCAGGTGGGGGTCTGGTAGTGGTGGGTGTGTCGGTGCATTCTGGGAGTTGTAATTGGCAGTTGGGGGTCCGGCAGTGATGGGGGGTGTCGGTGCATTCTGGGAGCTGTAGTTGGCTTGCGGGGGTCAGGCAGTGGTTGGGGTGTCGGTGCATGCTGGGAGTTGTAGTTGGCAGGTGGGGTCCAGCAGTGGTGGGGGTGTCGGTGCAGGCTGGAAGCTGTAGTTGGCTGGCTGGGGTCCGGCAGTGGTGGGAGGGTTGGTGCAGGCTGGAAGCTGTAGTTGGCAGTTGGGTGTCCGGCAGTGGTGGGGGTGTCGGTGCATGCTGGGAGCTGCAGTTGGCAGGTGGGGGTCCGGCAGTGGTGTGTGGGTCGGTGCCTACTGGTAGCTGTAGTTGGCAGGTGGGGGTCCGGCAGTGGTGTGGTGGTCGGTGCATACTGGGAGCTGTAGTTGGCAGGTGGGGGTCTGGTAATGGTGGGGGTGTCGGTGCATTCTGGGAGTTGTAGTTTGCAGTTGGGGGTCCGGCAGTGGTGGGGGTCGCGGCATGTTGGGAGCTGCAGTTGGCAGGAGGGGGTCCGGCAGTGGTGGGGGTGTCGGTGCATGCTGGGAGTTATAGTTGGCAGGTGGGGTCCGGCAGTGATGGGGGTGTCGGTGCATGCTGGGAGCTGTAGTTGGCTGGCGGGGGTCGGGCAGTGGTGGGGGTGTCGGTGCATGCTGAGAGCTGTAGTTGACAGGTGGGGGTCCAGCAGTGTTTGGGGGTCGGTGCATGCTGAGAGCTGTCGTTAGCAGGTGGGGGTCCGGCAGTGGTGGGGGTGTCAGTGCAGGCTGGGAGTTGTAGTTGGCAGGTGGGGGTCCGGCAGTGCTGGAGGTGTCGGTGCATGCTGGGAGTTGTAGTTGGCAGGTGGGGATCAGGCTGTGCTGGAAGTATCGGTGCATGCTGGGAGCCGTAGTTGGCAGGTGGGGGTCCGGCAGTGGTGGGGGGTGTCGGTGCAGGCTTGGAGCTGTAGTTGGCAGATGGGGTCCGGCAGTGGGGGGGGTCGGTGCATGCTGGGAGCTATAGTTGGCAGGTGGGGTTCTCACAGTGGTGTGGGAGTCCGTTCATGCTGGGAGCTATAGTTGGCAGGTGGGGGTCTGGCTGTGGTGGTGGTGTCCGTGCATGCTGGGAGCTTTAGTGCACAGGTGGGGTCCGGCAGTGGTGGGGGAGGTCGGTGCATGCTGGGAGCTGTAGTTGGCAGGTGGGGTCCGGCAGTGGTGGGGGTCAGTGCATGCTGAGAGCAGTAGTTGGCAGGTGGGGGTCCGGTAGTGGTAGGGGGGTCGGTGCATGCTGTGAGCTGTCGTTGGCAGGTGGGGTCCTGCAGTCATGGCTGTCGGGGCATGCTTGCCGTTGTATTTGGCAGGTGGGGATCCGGCAGTGTTGGAGGTGTCGGTGCAGACTGGAAGCTCTAGTTGGCAGGTGGGGGTCTGGTAATGGTGGGGGTCGGTGCATTCTGGGAGCTGTAGTTGGCAGTTGGGGGTCCGGCAGTGAAGGGGGGTGTCGGTGCATTCTGGGAGCTGTAGTTGGCTGGCGGGGGTCGGGCAGTGGTTGGGGTGTCGGTGCATGCTGGGAGTTGTAGTTGGCAGGTGGGGGTCCGGCAGTGATGGGGGTGTCGGTGCATGCTGGAAGCTGTAGTTGGCTGGCGGGGGTCGGGCAGTGGTCGGGGTCGGTGCATGCTGGGAGTTGTAGTTGGCAGGTGGGGTCCGGCTGTGGTGGAGGTGTCGGTGCCGGCTGGAAGCTGTAGTTGGCAGTTGGGGGTCCGGCAGTGGTGGGTGTCGGTGCATGCTGGAAGCTGTAGTTGGCTGGCGGGGGTCGGGCAGTGGTGGGGGTCGGTGCATGCTGGGAGTTGTAGTTGGCAGGTGGGGTCCGGCTGTGGTGGAGGTGTCGGTGCAGGCTGGAAGCTGTAGTTGGCTGGCTGGGGTCCGGCAGTGATGGGGGGGTGTCAGTGCATGCTGGGAGCTGTAGTTGGCAGATGGGGGTCCGGCAGTGATGGGGGGTGTCGGTGCATGCTGGAAGCTGTAGTTGGCTGGCGGGGGTCGGGCAGTGGTGGGGGTCGGTGCATGCTGGGAGTTGTAGTTGGCAGGTGGGGTCCGGCTGTGGTGGAGGTGTCGGTGCTGGCTGGAAGCTGTAGTTGGCAGTTGGGGGTCCGGCAGTGGTGGGGGTCGCTGCATGCTGGGAGCTGCAGTTGGCAGGAGGGGGTCCGGCAGTGTTGGGGGTGTTGGTGCATGCTGGGAGCTGTAGTTGGCTGGCAGGGGTCGGGCAGTGGTGGGGGTGTCGGTGCATGCTGGGAGTTGTAGTTGGCAGGTGGGGTCCTGCAGTGGTGAGGGTGTCGGTGCAGGCTGGAAGCTGTAGTTGGCTGGCGGGGGTCCGGCAGAGGTGGGGGGGGTCGGTGCAGGCTGGAAGCTGTAGTTGGCAGTTGGGGTCCGGCAATGGTGGGGGTCGCTGCATCCTGGGAGCTCCAGTTGGCAGGAGGGGGTCCGGCAGTGGTGGGGGTGTCGGTGCATGCTGGGAGTTGTAGTTGGCAGGTGGGGTCCGGCATTGATGGGGGGTGTCGGTGCATGCTGGGAGCTGTAGTTGGCTGGTAGGGGTCCGGCAGTGGTGGGGGTGTCGGTGCAGGCTGGAAGCTGTAGTTGGCTGGCGGGGGTCGGGCAGTGGTGGGGGTCGGTGCATGCTGGGAGTTGTAGTTGGCAGGTGGGGTCCGGCTGTGGTGGGGGTGTCGGTGCCGGCTGGAAGCTGTAGTTGGCAGTTGGGGGTCCGGCAGTGGTGGGGGTCGCTGCATACTGGGAGCTGCAGTTGGCAGGAGGGGGTCCGGCAGTGGTGGGGGTCGGTGCATGCTGGGAGCTGTAGTTGGCAGGAGGGGGTCCGGCAGTGGTGGGGGTGTCGGTGCATGCTGGGAGCTGTAGTTGGCTGGCGGGGGTCGGGCAGTGGTGGGGGTGTCGGTGCATGCTGGGAGTTGTAGTTGGCAGGTGGGGTCCTGCAGTGGTGAGGGTGTCGGTGCAGGCTGGAAGCTGTAGTTGGCTGGCGGGGGTCCGGCAGAGGTGGGGGGGGTCGGTGCAGGCTGGAAGCTGTAGTTGGCAGTTGGGGGTCCGGCAGTGGTGGGGGTCGCTGCATCCTGGGAGCTGCAGTTGGCAGGAGGGGGTCCGGCAGTGGTGGGGGTGTCGGTGCATGCTGGGAGTTGTAGTTGGCAGGTGGGGTCCGGCATTGATGGGGGGTGTCGGTGCATGCTGGGAGCTGTAGTTGGCTGGTAGGGGTCAGGCAGTGGTGAGGGTGTCGGTGCATGCTGGAAGCTGTAGTTGGCAGTTGGGGGTCTGGCAGTGATGGGGGTCGCTGCATGCTGGGAGCTGCAGTTGTCAGGTGGGTGTCCAGCAGTGGTGGGGGTCGGTGCATGCTGGAAGCTGTAGTTGGCAGTTGGGGGTCCGGCAGTGATGGGGGTCGCTGCATACTGGGAGCTGCAGTTGGCAGGTTGGGGTCCGGCAGTGGTGGTGGTCGGTGCATGCTGGAAGCTGTAGTTGGCAGTTGGGGGTCCGGCAGTGATGGGGGTCGCTGCATGCTGGGAGCTGCAGTTGGCAGGTGGGGGTCCGGCAGTGGTGGGGGTCGGTGCATGCTGGGAGCTGTAGTTGGCAGTTGGGTGTCTGGCAGTGTTGGAAGTGTTGGTGCATGCTGGGAACTGTAGTTGGCAGTTGGGGGTCCGGCAGTGATGGGGGTCGCTGCATGCTGGGAGCTTCAGTTGGCAGGTGGGGTCCTGCAGTGGTGAGGGTGTCGGTGCAGGCTGGAAGCTGTAGTTGGCTGGCGGGGGTCCGGCAGAGGTGGGGGGGGTCGGTGCAGGCTGGAAGCTGTAGTTGGCAGTTGGGGGTCCGGCAATGGTGGGGGTCGCTGCATCCTGGGAGCTCCAGTTGGCAGGAGGGGGTCCGGCAGTGGTGGGGGTGTCGGTGCATGCTGGGAGTTGTAGTTGGCAGGTGGGGTCCGGCATTGATGGGGGGTGTCGGTGCATGCTGGGAGCTGTAGTTGGCTGGTAGGGGTCCGGCAGTGGTGGGGGTGTCGGTGCAGGCTGGAAGCTGTAGTTGGCTGGCGGGGGTCGGGCAGTGGTGGGGGTCGGTGCATGCTGGGAGTTGTAGTTGGCAGGTGGGGTCCGGCTGTGGTGGGGGTGTCGGTGCCGGCTGGAAGCTGTAGTTGGCAGTTGGGGGTCCGGCAGTGGTGGGGGTCGCTGCATACTGGGAGCTGCAGTTGGCAGGAGGGGGTCCGGCAGTGGTGGGGGTCGGTGCATGCTGGGAGCTGTAGTTGGCAGGAGGGGGTCCGGCAGTGGTGGGGGTGTCGGTGCATGCTGGGAGCTGTAGTTGGCTGGCGGGGGTCGGGCAGTGGTGGGGGTGTCGGTGCATGCTGGGAGTTGTAGTTGGCAGGTGGGGTCCTGCAGTGGTGAGGGTGTCGGTGCAGGCTGGAAGCTGTAGTTGGCTGGCGGGGGTCCGGCAGAGGTGGGGGGGGTCGGTGCAGGCTGGAAGCTGTAGTTGGCAGTTGGGGGTCCGGCAGTGGTGGGGGTCGCTGCATCCTGGGAGCTGCAGTTGGCAGGAGGGGGTCCGGCAGTGGTGGGGGTGTCGGTGCATGCTGGGAGTTGTAGTTGGCAGGTGGGGTCCGGCATTGATGGGGGGTGTTGGTGCATGCTGGGAGCTGTAGTTGGCTGGTAGGGGTCAGGCAGTGGTGAGGGTGTCGGTGCATGCTGGAAGCTGTAGTTGGCAGTTGGGGGTCTGGCAGTGATGGGGGTCGCTGCATGCTGGGAGCTGCAGTTGTCAGGTGGGTGTCCAGCAGTGGTGGGGGTCGGTGCATGCTGGAAGCTGTAGTTGGCAGTTGGGGGTCCGGCAGTGATGGGGGTCGCTGCATACTGGGAGCTGCAGTTGGCAGGTTGGGGTCCGGCAGTGGTGGTGGTCGGTGCATGCTGGAAGCTGTAGTTGGCAGTTGGGGGTCCGGCAGTGATGGGGGTCGCTGCATGCTGGGAGCTGCAGTTGGCAGGTGGGGGTCCGGCAGTGGTGGGGGTCGGTGCATGCTGGGAGCTGTAGTTGGCAGTTGGGTGTCTGGCAGTGTTGGAAGTGTTGGTGCATGCTGGGAACTGTAGTTGGCAGTTGGGGGTCCGGCAGTGATGGGGGTCGCTGCATGCTGGGAGCTTCAGTTGGCAGGTGGGGGTCCGGCAGTGGTGGGCGTCGGTGCTTGCTGGGAGCTGTAGTTGGCAGGTGGGGGTCTGGCAGTGGTGGGGGTGTCCGTGCATGCTGGGAGCTGTAGTTGGCAGGTGGGGGTCCGGCGGTGCTGGAGGTGTCGGTGCATGCTGGGAGCTGTAGTTGGCAGGTGGGGGTCTGGCAGTAGTGGGGGTGTCCGTGCATGCTGAAAGCTGTATTTGGCAGGTGGGGGTCCCGCACTGCTGGAGGTGTCGGTGCATGCTGGGAGCTATAGTTGGCTGGTGGGGGTCCGGCAGTGCTGGAGGTGTCGGTGCACGCTGGGAGCAGTAGTTGGCAGGTGGGGGTCCGGTAGTGGTGGTGGGGGGTCGGTGCGTGCTGTGAGCTGTCGTTGGCAGGTGGGGTCCTTCAGTGATGGGGGTGTCGGGGCATGCTTGGCATTGTAGTTTGCAGGTGGGATCCGGCAGTGGTGGGGTCGGTGCATGCTGGGAGCTGTAGTTGGCAGGTGGGGGTCCGGCAGTGGTGGGGGTCGGTGCATTCTGGGAGCTGTAGTTGGCAGGTGGGTGTTCAGCAGTGGTGGGGGTGTCGGTACATGCTGAAAGCTGTAGTTATCGGGTGGGGGTCCGGCAGTGGTGGGGGTCGGTGCATTCTGGGAGCAGTAGTTGGCAGGTGGGGGTCTGGCAGTGTTGGGGGTGTCGGTACATGCTGAGAGCTGTAGTTATCAGGTGGGGGTCCGGCAGTGGTGGGGGGTCGGTGCATGCTGGGAGCAGTAGTTGGCAGGTGGGGGTCTGGCAGTGGTGGGGGTGTTGGTACATGCTGAGAGCTGTAGTTATCAGTTGGGGGTCTGGCAGTGGTGCGGGGGTCGGTGCATGCTGGGAGCAGTAGTTGGCAGGTGGGGGTCTGGCAGTGTTGGGGGTGTCGGTGCATGCTGGGAGCAGTAGTTGGCAGGTGGGGATCCGGCAGTGGTGGGGGTGTCGGTGCATGCAGAGAGCTGTAGTTATCAGGCGGGGTTCCAGCAGTGGCGGGGTTCGGTGAATGCTGGGAGCTGTAGTTGGCAGTTGGGGGTCCGGCAGTGGTGGGGTCGGTGCATGCTGAGAGCTGTAGTTGGCAGGTGGGGGTGTCGGTGCATGCTGGGAGCTGTAGTTGGCAGGTGGGGGTCCGGCAGTGGTGGGGGGTCGGTGCATTCTGGGAGCTGTAGTTGGCAGGTGGGTGTTCAGCAGTGGTGGGGGGTCGGTGCATGCTGGGAGCTGTAGTTGGCAGGTGGGGGTCCGGCAGTGGTGGGGGGTCGGTGCATTCTGGGAGCTGTAGTTGGCAGGTGGGTGTTCAGCAGTGGTGGGGGGTCGGTGCATGCTGGGAGCTGTAGTTGGCAGGTGGGGGTGTCGGTGCATGCTGGGAGCTGTAGTTGGCAGGTGGGTGTCCGGCAGTGGTGGGGGGTCGGTGCATGCTGGGAGCTGTAGTTGGCAGGTGGGGGTGTCGGTGCATGCTGGGAGCTGTAGTTGGCAGGTGGGGGTGTCGGTGCATGCTGGGAGCTGTAGTTGGCAGGTGGGTGTCCGGCAGTGGTGGGGGGTCGGTGCATGCAGAGAGCTGTAGTTATAAGGCGGGGTTCCAGCAGTGGTGGGGTTCGGTGAATGCTGGGAGCTGTAGTTGGCAGGTGGGGGTCCGGCAGTGGTGGGGGGTCGGTGCATGCTGGGAGCTGTAGTTGGCAGGTGGGGGTGTCGGTGCATGCTGGGAGCTGTAGTTGGCAGGTGGGTGTCCGGCAGTGGTGGGGGGTCGGTGCATGCAGAGAGCTGTAGTTATAAGGCGGGGTTCCAGCAGTGGTGGGGTTCGGTGAATGCTGGGAGCTGTAGTTGGCAGTTGGGGGTCCGGCAGTGGTGGGGGGGTCGGTGCATGCTGGGAGTTGTAGTTGGCAGTTGGGGTCCGGCAGTGGTGAGGGTCGGTGCATGCTGGGAGCTGTAGTTGGCAGATGGGGGTCCGGCAGTGTTGGAGGTGTCAGTGCATACTAGGAGCTGTAGTTGGCAGGTGGGGGTCTGGCAGTGGTGGGGGTTGTCGGTGCATTCTGGGAGCTGTAGTTGGCAGGTGGGGGTCCGGCAGTGCTGGAGGTATCGGTGCATGCTGGGAGCTGTAGTTGGCAGGCGGGGGTCCGGCAGTGCTGGTGGTGTCGGTGCATGCTGAGAGCTATAGTTGGCAGGTGGGGGGTCCGGCAGTGCTGGAGGTGTCGGTGCATGCTGCGAGCTGTAGTTGGCAGGTGGGGGTCCGGCGGGGGGGGTCGGTGCATGCTGGGAGCTGTAGTTTGCAGGTGGGGTCCGGCAGTGGTCGGGGTCGGTGCATGCTGAGAACAGTAGTTGGCTGGTGGGGTCCTGCAGTGATGGGGGTGTCGGGGCATGCTGGGCGTTGTAGTTGGCAGGTGGGGATCCGGCATTGGTGTTGGGGTCGGTGCATACTGGGAGCTGTAGTTGGCAGGTGGGGATCCGGCATTGGTGTTGGGGTCGGTGCATACTGGGAGCTGTAGTTGGCAGGTGGGGGTCCAGCAGTGTTGGGGGTGTCTGTGCCTGCTGTGAGCTGTAGTTTGCAGGTGGGGGTCTGGTAGTGGTGGTAGTGTCGGTGCATGCTGGGAGCTGTAGTTGGCAGGTGGGGGTCTGGCAGTGGTGGGGGTAGTCGGTGCATTCTGGGAGCTGTAGTTGGCAGGTGGGGGTCCGGCAGTGCTGGAGGTATCGGTGCATGCTGGGAGCTGTAGTTGGCAGGCGGGGTTCCGGCAGTGCTGGAGGTGTCGGTGCATGCTGAGAGCTATAGTTGGCAGGTGGGGGGTCCGGCAGTGCTGGAGGTGTCAGTGCACGCTGCGAGCTGTAGTTGGCAGGTGGGGGTCCGGCGGAGGGGGGTCGGTGCATGCTGGGAGCTGTAGTTTGCAGGTGGGGTCCGGCAGTGGTGGGGGTCGGTGCATGCTGAGAACAGTAGTTGGCTGGTGGGGTCCTGCAGTGATGGGGGTGTCGGGGCATGCTGGGCGTTGTAGTTGGCAGGTGGGGATCCGGAATTGGTGTTGGGGTCGGTGCATACTGGGAGCTGTAGTTGGCAGGTGGGGATCCGGCATTGGTGTTGGGGTCGGTGCATACTGGGAGCTGTAGTTGGCAGGTGGGGGTCCAGCAGTGTTGGGGGTGTCTGTGCCTGCTGTGAGCTGTAGTTTGCAGGTGGGGGTCTGGTAGTGGTGGTAGTGTCGGTGCATGCTGGGAGCAGTATTTGGCAGGTGAGGGTCCGGCAGTGGTGGGGAGTCGGTGCATTCTGGGAGCTGTAGTTGGCAGGTGGGTGTTCAGCAGTGGTGGGGGTGTCGGTACATGCTGAGAGCTGTAGTTATCAGGTGGGGGTCCGGCAGTGGTGCGGGGGTCGGTGCATGCTGGGAGCAGTAGTTGGCAGGTGGGGGTCTGGCAGTGTTGGGGGTGTCGGTGCATGCTGGGAGCAGTAGTTGGCAGGTGGGGGTCCGGCAGTGGTGGGGGTGTCGGTGCATGAAGAGAGTTGTAGTTATCAGGCGGGGTTCCAGCAGTGGCGGGGTTCGGTGAATGCTGGGAGCTGTAGTTGGCAGTTGGGGGTCCGGCAGTGGTGTGGTCGGTGCATGCTGAGAGTAGTCGTTGGCAGGTGGGGGTCTGGCTGTGGTGGAGGTGTGGGTGCAAGCTGGGTGCTGTAGTTGGCAGGCGGGGTCCGGTAGTGGTGGGGGTGGTCGGAGCATGCTGGGAGTTGTAGTTGGCAGGTGGGGGTCCGGCAGTGGTGAGGGTCGGTGCATGCTGGGAGCTGTAGTTGGCAGGTGGTGTCCGGCAGTGTTGGAGGTGTCAGTGCATACTGGGAGCTGTAGTTGGCAGTTGGGGGTCCGGCAGTTGGGGGGGGGGTCGGTGAATGCTGAGAGCTTTATTTGGCAGGTGGGGGATCGGCAGTGGTGGGGGTCGGTGCATGCTGGCAGCTGTAGTTGGCAGGTGGGGTCCGGCAGTGGTGGGGGTCGGTGCATGCTGATATCTGTATTTGGCAGGTGGGTGTCCGGCAGTGTTTGAGGTGTCGGTGCATACTGGGAGCTGTAGTTGGCAGGCGGGGGTCTGGCAGTCGTGGGGGTCGGTGCATGCTGGGAGCTGTAGTTGGCAGGTGGGGGTCCGGCAGTGGTGGGGGTCGGTGCAGGCTGGGAGCTGTAGTTGGCAGGTGGGGTCCGGCAGTGGTGAGGGTCGATGCATGCTGGGAGGTGTAGTTCGCAGGTGAGGGTCCGGCAGTGGTGGGGGTCGGTGCATGCTGGGAGCTGTAGTTGGCAGGTGGGGGTCCGGCAGTGGTGGGGGTCGGTGCATGCTGGGAGCTGTAGTTGTCAGGTGGGTGTCCGGCAGTGTTGGAGGTGTCGGTGCAGGGTGGAAGCTGTAGTTGGCAGGTGGGGGTCCGGCAGTGGTGGGGGTCGGTGTATGCTGGGAGCTGTAGTTGGCAGGCGGGGGTCCAGCAGTGGTGGGGGTCGGTTCATGCTGGGAGCTGTAGTTGGCAGTTGGGTGTCCGGCAGTGTTGGAGGTGTCGGTGCAGGCTGGAAGCTGTAGTTGGCAGGTGGGGGTCCGGCAGTGGTGGGGTCGGTTGATGCTGGGAGCTGTAGTTGGCAGGTGGGTGTCCAGTAGTGTTGGAGGTGTCGGTGCAGGCTGGAAGCTGTAGTTGGCAGGTGGGGGTCTGTCAGTGGTGGGGGTCGGTTCATGCTGGGAGCTGTAGTTGGCAGGTGGGTGTCCGGCAGTGGTGGGGGTCGGTTCATGCTGGGAGCTGTAGTTGGCAGGTGGGTGTCCAGTAGTGTTGGAGGTGTCGGTACAGGCTGGAAGCTGTAGTTGGCAGGTGGGGGTCCAGCAGTGGTTGAGGGGTTGGTTCATGCTGGGAACTGTAGTTGGCAGGTGGGTGTCCAGTAGTGTTGGAGGTGTCGGTGCAGGCTGGAAGCTGTAGTTGGCAGGTGGGGGTCCAGCAGTGGTTGAGGGGTTGGTTCATGCTGGGAACTGTAGTTGGCAGGTAGGGGTCCGGCAGTGATGGGGGTGTCCGTGCATGCAGGGAGCTGTAGCTAGCAGGTGGGGGTTCGGCAGTGGTGGGGGTGTCCGTGCATGCTGGGAGCTGTAGTTGGCAGGTGGGGTCCGGCGGTGTTGGGGGGGTCGGGGCATGCTGCAAGCGTGTGTTGGCACGTGGGGGTCCGGCAGTGGTAGTGGTGTCCGTGCATGCTGGGAGCAGTAGTTGGCAGGTGGGGGTCCGGCAGTGCTGGAGTTGTCGGTGCATCCTGGGAGCTATAGTTGGCAGGTGGGGGTCTGGCAGTGGTGGGGGAATTGGTGCTTGCTGGGAGCTGTAGTTGGCAGGTGAGGTTCCGGTGGTGGTGGGCTGCATGTTCCCTCGCTGATGTCATTCATTTCTGACATTTTTGCTGGTCCCGAGGGTCCTTCAGCCCGTGCCTCTGACCCCGCACTGAGAGGGTCGCTGACATCTCCATAACATGGAACACATTGTCGGCTCCTTCTCCTCAGACGCTGCAACCTCTCTGTCAGGTGATGTGTGAACTGTAATTTGGGCTAATAACTGCCAGACCCGGAGCTGCGGGAACCTCGCCGGCTGCAGGCCGGGACCCCGGGATTCCGCCGCGGGCGCAGCAGCCGCACATGGAAACGCTTAGGAAGTGATAAATGCTCCGCATCCAGGAGGGCGCGGGCGGGGGTGGCAGGTGCTGCGGGGAGGCCGGGGCCACATGTGCGTATCTCGGAACATCCACAGCGCCCTCGACCCACACCCTCACTGCTCCCTGGAAGCCGCGCCATTACGTCACAGTTTGCTCTCAGACATTGGTTTTGCACCAAGTCTGACGTCAGGGCGCAAGTGAGCGACAGTTCTGATAGTCCGCCATGAGCAGGAGTGGGACGTGGTGGGGACCCTAGAACCACGTTCATGAAAGTCCTATGTGAACCGCCCCCCCATCAGGTGACCGCCATGAGGACGAGGGGGTGCGCAGTTATTGGGGGGAGCAGGCAGACTCCGGACAACCACTCTCAGCATCATCTCACCCCTGTGGACTATCTCCGGCCTAGCGGTGATGACTGGCGGGCAGAGTGTTGTGCACACAGGGCGGTCATGCCGAGCGCTCCAGCAGGCGCCGCTCTATATTTATACTACCGAAGGTTACCACACCATAAACTACAGAGGTTTACCACACCACGAGCTACAGAGTTACCACACCACAAACTACAGAGTTACCACACCACCACCTACACAGAGTTACCACACCACGACCTACAGAGAGTTACCACACCAGAAACTATAGAGGGTTACCACACCACAAGCTACAGAGTTACCACACCACAAGCTACAGAGTTACCACACCACCAACTACAAAGAGTTACCACACCACCAGCTACAAAGTTACCATACCACGAGCTACAGAGAGATACCACACCACCAACCACAGAGAGTTACCACACCACCAACTACAGAGGTTTACCACACCACCAGCTACAAAGTTACCACACTACCACCTACAGAGGGTTATCACATCACCAGCTAAAGAGGGTTATCACACCACCAACTACAGAGGTTACCACACCACAAACTACAAAGGGTTACCACACCATGAGCTAGAGACAGTTACCACACCACCAACTACAGAGAGTTACCACACCACGAACTACAGAGTTACCATACCACGAACTACAGAGTTACCACACCACCAACTGCAGAGAGTTACCACACCACAAGCTACAGAAAGTTACCACACCACGAGCTACAAGGGGTTACCATACCACAAACTACAGAGGGTTACCATACCACAAACTACAGAGGGTTACCATACCACAAACTATAGAGGGTTACCACACCACAAGCTACAGAGGGTTACCACACCACCAACTATAGAGGGTTACCACACCATGAGCTACAGAGAGTTACCACACCACCAACTACAGAGTAACCACACCACCAGCTACAGAATTACCACTGGTGATGAGCGAACGTGCTCGCCACTACTCGTAACTCGCACCAACTACAGAAAGTTACCACACCATGAGCTACAAAGTGTTACCACACCACAAACTACAGAGGGCTACCACACCACAAAATACAGTGAGTTACCACACCACGAGCTGCAAAGAGTTTCCACACCATGAGCTGCAGAGAGTTACCACACCACGAGCTACAGACAGTTACCACACCACCAACTACAGAGAGTTACCACACCACCTGCTACAGAGAGATACCACAGCACCATTAATAGCGAGTTACCACACCACCAGCTACAGAGAGTTACCACACCATGAGCTACAGACAGTTATCACACCACCAACTACAGAGAGTTACCACACCATGAACTACAGAGTTACCACACCACAAACTACAGAGTTACCACACCACCAACTGCAGAGAGTTACCACACCACAAACTACAGAGTTATCACACCACCAACTGCAGAGAGTTACCACACCACAAACTACAGAGTTACCACACCCCACGAGCTACAGAGTTACCACACCACCAACTTCAGAGAGTTACCACAGCACCAACTGCAAAGAGTTGTCAGACGACCAGGTACAGAAAGTTAACACACCACGAGCTGCAAAGAGTTACCACACCACGAGCTACAAAGGGTTACCACACCACAAACTACAGAGGGTTACCATACCTCAAACTATAGAGGGTTACAACACCACGAGCTACAGAGTTACCACACCACCAACTACAGAGAGTTACAACACCACAAACTACAGAGTTACCACACCATGATCTGCAAAGAGTTACCACACCACGAGCTGCAGAGTTACCACACCACGAGCTAGAGGGTTACCACACCACCAACTACAGAGGGTTACCACACCACGAGCTACAGAGTTACCACACCACCAACTACAGAGAGTTACAACACCACAAACTACAGAGTTACCACACCATGATCTGCAAAGAGTTACCACACCACGAGCTGCAGAGTTACCACACCACGAGCTTCAGACAGTTACCACACCAACTACAGAGAGTTACCACATCACCCGCTACAGAGACTTGCCACACCACAAACTATAGAGGGTTACCACACAATGAGCTACAGAGGGTTTCCACACCACCAACTACAGAGGGTTACAGCACCACAAACTACAGAGTTACCACACCATGATCTGCAAAGAGTTACCACACCACGAGCTGCAGAGTTACCACACCATGAGCTAGAGGGTTACCACACCACCAACTACAGAGGGTTACCACACCACGAGCTACAGAGTTACCACACCACCAACTACAGAGAGTTACAACACCACAAACTACAGAGTTACCACACCATGATCTGCAAAGAGTTACCACACCACGAGCTGCAGAGTTACCACACCACGAGCTTCAGACAGTTACCACACCAACTACAGAGAGTTACCACATCACCCGCTACAGAGACTTGCCACACCACAAACTATAGAGGGTTACCACACAATGAGCTACAGAGGGTTTCCACACCGCCAACAACAGAGGGTTACAACACCATGAGCTACAGAGGGTTACCACACCACAAACTACAGAGGTCTACCACACAAACTAAAGAGGGTTACCACACCACCAGTTATAGAGGGTTACCACACCACCAACTGCAAAGAGTTGCCACACCACCAGCTACAGAGAGTTAAAATTATTAAAGATAGTGCATGTTGAGATTATGTATAGCTAGCTTAAAATGTTATTCAAGAAAAAAATGTTCAACAGGTCCAAGGTGCAAAACTAGAGAAAAATTCTTGCCATGACTGATTATAACTGAAGGGACAGGATGGTTCGTGAATTGGAACAGACAGTGGTCCATAGGTCAGGTCCTAGGTGGAAAAGATACCCAAAGTGAAGGAGGGGGGCACATGGTGACCTGGTAGGCCGTAGCCTTGGTCATGTCACCCTAGAATGAAACGCAATTCTGAAGGTGAGGAAAGTGGGGGAGAGCACCCATTGAGGAGTCCAGGTGGTCCTACCCCAATAAAAGTGAATTGTCATAGAAGCGTACGTGCCTGCGAGTAGCCATAAGCTACTCGGAGCATGATTGCTCCCGGCTCTGTTCAGCATCCTGCGTAGAGCTAGAAGGCTCTGGGCTCTGCTCGATAGCCGGTCACACGGACAAAAGAGAGTGGGGAAGTTCAAAAAGGGAAAATGAAGGGGACTAGATTGTCGGGGATGACAATGGTAAAAGGAAGGGGGTATGTAGGGAAGTGGACTGACCTATGGACCTGTCTGAAGAGGAAAAGTGAATGTAAGATGGGCAGTAAATATACTTGAAGTGACTTTGTATAGACGTGTGGGGAAAACAGCTGGGATCAGGAAGAGATGGTGTAGGACAGGGTTTGGCCACTAGGGGGAGACAAAGAATAGCAGGAGAAGGAGATGGTGCAGTACTGAGGTTTGGCCACTAGAGGGAGACAAAAGAAAGCAGGGAAAGGACTTAACAGCAGCTAATGCTTAAGAAACCGCATAGTCATGGTAGGCAGAGTTACGGGGACTTGAGAAGGGAATTCCCAGGTTGGGGAATAAAAAGGGAGAGAGAGCCCCAGGGAAGCCTGTCCAGGAGGAGGAGTTCAGTGCAGGAGGAGACTGAAGAAGGACGAGCTCAGGAAGGGACTGAAAGTAGAGACAGTCAGAGGGGTGGCCCTGACAGGATAGCTGCAGGACAGAGGACGCCCGGGGTACCAGATGGACAGACTCAGCCAGGGGAAGCGCTGTGGTGGTTGGCCTAAGGCAGCCACAGCGAAAGAACTGCAAGGGACGTCGCTTTAGGGGAAAGCAGGAGGTGCAAGGTACCGGATCTGTGCGTAGAAGCTGTCGTGGTGCTGTGGTCATCGAGAGGACGGGCAATAAAGGGGACCTGTTCGAACGCACGTTGGTTTCTGTCTCCAGTTTGTTCGTGGCGAAGAAGGACCACCCCCAGTAGGCGCATGTACCTGGGTCGCCCTCCCAGGGCTATGGGGCACTCGGTACCGGGCCGATATCAGCGGGATGTGTCACAGTAGCGGTGACCCGGTCCGTGGCCCTGGGCGCCCAAGTAATGGGGAGATTTGCAATGGTGTAAATGTAGTTAATTGAATGAATAGTTCGTGACGCCACCTGTGGTGTTCGGCAAGTGAGATGTTAAGCCGACGCATGCAGATCCTCTGGGAATTGTGGTGTGCTGCAGCCAAGATGGTGAAGCTCCCCACAGGTAGAGCTGTAGTCCCAGGGCAGTGTAGATGTATGGGTAGAGGAGAGACGCAGGCGGTGTAGAAGCTGGTACCCAGAGGTACACTCCAGGTGTGTTGGCACAGGAATGAACAGAGGACACCAGGGCCTGTAGTTCCAAAGCTTTATTCACAGTCTGTAGTACACACAGGTGCCTGCCTCCGTGCTGTGTCCTCCGGGTCAGGGACTCAGTCGACCTCCAGGCAAGATATGATGCTCCCTTCCAACACTCCGCCAACATGTGCCTTTCTGAATGTCTCCTCTATAGCGCCTTTAAGTGTGAAGTAAACCTAGTACTGAGTTACACTGGAGTTCCTCCTGACAACTGTTCTTATGAACTTTCCTTGTACAGCAGACAGCTGTAGCCTGCTTCGGGGACTCCTTGCTCCTAAGTCCCGGCTCACTATGAATGTTACTGTTGTGCCCCCAAATCTGAGATGGGAGTAGTGCATTTACAGCCCACTACTCCACCGGTGTCTGCTGCAGAACCATTAGTGTCCATACAACCTCGGGGACCGGGCCCCGGCCTTGCGCTTAGAACTTCTTGGCAGGATTCTCTCCTAACCCACGTCCTCTGTTCCCTTTACTCCTACGTTCCGTACAAGTCTTTCCTTCTTATGGAAGATCAGGTTTCTGTTCAATGTGTTTCTCCTTCTTTCTTTTCCCGTGCCAGCAGACCCAGGTCACTGAGATCTGCTGCAGCACCTCCTTCCTCCATCCCTCTCCCAGGGATCCTCTCTCCTCACTCCTCTCTGACTAACTGACTTGACTTCACTTGACTGACTGAAATTATAAACCTTCCCGCTCTTTTATGTGTTCTCACTCCACCCACCTCCCAGCATGTTTTGTGTTCCAAGCAGGGAGCCACCAAAGGTGCTCTGCTACACTCCAAGCAGGGAGCCGCAATGTGGCTTTGCTGAACTACTGTGTTGTGTGGGATGCGAGTGTTGGAGCATGGTTAGGAGCCTCCAACCCACCTGGAAGGTGGAGGTACCACACCTCAGGAGGAGGTGCAGTACCTCTGTGGCAACTGAACCCTCAGGGGCCCCACATACCTATGTGGCGCCCCTGAGGCTCAGTCACCACTGAGGTACTGCACCTTCTCCTAAGGTGTAGTGCCCCACCATCTGGGTAAGGTGGGAACTCCTTTCCACACTCCAACGCTCACACCCCACACAACAGGGTAGTTCTGCACAACCACATTGCGTCTCCTTACTCAGAGGGTAGCAGAGCACCTTTGGTGGTTCCCTGCTTGGAACACTGGACATGCTGGGAGGTGGGTGGAGTTAAGATACATAAAAGAGTGGGAAAGTGTAGGAGGACAAGTCAGTCTGACAGAAGGTCAGTCGGGTAGAAAGTCACTCAGACAGGAGTGAGGATCCCTGGAAGAAGGGATAGAGGAAGGAGTGCTGCAGCTGCCTCAGTGATCTGAGCCAGCTGGTACGGGAAAGGAAAAGAAGGAGAAAGACGTAGAACTGAAATATAAGCTTCCATAGGAAAGAAAGACAAGTACGGAACGAAGGAGTAGAGAGAACAGAGAGGACGTGGGTTAGAGGAACCCTGCCTATAGGTTCTCAACGCAAGGCCGGGGCCTGGTCCCCGAGGTTGTATGGACACTTATGGTTCTGCAGCAGACACCGGTGGAGTAGTTGGCTGTAAATGCACAACTCCCTTCTAGGACTTGGGGCACAACAGCAATTGGATAGAGAGCCGGGACTCAGGAGAAGGGAGTCCCCCAAAGCAGGCTACAGCTGTCTGCCGTACAAGTAGAGTTCTTGGGAACATCTGACAGGAGGAACTCCAGTGTAACTCAGTACTAGGAGATCTTCACACTTTAAGGTGCTATAGAGGAGTCGTTCAGAAAGGTACATGTTGGCGGAGTGTTGGAGGGGAGAATCCTAACTTGCCCGGAGGTTGATTGAGTCTCTGACCCGGAGGACACGGCCCGGAAGCAAGCACATGTGTATGTACAACGGACTGTGAGTAAAGCTTTGGAACTACAAGCCCCGGTGTCCTCCATTCATTTGTGCGCTAACACATTCAGCACCGCTATAGCTGGGTACCATTCTCCACACCGCCTGCACCTCTCCTCTTCCATTGCATCCACGCTGCTCTGGGGCTACAGCTTCACCTGTGGGGAGCTACACCATCTAGGCTGCAACACACCACCAGCCCCAGAGAATCTGCATGCAGCGTCTGCCTAACATCCTACTTGACGAACACCACAGGTGGCGTCACAAACTATTCCATTAACTACATTCCACCATTTACATTCCCCCATTGATTTGGGCGCCCAGGGCCAAGGACCGGGTCACCGCTGCTGTGACACATCCCGCTGACACCGGCCCGGTACCGAGTACCCCACAGCCCTGGGAGGGCGACCCACCTACACCCGCTCCAGTCACGCTGACTGAGAGCCCGCCGTCAGCTGTAACGGTAATGGACATGCCTGCTGTTTTTGACCGATCTCAGAGAACGATCACACCACAAGTTTCTCAATCCACCGTAACATCTCCGCCGGCACCTCTCTAACGGTTCAGCAATTTTTCTGGTTCACTATACTCTTCCCTCACTCAGCACTGCAGCCAGCCCACAGTTCCACAGTTGTCATCATGTAAAAGATTGTTTTCTCCTATGCATGACAAAGCTAAGAGGTTGAACTCCACCATCTCCAATCTGTTGGCCACAGAAGTGCTGCCTTGACGTTGGTATTGTCAAGTATTTACCTCGTAAGGGGATATCAAGCGTCTTGACTTACCCCCAAAAACCCCACCGTGACCATAAAATGACCACCCCCACCCCCACTAATACACAGACACCGGTATTTCTTTTGGAATTTTATGGCCACAGCAGCCTTTTATTATAACAATAAACAAACAATAAACACTGTATCATAAACAACATGAGTACAATGAATTTAACCCTGGAAGGAGAAGTCCTTGAAGCCACAAGATCGTGGTGAAATAGTCCAAATATTGTGAACAACCCCCGACCATTTGCTCCCAGCCGTTACCCCACAGGCTCGGGAGCACCAGCACACCAATAGATGTTGTCCACAAACTCCTTGGGGATCCGCCCTCTTCCGACGGAAAACTCCCCATCCACCTTTCACCAGATCACGACCAGCATACCTTTAAACGAAGGAGACCCTACCCACAGAGTCTCCAAAACCAATTTCCACCGACTTCAAGGACTCCCCCTCCCCCAAAACCGCCACAACGAGGGGCCTTTGAATGCCTCAATGACCCGAGACCCCCACAACCTGCCAAGCGACAGCCTTCTCTATACCCTCCTGAAGGGCAAGGGCCCAAATATCGGAACCCACTGCATTCAAGTGAATCCCGTCCGCCAACCAGTAATCGCCCTCACCCTTCTCCAAATCAAAATGTCGCACGGCAACTCCCCCGTTTTTAACTATAAAAGCGGACACCGCTCTGTTGACCTTGATCCTGGCCCGGTTGACCTTTTCCAACGATCTCATGGACCGCCAACGCCTGCGGGGCACGATCTCCGACCACACAATCGTGACTTCCCGATAAGTCACCCACAACCGCAAACAATCTTGCTTAATATCCTTGATCAACTCCCGGAAGGGACGGACAGCCAGATCATTACCCCCAGCATGAATAACGAGAACATCTGGTGCCCGGTCCAAACGAACACACTCGTGAATTTCCGGCAACACCCGACGCCACACCAGGCCCCTAAAACCGATCCACCGCACCACCGCCGCCGATCTGGAAATTCTCAACTGTCTGCCATCGTTCCTGACATCGGCTCTCACCACTCCCCAGTAAACAAAGGAGTGACCGAATATCCAGACCAACAGCGGTTCCGTACCTGAAACACAAAACGACACTCACAGAAACATATCGCAAAGAAAACGCTCCAATACTTGTAACGTTTAATCTACCCCATGGACCACACCAACCGGGCACACCTCCTGCACACCTGAAGGCCGAACATAACTACGATAACAATTAGACCTCCACCCGCCGATGCGCTGTATGAAAGAGGGACCCAAACCACGCTCAGCTGCCTCAGTCGCCGCACCAATCCGAAAAGAATGAGAAGCAAACCTAGAATCATCCAATCTCAAACACTGAATGGACTTCTTAAACACTGCGCCAAACTGATATCGAGACAGACTTCCACCGTCTGCGTGACACAACAAAGATCCGCCCAGACTAGGACGAAGGTCCCAAAATCTACGCAAACACTGAGCAGGGCACAGTCCGGAACCAGACACAACACCCAACACAACTCGACGGCCTTTTCCAGACTGGTTCGTTTTTGACCTACGTAGCCTAAATTCGACGCCCTGAGAAGTCAAAGTCACATCCCTGGCTAACAACCCGCCCACAGACTCTTTATTGTGAGACACGAGTTCCCCAATCCGCAGTGCCCCAAAAAATGCAAAGGAAAAAGCCAGACGAAACAACGCAACCTCATAACCATCCGCGCATACCGATCCCAGAACCAGTCCCAATTGCTCAAGCATATTAAACGACATGGGCCGCCTTAAATCACCCCCCCCCCGAAAACGGTGAAAACCTTTCACCGCCTGTCTAACCAAAAACGTTTTTGTCAAATCCCTGTACCCGCGCAACCGAAAACCGAAAGACAATCCGGCCAACAAACGTGTCACCTTTGCCCGAGACCAACCATCGTTTGCGCCCTGCCCCAACCATGACAACAACAGACCCTCTTTCTCAAGCCTGACCCCACTGGTGGAGCCAGCCGTAAGGACCTCTTCCCACGTACACCACACATTCCGGTAGGCCTGCCTCCCAGGTTTTTGGTGCCAAAGACGATACGATCAGTGACTCCGCGGCTCGTAAGCCACCCTCCACAATTCCTCCGGACAAATCAGACCCTCGAACTCTGCCTCCGGGGCCAAGGAACAAAAACGATCCCACTGTAAGCGAGAGAGAGAGTCAGCTATCTCGTTCTTCACTCCAGGCACATGCGTCGCCGTCACATGCGCATTCAAAGACAAACATGCTAGCACCAACTTCTGCAAAACTCTTACCACCGGAGGGGACGATGCAGTAAGACCATTAATCGCACTCACAACCCCCATGTTGTCGCAATTGAAACGAACGCGCCGATTCCGAAACTCCTGACCCCACAAATGAACAGCCACCAGAATCGGAAAAATCTCCAACAACGTGATGTTACGCACCAACCCCGCCGAAACCCAAGCAGCAGGCCACTGAGCGGCGCACCATTGCCCTCCCAAATAGGCACCAAAACCGAATCCGCCTGCCGCATCCGTAAACAAATCCAAAGCATCGTTACAAACCACATCAGCCATTACCAACGAACGACCGTTGTACTTCTCCAAAAAGGACTAACAAACCACCAAGTCGGCCCTGAGCTCCGCCGACAATCTCACAAAATGATGAGGAGCCCGAACCCCCGAAGTAGCGCTAGCCAGCCTACGAGAAAAAACCCGACCCATCGGCATCACCCGACAAGCGAAGTTAAGCTTTCCCAACAGCGACTGAAGGTCCCGCAACGATATTTTCCGCAACCGACGTGCACGAACCACCTCAGACCTCAAATCATCAAGCTTGTCCTCCGGCAACCGAAATTCCCATTCAACAGTATCGATGACGATCCCCAGAAAACGCAAACACGTACTGGGGCCCTCAGTTTTTCCGGTTGCCAGCGGAACCCCAAACCGATCCGCCACCCACTCAATCGCTTTCAAAATCCTGAGACAACGTGAAGAATCCGCCGGGCCAATGCACAAGAAATCGTCCAAATAATGAACTATCGAATCACAACCAGAGACGTCGCACACGACCCACTCAAGAAAAGAACTAAAAGCCTCAAAATACGCACAAGACAAGGAACAACCCATAGGTAAACACCTATCTACAAAAAACCTGTCTTCCCAGAAACAGCCCAACAACCTCACGCTGTCTGGGTGAACCGGAAGCAAACGAAAAGCGGATTCAACATCAGTCTTAGCCATAAGGGCCCCGCGACCACATTTCCGGACCCAACTCGCCGCTTCATCAAATGAAGAGTATACCACTGAACAAATCTCCGGATCAGTACCGTCGTTTACCGACCTCACCCGTGGGTAAGACAAATGCTGAATGAGCCGAAACTTATTGGGCTCCTTCTTCGGAAGCACCCCCAACGGGGAAACGACCAAATTCGGAAAAGGAGGGGACACGAAAGGGCCCGCCATGCGCCCCAATGAAACTTCTTTCCGGATCTTCTCAGAAACCACTGACGGATGCTCCAAAGCAGAGAGCAAATTTTTTAAAACAAACGGGATTTCAAACGGAGGACCCGGAATCCGAAAACCCTCCTGAAAACCTGCATACAACAGCCCCGCTCTTACCCTATCAGGGTATCTATTTAGATAGGGGACCATCCTTTCCAGATTCACTGGAGTCTCCCCCTTGCGAAATACCCCCGCCCGATTTGGACTTCCCTTTCTTGAAACACTTTGATGCCCCGTGTGAAGTACCGTTGCAGTTTGAGCAGAGGTGTTTAAATTTACAGTTGGCCCCAAACTTACACTGGCCGTCATTAAACTGCCAGCACACACCCGCCTTGTGCGTTCCCGACTGCCCTTGACCCCCACCACTCGTAGAGCCGGCAGTGCCGCTATTCTGGCTGGTGCTTCCAGCCCCCCCAAGAAAGGAACTCCCAGACTTATTTTGCGCTATCACACGCATCCACAAGCCAATGTCTTTTTGGTCCCAGCGGATAGCCGGACGCACAGCTTTCCTCTGACGAAACTGCTCGTCATACCGCAGCCACGCCTGACCGCCATAAACTCTATAAGCCTCCCCGATAGCATCCAAATAACAAAATAACGCGGAGCAATTATCAGGGGCCTGTTCCCCGATAACACTCACCAAAATGGCAAACGCCTGCTGCCAATTTACAAATGTCTGAGGAATCAAGCGCCACCTCCGCTTTTCCTCCTCTTCCTTTTTGCTATCCTCTTTCTTACTTTTGTCCAAATTAAACTTCTCAAGAGGCAATAGCGAAAATATTTCCACATATTTATCCTTCCAAATCCGCTCTTTCACCTCCTTTTTCAGATGGGCCCCCAACGAACCTTCAAAACACACATGCACCTCGCCATGCGCCCGATCATCCAGATGCACACAACACTCCTTTTCCTTCTCGCTTTGCACCGACACTGACACCGGCGTGCCAACACAAGGGCCCGACGCAGCCTCGCCCTGACCCGCCAAACCGCCACCCTGTGGCCCAACCCACGCTGCTACCGGTGACGACCCAACAAAACCCCGCTCCAAATGTAAAAGCAAGCTGCGCACATCCGCCAACATATCACATACTCCCCCGGCCGACACTGAACTGCTCAAACCAGCCTCAACCCCACCGCCCCCGGACTCTGCTAAGGGGCCCCCTACCACCAAAAGTGGGTGACAAACAGGGGACATAGACGCATACTCACCGGGCTGCGAGGGGGCTGTGTGCCCTCCAGCCGTAAATCCTGGATCGCCAGACGCCTCATGGACCTCGCGGCTCCCGGCGGCGAACTCACCGCCTCGTTGTTGCGGCCCGAACACCCCTGCAGACTGAGCCGGGGTAGGAGGCCTGAACCCCCCGGTGGAACTGAACCGCGGCACCTCCACAAATGAAGGCTCCTGCCTCCCCCCTGCCGAGAGTCAATTCAGCCAAGCCATCGCGAGGCACCTGGTCACTCAGTGCCCCCAACGGCAACTGGGAGCCCGACAGTGTCCTCCGCTCCAATCTTCTGGCAGCCGGCCCCGGCTCCGCCGGGCTGCCCTCCGGTCCCGCTGCAGCCATAGGGCTGTGGCACATTCTCGGGGGGTCCGAGGCAAGCGCCGCTGCAGGGGCACCGCAGCATCGCCCCCCCCGTTCCAGCTAGTTCCCCCCCACCGCTGGGGGACGCGACCTGACTCGTCCCTGCCGCCTGGCAGGCCGCCACTCTGCCGGGGGCCGAAGCGCCCGCCGAGGCAGGCCACGCGGCACGTCCACCACCGCCGCGGCCCCCCGAAGAACCTGGTGCTGCCGGAAGTCGGGCGCGCGCCGGCCCCGCCCCCTTCCTGCGCCAGGGCGAAGGTCCGGACGCCGCCGCAGGGCCTCGCCGCGTGAGAGGATTCCTCCCAGGCCGCGCACCCCCAGACGGGGAAGGCAGCGTCGCGCGGCTGGAGGGTCCCGGGAGGGGCTCCGACGGCGACGCGAGGCCCGGGGAGCGGTGTCGGGGGATAGCCGCTCTGGAGGCCGCGCCCGCCGGGGCCTCCGTTCTCTCACCTCGGCCTGCCCCGGCGCTCGTTGAAGCCGGCCGGCCACCTGCGCCTCCAGCCAGCCAGGAGGCTGCCCTGCCGCTGCCGCCCACAGTCTGTCCAGGGCCTGGTCCACTCCCGACATCCCGGTAAGTTGTGGGACTGTTCAGGAGCTGGGAAAACAGGAACAGAGGGCGGGCACCCCGCAGACCCTGCCTTAAATACCCCTTAGCTCCCCCTCCCCTTTAACCCTTCCCCTTCCCTCACTAACTTCCAACCCCCCGTCATGTTGGCCTCCGCCCACGCCTCCTCCAGGGGGTTGGGAGGCTCACTCCGGCCATTTCTTTCCGCTTGGTGGATACAGGCGGTTTCCAAAAGCTGATGGCCACTTGCAGTCCCCCAGTACCAATAACCCCGTCACCATTACTTTTCTAAGAAAGCTGTGCCTGTTCTACACCAGCATGTCGCAGACAACATCACCAGTTCCTTGACAAAATCTCTGTCTCCCAGGGTGCATTTCACCACAGACACTTGGACGAGTAAGCATGGCCAAGGGCGTTACATCTCGCTGACTGGGCACTGGATGACTCTGGGGGCTGTGGGGACTGGTGTTGCTCCACAAGTCTTGGAATCTCCAAGGCTTGCAGGACAAACCTCTACATATAATACTTCCTCCTCTGCTTCTGCCTCTATCTGCTCTAGGGCCTCCACCTGTGCACTCAACCTCTGCCTTCACGAGACAAGCGTTCAAACAGTGCATAGCGAACCCCAACTACCTCTGATCTGCGCAACCAGGGCTCACCACAATCAGGCAGTCTTAAAATTTATATGCCTTGGAGATCGCAGTCATACAGCTGAAGAGTTGTGGACAGATCTCCAGACTGAATTTGATCAATGGCTGTCTCCGCTGAACATGCATTTAGGGAAGGCCGTGTCCGATAATGGTGTGAACCTGGTGGCGGCCCTATGGCGAGGCAAGCTCACACACATGTGTTGCATGGCTCACGTCCCCAACCTGGTGGTACAGCGTTTTCTCAGCCACGATTCTGGCCTTGGTGAGCTGCTCCAGAAAGCACATAAGCTGAGTGCTCATTTCTACCATTCGCACCCCTCTGCTCATCGACTTGCATTGACACAGTGGTCTTTGTCCATGCCAGTTAACAGGTTGATATGCGATGTGCCGACACAGTGGAATTTCACTCTGCACATGCTGCAGCAACAGTGGCAGCAGCAACGAGCCTTGATGCAGTATGTCATGTCGTATAGCCTCGGCCAACGCAGTACGGATGTGGCGCATATCATGTTTACAGAGTGGGCACAGATTAAGGACCTCTGCAGCCTTCTGCACAGTTTTGAAATGACTACTAAGATGGTTAGCGCTGATGCCGCTGTCATCAGCATCACTATTCTGGTCATCTATATAGTAACATAGTAACACAGTTAGTAAGGCCGAAAAAAGCCATTTGTCCATGCAGGTCAGCCTATATTCCGTCAGAATGAATCCCCAGATCTGCGTCCTTCTAAAGAACCTAATCACTGTAAGATACAATATTGTTATGCTCCAGGAAGACATCCAGGCCTCTCCTGAACCCTTCGACTGAGTTCGCCATCACCACCTCCTCAGGCAGGGAATTCCAGATTCTCACTGCCCTAACAGTAAAGAATCCTCTTCTATGTTGGTGGAAAAACCTTCTCTCCTCCAGACGCAGGGAATGCCCCCTTGTGACGTCACCTTCCTCAGTATAAACAGATCCTCGGAGAGATATTTGTATTGTCCCCTTATATACTTATACACGGTTATTAGATTGCCCCTCAGTCATCTCCTTCTAGACTAAATAATCCTAATTTTTGTCACACTCATGCCCTGACAGGTGGGCATGAGCCAGGGGGTTGTGGCCCCACTGTGCCACTAACCAGTCTACCCTGGAAGGGCCGTGGCTTGGACAGCTGCCTTGGTTTTCATTGGAGCCTCTGATGGTGAGGCCAGGCTTGTGTGGCAGGTAGCTGCCAGATTCCACTCCAGGGTGGTGTCTGGCTGTGGCTGCTGATCCCGCTTGGGGAGACGGTGGCATGGCTGAGACACTGGCAGGCAATCATGGCAGAGACACTGGCAGGCGGGCACAGCTGAGACAAGGTTAAGACACAGGGCAAGTGGGCACAGCAAAGACAAAGGGCAGGCTGGCATGGCAGAGACACAGGGCAAGCTGGCACGGCAGAGACACATGGAAGGCTGGCACAGCAGAGACACAGAGAAGGCTGGCACGGCAGAGACACAGGGCAGGCAGGAATGGTAAATGAAGGAACAGGTTGAGACCTGTTCACACAGCAGGTGCAGGTACTGGAAAAGGCAGAATGGAGTGGAGTATGACGGAACAGGTTTAGACCTGTTCACACAGGAGGTGCACAGGTACAGACAGGAAAGAGTGGAGTATGAAGAAACAGGTAGACCTGTTCACACAGGAGGAGAACCGCAAGACTGCGGGGAAGAGCTGGAGAGCAGCAAGAGGTTCTGCAGCAGCAGAACCAGAACCACAAGAGTATGGAGTAGAGGCAGAGTGCCACAAGAGTGCAGAGTACAGGCAGAGCACCACAAGAGTGCAGAGTACAGGCAGAGCGCCGCAAGAGTGCGGAGTACAGGCAGAGCACTGCAAGAAGTTCTGCAGCAGCAGAACCAGAACTAAGCAGAGAGAGGGAACACAAGGAAAGACACAGCAAGGAAAGAAGCCAAAGACAAAGAGACTGACAGACCGAGGTAGGACAGAGTTCAGACAGGGTAACAGTATGAGACAAGGTACAGGCCAAAGGCACAGGGAACAGAGCATACCCAAATACAAAGCACGGCTAGGAGCGACAGCATAGGGACCAGGAAATACTGGGGGCAGACAGAGGGCAGACAGAGAAAACCAAGCAAGGCTAGGAGTAAGACCTCCAGAGAAGGAGATTCACAGAGATAGACCTGGCAGCTCAGTAGCAAGACAATAACTGAGTTTAACACATTGCACAGGCAAGGTTCCAGTGGGTGGAGCTGCCCTAAATACTAGAGGGCTCTTGGTAATTGGACAGGGACAGATTAGATAGGTGCACCCCGACTCCATAAGAACCAAAGAATTCTGTCGCCGCCCCCCTATACACACAGCCAGGAAACTTGCACATAGCAGACAGGAGACAGAGCATGGAGCTGGCAGCAGATAGAAATCACAGCATGGCCTGGAGCAGTGAGAAATTTAGTGAGTGGGGAATCGGAGGCCATGCAGCGATGCCAGCAGGGTTGCTACAGTACCCCCCATTTATGGCCCCTCTTCTTCAAGCCCGCCAGAATAACTTGTAGACGAAGGATAGGAGCACACAGTCAGAGCCATCACAACTTTCCTCGGGTAGGAAGAGGTAGCTGTGACATTAGGGATCTCAGGTTGCCAAGTCTCTTTGTGTCCAGCAAGGTCAGCTTCCCACACTGAAGATATAAGGGCCAGGACTTCTTTCATCTGGCTGACAGAAAGCAGGGACTTGGAAGCTTCTGTTTTGACCTCAACATCAACCTTCTTAGGTTTCACTTGGGTAGCTGCCTTAACAGGTAGAGGAACTGGAGGGTCACAGACGGTCGTGGTCTGGCGTGGCGGTTCCTTCACAGGTTTCGCCCATCTGAAGCGCCTTTTGGATCTAGACAGGGAAAACTTCGCAGGAGCAGCTGGACGAGGCACTTCAAAGACTATGGAAGGCCAGCAGGAAGGCCCTTAGGTTCATGACAATAGGATCCCCTGCTTCCCAGAGGGGACAGATCCATAGTAAAGCATCTCCTGCTAAGTAGGACATGATGTATCCCACCTTGACCCGGTCGGAGGGGAAACAAGCTGCATTCTGCAGGATGTAGCGCAAGCACTTTTCCAGGAACCCTTGGCACTCAATAGGATTCCCATAGAACTTAGGCGGATCTGCTGGGTTATGCTCCTCATAAGCCAGGAGTTGATTGCAGAGAGCCTTAGAGACTATGATTGGTTCAGAAGTCTCAACAAATTTTTCAGGTTGCTCTGCGAGCGGAAGGACATGGGACTCAGTGGGGACCATGGCCTGTGCAAACTGTCACGCTCATGCCCTGACTGGTGGGCGTGAGCCACACTGTGCCACAAACAAGACTTCCCTGGAAGGGGCGTGACTAGGACTGCTACCTTGGTTTTCACTGGAGCCTCTGATGGTGAGGTCAGGCTTGTGCGGCAGGCAGCTGCCAGGTGCCACTCCAGGGTGGTGTATGGTTGTGGCTGCTGATCCCACTTGGGGATACGGTGGCATGGCAGAGACCCTGGCAGGTGAGCACAGGTGAGACACAGGGCAAGCGGGCATGACTGAGACACAGGGCAAGCGGACACGGCAGAGACACAGGGCAGGCTGGCACGGCAGAGACACAGGGCAGGATGGCAGGGCAGATACACAGGGCAGGCTGGCACGGCAGAGACACAGGGGAGGCTGGCACGGCAGAGACACAGGGCAGGCAGGAGTGGTATATGAAGGAACAGATAGAGAACTGTTCACACAGCAGGTGCAGGTACTGGAAAAGGCAGGAAGGAGTGGACTGTTATGAATGGGTCACCGAGGAGGATAGCAGGCCCAGGCTAAGCCGCAGAAAACCAGAGAGGATGGTAACTAAGCGGATTGCAGACCCCTGATCCTATCCACACAACTAGCAGTAGCCGTGGAGCATACCTGGGATGATCCTAGATGCATTGGCACAGCCAGAGAGCTAACTAAACCTAAAGCAAGAAAGGGGAAATCTAAACTGCCCCAGAGCAGACCCCAAAGGAATAGATAGCCCCCAAACATATATTGTCAGTGAGACAAGATGAAAACACAAACGCAGGTAGGAAAATAGACTGACCAAATGATGGGGCCCACAAATGACTAGAAAGGACAGGACAGGAAAGACAATGTCTGCAATCATGCAAAAAACCCTGCAAAAAGTCCAACACGTCAGATGCACAAAAAACACTGAAGTCACACGACTTCGCCCCACTATATCAGCACTCTGGTATATTCTGAAAGCAGAGCAAAAAGAGACCAATATAACAGGGGACAAAACAAACTGGCACAAGCAGTAGCATATGGGCAGTGATTTAGCACAGCCCCAGCCTGAGCTAGCTGACCTGCGCCAAGCAGAGATTGACAAAACCAGATAAAATGCAGACAGAAAAGCAAATGAACCACTTAGCTGAATCATGCAGGGACAGAGCAGGAGACATCAGACCTCTGAAGGCACAGGAAGAAAATCACCAGCAGGGATAGAGGGAGTCGGCTGTCTTAAATCCCAATCTGAAACCCCAGATCTCCAAACGTCATCCTTATTATCAGGTGGCAAGCCTCTGTCAATCAGATCAGCTCCACTACCTCCAGTAACCACCAGAGGGAGCCCAGAAAGAGAACTCGCAACCCCTCTGTCAATCTGACCAGCTCCACTACCTTCTGTAATAACCAGAGGGAGGCCAGAAAGAGAATTGACAACAATGGAGTATGACGAAATAGGTTTGGACCTGTTCACACAGGAGGTGCAGGTATGGGTACAGACAGGAAAGAGTGGAGTATGAAGAAACAGGTAGAGACCAGTTCACACAGGAGGAGATCCGCAAGACTGCGGGGAAGAGCTGGAGAGCAGCAAGAGGTTGTGCAGCAGCAGAACCAGAACCACAAGAGTGCGGAGTAGAGGCAGAGCGCCGTGTTGTGAGTTCATTTTCCCCTTCACCATTGAGGTCTGATGAACTCCCTCTTCTGGTGAAGGAAGGTAGTGAGGCTGATTATCAAGCACCTGGGCAGGATGATGATGACTGGGTGATGGGAATTACTGACTGGATATAAGGCAGCCGACGCCCTTCTGCCTTGCTGGTGATCTCTCTGAGGGATTCTAGGAGACCAGTCTGATACCTGCTCCTCAAAAGCTAAGTTTTCTGTTCTACTTTTTGCATTTGTGTTTTGGTTTTGTTTTGCATTGTTTTCCTTGATTTCTGCCATTCCCTGCTGGGGTGAGCTGAATTCCTTTTTGCTCTGTCTTCAGAAAATACCTGAGTAATGATATAGTCTTTTTGAAGCCTAGCGTCTTCAGGGCTTTTTCCCTATCAGTCTGTTGGCTCTTGTTTTGATAGGGTTTTTGGCGGATTGCAGACACCAGCTTTTCTATCCTGTCCTTTCTAGTTAGCTTGGGCCCCATCATTTGCTCAGCCTATCTTTCCATCTGTGTGAGTGTTTTTTCATCTTGCTTCACCGTCATTATATGTTGGGGGCTGCCTATTGCTTTGGGGTCTGCTCTGGGGCAGTTTAGATTTCCCTTTCTGTCTTTAGGCTATGTAGTTCTCCGGCTGTGATTGAGGGGTCTAGGGCACCGTAGGAACCCCCCGCGGCTAATGCTAGTTGTTGTTGATAGGTTCAGGGGTCTGCAATCCGACAGCTGACAACTTCTCTGGTTTTCTGGACTTAGCTAGTATTTCTGTTTTTGCCTCCTACGGTGACTCATTCATAACAGAATCACCAGCCATACCGCAGATCCTAGGGTACTCAATAGCAGGAAAGATTTGTAAAAAAAAAAAAAAAAGTGTGTATATTTTTTCCTCTATATCTCTGAGGCCGTAGGGGGAATTTTTTTTTCTCTCAATGGAGATAAAGCAATTGTCTGATTGTGTGGAGCAGCTCGCTGCGGAAGTGCGGGGAATTTCCGCCTACCTTGCTCATTCGCATGCTGCTGAACCAAAGATCCCTACTCCTGATGTGTTTTTTGGGGATCGGTCTAAATTTTTGAATTTCAAAAATAATTGTAAATTATTTTTTGCCTTGAAGCCTAACTTGTCAGGGAGCTCCGCGCAGCAGGTTAAAATTGTCATCTCTTTGCTGCGCGGCGATCCCCAGGATTGGGCGTTTTCTCTGAAACTAGATGATCCTATTCTGACTAATGTGAACGCATTTTTTCAAGTCTTGGGGTTGTTGTATGACGAACCTAATGCTATTGATCAGGCTGAAAAGACCCTGTTGGCATTGAGCCAGGGTCGAGATTCTGCAGAATTGTACTGTCAAAAATTCCGAAAGTGGGCAGTCCTTACTACCTGGAATGATAATGCCTTGGCAGCTCTCTTTCGGAAGGGTTTGTCAGAAGCCGTAAAAGATACTATGGTGGGATTTCCTGTTCCCTCTGGTCTTGACGATTCTATGTCATTAGCCATTCAGGTTGATCGGCGTTTACGTGAACGCAGGACTGCACGAGAGGTGTTGCCACCTGTTGAACAAATGTCTGAACCTATGCAATGTGATAGAGTTTTGTCCAGGGAGCAACGTCAGGAGTTCAGAAGGCGTAATAAGCTGTGTTTTTTTTGTGTAGATGCCTCGCATATTATTTCTATCTGTCCTAAACGAGAGAAACGTTTTGCACACACATTTTCTGTGGGTGGTGATCAACCTAAGTTTCTTCTGGCAATTACTCTGATCTGCTCCCTGTCCACATTTTCCGCCAAGGCTTTTGTGGATTCGGGAGCAGCTCTGAACCTGATGGACTTGGATTTTGCTAAACGTTGTGGATTTCCAATGACACCTCTGCGGACGCCTATCCCTTTGAGGGGGATTGATGCTACTCCTTTGGCGAAAAATAAACCTCAGTTTTGGACCCAGGTGGTAATGCGGGTCGACCCAGACCATCAAGAAAATTGCAGATTTTTGGTGTTGCATAATTTGCATGATACCATTGTTCTGGGGTTTCCCTGGTTGCAAATTCATAATCCAGTTTTGGATTGGAAATCTGTGTCTGTGGTGAGTTGGGGTTGTCGGTGTGCCCTTAGTGAGGCTCCGTTTTTTTCCACCTCTTCTCAGTCGCATGATGTTCCTGACTATTTGGCGGATTTTTATGATGTATTTAGTGAGAATAAGTCTGCGTCTTTGCCTCCTCATAGGAGTTATGACTGTGCAATTGAACTGAGCCCGGGGTGTAAATTTCCCAAGGATCGGCTCTTCAATTTATCTGTACCCAAGCACGAGGCTATGCGATCCTATATTAAGGAGGCGTTGGAGAAGGGTCATATTAGACCATCCTCTTCACCCTTAGGTGCCGTTTTTTTTTTCGTGGCCAAAAAGGATGGTTCATTAAGGCCTTGTATTGATTAACGTGCCCTCAACAAAATTACTATTAAATATCAGTATCCGTTACCCCTGATTTCGGATCTATTCTCCAGAGTTAAAGGTGCTTGCTGGTTTACCAAGCTTCTCCTCAGGGGGGCGTAAAATCTTATCCGCATTAAGCATGGGGATGAATGGAAGACGGTGTTTAATACTCCAGAGGGACATTTTGAGTACCTGGTGATGCCTTTTGGGCTCACTAATGCCCCTTCTGTCTTCCAGTGCTTCATGAACGATATTTTCCGAGACTTTGTGGATAAATTTTTGATTAACTATCTGGATGATATTTTGATCTTCTCCAAGGATTGGGATTCGCATGTGGAACATGTTCGGACTGTGTTCCAGATCTTGAGGGAGAATTCCCTGTATGTCAAAGGATCGAAATGCCTTTCTGGGGTACAGAGGATTTCTTTTTTGGGATTTATTTTGTCTCCGTCAACTATTGAAATGGACCCGGCCAAGGTACAGGCCATTTATGATTGGGTTCAGCCCACTTCTTTGAAGGCCCTCCAGAAGTTTTTGGGTTTTGCTAATTTTTATCGGAAATTTATAGCAAAACTTTCTACTATTGCCAAGCCATTGACTGATCTGACTAAGAGGGGTGCTGATGTGCTGAATTGGTCTCCGGAGGCTGTTTCTTCCTTTCAGGAGCTGAAGTGAAGATTCACTTCTGCCCCGGTTTTGCAGCAACCTGATGTCTCACTCCCGTTCCAGGTAGAGGTGGACGCTTCTGAGATTGGTGCAGGAGCTGTTTTGTCCCAATAGAATCCTGTAACATCTAAAATGAATCCCTGTGCTTTCTTTTCCCGAAAGTTCTCTCCATCTGAACGTGACTATGATGTGGGGAATCGGGAACTGTTAGCCATGAAATGGGCATTTGAGGAGTGGAGACATTGGTTGGAGGGAGCTAAACATTAAGTCTTGGTCCTCACTGACCACAAGAATTTGATTTACCTGGAGTCGGCCAAACGCTTGAACCCTAGACAGGCTACGTGGGCCTTGTTTTTTACACGTTTTGATTTTGTGGTCTCTTTTCTTCCTGGCACTAAGAATGTCAAGGCTGACGCTCTCTCTAGGAGCTTCTTTGCTGATTCTCCTGTGGTGACCAAGCCTGCTACCATCTTAGGCGAGGGGGTAGTTCTTTCTGCCATCTCGCCCGATTTGAGACGTGCTCTGGAAGAGTTCCAGGAGGACAAACCTGAGCGTTGTCCCAGTAGAAAGCTGTATGTTCCTGACCAGTCGAAGAAGAGAGTGATGTCTGAAGTTCATTGCTCTGCATTGGCTGGTCATCCAGGTATTTTTGGTACTAGAGATCTGGTGAGTTGGTCTTTTTGGTGGCCCACCTTGTCTCGTGATGTCAGGAAATTTGTGCAGTCCTGTGGGACTTGCTCCCGGTCTAAACCTTGTTCTCGCTCTAGTGGGTTGTTGATGCCTTTGCCGGTTCCCAGGAGGCCATGGACCCATATTTCAATGGATTTCATCTCTGATATGCCTGTCTCTCAGAGAATGACTGTTATTTGGGTGATTTGTGATAGGTTCTCTAAGATGGTTCATCTTGTACCACTCCCTAAGTTGACATCTTCCTCTGAGTTGGTGCCCCTGTTTTTGCAACAGGTGGTTCGCTTGCATGGGATTCCTGAGAACATTGTATATGACAGAGGAGTTCAGTTTGTGTCTAGATTTTGGAGGACTTTCTGTCCCAAGCTGGGAATTCAGTTGTCCTTCTTCTCTGCTTTTCACCCTCAGACCAATGGGCAGACGGAGAGAACAAACCAGACCTTGGAGTCGCATTTGAGATGTTTTATTTCCGCTGATCAGGATGATTGGGTTTCATTTTTGCCCTTGGCCGAATTTGCTTTAAATAATAGAGCTAGTTCTGCCACTTTGATGTCACCTTTTTTTTGTAACTTTGGGTTTCATCCTCGATTTTCTTCAGGGCAGGTGGAGCCTTCTGCCTGCCCAGGTGTTGACACTGTGGTGGAGAGAATGCACCAGATCTGGGACCAAGTGGTGGATAAGTTATCTCTCTCCCAGGAAAAGGCCCAGCGTTTTTTCCACCCGACATAGGACCGTTGGTCCCCAGTTTAAGGTTGGTGATATGGTTTGGTTATCATCAAAAAATATCGCTATGAAGGTGGCTTCTCCTAAGTTTAAGCCTAGATTTATTGGACCTTACAAGATTTTGGAGATTATTAATCCGGTCTCTTTTCGTTTGGCTCTTCCTGTTACATTTAAAATCCATAATGTGTTTCATAAGTCCTTGTTGAAGAGGTTTGTTGAACCTGTAGTTCCTGGGGTGACACCTCCGGACCCTGTATTGGTTGAAGGTAACATGGAATATGAGGTAGAGAAAATACTGGATTCCCGTCTGGCTACACGGAGACTCCAGTATTTGGTAAAGTGGAAGGGTTATGGTCAGGAGGATAATTCCTGGGTCTCTGCCTCTGATATTCATGCCAAAAGATTGGTGCGTGCCTTTCATCTGGCTCACCCTGATCGCCCTGGTGGCGTGGATGAGGGTTCGGTGACCCCTCCTCAAGGGGGAGGTACTGTTGTGAGTTCATTTTCCCCTTCACCATTGAGGTCTGATGAACTCCCTCTTCTGGTGAAGGAAGGTAGTGAGGCTGATTACCAAGCACCTGGGCAGGATGATGATGACTGGGTGACGGGAATTACTGACTGGATATAAGGCAGCCAACGCCCTTCTGCCTTGCTGGTGATCTCTCTGAGGGATTCTAGGAGACCAGTCTGATTCCTGCTCCTCAAAAGCTAAGTTTTCTGTTCTACTTTTTGCATTTGTGTTTTGGTTTTGTTTTGCATTGTTTTCCTTGATTTCTGCCATTCCCTGCTGGGGTGAGCTGAATTCCCTTTTGCTCTGTCTTCAGAAAATACCTGAGTACTGATATAGTCTTTTTGAAGCCTAGCGTCTTCAGGGTTTTTTTCCCTATCAGCTGTTGGCTCTTGTTTTGATAGGGTTTTTGCGGATTACAGACAGCAGCTTTTCTATCCTGTCCTACCTAGTTAGCTTGGGCTCATTTGCTCAGCCTATCTTTCTATCTGTGTGTCTTTTCATCTTGCTTTCCCGTCATTATATGTTGGGGGCTGCCTATTGCTTTGGGGTCTGCTCTGGGGCAGTTTAGATTTCCCTTTCTGTCTTTAGGCTATTTAGTTCTCCGGCTGTGATCGAGGGGTCTAGGGCACCGTAGGAACCCCCTATGGCTACTGCTAGTTGTTGTTGATAGGTTCAGGGGTCTGCAATCCGATAGCTGCCAACTTCTCTGGTTTTCTGGACTTAGCTAGTATTTCTGTTTTTGCCTCCTACGGTGACTCATTCATAACAGCGCCGCAAGAGTGCGGAATACAGGCAGGGCGCCGTAAGAGTGCGGAGTACAGGCAGAGTGCCGTCAGAGTGCGGAGTACAGGCAGAGCGCTGCAAGAGTGTGGAGTACAGGCAGAGCACCGCAAGAAGTTCTGCAGCAGCAGAACCAGAACTAAGCAGAGAGAGGAAACGCAAGGAAAGACACAGCAAGGAAAGAAGCCAAAGACAAGGAGACTAACAGTCCGAAGTAGGACAGAGTTCAGACAGGGTAACAGTATGAGACAAGGTACAGGGCCAAGGACACAGGGAACAGAGTATACACAAATACAAAGCACGGCTAGGAGCGACAGCACAGGGACCAGGAAATACTGCCTCCTGGAGGGCAGGAAAACAGGTACAAGACAAAGCTAGGGCAAATACACAGAGACCAGGATATTCTGCCTCCTGGAAGGCAGACAGAGAGAACCAAGCAAGGCTAGGAGTAAGACCTCCAAAGAAGGAGATACACAGAGCTAGACCTGGCAGCTCAGTAGCAAGATGCTAACTGAGTTTAAAACATTGCACAGGCAAGGTTCCAGTGGGTGGAGCTGCCCTAAATACTAGTGGGCTCTTGGTAATTGGTCAGGGACAGATTAGACAGGTGCACCCTGACTCCATAAGAACCAGAGAATTCTGGCGCTGGCCCCCTATACAAACAGCAAGGAAACATGCACAGAGCAGACAGGAGACCGAGCATGGAGCTGGCAGCGGACAGCGATGCCAGCAGGGTTGTTTCAATTTTGCTAATCTCTCTGGGTATTGTAGTTCCCCCATCCCCTTTATTAATTTTGTTGCCCTCCTTTGTACTCGCTCTAGTTCCATTATATCCTTCCTGATCGCCGGTGCCCAAAACTGTACACAGTACTCCATGTGCGCTCTAACCAGAGATTTGTACAGAGGCAGTATAATGCTCTCATCATGTGTATCCAGACCTCTTTTAATGCACCTCATGTTCCTGTTTGCCTTGGCAGCCGCTGCCTGGCACTGGCTGCTCCAGGTAAGTTTATCATTAACTAGGATCCCTAAGTCCTTCTCCATGTCAGATTTACCCAGTGGTTTCCCGTTCAGTGTGTAATGGTGATATTGATTCCTTCTTCCCATGTGTATAACCTTACATTTATCATTGTTAAACCGCATCTGCCACCTTTCAGCCCAAGTTTCCTACTTTTCCAGATCCATCTGTAGCAGAATAATATCTTCTCTTGTGCTGACTGCTTTATGTGCACACATTGCGGATTAGGCTCAGGAATTTCCTGAATGGATTCAGCATCTCTTGCCAGAAAATACAGGTCAAAATCCGTGCATTTTTTATGCGGCTTTTGTGTGTTTTTTTGTGCGGATTTAGTGTGGATTTGTTGTGGATCGGCATGCGTTTTTACACCTGTGGATTTCTATAATGAAATGAGTGTAAGAACGATGTGGAATCCACACAAAGAATTGACATGCTGCGGAAAATAAACCGCTGCGAATTCCGTGCGGAATTTTCCGCAGCATGTGCTCTGCCATTTTTTTTTCCATTGGTTAAAATTGTTTGGTCTCACACTTGCAGATCTGCAGCGATTTCGCACAGAAAATCTGCTGCGGACCCACAACAAATCCGCAACATGTGCACACAGCCTTACATAGTTTTGCATCATCTGCAAATATCGATATTTTACTGTATAAACCTTCTACCAGATCATTAATAAATATGTTGAAGAGAAGAGGTCCCAACACCGACCCCTGCGGTCCCCACTGGTCACAGCGACCCAGTTAGAGAATATACCATTTATAACCCCCCTCTGCTTTCTATCACTCAGCCAGTTACTTACCCACTTACACACATTTTCCCCCAGACCCAGCATTCTCATTTTGTGTACCAACCTCTTATGTGGCACGGTATCAAACGCTTTGGAAAATTCAAGATCTACTACATCCAATGACTCACCTTGGTCCAGTCTATAGCTTACCTCTTCATAAAAGCTGATTAGATTGGTGTGACAGGAGCGATTCCTCATAAACCCATGCTGATATGGAGTTACACAGTTATTCTCATGGAGATAATCCAGAATAACATCCCTCAGAAACCCTTCACATATCTCACCAACAATAGAGGTTAGACTTACTGGCCTATAATTTCCAGGTCACTTTTAGAGCCTTTTTGAATATTGGTACCACATTTGCTATGCGCCAGTCCTGTGGAAAAGACCCCGTCGCTATAGAGTCTCTAAATATAAGAAATAATGGTTTGTCTATTACATTACTTAGCTCTCTTGGTACTCGTGGGTGTATGCCATCCGGACCCGGAGATTTATCTATTATAATCTTATTTAGCCAGTTTCGCACCTCTTCTTGGGTTAGATTGTTGACCCCTAATATCGGGTTTTCTTTGTCTCTTGGCATTTCATTTTCCTCCGTGAATACCGTGGAGAAGAAGGTGTGTAAATATATTCGCTTTTTCCTCGTCATCTACAACCATACTTTCCTCACAGTTTTGTAAGGGGCCTACACTTTCACTTATGATTCTGTTACTATTGATATAGGTGAAGAGCAGCTTGGGATTAGTGTTACTCTCCTTTGTGCTTCTCTGTCTCCTTTTTGGCAGCTTTAATTAGTTTTTTAGATAAAGTATTTTTCTCCCTATAGTTTTTAGATCTTCAGCGGGGCAGTCCTGCTTTAGTAGTGTCAATGCTTTCTTCTTACTGGTAATTGCCCCTCTTATGTCTTTGTTTAGCCACATTGGGTTTTTCCTATTTCTGGTCCTTTTATTCCCACAAGGTATAAACCGCTTACAGCGCCTATTTAGGATGTTCTTACACATTTCCCATTTATTTTCTGTGTTCTTATTTCTGAGGACATTGTCCCAGTCACCAGATTAAGGGCATCTCTAAGTTGGTCAGACTTTGCCTTCCTAAAGTTCAGTGTTTTTGTGACTCCCTGACAAGTCCCCCTAGCGAAACACAACAGACACTGTACAATATTGTGGTCGCTATTTCCTAGATGCCTGACGACCTCCAGATTTGTTATTCTGTCCGGTCTGTTAGATGTTTTAGGTGTAAAGTGCTGCTCCTCTGGTTGGATTCTGCACCAATTGTGAGAGATAATTATTCTTGGCTATTAGCAGAAACCTGTCGCCTTTATGGGTTTCGCAGGTTTCTGTTTCCCAGTTAATATCCGTGTAGTTAATGTCCCCCATAACAAGGTCCTCATTATGGGTTGCAGCTTCATCTATCTGCCTTAGTAGTAGACTCTCCATGATTTCTGTTATATTTGGGGGGGTGTAACAGACCCCAATGAGAATTATGTTGCTATTTTTACCTCCATGTATTTCGACCCATATGGACTCGACATCCTCATCGCTAATATCCTTTCTTAACAGACTGTACCCCTGTAAGGTAACTGCCCAGTCATAGCTTTCATCTCACCATGTCTCGGTTATTCCCACTATGTCATAGTTCCCTGCAGATGTTTCTGCTTCTAGTTCTTCCATCTTGTTCTCAGGCTTCTGCTGTTTGTGATCATGCAGTTTAGAGGATTTTGTTTTGTTGCAATCTCCTCCCTGTGGATTGTTTTAGAAATTTTCTTACCTCCCTCCCGAGTATGTTGTCTTAGGTCTTCTTTGCTGCACCTCATAGCCTTTGTCAGTATATTTTCTGGCTTTATGTTGGAGTCTAATGTTTTTCTTCCCATCCCCTCTTCTTCTAGTTTAACGCCCTCCTGATGAGTGTAGCGAGTTTTCTGGCAAACGCTGGAGCAGACTTTGAATAGCCTGCGGGAGGAGATGGTGGTCCCAGAAGAAGAGGAGGAAGCAGAGGAGGATGCGGAAGGGATAACATTGTCTCTAAGTCCAAGACTGTAGTCACACAGGCGGGTGCCAAGGGAGGGTGGATTACTGCAATTGAGGGGGGCTGATGATAACAAACTTTTATTGAAGGTGCAAGATCCGAGGAACAAATGGAGGAGGAAGAGGTGATGGGTGAGCAACTGTCGGATGAAGAGGATAATCCTCCCCTCTCTGTTGTTCGTGATTGGCGGAGGTGACGGAGGCTATGTTTTTCTTCCCATCCCCTCTTCTTCTAGTTTAACGCCCTCCTGATGAGTGTAGCGAGTCTTCTGGCAAACGCTGGAGCAGACTTTGAATAGCCTGCGGGAGGAGATGGTGGTCCCAGAAGAAGAGGAGGAAGCAGAGGAGGATGCGGAAGGGATAACATTGTCTCTAAGTTCAAGACTGTCGTCACACAGGCGGGTGCCAAGGGAGGGTGGATTACTGTAATTGAGGGGGGCTGATGATAACAAACTTTTATTGAAGGTGCAAGATCCGAGGAACAAATGGAGGAGGAAGAGGTGATGGGTGAGCAACTGTCGGATGAAGAGGATAATCCTCCCCTCTCTGTTGTTCGTGAGCCTCATTGTTACCCAGCCACCAACACAGCATGGGCTTGGACCTCATGGTAGAGCCCAACATATGAGTGTCTTCTTGCTGCAACATGATCCCCATATAGTTATGATTAGGAATAATGCTGACAACTTTGTTGCCACTTTATTAGATCTATGTTAGACAACCAAATTTTGCCAGATGATTCCCACCCTAGAAAGGGACCCGCGAATGTTGGAGTATCGAAACACGCTTTTATTCAAATTTAAGAGACAGCAGTGAAGCACACAGCTGTAGGCTTATAACCTGCGGCCCGTCAATTCGTCAACGCCAAAACAATAGCAGCAGTAGCAGTGGTGGAAGTTGAAGAAGCAATTTCTGTGAGTTCTTTGACACTTTTTTTTAGACCAGCTCGTGCACCAGGACAACAGAGTCCAAGTCTTACACGTGGTGAACGAATGAAGAGGATGGTGTAGGAGTATCTAGAACTAAATATCAATACCATCAGGTAGGGTTTGGACCCTTTCACATTTTAGTCTTCCAAAATGAATGCGTGGCCTGTGCTCGCCTCACACGCCTTTGAGGTTTTATTGTGCCTGGCAGCCAGTGTTCTCTCAGAACGTGTCTTTAGTGCTGCTGGTGGTGTCCTGATGGGTAAGCGCTGTCCCCTGAAAGTATAGACCGCCTAACTTTCATTGAGATGAACAAGTCAAGTGAGGCCATGCTGGGGCCACAGGCCTTTGAAGGGAGGACAATATGGCTGGGTTGAGGGAACCCATAGGGAGCGGAGCATGGTAATAGGGGGTGGTATATTAAGGGTTAAGGGAGTATGAATAATAGCAGGGCTGGGATAGGGCTCTGAGGAGTAGGAGGGGTTGAAAGGGGGAGTTAAGGGGGGTTAATAAAAAAATGGGATGCTTTGTTAGTGGGGCAACGATTTTAGGTGCCCCTTGTACAGTAAAACAAGCTCTCACCCACCCTTCCCTATTATTTGGTATATTAAGGTCATGTACGCATTGGGAATCCGAGTAAGGAGTCTGATCGAGAAATAGTCGTAAGGTTGGGGACAGTTTTGTCTAAGTATTGGCATACTATTGTCGTGGCAGCATGGCGTGGGAGGGGTGGTCCTTGAAATTGGTGGTGCCAGTAAATGGTGGCTCGGAGGGGGGGATCTTAAGAGGTCCTGGACTCCCCCTTGGGGTGGACTATGTGGATGGGAAAGTGATGGTCACAAGGAAAGGATAAAATGGGACCCGTGGTTATTAGTGGCGGATACTGGCTAGTCGAGTCTATTTGGTGTCTCTGAACTGGTGTTTAGCGGCTAGAGGCAGGACTCGGCCTGGGGCCAAGCTTGAGCATTGATCTGAGGCTGACATAATTTGGGGCTTTGAGGACTGTCACCCCTTTGTGCAAAATTGTTTAAATGTTATGTTAAATGTTAATAAAAGGCTGCTGGCCAATTTATCCAAAGTAGAAGTGTGATGAGTCGTTATTTTATGGGTTATGGAATTGGAGTCCATGGGGTTGAATTGGTAAGGGAGGTTTTGAAATGGGGTGAAGCTCACGGGAATCACGAATACCCAATTGTCATGGATCTCCAACAACTTTTGCACCCCAATCGCAGACTGTACCAACTAGTTGATATTGCATTTTTTAGTGTGATGCATTAATATCACGTAACTGCACTCTGTGATAGCTTTAGTGTGGCTTCTGTGCCTGCTGTGGCTGCTGCTGATGTTGTTAACACAAATTTGTGGAAATGTGAACAGTCCTGGTTGGTCTACATCTGCTGGGTTAGCTGTAATGGAAGACGTGTTGGTCCCAATTATACTATTTCTATTCTCGTGACAGGCCCTCATTTTTTTAAATGTGAACACTCCTGTTTGGTCCATCTGCTGGATTGGGTGTAGTGGAAGAACTGTCGGTCCCTTTTATACTATTTCTACTGTGAAATTGATGCCACTTTGGTGGTGTCTGCCAATAATTTTTGGAAACATGAACATTCCTGGTTGGGTGCCCATCTCCTGGATTTGGTGAAGAGAAAGAACTGCTGGTCCCTATTAGACTATTTCTACTGTGGTGAAATTGATGCCACTTCTGTGGAGTAAGGCCCTCATTTCTTTAAGTGTGAACACTCCTGGTTGAGTGTCCATCTGATGGATTGGGTTTAGTGGAAGACCTGTAGGTCCCTATTATACTATTTCTACTGTCTGCCACTAATTTTTGGAAATGTGAACACTCCTGGTTGGGTCTCCTTCATGCGTGTTTCCTGTAGGATTAGGCCTCCGAGACTGTCAAGCCTCCACCGTCTTGGACTCAACTACCCGTTTTACTATCCTTAGATTTTTCTGACAATGTTAGTCTACAAAACTGATATTTGTGCCACGTGAGTGTGGCTCAGCATGAAAGCAGGTAGAGGTTTTGCATGTGGTATCAGGGCTCTCAGCAAATGGGACCTACACCGATCCCTCACCCACCTCGTCTTACTGTTACATTCATTGGAAAGCTGTAAATGCTGTCCCAGACCCCGATACCTCATGCCTGGCTGATTGCTGCAGTTCCATGCTGCAAATTGTACTGTGGGTGAATTGAGGCCACTTTCCTGGTGTCTGTCCCTCATTTTTTATATTTTTGTAGCACTTGGTGCCCTTCTAAGGTGATGTGCATGTGTTTGTTTTTGCCTCCCATTGACGTGAATGGCATTCGTTTATGTTCTGTGAATATTCGACAAATTAGTCAGAGAATATTGCAAATTCGGCGAACGTAATCCAAACCGAACATTGAAATATTCGCTCATCTCTAAACACGACCAGCTGCAGAGAGCCATCACACTACCATGAGTACCATAAGGTGACCAATGCACCACCATCAGCAGAGTCATCACACCTCCATGAGTAGCAGAGGGTGACCATACCACCATCAGCAGAGCCATCACACTACCATGAGTAGCATAAGGTGACCAATACACCACCATCAGCAGAGTCATCACACCTCCATGAGTAGCAGAGGGTGACCATACCACCATCAGCAGAGAGCCATCACACCACCATGAGGAGCAAAGGTTGACCATACCACCACCAGCACTGTTTAGCCTGTGGTCTTCCAGACCTATGGGTGTAGGTTCATCAGATTTCATAGACTCATCTGATAACATAATGTCGAGGACTGAATAGCTTAAAAATTCCTTATAGCTGAAATAGCAGGTTCTCAGGACAGGCATAATTATGTGAGCGATCCTAAATGTGGAGAGAGTGGTGATCATGTACGCTGATCATCAGCAGACGATGTCCTTTGAGGATACTGACAAAACATTGAAAGCGTCAGAGTCCTGCAACCAATTCTCTTGGACCGTTCTGTGCATCACTGTGCTCCTGTAACATCTGACAGATGGAAGATTTGTCAACCAAGAATTAGGTGCAAAGACATAAAACTTGCGCACATTGCCAAAAGTCTAGAAAAAGAAGACTAGATTCCTACAAAGATGATGAGATATCTGGCAATATTGAGCAGAAGGTTGTAGAAGCCGATGTGATGAGCAGTGATGTACCTTGTCCTGGCATAGTCCTCCCCAGGGAGTTGTCCAATCCCTCCAGATGTCTCTAGATAGCTGGAAGGAAACAAACGCAGTCTACATTTATTCTCTATCATTTACTTTCTAAACTCTCAGGACACCTCCGCAGTCTCTAGCATCAATGGGATCCATGCAGCCGCATGTTGGCCGCAGGTCACACACGTACTCTGGTGGTGCCCTCGTCCTTGGTGCGTCATTCTCTGCCATACTTCGTTCTCCGCTGATTCACAGGTCCATTCACTTGTGCGGTAGGAAACACCTTGTCACTGTGTCACCATGTAAATTTTCCATGTCCATCTAGTTCAGCCTATTTTTAGTGCAGCTGTTCTGCATTGTTGATCCTGGGGAAGGAAAAAAAACCCACAGAATAGAAGCCAATTTTCTCCATAGGGAAAAAAATTCCTTCCCCCTAAGCTGGGTCACCCATCTACCTATAATATTCTGTTATTCGTAACCTTCTATACTGTTACTCACAAGAAAAGCCTCCATTCCTTTCTTACATTCTGTCACGCTCGCGCCTTGGCTGAATGGCGCGAGCCGGGGGGTTGTGGCCCCACTGTGCCACAAACCAGACTACTCTGGAAGGGCGTAACTACGGCAGCTTCCTTGGTCTTCACTGGAGCCTCTGATGGTGAGGTCAGGCTTGTGCGGCAGGTAGCTGCCGGGTGCCACTCCAGGGTGGTGTCTGGCTGTGGCTGCAGATCCCACTCGGGAACAGGACACCTTGACAGAGGCTATAGACAGGCAGGCAGGTGGATACGACAGGCACGGCTGAGACACAGGGCAGGCGGGCACGGCTTGGAGACACAGGACAGGCGGGCACGGCTTGGAGACACTGGACAGACGGGCACGGCTTGGAGACACCGGACAGGCGGGCACGGCTTGGAGACACCGGACAGGAGGGCACGGCTTGGAGACACCGGACAGATTGGCATGGTATGAAAAGGAGCAGGTAGGGACCTGTTCACACAGCAGGTGTAGGCAGTAGGGAGTGGTGTATGCTGGAACAGGATCTGGACCTGTTCACACAGGAGGTACAGGTATGGATATAGGCAGGAAGGAATGGTGTATGAAGGAACAGATTTGGGCCTGTTCACACAGGAGGTGCAGGTAGACAGAGCCGCAGGTGTGCGGAGCAGGCAGAGCCGCAAGAGTGCGGAGCAGGCAGAGCCGCAAGAGTGCGGAGCAGGCAGAGCCGCAAGAGTGCGGAGCAGGCAGAGCCGCAAGAGTGCGGAGAAGGCAGAGCCGCAAGAGTGCGGAGCAGGCAGAGCCGCAAGAGTGCGGAGCAGGCAGAGCAGCTAGGGAGCTGTGCAGACAGAGTGGCTAGGGAGCCGTGCAGACAGAGCTGCGAGCGTGCAGATGCACAGATAAAGAGGACACAAGGAAAGACACGGCAGGGAACGAACCACAAACAAGGAGACTGACAGACAGAGGTAAGACTGAGTTCAGACAGAGGCACAGGGACAAAGACACAAGGACCAGGATATTCAGCCTCCTGGCAGGCAGACAGGGTACAAAGCAAGACAAGAAGTATTCCTCCAAAGAAGGAGACAGACAGAACAGGGCCTGGCTTCCTCAGCAGCCGAATACTAACTGAGTATAGACATTGCTCAGGCAATGTTTCAGTGGGAGTGGCAAAACTAAATAGTCAAGGGCTCCAGGTGATTGGTCAGGGACAGATTGCCCAGGTGCACCCAGACCGCATAAGAACCAGAGAGTTCAGGCGCCGCCCCCCTATACACACAGTCAGGAAACATGGAGAGCAAGCAGGAAAACAAGAGGCATAGCACATGGAGCTCAGGGCTGGCAACAGACAGATTTCACAGCATGGTTTGAAGGAGAAAGTAAGTTGGTGCGCGGGGGATGGGAGGCCATGCCGTGATGCCAGCAGGGTTGTTACAGTACCCCCCCTTTACGGCCCCTCTTCCTCAAGCCTGCCAGAATGACCTGAAGAAGGAGTATGGGACCACACACAGTCCAGGTTGACACGACATCCTTCACGTAGGGTGGAATATGTGTGCCATCAGGAATCCCAGAGTGCCAAGCTTCTTGGTGCCCGATGGAGTCAGCTTCCAACACCGAAGGTATAAGGACTTGGATCTCTTCCTCCAGAGTGGAAGAAAGCAGGGACCTGGAAGCCTCAGATTTGACCCCTACATCAGCCGGCCAGCTGGAAACCGAAGAGACCTTTACCGAGTCCAACTTCAGCCCGATATCCCAAGAAAATTGGACCTCCTCCTCCAGACGGGTAAAAAATAGAGATGCATAGGCCACTGTTCTCACCTCTTCATCCATCTGCCACATGGAAGTTGGAGGCTTACATACGGGGAGCCACCTCCGCCTGTTACCCGGAACAGACTGGACCACTTCTTTCAAGTAGGCGAACGAGTACTGCTTAATCCTGGGACCTTCACCCACAGACCATAGAGGAGCCGAGGGCATCCACTCAGGATCAATCTTCAGCCCATTATCCTGGGGAAGACTATCAAGTGTCAGGGATGTTCCTGAGGACTGGTCACTGGTATGGTCACTGGAGGTGTACAGAGAGGGCGCCACTGTTTCCTTTTCTTCAGTGACGTCAGTACACCATGGCTTGATAGCCAGCAGATCAGGTGGAGAAGGAGACGATACAGAAGACTGACCTTGCAGTAATGGAACTAGACACCTCTGTTGGCTAGGCAGATCCAAATGTAGCACCACGCTGGGTCTTTGGACCGGAAGGGGCAATAGAGTGCCCAGCTCAAAACGACCGGTGGGCAAGTTGGTCAGCAGGTGGAAGACAAATGTCTCTGTGTATAATGCTCCGATTAGGAGCTGTAGTTGACCCCTCAATGCTGGACTGTTCACAAGTAGGGCTCGGCCATCACCAAACCCCCTGCATGGATTCTGGAGCGGTGGAGCAGGAACCATGCACAGACTTCGTCTGGCTTGTAGCTTGCATATATCTGCACGGCCGAAACTCCCACAAGGCACCGGAACAGTCACAGACTTTAGTAGCGAGGAGGTACTCTCACCAAGGGCAGTCTCTCCTACTGGCCCAAGGTTCTGGAGCTTTGGCTTCACAGGGCTGAGACCATCAGGATGTTCCTTCTCAGGACTGGCCTCTGGCGACAACCTAGCCAGCCCCTTTTTCTTAGACCTCTTGGATCTTGCATGGGGGGCTGCTTTGGCAGGCTGAGGAACAGATGGGTCATGGACGGTCACAGACGGAGAAGATGAATTGGCCACAGGTCTCTTTCGTCCGATCCGTTCCTGGAAGCTAGGAGGGGAAGACTTTTCAGGAGACAATGTACTAGGCTTGTCAAAGGCTTTGCAGAAGGCCACCAGGAAGGCCGGTAAGCTCGAGGTGATGGGATCCCCTGCTTCCCAAAGGGGGTTGAGCCACTGCAACGCATCTCCTGTTAGGTAGGACATTAGTAATCCTACCTTTACCCGATCGCTGGCGAAGTAGGGAGCATGCCATTGAAAATAGCGTAGGCACTGCTCCATAAAGGCACGACACTGCTTGGGGTCCCCATCATATCTTGGCGGGTCCAAGGGAGGTTCAACTTTAGGTATGCCAGCCTCTAGTTGAGCAAACAGTCTATTGGAGACCACAATGGTGGGTGGAGCAGTGAAGGATTGGGCTTCAGACCGGGTAAATTTATTTGGTTGCCCATACTGGCAAAAAAGTTCATCTTGCTCCGAGGGCGAAAGGACATGGGACTCAGCGGGGACCATGGCCTGAGCAAACTGTCACGCTCGTGCCTTGGCTGAATGGCGTGAGCCGGGGGGTTGTGGCCCCACTGTGCCACAAACCAGACTACTCTGGAAGGGGCGTAACTACGGCAGCTTCCTTGGTCTTCACTGGAGCCTCTGATGGTGAGGTCAGGCTTGTGCGGCAGGTAGCTGCCGGGTGCCACTCCAGGGTGGTGTCTGGCTGTGGCTGCTGATCCCACTCGGGAACAGGACACCTTGACAGAGGCTATAGACAGGCAGGCAGGTGGATACGACAGGCACGGCTGAGACACAGGGCAGGCGGGCACGGCTTGGAGACACAGGACAGGCGGGCACGGCTTGGAGACACCGGACAGGCGGGCACGGCTTGGAGACACCGGACAGGCGGGCACGGCTTGGAGACACCGGACAGGCGGGCACGGCTTGGAGACACCGGACAGATTGGCGTGGTATGAAAAGGAGCAGGTAGGGACCTGTTCACACAGCAGGTGTAGGCAGTAGGGAGTGGTGTATGCTGGAACAGGATCTGGACCTGTTCACACAGGAGGTACAGGTATGGATCTAGGCAGGAAGGAATGGAATATGAAGGAACAGGTTTGGGCCTGTTCACACAGGAGGTGTAGGCAGGAGGGAGTGGTGTATGCTGGAACAGGATCTGGACCTGTTCACACAGGAGGTACAGGTATGGATATAGGCAGGAAGGAATGGAGTATGAAGGAACAGGTTTGGGCCTGTTCACACAGGAGGTGCAGGTAGACAGAGCCGCAGGAGTGCGGAGCAGGCAGAGCCGCAAGAGTGCGGAGCAGGCAGAGCCGCAAGAGTGCGGAGCAGGCAGAGCCGCAAGAGTGCGGAGCAGGCAGAGCAGCTAGGGAGCTGTGCAGACAGAGTGGCTAGGGAGCCGTGCAGAGAGAGCGGCTAGGGAGCCGTGCAGACAGAGCTGCGAGCGTGCAGATGCACAGATAAAGAGGACACAAGGAAAGACACGGCAGGGAAGGAACCACAAACAAGGAGACTGACAGACAGAGGTAAGACTGAGTTCAGACAGAGGCACAGGGACAAAGACACAAGGACCAGGATATTCAGCCTCCTGGCAGGCAGACAGAGTACGGACAAGGTACAGGGAACAAGACTCAAGGGCCAGGATATTCAGCCTCCCGGCAGGCAGACAGGGTACAAAGCAAGACTAGAGTAATCCTCCAAAGAAGGAGACAGACAGAACAGGGCCTGGCTTCCTCAGCAGCGGAATACTAACTGAGTATAGACATTGCTCAGGCAATGTTTCAGTGGGAGTGGCAAAACTAAATAGTCAAGGGCTCCAGGTGGTTGGTCAGGGACAGATTACCCAGGTGCACCCAGACCGCATAAGAACCAGAGAGTTCAGGCGCCGCCCCCCTATACACACAGTCAGGAAACATGGAGAGCAAGCAGGAAAACAAGAGGCATAGCACATGGAGCTCAGGGCTGGCAACAGACAGATTTCACAGCATGGTTTGAAGGAGAAAGTAAGTTGGTGCGCGGGGGATGGGAGGCCATGCAGTGATGCCAGCAGGGTTGTTACACATTCATTCAGTGAGGTGGCCATCACCACTTCCTCAGGAAGAGAATTCCAGAGCCTCACTGCTCTTACCGTGAAGAACCTTCTTCTATGCTGGTGCAGAAATTGTCTTTCCTCCAAACGAAGAGAATGCCCCCTTGTTCTTGTCACAGTCCTTGGTACAAACAGTTCATTGGAGAGATCTCTGTATTGCCCTCTGATATACTTGTACATATATATTAGGTCTCCCCTAAGTCTTGTCTTTTCTAGAGTAAATAGACCTAATTTTGATAACCTTTCTGGGTATTGTAGTGAACCAACTCCATTTAGCATTTTAGTAGCCCGCCTTTGAACCCTTTCAAGTTCAGTAATGTCTTTCTTGAGCACCGGCGTCCAAAATTGCACACAATCCTCCAAGTGTGGTCTGACGAGTGATTTGTACAGAGGGAGAATTATGTTTTCATCTCGTGTCCCCAGACCTCTTCTAATGCATCCCATGACCCTATTTGCTTTGGTGGCAGCTGCCTGACACTGGGCACTCCAATTTAGCTTCTTATTGACTAAGATGCCTAAGTCTTTTTCCATGTCTGATTTCCCCAGCAGTTTCCCATTTAGTAATTGTAGCATCTGTTTCTCCTTCGCATGTGCAGAACCTTACACTTCTCTGTGTTAAACCTCATTTGCCATTTTTCAGCCCAATTCTCCAACTTACTCAAATCTGTCTGTAGTTGCAAACTGTCCTCCTTTGTGGTAATTACCTTACATAGTTTTGTATCATCTGCAAATACTGATATTTTACTGTGTAAGCCATCCACTAGATCATTAATAAATATATTACATAGTAGGGGGCCCAATACAGAGCCCTGTGGTCCCCCACTAGTAACCCTGGCCCAATCTGAGGATGCCCCATTAATAACCACTCTTTGTTTTCTATCACTAAGCCAGCTACCTACCCATCTACACACATTTTCCCCTAGCCCGAGCTTTCTCCTCTTACTGACCAATCTTTTATGTGGGACAGTGTCACATGCTTTAGAGAAGTCGAGATAAATGACATCCAATGATTCTCCTGGGTCCATTTGAGAGCTTACATCCTCATAGAAGCTGATCAGGTTAGTCTGACAGGAGCGATCCTTCATAAATCCATGTTGATATGGAGTTAAACATTTATTAACATTGAGATATTCCATAATGGTATCCCTTAGAAACCCTTCAAAAATTTTACCTACCACAGATGTTAAGCTTACCGGCCTATAGTTTCCAGGTTCCCTTTTACTCCCCTTTTTGAATATTGGTACCACATTTGCTTGCCGCCAATCAAAAGGAACAGACCCTGTTTCTATAGAGTCTTTAAATATAAGGAATAGAGGCCTGTCTATCACATTACTTAACTCCCTGAATACCCGAGGGTGAATGCCATCAGGGCCTGGTGATTTGTCCATTTTATTCTTACTAAGGCGGTTCTGCACTTCTTCCTGGGTTAGGCAGGTAATACTTAATGGGGAGTTTACATCATCACTCTGCATTTCCCCTGGCAAATCCTTCTCCTGTGTGAACACTGTTGAGAAAAAAGTATTTAATACATTTGCTTTTCCCACATCGCTCTCTATGATTTCACCCTTTTTAAGATTTTTTTTCCCTTTTTTTTAACTTCTTTGAATTAAGATCAAAACTCGTACAAGAAAACAGAGAACGTCAATTGCCTGTTTACTGGAGACATCGCCTTTCAAAGAGCCATGTGTGTGTGTGTTATGGAGTGAGATAGGCCCGAGCATATAGGACTGTAATAAGGGAGTCACTCGTGTGTGTGCAGATACTGGGAGCAGGACACCGGCTGCCATCAATCTTCTCTTTGTACTTTTAGCCACTGGCCCGTTGCAGCTTTGAAGATCAATTTAAGGAGAGATAGGGCCTTCCAGGAGGGGCGAGGAAATCCCTCCTCATTCCAGACCTGGAGAGTACTCTAAGAAATGTAGGAACAAGAGAAGGCCTTAACCCATCACTGACCAGTCTGCAGCACCACCTGTGAGCATAAGGACCAAACACCAAGACCCTCCAGGGAGCTCCAAATCTTCATGGTTGACCAGGGACACATTATCATGGCCTCTCCACCTCTGCACGTGGTTACCTTCCTTTGATCTCACATATTAGTAATAATTTGGTTTGGGAAGGAGGTTAAGATATAGGAGTTCAATATATTACTTGCAGCTCATGTGCCACCCGACACCAGCAGCTCATGAGCCCCCCAACACCAGCAGATCATGTGCCCCCAAGACCAGCAGCAGCTCTGTGCCCCCTGACACCAACAGCTCATGTGCCCCTACGACACCAATAGCTCATGTGCCCCCTGAGACCAGCAGATCTTGTGCCCCCCAAAACCAGCAGCTCTGTGCCCCCTGACACCAACAGCTCATGTGCCCCTCTGACACCATTAGCTCATGTACCCCCCAACACCAGCAGCTCATGTGCTCCCCCAACACCAGCAGCTCATGTGCCCCCTGACACCAGCAGCTCATGTGCCCCCCAACACCAGCAGCTCATGTGCTCCCCCGACACCAGCAGCTCATGTGCCCCCTGACACCAGCAGCTAATGTGCCCCTGACACCAGCAGCTCATGTGCCCCCGACACCAGCAGATCATGTGCCCCCAACACCAGCAGCTCATATGTCCCCCGACACCAGCAGCTCATGTACCCCCCAACACCAGCAGATCATGTGGACCCCCGACACCAGCAGGTCATGTGCCCCCCTCAACACCAGCAGATTATGTGGCCCCCCGACACCAGCAGATCATGTGCCCTAGCAGCAGCTTGTGTGCTCCTCAACACCAGCAGCTCATGTGCCTACCACACCAGCAGTTCATGTACCCCAACACCAGCAGCTCATGTGCCCCCTGACATCAGCAGCTCATGTGCCACAAACAGCATCTCTGTGCCTGACACCAGCAGCTCAAGTGCCCCCCTGACACCAGCAGCTCATGTGCCCCCTGACACCAGCAGCTCATGTGTTCCGACAACAGCAGCTCATATACCCCCCCGATACCAGCATCTAATGTGCCCCCCCGACACCAGCAGCTCTTGTGTTCCCGACACCAGCAGCTAATGTGCCCCCCATCACCAGCAGCTCTTCTGCCTCCCCCAACACCAGCCATGCTAAACTGACAGCTGGGGGCTGCAACCCTCAGCTGTCAGCTTCAGCAATGCTGGTTATCAAGATTAGAGTGGTCCCCACACCTTATTTTTCATTTATTTAAATAAATAATTTTTTAAAAATGACTTGGGGCTCCCCCCTGTTGTGAGTTCATTCTCTGGTTCACCAGTTGGGAGTTCTCTGTTATGAATGAGTCACCGAGGAGGAAAAAACAAAAAGCAAGCTAAGCCCAGAAAACCGGAGAGGTTGGTAACTAGCGGATTGCAGACCCCTGATCCTATCCACAACAACTAGCAGTAGCCGTGGAGCGTGCCTACGGTGGTCCTAGACGCCTCGTCACGGCCGGAGAACTAAATAAGCCTAAAGAAAGAAAGGGAAAATCTAAACTGCCCCAGAGCAGACCCCAAAGCAATAGACAGCCCCCAACATGTATTGTCGGTGAAACAAGATGAAAACACAGACACAGACAGAAAGATAGGCTGAGCAAACGATGGGGCCCTCGCTAACTAGAATGGACAGGAAAGAAAAGCTGCTGTCTGCAATCACGCAAAAAACCCTGCCAAAAAAATGTCCAACACGTCTGATAGAAAAAGGCCCTGAAGTCGCTAGACTTCAAATCACTATATCAGCACTCAGGTATATTCTGAAGACAGAGCAAAAGAGATCAACTGATTAAAGACAAAATGGGGATTCAGCCCAGTCCCAGCCAGGGCTGGCTGAACACAAAAACTAAGTAAACCAGACAAAAACTCATATGAACAATAGCAGAGAAAACTTAGCTTTAGGAAGGCAGGAACCAAACTGGAAACCAGAAGCCACAGTCAGGAAAAATCACCAGCAAGAAACTAGGGAGTCGGCTGCCTTAAATCCAATCAGAAACTCCTGATGTCCAATCGCAGTCCTCTTCCTCAGGTGGCCGGTCTCTGCCATTTAGATCAGCTTCATTACCTCCCTTCACCAACAGAGGGAGTCCAGATAGAGAACTCACTACTCCTCTGTCAGCACAGCCAGCTCCATAACCCTCACCAGAAGCCAGAGGCAAACCCAAAAATGAGCTCACAACAGTTCTCCTTCCAGACTCCCTCTGGTGGTGACAGGAGGTAGTGAGGCTGATTTGATCGGTGGAGATCTGCCACCTGAGAATGGGGATGACGATTGGACCTCAGGAGTCTCAGATTGGATTTAATACAGCCGACACCCTATTCTGTTGCTGGTGATTCCTTCTGGCTTGTCAGCTTTTGGTTTTCAGCTCTGTTCCAGTCATCTAAAGCTAAGTTTTTTCTTCTAATGTTCACACTTGATTTTGTTGGTCTATTCAGTTTTTTGTGTGGTCAGCCAGCCCCGCCTGGGGGCCGTGCTGAATTTCCACTCTTATTTATCTGTATTTGCCAATTTGCTTTTTGTCCCTTACTAGTTTGGCCTCTTCTTGCTCTGTCTCAGAATATTTCAGAGTGCTGATATAGTGGGAGAAGTCTAGTGACTTCAGGGTTAATTTTGCTATCAGAAGTGTTGGACATTATTTTTGTAGGGTTTTTTGCAGGTTGCAGACAGTGTCTTTCCTTTCCTTTCCTTTCTAGCTAGTTTAGGCCCCATCGTTTGCTCAGCCTATTTTCCTGCCTGTGTTTGTGCTTTCATCTTGTTTCACCGTCAATACATGTGTGGGGGCTGTCTTTCCTTTGGGGTCTGCTCTGGGGCAGTTAGTTTTCCCCTTTTCATGCTTTAGGCTTATTTAGTCCTCTGGCCGTGACGAGGCGTCTAGAATCATTGTAGGTACGCTCCACGGCTACTGCTAGTTGTTGTGGTAGGATCAGGGCCCTGCAATCTGCATAGTTACCAACCTCTCTGGTTTTCTGTGACTTAGCTTGTTTTGCTTTTTTCTCCTCGGTGACCCATTCATAACACCCCTCATTATTTGACAACCAGCCAAGCTAAAGCAGATAACTAAGGACTAGTATTCTCATGCTGGTAAGCAGCCATGGATGTTGGCCCCCCAGCCTAAAAATAGCAGCCCGCAGCCACCCAGAAAAGATACATCTTCCCACTTGCCCTGTAGCAGTGGAAAGTGGGGTTCATCGTGTTGGGGTTGATGTCACCTATGCAATGTCAGGTGACATCAAGTAATGGAGAGGCGTCGGTCAGACATCTATCCATTACTAATCCTATAGTTGTATGGTATATAAAAACACAACCAGAATAAAGTCCTTTATCAGAAAAAAGCAAAACACTTTTACTTTTTTATTTAAAAATAACAAACACAGTTTTATTCACCTAACGCCTAATTCCACCGAAGCCCTCATTCTCCTGTAATAAAACTAAAATAAAAAACAATAATATCCCTCATCTGTCCGTTGTTCTGTCCCACACAATAATCCATGTCTGTTGGATAAATAGTTTTCAACTGGTAGGAGCAAAAATGTGATCGTCCAGGCTGAGAACCACTGATGAATGAGCTGCTGCGAGCGCAGCCTCAGTAACTAGTGGTGATGTCATCGAGGTTACCACAGGTCACTGAGTCTGCATTCCCATCCAGGACACTGGAGTGCGGTGACCTTGGTGAGGTCCCCTCTAGCATGATGAGAAAAAGTCTCATTATACACTAGTATAATTCACAGCTCATAGTCAGCCACATAGTATAATACACCCCAAATAGTCCTCCATGTAGTATAATGCGCAACCAATAGTCATCCATGTAGTATAATGCACAACCCATAGTCATCCATGTAGTATAATGCACAACCCATAATCATCCATAGAGAAACCAGAGAACAACAGGAATTTTACATAAAATATATAACCTTTATTGCCACATGCAAAAAGATAAAAATGCATAATATAACACATGTGCAGACAATGCATTTTTATCATTTTGTATGTGGCAATAAAGGTTATATATTTTATGTAAAACTCCTGTTGTTCTCTGGTTTCTCTGCTATTTCACAGTGGAGTGATTTAATGCACTTAAAGGGTGTGTGTTCACCAGGTGCTAATTTACTATGAGTCTGGTATATGTTATGCCATAGTCATCCATGCAGTATAAAGGACAGCCCATAGTCATCCAAGTAAAATAATGCACAACCCATATTCATCCATGTACCATAATGCACAGCCCATAGTCCTCCATGTTGCATAATGCACAGCCTATAGACATCCATGTTGTACAATGCACAGCTCATAGTCATCCTTGAAGTATAATGCATAGCCCATAGTCATCCATGTACTATAATGCACAGTCCTTAGTCATCCATGTTACTTAATGCACAGCTCATAGTCATCCATGAAGTATACTGCACACCCATACTCATCTATGCCTCCTTACTGACTGAAATTCCACAATGTCTGTCTGCTATCTCAGCCTTCTTCTCTGCTCGCTTTCTCAAACTGAACATGGACAAAACAGAATTCATCATCTTTCCCCCATCTCACTCTACCCCTCCACCAGACCTATCCATCAATGTCAACGGCTGCTCTCTTTCCCCAGTCCTGTACGCTCGGTGCCTTGGGGTGATCCTCGACTCTGCGCTCTCTTTCAAACCACATATCCAAGCCCTCGCCTCCTCCTGCCGCCTCAAACTCAAAAATATTTCCCGGATCCGCTCATTCCTCAACCACGAAACCACAAAAACACTAGTGCATGCTCTTATCATCTCCCGCCTCGACTACTGCAACCTCCTACTCTCTGGCCTCCCCTCTAGCACTCTGGCACCACTCCAGTCCATCCTACACTCTGCTGCCCGACTAATCCCCCAGCCTCCCCCCTATGCCAGGCCCTTTACTGGCTTCCTGTCACCCAGAGGTTCCAATTCAAAACCCTAACCATGACATACAAAGCCATCCACAACCTGTCTCCTCCATACATCTGTGACATGGTCTCCAGGTACCCGCACAAAACCTTCGATCCTCTCAAGATCTCCTTCTCTACTCTCCCCTTATCTCTTCCTCCCACAACCGCATACAAGACTTCTCCCGTGCTTCCCTCATACTCTGGAACTCCCTGCCGCAACACATCAGACTCTCACCATCAACGGAAACTTTCAAGAAGAACCTGAAGACCCACCTGTTCCGACAAGCCTACAGCCTGCAATGATCCTCGGTCTACTGAACCACAGCACGACCTGCTCTACCCTCTCCTACTGTATCCTCACCCATCCCTGTAGACTGTAAGCCCTCGCGGGCAGGGTCCTCTCTCCTTATGTACTTGTGTGTCCCTTGTCTTACACATGTTTACTATACTTGTCTATATTTCCCCTTTTCACATGTAAAGCGCCATGGAATAAATGGCACTATATACATGCATAATAATAATAATAATGTAGGATAATGCGCGGCCCATAGTCATCCATCTATATATATATAAATGAGTGTATGTTTGTGTATATGTGTGTATCAAGCCACTCCCACTCCACATAGCCCCGCCCATGCCACATAGCCACACTCACTCCACACGCAAAGTCCCGCAAAATATCTAATATATATGTGATGTACAATGTCTACAAGATATGATGTTTTCGGTTGGAACGTTCTAGAAAAAATCCGGCATTCTATGACATTGTAAACTGCCAGCCGGGCAGTGGGGCTGCAGCCCCCTCTCCTCCCCTTCTCTGAGTTACATGGCACACTGTAAGCTAGTAGTTTCCCTTCCCCCAAGTGTTATAAACCAGGACACTTCCTGTCACACCATTTGGCTTCTCTCAGCCTCAGCTGAAAGAGAAAAAAAGTGCGGGAAAAAACTCTTTGTCTGAAATCAGGAGTTAGAAGTAAACCTTTAAGAGCCTGCCCTGCGAAAACCATACAAAGTAGAGACATGAAAATCATCTTTTGGTAATCTGAGCGGTCCCAGCTCCGCTACAGTGTCACTTCCGAAGTTCTAACATGTCCAGACCCTGAGATATGATTTGCTCCCAAATGGACGGTCATATCGCATAGATGTTTGATGTTTTCTTGATGGGCTCATTATGCTGGGAAACATGATACCACTGATGAGTCCATACCAGCTTCTCCCATGAAGTTATAGCTAATCTAAGTTTTGTAGCCAAATTATAACTTGGATGAGAGAGGTGGGATTAACCCAGAATGCACCTCTCCGTGATGTCACATCGCAGAGTCTATAGGGCATTCCCTCGGCAAAACCAGCAGAGAGAGCAGTTGCAGTCCGTGCTGACAAGAACTCCAGATGAGCGGAGATGTGTGGCTCCGCCTTCTCTCTCTGCCGCATGGTTTTGCCTAAAGAGCCATGAACAACCGTGAGTGTACTTTCTATGTTCATCCATCTTTTATTTTATATTTGTAACTGTACATAATTAATGTCTCAACGTTATAGCAACTTTTATCTGTATAATCACTGTCCTCTTTCGGAAAATAAATGATAGTTATTTAGTTCTGTCTCCATGCTCTAAGAATCGAACTATACGCCTTTGTTAGATAATCGCTACTAATTTGTCGGGTTGGCTTCGAACCCCTCCCTTGAGTCTATAACTTAAGCGGAGAAACCAGGAGCTGGTGGCAGCGCGTTGTGTACGGTGATTGCGGCTTGCTGGCAGTACAGAAGGGTCTTATATTGCTGAATGAGGGGCTGCGGCCACAGCATTGATAATTCCCTTACTGCAGAAGCCTAATTGCCGGTTCACAACAGGCAGCCCGTCCGGCGACTAATTATCCTAGGTGCAGTTCCCTGACTGACCTGAGGGTAAGGGGGCGCCGGAGAGCTGCGAGTTCCAAAGTGGAACTGAGATTTATGTACATAAATCCCCGCAGTACTTAGAAGATTGATAGCTGTGGTGGGGCACTCAAAATACCCCCTGCGTCAAATTGTAGAGCGAGATTAGCTTGTTGGATATTTTTGTCACATGGTGCCAGTGGTGGGATAACTAAGATAAGCCCCCACTGCGCCTGTGATAGCCGTGTGCTGGCAGTGTGTCCCGTCCCTCCGTCCGCTGATACACCCATGTCAGTGGTGGGATTGTGACATAGTGGTGACACAGGGTCCGCTGTCCGTCGCGTTTTGGTGGCAGCGGGACCCCCGTTAGTCGCCTGTAAGTGGCGAACGGCGGTGGGCTGTTTGTCACATATTGGTGGCAGAGCGGTGGGATAATCCTAGAGCATTAGTGATTTGGTTTGAGCAATCATCCCTCTCACTAAAAACCTGCACGGTTCCTGTGAGAATCCTGCATCATAGGTTTTGGAGAACAGACTCAGTGGTTATTAGTCCTGAGACATTAGTGTGTACTTGCAAGTATCCCCTCCCTTTCTCTCCGTTTTTCTTTTTCTATCTTTTATTTGGCAACCATGGCGGCAAAAGGAGAACACTGGTACAGACAGCAGAAAAAGGACAATCTTGCTGCAGTATGCATGTACCGAGGCATTGAAGCCACAAACAAGACCAAAGACCAACTGATCTCGGCTCTGGTGCAGCTGGACAACGACCAGAATCCAGCGGGCGCAGAAGTTGACCCTAGTGACAATGGGGCTGCAGCAGAGGCTCCACTCCTGAGCGCTGGCCCCACATTCAACCAGAGCACGCTGGACCCCTACCTGCAAGCGGTCCTGGACGCATTCCCCGCCGAAGACAGTGAGCAGCAGGTGAGGCTGATCCAGCAATATCGGCAGGAGGCCCAAGCCGAACGTGAGCGCCAAGCTGAGGCTGAGAGGGCCGAGCGTCAAGCCCAGGCTGAGAGAGCTGAGCACCAAGCAGAAGCTCAGAGGGCCCATGAGCTGGAGATGGTCCGACAAGGGGGGCATGCCCCCACAGCCCGAAGCGGTGAACCCAGCAGCGTCCAGGCTCCTAAACCCCAGCCAGAGCATTTTCCCGTGATGGAAAAGGACGGGGACTTGGACACGTTTCTGCGATCCTTTGAGAAAGCCTGCAGACAGTACCGACTGCCCGAAGACCAATGGGCCAGGTACTTGACCCCAGGGCTAAAGGGCAAAGCTCTGGAGGCATTTGCTTCGCTTCCGCAAGTGCATGATGATGATTATCGCTCCATAAAGGAGGCGCTGATCGCCAAATATCGGCTGACACCTGAGGTATGCCGAAAGAAGTTCCGGCACCTCCAACTGGCCCACATGATAGCTACAGTGATGTGGTGCAAGGACTCAGGACCCACTTTGACCAGTGGATCCATGGACTGTCCGTTGAATCCTTCGAGCAGCTACGGGACCTGATGATCAAACACCAGTTCCTGCATCTCTGCCCAGCTGAGGTCCGACAGTTCATCCTGGACCGCGAACCAACGAATGCGGACAAAGCGGCGCAGATCGCCGGCAACTACGAGGCAACCGGAAGCCAGAGACACGGAGGCCAGTCACCACCACCTGGAGAGGGGGTAAGCCTGCAACCAACCCCAGTGACCCAGCTAGCCATCCCTCTGGAGGCCAGGTCCCTGTTGCCAACAGCAGGCCGGCTCCTGACAGTCGCCTGTGTTTCACCTGCAATCGGACTGGTCACTTCCGTCACGCCTGTCCGGAAAAGCCGAAGAGTCCCCCAGCCAAGGCCCCCGGGCCCAACGCCTCTGTTCTTTTGGTGGGAGGTGTGGTTGGGAGGGCTGACGACAACGTTCAACCTGTTCAGGTGGGGGCCCGTCTTGCTACAGGCCTCAAGGACACCGGGGCTGAACGAACCCTCATCCGTCCTGGACTGGCGGCCCCTGAAGTTTGTCGAGGGGAAAACCCTGACTGTCACCGGGATTGGAGGCACCCATTGTCCCTTGCCAGTGGCCTGGGTTTATATTGATTGGGGTGCTGGGAGCGGGTTGAGGGAGGTGGGTGTGTCAGAAAACTTGCCCACTGACGTTTTATTGGGGACTGAGTTGGGGCGGATGGTTGCATACTACGTCCCTGACAACCTTCCCCAATCTGATAATAAGGGTAACGTTAACCCTGATGTTGATTATGGGAAACTGAATGTGTTACCTGCTAATGCCTTGATGAGTAACGATGCAACTAACAACCATTCTTTCCCCAGGTATGATGCTGATGTGAATGTACCAAAGCAATCTGATAACCATTCTTTTCCTAGGAAGGATGATAATGATTATGTATCTGTGCCGACTGAACCTGTTAACCCTTTCTTTGAAATGGTAGATGTGTCCACAGGTACCGAGGTGCTCAGCCCCGTCACTCTGCGGAGTGAGATGGCTGAGGAACCCCTGGAAGGAGCAAGCAACGGTGCTCAAGGAGGAGGTGCATGGGGACCATGAGGAAGGTAATGCCATGCAACTGACCAGTGCCTCCGAGGAAGGTAACTGGCCCATAAGTAGCACTGCTCCTGAAGTGTTGGGGTGGATGGGGAGGTAGAGCCCAGGGCAGCACCGGCTGGTGGGTCTGTAGAAATCCCCAGGGTGGCAGCATACATAGCAGCTGTCACACGCAGTCAGAGTGCCCAGATCGCAGGTAGCGCACTGTCTTCTGGACCCTCTTCTGCTACAGGAGAGACTGAACCAGAGGTGAACCCAGAGCCGGTTCCAGAGGGTCCCAGTAAGGAAGGTACCCTGACGTCACTTCTGGCAGCCTCCAGCAAGGAGTTCCAGGCTGCTCTGCCCTCAGATGAGAGTCTGGAGAAATTGAGAGGTCTCGCCAAGACGCCCACCTCCAAGTCTGATAAGGAGAAGGTGTTCTGGGAACGAGGAAGGTTGTACCGGGAGACAGTACCCGGAGATCCTAAAAAGGAGTGGTTGAGGGAAATACAGTTGGTCATCCCCTATCAGTCCAGAACTGAGTTGTTGCGGATTGCCCATGAGATTCCACTCACTGGACACTTGGGGATCAGCAAAACAAAGGCACGGCTGTCTCAACACTTCTAATGGCCCAAGATGGGGACAGATGTAACACACTACTGCCACTCCTGTGCCTCCTGTCAAAAAGTGGGTAAGGCGGGGCCTGCTCTTAAGGCTCCCCTTATTCCTTTGCCGGTGATAGAGGAGCCTTTCCAGAGAATCGCGGTGAACATTGTAGGACCGCTGTCCGTCCCCAGAAGCTCCGGAAAGCGATACATTCTCACCGTGGTAGACTACGCTACCCGGTACACAGAGGCAGTAGCTCTGTCTTCAACCAGGGCAGATAAGGTGGCTGACGCACTGGTGACCATCTTTTCAAGAGTAGGATTTCCCAGGGAGATGCTTACCGATCAAGGGCCCCAATTCATGTCTTGCCTAATGGAGGCTCTCTGTGAGAAAATGCAGGTGACGCACCTGGTATCGAGTCCGTATCACCCACAGACTAATGGTTTGTGTGAACGCTTCAATGGTACCCTCAAACAGATGCTCAGCATGCTGGTTGAGACCCACGGGCGCAACTGGGAGCGGTACCTCCCACACCTGCTGTTCGCTTACAGAGAAGTTCCGCAGGCCTCGACCGGGTTCTCCCCCTTCGAGCTCCTGTATGGCAGGCGAATCCAGGGACCCCTTGGGTTGATAAGAGAATCCTGGGAAGATGAGCCAAACCCCACAGAAGTGTCCATCGTGGATTATGTCATGCGCTTCCGTGACAAGCTGCAGACCTTGACGCGGTTGGTGCATGACAACATGATGCAGGCTCAGGCTGACCAGAAGCACTAGTACGACCAGAACGCCCAGGAGCAGACCTACAAGGTGGGTCAAAAGGTGTGGGCGCTGGTCCCTGTACCAACGGATAAGCTTCAGGCAGCCTGGGAAGGCCCGTACGTCGTCCACCAACAGCTCAACCCGGTCACCTACGTGGTCACGCTTGACCATGCTCGGGGTAGGCGCAAGGCCTTTCACGTCAACATGCTGAAGGCGCACTACGAACGTGAAGCTTGCGTCCTACCGGTCTGCAATCTGCCAGAGGACGGGGAGGAAGATCCCCTCCTGGACATGCTGGCCCAAGCCAAAGCTGATGGGTCCATTGAGGACATGGAGATAAGTGGTTTGCTAACCGTATCCCAGCGGTTGCAGTTGATGGCCACCCTTGAACCCTTCCGGGCCGTGTTCACCAACCAACCGGGGAGGACGGAGTTAGCGGTTCATGAGGTGGACACCGGGAATCACGCCCCATTACAGCGAACACCTTATCGGATCTCTGGCACGGTGCAACAAGTCATGCGCCAAGAGATCGATGAGATGTTAAGGCTGGGGGTGATTCAACGGTCAAAAAGCGCGTGGGCTTCACCTGTAGTCCTCGTGCCTAAAAAGGATCGAACCACCCGGTTCTGCATGGACTACAGGGGGCTCAACGCCATCACAACCTCTGATGCCCACCCGATGCCGCGCATCGAGGATCTGCTCGAGCGGTTGGCAAAAGCAAACTACATATCCATCATGGATTTGAGTCAGGGATACTGGCAGATTCCCCTGAGCCCTGAGGCGCAGGAGAAATCCGCCTTTATCACCCCCTTTGGACTGTACGAGTCCACGGTCATGCCCTTCGGCATGAAGAATGCCCCTGCCACTTTCCAGCGGATGGTCAACCACCTGCTTCGGGGACTGGAGGAGTATGCGGTGGCGTACTTAGATGATATTGCCGTCTTCAGTTCCACCTGGGAGGAACACATTCAGCACCTCCAGGAGGTGCTCAAGTGTCTTCACCAGGCAGGCCTGACCATCAAGCCGGGGAAGTGCCAGATAGGCATGCACGAGGTCCACTACCTGGGGCACCGGGCAGGCGGGGGTTTCATGAGTCCGGAGCCAGAAAAGGTGGACGCAATCGTGTCCTGGCCCACCCCCAGGACCAAGAAACAGGTGAAGTCCTTCTTGGGCACTGCTGGGTACTATAGGCGGTTCGTACAGGACTATAGTGCCCTTGCAAAACCCTTGACTGACCTCACTAAGCAGAGGCTACCCCAAACAGTCAACTGGACAGATGACTGTGAGGCGGCTTTCCAAGCTTTGAAAGCAGCCCTGTGCAGCTCTCCAGTGTTGAGAGCAGTCGACAGCAGTCGCCCGTTTCTGGTACAGACCGACGCCAGCGAGTTTGGCCTCGGTGCTGTGCTTAGCCAGGTCGACTCGGGGGACCAAGAGCACCCCGTGTTGTACCTGAGCCGGAAACTTTTACTGAGGGAAGTGGCATACTCGACCATCGAGAAGGAGTGTCTGGCCATGGTGTGGGCACTGCAGCGTTTGCAGCCCTACCTGTACGGGCGCGCCTTCACGGTGGTAACCGACCACAACCCTCTGAGCTGGTTGCACACAGTGTCCGGAACCAATGGAAGGTTGCTCCGCTGGAGCCTTGCCCTTCAACAGTACGACTTTACTGTAAAACACAGGAAGGGCAGTGAAAATGGCAATGCCGATGGGTTGTCCCGCCGGGGCGAACACGCTGAGGTGCGCATGGCCGATTACCGAGAGGTAATGCCTCCTTAGCGCCCTCTTAAGGGGGAAGGTGTGAAGTACAATGTCTACAAGATATGATGTTTTCGGTTTGAACGTTCTAGAAAAAATCCGGCATTCTATGACATTGTAAACTGCCAGCCGGGCAGTGGGGCTGCAGACCCCTCTCCTCCCCTTCTCTGAGTTACATGGCACACTGTAAGCTAGTAGTTTCCCTTCCCCCAAGTGTTATAAACCAGGACACTTCCTGTCACACCATTTGGCTTCTCTCAGCCTCAGCTCAAAGAGAAAAAAAAGTGCGGGAAAAAACTCTTTGTCTGAAATCAGGAGTTAGAAGTAAACCTTTAAGAGCCTGCCCTGCGAAAACCATACAAAGTAGAGACATGAAAATCATCTTTTGGTAATCTGAGCGGTCCCAGCTCCGCTACAGTGTCACTTCCGAAGTTCTAACATGTCCAGACCCTGAGACATGATTTGCTCCCAAATGGACGGTCATATCGCATAGATGTTTGATGTTTTCTTGATGGGCTCATTACGCTGGGAAACATGATACCACTGATGAGTCCATACCAGCTTCTCCCATAAAGTTATAGCTAATCTAAGTTTTGTAGCCAAATTATAACTTGGATGAGAGAGGTGGGATTAACCCAGAATGCACCTCTCTGTGATGTCACATCGCAGAGTCTATAAGGAATTCCCTTGGCAAAACCAGCAGAGAGAGCAGCTGCAGTCCGTGCTGACAAGAACTCCAGGTGAGCGGAGATGTGTGTCTCCGCCTTCTCTCTCCGCCGCATGGTTTTGCCTAAAGAGCCATGAACAACCATCATCCATCTTTTATTATATATTTTTAACTGTACATAATTAATGTCTCAACTTTATAGCAACTTTTATCTGTATAATCACTGTCCTCTTTCAGAAAATAAATGATAGTTATTTAGTTCTGTCTCCATGCTCTAAGAATCGAACTATACGCCTTTGTTAGATAATCGCTACTAATTTGTCGGGTTGGTTTCGAACCCTTGAGTCTATAACTTAAGCGGAGAAACCAGGAGCTGGTGGCAGCGCGTTGTGCATGGTGATTGCGGCTTGCTGGCAGTACAGAAGGGTCTTATATTGCTGAATGAGGGTCTGCGGCCACAGCATTGATAATTCCCTTACTGCAGAAGCCTAATTGCCGGTTCACAACAGGCAGCCCGTCCGGCGACTATTTATCGTAGGTGCAGTTCCCTGACTGACCTGAGGGTAAGGGGGGCGCTGGAGAGCTGCGAGTTCCAAAGTGGAACTGAGAAAGAGGGATGTACATAAATCCCCGCAGTACTTAGAAGATTGATAGCAGTGGTGGGGCATCCAAAATACCCCCTGCGTCAAATTGTACAGTGAGATTAGCTTGTTGGATATTTTTGTCACATGGTGCCAGTGGTGGGATAACTAAGATAAGCCCCCACTGCGCCTGTGATAGCCGTGTGCCGGCATTGTGTTCCGTCCCTCTGTCCGCTGATAAACCCGTGTCAGTGTTGGGATTGTGACATAGTGGTGACAAAGGGTCCGCTGTCCGTTGCGTTTTGGTGGCAGCGGGACCCCCGTTAGTCGCCTGTAAGTGGCGAACGGCGGTGGGCTGTTCGTCACAATATACATATATATAAAAAATATCTAATGTTATATATATATATAATAAATATCTAATATATCTATTTCATAGGCACAACTTCTTGACCATAACAAGTTACACTACTTGTGTTTCCCATAGCATCTAATCACTAAGCATCTTTCATTTCACCAGAGCTGTTTAAAAGATGAAAGCTGAGCTGTGATTGGTTGCTATGATCAACAGTTTTCCTTCTAGACACAATTTATTACCGTGCCGACCCAGACCACCCTCTGACACAGACTGCAAGGGGACCCGGAATCAGGAACTTCTCTTTGTCTGGCATGAAGCATCTAATTAACTAAAAAATTCAAACACAGAATAAAAAAGAAACACAAGACGGATTTCTCCAACGCAGGTATCATTTCAATCGATGTAACAGCGCCAACCAGACCATGTTGACTATGACGGGATGATGTGGGATATTAGGGGTAGTAGTCCGGTGGCTCTGGCTGACGGGATGATGTGGGATTTTAGGGGTAGTAGTCCTGTGGCTCTGGCTGACGGGATGATGTGGGATATTAGGGGTAGTAGTCAGGTGACTCTGGCTGATGGGATGATGTGAGATATTAGGGGTAGTAGTCCGGTGGCTCTGGCTGAAGGGATGATGTGAGATATTAGGGGTAGTAGTCCGGTGGATCTGGCTGACGGGATGATGTGGGATACTAGTGGTAGTAGTCCGGTGGATCTGGCTGATGGGATGATGTGGGATATTAGTGGTAGTAGTCCGGTAGCTCTGGCAGATGGGATGATGTGGGATATAAGGGGTAGTAGTCCGGTGGATCTGGCTGATGGGATGATGTGGGATATTAGGGGTAGTAGTCCGGTGGCTCTGGCTGATGGGATGATATGGGATATTAGTGGCAGTAGTCCGGTGGATCTGGCTGATGGGATGATGTGGGATATTAGGGGTAGTAGTCCGGTGGCTCTGGCTGACGGGATGATGTGGGATATTAGTGGTAGTAGTCCGGTGGCTCTGGCTGATGGGATGATGTGGGATATTAGGGGTAGTAGTCCGGTGGCTCTGGCTGATGGGATGATGTGGGATATTAGTGGTAGTAGTCCGGTGGATCTGGCTGACGGGATGATGTGGGATATTAGGGGTAGTAGTCCGGTGGATCTGGCTGATGGGATGATGTGGGATATTAGGGGTAGTAATCCGGTGGCTCTGGCTGATGGGATGATGTGGGATATTAGTGGTAGTAGTCCGGTGGCTCTGGCTGATGGGATGATGTGGGATATTAGTGGTAGTAGTCCGGTGGATCTGGCTGATGGGATGATGTAGGATACTAGTGGTAGTAGTCCGGTGGCTCTGGCTGATGGGATGATGTGGGATATTAGTGGTAGTAGTCCGGTGGATCTAGCAGATGGGATGATGTGGGATATTAGGGGTAGTAGTCCGGTGGCTCTGGCTGATGGGATGATGTGGGATATTAGTGGTAGTAGTCCGGTGGCTCTGGCTGACGGGATGATGTGGGATATTAGTGGTAGTAGTCCGGTGGATCTGGCTGATGGGATGATGTAGGATACTAGTGGTAGTAGTCCGGTGGCTCTGGCTGATGGGATGATGTGGGATATTAGTGGTAGTAGTCCGGTGGATCTAGCAGATGGGATGATGTGGGATATTAGGGGTAGTAGTCCGGTGGATCTGGCTGACGGGATGATGTGGGATATTAGGGGTAGTAGTCCGGTGGCTCTGTCTGATGGGATGATGTGGGATATTAGGGGTAGTAGTCCGGTGGCTCTGGCTGATGGGATGATGTGGGATATTAGTGGTAGTTGTCCGATGGCTCTGGCTGATGGGATGATGTGGGATATTAGTGGTAGTAGTCCGGTGGATCTGGCTGATGGGATGATGTGGGATATTAGTGGTAGTAGTCCGGTGGCTCTGGCAGATGGGATGATGTGGGATATTAGGGGTAGTAGTCCGGTGGCTCTGGCTGACGGGATGATGTGGGATATTAGTGGTAGTAGTCCGGTGGCTCTGGCTGATGGGATGATGTGGGATATTAGGGGTAGTAGTCCGGTGGATCTGGCTGATGGGATGAAGTGGGATATTAGTGGTAGTAGTCCGGTGGATCTGGCTGATGGGATGATGTGGGATATTAGGGGTAGTAGTCCGGTGGCTCTGGCTGATGGGATGATGTGGGATATTAGTGGTAGTAGTCCGGTGGCTCTGGCTGACGGGATGATGTGGGATATTAGGGGTAGTAGTCCGGTGGCTCTGGCTGACGGGATGATGTGGGATATTAGTGGTAGTAGTCCGGTGGATCTGGCTGATGGGATGATGTAGGATACTAGTGGTAGTAGTCCGGTGGCTCTGGCTGATGGGATGATGTGGGATATTAGGGGTAGTAGTCCGGTGGCTCTGGCTGACGGGATGATGTGGGATATTAGTGGTAGTAGTCCGGTGGCTCTGGCTGATGGGATGATGTGGGATATTAGGGGTAGTAGTCCGGTGGATCTGGCTGATGGGATGAAGTGGGATATTAGTGGTAGTAGTCCGGTGGCTCTGGCTGACGGGATGATGTGGGATATTAGGGGTAGTAGTCCGGTGGATCTGGCTGATGGGATGATGTGGGATATTAGGGGTAGTAGTCCGGTTGCTCTGGCTGACGGGATGATGTGAGATATTAGTGGTAGTAGTCCGGTGGCTCTGGCTGATGGGATGATGTGGGATATTAGTGGTAGTAGTCCGGTGGATCTGGCTGACGGGATGATGTGGGATATTAGGGGTAGTAGTCCGGTGGCTCTGTCTGATGGGATGATGTGGGATATTAGGGGTAGTAGTCCGGTGGCTCTGGCTGACGGGATGATGTGGGATATTAGTGGTAGTAGTCCGGTGGCTCTGGCTGATGGGATGATGTGGGATATTAGGGGTAGTAGTCCGGTGGATCTGGCTGATGGGATGAAGTGGGATATTAGTGGTAGTAGTCCGGTGGCTCTGGCTGACGGGATGATGTGGGATATTAGGGGTAGTAGTCCGGTGGATCTGGCTGATGGGATGATGTGGGATATTAGGGGTAGTAGTCCGGTTGCTCTGGCTGACGGGATGATGTGAGATATTAGTGGTAGTAGTCCGGTGGCTCTGGCTGATGGGATGATGTGGGATATTAGTGGTAGTAGTCCGGTGGATCTGGCTGACGGGATGATGTGGGATATTAGGGGTAGTAGTCCGGTGGCTCTGGCTGATGGGATGATGTGGGATATTAGTGGTAGTAGTCCGGTGGCTCTGGCTGATGGGATGATGTGGGATATTAGGGGTAGTAGTCCGGTGGCTCTGGCTGACGGGATGATGTGGGATATTAGTGGTAGTAGTCCGGTGGCTCTGGCTGATGGGATGATGTGGGATATTAGGGGTAGTAGTCCGGTGGATCTGGCTGATGGGATGAAGTGGGATATTAGTGGTAGTAGTCCGGTGGATCTGGCTGATGGGATGATGTGGCATATTAGGGGTAGTAGTCCGGTGGCTCTGGCTGATGGGATGATGTGGGATATTAGTGGTAGTAGTCCGGTGGCTCTGGCTGATGGGATGATGTGGGATATTAGGGGTAGTAGTCCGGTGGCTCTGGCTGACGGGATGATGTGGGATATTAGTGGTAGTAGTCCGGTGGCTCTGGCTGACGGGATGATGTGGGATATTAGTGGTAGTAGTCCGGTGGCTCTGGCTGACGGGATGATGTGGGATAATAGGGGTAGTAGTCCGGTGGCTCTGGCTGATGGAATGATGTGGGATATTAGGGGTAGTAGTCCGGTGGCTCTGGCTGATGGGATGATGTGGGATATTAGTGGTAGTAGTCCGGTGGATCTGGCTGATGGGATGATGTGGGATATTAGGGGTAGTAGTCCAGTGGCTCTGGCTGACGGGATGATGTGGGATATTAGTGGTAGTAGTCCGGTGGATCTGGCTGATGGGATGATGTAGGATACTAGTGGTAGTAGTCCGGTGGCTCTGGCTGATGGGAAGATGTGGGATATTAGGGGAAGTAGTCCGGTGGCTCTGGCTGATGGGATGATGTGGGATATTAGTGGTAGTAGTCCGGTGGATCTGGCTGATGGGATGATGTGGGATATTAGGGGTAGTAGTCCGGTGGCTCTGGCTGACGGGATGATGTGTGATATTAGTGGTAGTAGTCCGGTGGCTCTGGCTGATGGGATGATGTGGGATATTAGGGGTAGTAGTCCGGTGGTTCTGGCTGATGGGATGATGTGGGATATTAGGGGTAGTAGTCCGGTGGCTCTGGCTGATGGGATGATGTGGGATATTAGGGGTAGTAGTCCGGTGGCTCTGGCTGATGGGATGATGTGGGATATTAGGGGTAGTAGTCCGGTGGCTCTGGCTGACGGGATGATGTGTGATATTAGTGGTAGTAGTCCGGTGGCTCTGGCTGATGGGATGATGTGGGATATTAGGGGTAGTAGTCCGGTGGTTCTGGCTGATGGGATGATGTGGGATATTAGGGGTAGTAGTCCGGTGGCTCTGGCTGATGGGATGATGTGGGATATTAGGGGTAGTAGTCCGGTGGCTCTGGCTGACGGGATGATGTGTGATATTAGTGGTAGTAGTCCGGTGGCTCTGGCTGATGGGATGATGTGGGATATTAGGGGTAGTAGTCCGGTGGTTCTGGCTGATGGGATGATGAGGGATATTAGTGGTAGTAGTCCGGTGGCTCTGGCTGACGGGATGATGTGGGATATTAGTGGTAGTAGTCCGGAGGCTCTGGCTGACGGGATGATGTGGGATATTAGTGGTAGTAGTCCAGTGGATCTGGCTGATGGGATGATGTGGGATATTAGGGGTAGTAGTCCGGTGGCTCTGGCTGACGGGATGATGTGGGATATTAGGGGTAGTAGTCCGGTGGCTCTGGCTGATGGGATGATGTGGGATATTAGGGGTAGTAGTCCGGTGGCTCTGGCTGATGGGATGATGTGGGATATTAGGGGTAGTAGTCCGGTGGATCTGGCTGATGGGATGATGTGGGATATTAGGGGTAGTAGTCCGGTGGCTCTGGCTGACGGGATGATGTGGGATATTAGGGGTAGTAGTCCGGTGGCTCTGGCTGATGGGATGATGTGGGATATTAGGGGTAGTAGTCTGGTGGCTCTGGCTGATGGGATGATGTGGGATATTAGGGGTAGTAGTCCGGTGGCTCTGGCTGATGGGATGATGTGGGATATTAGGGGTAGTAGTCCGGTGGATCTGGCTGATGGGATGATGTGGGATATTAGGGGTAGTAGTCCGGTGGCTCTGGCTGACGGGATGATGTGGGATATTAGGGGTAGTAGTCCGGTGGCTCTGGCTGATGGGATGATGTGGGATATTAGGGGTAGTAGTCTGGTGGCTCTGGCTGATGGGATGATGTGGGATATTAGGGGTAGTAGTCCGGTGGCTCTGGCTGATGGGATGATGTGGGATATTAGGGGTAGTAGTCCGGTGGCTCTGGCTGACGGGATGATGTGGGATATTAGGGGTAGTAGTCTGGTGGCTCTGGCTGACGGGATGATGTGGGATATTAGGGGTAGTAGTCCGGTGGCTCTGGCTGATGGGATGATGTGGGATATTAGGGGTAGTAGTCCGGTGGCTCTGGCTGACGGGATGATGTGGGATATTAGGGGTAGTAGTCTGGTGGCTCTGGCTGACGGGATGATGTGGGATATTAGGGGTAGTAGTCCGGTGGCTCTGGCTGACGGGATGATGTGGGATATTAGGGGTAGTAGTCTGGTGGCTCTGGCTGACGGGATGATGTGGGATATTAGGGGTAGTAGTCTGGTGGCTCTGGCTGACGGGATGATGTGGGATATTAGGGGTAGTAGTCCGGTAGCTCTGGCTGACGGGATGATGTGGGATATTAGGGGTAGTAGTCCGGTGGCTCTGGCTGATGGGATGATGTGGGATATTAGGGGTAGTAGTCCGGTGGCTCTGGCTGACGGGATGATGTGGGATATTAGGGGTAGTAGTCTGGTGGCTCTAGCTGAAGGGATGATATGGGATATTAGTGGTAGTAGTCCGGTGGCTATGGCTGATGGGATGATGTGGGATATTAGGGGTAGTAGTCCGGTGGCTCTGGCTGACGGGATGATGTGGGATGTTAGTGGTAGTAGTCCGGTGGCTCTGGCTGATGGGATGATGTGGGATATTAGGGGTAGTAGTCCGGTGGCTCTGGCTGACGGGATGATGTGGGATATTAGTGGTAGTAGTCCGGTGGCTCTGGCTGACGGGATGATGTGGGATATTAGTGGTAGTAGTCCGGTGGCTCTGGCTGACGGGATGAGGTGGGTTATTAGGGTTAGTAGTCCGGTGGCTCTGGCTGATGGGATGATGCGGGATATTAGGGGTAGTAGTCCGGTGGCTCTGGCTGACGGGATGATGTGGGATATTAGGGGTAGTAGTCCGGTAGCTCTGGCTGACGGGATGATGTGGGATATTAGGGGTAGTAGTCCGGTGGCTCTGGCTGACGGGATGATGTGGGATATTAGGGGTAGTACTCCGGTGGCTCTGGCTGACGGGATGATGTGGGATATTAGGGTTAGTAGTCCGGTAGCTCTGGCTGACGGGATGATGTGGGATATTAGGGGTAGTAGTCCGGTAGCTCTGGCTGACGGGATGATGTGGGATATTAGGGGTAGTAGTCCGGTAGCTCTGGCTGACGGGATGATGTGGGATATTAGGGTTAGTAGTCCGGTGGCTCTGGCTGACGGGATGATGTGGGATATTAGGGTTAGTAGTCCGGTGGCTCTGGCTGAAGGGATGATGTGGGATATTAGGGGTAGTAGTCCGGTGGCTCTGGCTGACGGGATGATGTGGGATATTAGGGGTAGTAGTCCGGTAGCTCTGGCTGAAGGGATGATGTGGGATATTAGGGTTAGTAGTCCGGTGGCTCTGGCTGACGGGATGATGTGGGATATTAGGGGTAGTAGTCCGGTAGCTCTGGCTGACGGGATGATGTGAGATATTAGGGTTAGTAGTCCGGTGGCTCTGGCTGACGGGATGAAGTGGGATATTAAGGGTAGTAGTCCGGTGGATCTGGCTGTCGGGATGATGTGGGATATTAAGGGTAGTAGTCCGGTGGATCTGGCTGTCGGGATGATGTGGGATATTAGGGGTAGTAGTCTGGTGGCTCTGGCTGACGGGATGATGTGGGATATTAGTGGTAGTAGTCCGGTGGCTCTGGCTGATAGGATGATGTGGGATGTTAGTGGTAGTAGTCCGGTGGCTCTGGCTGACGGGATAATGTGGGATATTAGTGCTAGTAGTCCGGTGGCTCTGGCTGACGGGATGATGCGGGATATTAGGGGTAGTAGTCCGGTGGTTCTGGCTGATGGAATGATGTGGGATATTAGGGTTAGTAGTCCGGTAGCTCTGGCTGACGGGATGATGTGGGATATTAGGGTTAGTAGTCCGGTGGCTCTGGCTGATGGGATGATGTGGGATATTAAGGGTAGTAGTCCGGTGGATCTGGCTGTCGGGATGATGTGGGATATTAGGGGTAGTAGTCTGGTGGCTCTGGCTGACGGGATGATGTGGGATATTAGTGGTAGTAGTCCGGTGGCTCTGGCTGATAGGATGATGTGGGATGTTAGTGGTAGTAGTCCGGTGGCTCTGGCTGACGGGATAATGTGGGATATTAGTGCTAGTAGTCCGGTGGCTCTGGCTGACGGGATGATGCGGGATATTAGGGGTAGTAGTCCGGTGGTTCTGGCTGATGGAATGATGTGGGATATTAGTGGTAGTAGTCCGGTGGCTCTGGCTGATGGGATGATGTGGGATATTAGTGGTAGTAGTCCGGTGGCTCTGGCTGATAGGATGATGTGGGATATTAGTGGTAGTAGTCCGGTGGCTCTGGCTGATAGGATGATGTGGGATTTTAGTGGTAGTAGTCTTGTGGCTCTGGCCTATGGGATGATGTGGGATATTAGGGGTAGTAGTCCGGTGGTTCAGGCTGATGGGATGATGTGGGATATTAGTGGTAGTAGTCCGGTGGCTCTGGCTGATGGGATGATGTGGGATATTAGGGGTAGTAGTCCGGTAGCTCTGGCTGATGGGATGATGTGGGATATTAGGGGTAGTAGTCCGGTGGCTCTGGCTGATGGGATGATGTGGGATGTTAGTGGTAGTAGTCTTGTGGCTATGGCCTATGGGATGATGTGGGATATTAGGGGTAGTAGTCCGGTGGTTCAGGCTGATGGGATGATCTGGGATATTAGTGGTAGTAGTCTGGTGGCTCTGGCTGATGGGATGATGTGGGATGTTAGTGGTAGTAGTCCGGTGGCTCTGACTGACAGGATGATGTGGGATATTAGAGGTAGTAGTCCGGTGGCTCTGGCTGACGGGATGATGTGGGATATTAGGGGTAGTAGTCCGGTGGCTCTATCTGACGGGATGATGTGGGATGTTAGTGGTAGTAGTCCGGTGGCTCTGGCTGACGGGATGATGTGCGATATTAGTGGTAGTAGTCCGGTGGCTCTGGCTGACGGGATGATGTGGGATATTAGTGGTAGTAGTCCGGTGGCTCTGGCTGATGGGATGATGTGGGATATTAGTGGTAGTAGTCCGGTGGCTCTGGCTGATAGGATGATGTGGGATATTAGTGGTAGTAGTCTGGTGGCTCTGGCTGATGGGATGATGTGGGATGTTAGTGGTAGTAGTCCGGTGGCTCTGACTGACAGGATGATGTGGGATATTAGAGGTAGTAGTCCGGTGGCTCTGGCTGACGGGATGATGTGGGATATTAGTGGTAGTAGTCCGGTGGCTCTGGCTGATGGGATGATGTGGGATGTTAGTGGTAGTAGTCCGGTGGCTCTGGCTGACGGGATGATGTGCGATATTAGTGGTAGTAGTCCGGTGGCTCTGGCTGACGGGATGATGTGGGATATTAGTGGTAGTAGTCCGGTGGCTCTGGCTGATGGGATGATGTGGGATATTAGTGGTAGTAGTCCGGTGGCTCTGGCTGATAGGATGATGTGGGATATTAGTGGTAGTTGTCTGGTGGCTCTGGCTGACGGGATGATGTGGGATATTAGGGGTAGTAGTCCGGTGGCTCTGGCTGACGGGATGATGTGCGATATTAGTGGTAGTAGTCCGGTGGCTCTGGCTGATGGGATGATGTGGGATATTAGTGGTAGTAGTCCGGTGGCTCTGGCTGACGGGATGATGTGGGATATTACTGGTAGTAGTCCGGTGGCTCTGGCTGATGGGATGATGTGGGATGTTAGTGGTAGTAGTCCGGTGGCTCTGGCTGATGGGATGATGTGGGATATTAATGGTAGTAGTCCGGTGGCTCTGGCTGATAGGATGACGTGGGATATTAGTGGTAGTAGTCTGGTGGCTCTGGCTGACGGGATGATGTGGGATATTACTGGTAGTAGTCCGGTGGCTCTGGCTGATGGGATGATATGGGATGTTAGTGGTAGTAGTCCGGTGGCTCTGGCTGATGGGATGATGTGCGATATTAGTGGTAGTAGTCCGGTGGCTCTGGCTGATGGGATGATGTGCGATATTAGTGGTAGTAGTCTGGTGGCTCTGGCTGATGGGATGATGTGGGATGTTAGTGTTAGTAGTCCGGTGGCTCTGGCTGATAGGATAATGTGGGATATTAGTGGTAGTAGTCCGGGGGCTCTGGCTGACGGGATGATGTGGGATATTAGTGGTAGTAGTCCGGTGGCTCTGGCTGATGGGATGATGTGGGATATTAGTGGTAGTAGTCTGGTGGCTCTGGCCTATGGGATGATGTGGGATATTAGGGGTAGTAGTCCGGTGGTTCTGGCTGATGGGATGATGTGGGATATTAGTGGTAGTAGTCTGGTGGCTCTGGCTGATGGGATGATGTGGGATGTTAGTGGTAGTAGTCTGGTGGCTCTGGCTGATGGGATGATGTGGGATGTTAGTGGTAGTAGTCCGGTGGCTCTGGCTGATGGGATGATGTGGGATGTTAGTGGTAGTAGTCCGGTGGCTCTGGCTGACGGGATAATGTGGGATATTAGTGCTAGTAGTCCGGTGGCTCTGGCTGACGGGATGATGCGGGATATTAGGGGTAGTAGTCCGGTGGTTCTGGCTGATGGAATGATGTGGGATATTAGTGGTAGTAGTCCGGTGGCTCTGGCTGATGGGATGATGTGGGATATTAGTGGTAGTAGTCCGGTGGCTCTGGCTGATAGGATGATGTGGGATATTAGTGGTAGTAGTCCGGTGGCTCTGGCTGATAGGATGATGTGGGATTTTAGTGGTAGTAGTCTTGTGGCTCTGGCTGACGGGATGATGTGGGATATTAGTGGTAGTAGTCCGGTGGCTCTGGCTGATGGGATGATGTGGGATATTAGTGGTAGTAGTCCGGTGGCTCTGGCTGATAGGATGATGTGGGATATTAGTGGTAGTTGTCTGGTGGCTCTGGCTGACGGGATGATGTGGGATATTAGTGGTAGTAGTCCGGTGGCTCTGGCTGACGGGATGATGTGGGATATTAGGGGTAGTAGTCCGGTGGCTCTGGCTGACGGGATGATGTGCGATATTAGTGGTAGTAGTCCGGTGGCTCTGGCTGATAGGATGATGTGGGATATTAGTGGTAGTAGTCCGGTGGCTCTGGCTGACGGGATGATGTGGGATATTAGGGGTAGTAGTCCGGTGGCTCTGGCTGACGGGATGATGTGCGATATTAGTGGTAGTAGTCCGGTGGCTCTGGCTGATGGGATGATGTGGGATATTAGTGGTAGTAGTCCGGTGGCTCTGGCTGACGGGATGATGTGGGATATTACTGGTAGTAGTCCGGTGGCTCTGGCTGATGGGATGATGTGGGATGTTAGTGGTAGTAGTCCGGTGGCTCTGGCTGATGGGATGATGTGGGATATTAATGGTAGTAGTCCGGTGGCTCTGGCTGACGGGATGATGTGGGATATTACTGGTAGTAGTCCGGTGGCTCTGGCTGATGGGATGATGTGGGATATTAGGGGTAGTAGTCCGGTGGCTCTGGCTGATAGGATGACGTGGGATATTAGTGGTAGTAGTCTGGTGGCTCTGGCTGACGGGATGATGTGGGATATTACTGGTAGTAGTCCGGTGGCTCTGGCTGATGGGATGATATGGGATGTTAGTGGTAGTAGTCCGGTGGCTCTGGCTGATGGGATGATGTGCGATATTAGTGGTAGTAGTCTGGTGGCTCTGGCTGACGGGATGATGTGGGATATTACTGGTAGTAGTCCGGTGGCTCTGGCTGATGGGATGATGTGTGATGTTAGTGGTAGTAGTCCGGTGGCTCTGGCTGATGGGATGATGTGCGATATTAGTGGTAGTAGTCCGGTGGCTCTGGCTGATGGGATGATGTGCGATATTAGTGGTAGTAGTCTGGTGGCTCTGGCTGATGGGATGATGTGGGATGTTAGTGTTAGTAGTCCGGTGGCTCTGGCTGATAGGATAATGTGGGATATTAGTGGTAGTAGTCCGGGGGCTCTGGCTGACGGGATGATGTGGGATATTAGTGGTAGTAGTCCGGTGGCTCTGGCTGATGGGATGATGTGGGATATTAGTGGTAGTAGTCTGGTGGCTCTGGCCTATGGGATGATGTGGGATATTAGGGGTAGTAGTCCGGTGGTTCTGGCTGATGGGATGATGTGGGATATTAGTGGTAGTAGTCTGGTGGCTCTGGCTGATGGGATGATGTGGGATGTTAGTGGTAGTAGTCTGGTGGCTCTGGCTGATGGGATGATGTGGGATGTTAGTGGTAGTAGTCCGGTGGCTCTGGCTGATGGGATGATGTGGGATGTTAGTGGTAGTAGTCCGGTGGCTCTGACTGACAGGATGATGTGGGATATTAGAGGTAGTAGTCCGGTGGCTCTGGCTGACGGGATGATATGGGATATTAGAGGTAGTAGTCCGGTGGCTCTGGCTGATTGGATGATGTCGGATATTAGGGTTAGCAGTCCGGTGGCTCTGGCTGATGGGATGATGTGGGATATTAGGGGTAGTAGTCCGGTGGCTCTGGCTGATGGGATGATGTGGGATATTAGGGGTAGTAGTCCGGTGGTTCTGGCTGACGGGATGATGTGGGATATTAGGGGTAGTAGTCGGGTGGCTCTGGCTGATGGGATGATGTGGGATATTAGGGGTAGTAGTCCGGTGGCTCTGACTGACAGGATGATGTGGGATATTAGCGGTAGCAGTCCGGTGGCTCTGGCTGACGGGATGATGTGGGATATTAGGGGTAGTAGTCCGGTAGCTCTGGCTGACGCGATGATGTGGGATATTAGGGGTAGTAGTCCGGTGGCTGTGGCTGATGGAATGATGTGGGATATTAAGGGTAGTAGTCTGGTGGCTCTGGCTGACGGTTGATGTGGGATATTAGTGGTAGTAGTCCGGTGGATCTGGCTGATGGAATGATGTGGGATATTAGTGGTAGTAGTCCGGTGGATCTGGCTGTAGGGATGATGTGGGTTATTAGTGGTAGTAGTCCGTTGGATCTGGCTGATGGGATGATGTGGGATGTTAGTGGTAGTAGTACGGTGGCTCTGGCTGATGGGATGATGTGGGATATTAGTGGTAGCAGTCCGGTGGCTCTGGCTGATGGGATGATGTGGGATATTAGGGGTAATAGTCCGGTGGTTATGGCTGACGGGATGATGCAGGATATTAGGGGTAGTAGTCCGGTGGTTCTGGCTGATGGGATGATGTGGGATATTAGTGGTAGTAGTCCGGTGGCTCTGGCTGATGGAATGATGTGGGATATTAGTGGTAGTAGTCCGGTGGCTCTGGCTGATAGGATGATGTGGGATATTAGTGGTAGTAGTCCGGTGGCTCTGGCTGATGGGATGATGTGGGATATTAGTGGTAGTAGTCTTGTGGCTCTGGCTGATGGGATGATGTGGGATATTAGGGGTAGTAGTCCGGTGGTTCTGGCTGATGGGATGATGTGGGATGTTAGTGGTAGTAGTCTGGTGGCTCTGGCTGATGGGATGATGTGGGATGTTAGTGGTAGTAGTCCGGTGGCTCTGGCTGATGGGATGATGTGGGCTGTTAGTGGTAGTAGTCCGGTGGCTCTGGCTGATGGGATGATGTGGGATAATAATGGTAGTAGTCCGGTGGCTCTGGCTGATGGGATGATGTGGGATATTAGTGGTAGTAGTCCGGTGGCTCTGGCTGATGGGATGATGTGGGATATTAGTGGTAGTAGTCTGGTGGCTCTGGCTGACGGGATGATGTGCAATATTAGTGGTAGTAGTCTGGTGGCTCTGGCTGATGGGATGATGTGGGATATTAGTGGTAGTAGTCTGGTGGCTCTGGCTGACGGGATGATGTGGGATATTAGTGATAGTAGTCCGGTGGCTCTGGCTGACGGGATGATGTGGGATATTAGGGGTAGTAGTCTGGTGGCTCTGGCTGATGGGATGATGTGGGATATTAGTGATAGTAGTCCGGTGGCTCTGGCTGACGGGATGATGTGGGATATTAGGGGTAGTAGTCTGGTGGCTCTGGCTGATGGGATGATGTGGGATATTAGTGATAGTAGTCCGGTGGCTCTGGCTGACGGGATGATGTGGGATATTAGGGGTAGTAGTCCTGTGGCTCTGGCTGATGGGATGATGTGGGATATTAGTGGTAGTAGTCCAGTGGCTCTGGCTGATGGGATGATGTGGGATATTAGTGGTAGTAGTCTGGTGGCTCTGGCTGATGGGATGATGTGGGATATTAGTGATAGTAGTCCGGTGGCTCTGGCTGACGGGATGATGTGGGATATTAGGGGTAGTAGTCCTGTGGCTCTGGCTGATGGGATGATGTGGGATATTAGTGGTAGTAGTCTTGTGGCTCTGGCTGATGGGATGATGTGGGATATTAGTGGTAGTAGTCCGGTGGCTCTGGCTGACGGGATGATGTGGGATATTAGGGGTAGTAGTCTGGTGGCTCTGGCTGATGGGATGATGTGGGATATTAGTGATAGTAGTCCGGTGGCTCTGGCTGACGGGATGATGTGGGATATTAGGGGTAGTAGTCTGGTGGCTCTGGCTGATGGGATGATGTGGGATATTAGTGATAGTAGTCCGGTGGCTCTGGCTGACGGGATGATGTGGGATATTAGGGGTAGTAGTCCTGTGGCTCTGGCTGATGGGATGATGTGGGATATTAGTGGTAGTAGTCCACTGGCTCTGGCTGATGGGATGATGTGGGATATTAGTGGTAGTAGTCTGGTGGCTCTGGCTGATGGGATGATGTGGGATATTAGTGATAGTAGTCCGGTGGCTCTGGCTGACGGGATGATGTGGGATATTAGGGGTAGTAGTCCTGTGGCTCTGGCTGATGGGATGATGTGGGATATTAGTTGTAGTAGTCCAGTGGCTCTGGCTGATGGGATGATGTGGGATATTAGTGGTAGTAGTCTGGTGGCTCTGGCTGATGGGATGATGTGGGATATTAGTGATAGTAGTCCGGTGGCTCTGGCTGACGGGATGATGTGGGATATTAGGGGTAGTATTCCTGTGGCTCTGGCTGATGGGATGATGTGGGATATTAGTGGTAGTAGTCTTGTGGCTCTGGCTGATGGGATGATGTGGGATATTAGTGGTAGTAGTCCGGTTGCTCTGGCTGATGGGATGATGTGGGATATTAGTGGTAGTAGTCCGGTAGCTCTGGCTGATGGGATGATGTGGGATATTAGGGGAAGTAGTCCGGTGGTTCTGGCTGATGGGATGATGTGGGATATTAGTGGTAGTAGTCTGGTGGCTCTGGCTGATGGGATGATGTGGGATATTAGGGGTAGTAGTCTGGTGGCTCTGGCTGACGGGATGATGTGGGATATTAGTGGTAGTAGTCCGGTGGCTCTGGCTGATGGGATGATGTGGGATATTAGTGGTAGTAGTCCGGTGGCTCTGGCTGATGGGATGATGTGGGATATTAGGGGTAGTAGTCCGGTGGCTCTGGCTGATGGGATGATGTGGGATATTAGTGGTAGTAGTCCGGTGGCTCTGGCTGATAGGATGATGTGGGATATTAGTGGTAGTAGTCTGGTGGCTCTGGCTGATGGGATGATGTGGGATATTAGTGGTAGTAGTCTGGTGGCTCTGGCTGACGGGATGATGTGGGATATTAGTGGTAGTAGTCCGGTGGCTCTGGCTGATGGGATGATGTGGGATATTAGTGGTAGTAGTCCGGTGGCTCTGGCTGACGGGATGATGTGGGATATTAGGGGTAGTAGTCCGGTGGCTCTGGCTGATGGGATGATGTGGGATATTAGTGGTAGTAGTCCAGTGGCTCTGGCTGATGGGATGATGTGGGATATTAGTGGTAGTAGTCTGGTGGCTCTGGCTGATGGGATGATGTGGGATATTAGTGATAGTAGTCCGGTGGCTCTGGCTGACGGGATGATGTGGGATATTAGGGGTAGTAGTCCTGTGGCTCTGGCTGATGGGATGATGTGGGATATTAGTGGTTGTAGTCTTGTGGCTCTGGCTGATGGGATGATGTGGGATATTAGTGGTAGTAGTCCGGTGGCTCTGGCTGACGGGATGATGTGGGATATTAGGGGTAGTAGTCTGGTGGCTCTGGCTGATGGGATGATGTGGGATATTAGTGATAGTAGTCCGGTGGCTCTGGCTGACGGGATGATGTGGGATATTAGGGGTAGTAGTCTGGTGGCTCTGGCTGATGGGATGATGTGGGATATTAGTGATAGTAGTCCGGTGGCTCTGGCTGACGGGATGATGTGGGATATTAGGGGTAGTAGTCCTGTGGCTCTGGCTGATGGGATGATGTGGGATATTAGTGGTAGTAGTCCACTGGCTCTGGCTGATGGGATGATGTGGGATATTAGTGGTAGTAGTCTGGTGGCTCTGGCTGATGGGATGATGTGGGATATTAGTGATAGTAGTCCGGTGGCTCTGGCTGACGGGATGATGTGGGATATTAGGGGTAGTAGTCCTGTGGCTCTGGCTGATGGGATGATGTGGGATATTAGTTGTAGTAGTCCAGTGGCTCTGGCTGATGGGATGATGTGGGATATTAGTGGTAGTAGTCTGGTGGCTCTGGCTGATGGGATGATGTGGGATATTAGTGATAGTAGTCCGGTGGCTCTGGCTGACGGGATGATGTGGGATATTAGGGGTAGTAGTCCTGTGGCTCTGGCTGATGGGATGATGTGGGATATTAGTGGTAGTAGTCTTGTGGCTCTGGCTGATGGGATGATGTGGGATATTAGTGGTAGTAGTCCGGTTGCTCTGGCTGATGGGATGATGTGGGATATTAGTGGTAGTAGTCCGGTAGCTCTGGCTGATGGGATGATGTGGGATATTAGGGGAAGTAGTCCGGTGGTTCTGGCTGATGGGATGATGTGGGATATTAGTGGTAGTAGTCTGGTGGCTCTGGCTGATGGGATGATGTGGGATATTAGGGGTAGTAGTCTGGTGGCTCTGGCTGACGGGATGATGTGGGATATTAGTGGTAGTAGTCCGGTGGCTCTGGCTGATGGGATGATGTGGGATATTAGTGGTAGTAGTCCGGTGGCTCTGGCTGATGGGATGATGTGGGATATTAGGGGTAGTAGTCCGGTGGCTCTGGCTGATGGGATGATGTGGGATATTAGTGGTAGTAGTCCGGTGGCTCTGGCTGATAGGATGATGTGGGATATTAGTGGTAGTAGTCTGGTGGCTCTGGCTGATGGGATGATGTGGGATATTAGTGGTAGTAGTCTGGTGGCTCTGGCTGACGGGATGATGTGGGATATTAGTGGTAGTAGTCCGGTGGCTCTGGCTGATGGGATGATGTGGGATATTAGTGGTAGTAGTCCGGTGGCTCTGGCTGATGGGATGATGTGGGATATTAGGGGTAGTAGTCCGGTGGCTCTGGCTGATGGGATGATGTGGGATATTAGTGGTAGTAGTCCGGTGGCTCTGGCTGATGGGATGATGTGGGATGTTAGTGGTAGTAGTCCAGTGGCTCTGGCTGATGGGATGATGTGGGATATTAGTGGTAGTAGTCCGGTGGCTCTGGCTGATGGGATGATGTGGGATATTAGTGGTAGTAGTCCTGTGGCTCTGGCTGATGGGATGATGTGGGATATTAGTGGTAGTAGTCCAGTAGCTCTGGCTGATGGGATGATGTGGGATGTTAGTGGTAGTAGTCCGGTGGCTCTGGCTGATGGGATGATGTGGGATGTTAGTGGTAGTAGTCCGGTGGCCCTGGCTGATAGGATGATGTGGGATGTTAGTGGTAGTAGTCCGGTGGCTCTGGCTGATGGGATGATGTGGGATGTTAGTGGTAGTAGTCCGGTGGCTCTGACTGATAGGATGATGTGGGATGTTAGTGGTAGTAGTCTGGTGGCTCTGGCTGATGGGATGATGTGGGATGTTAGTGGTAGTAGTCCGGTGGCTCTGACTGACAGGATGATGTGGGATATTAGAGGTAGTAGTCCGGTGGCTCTGGCTGACGGGATGATGTGGGATATTAGGGGTAGTAGTCCGGTGGCTCTGGCTGACGGGATGATGTGGGATGTTAGTGGTAGTAGTCCGGTGGCTCTGGCTGATGGGATGATGTGGGATGTTAGTGGTAGTAGTCCGGTGGCTCTGGCTGACGGGATGATGTGCGATATTAGTGGTAGTAGTCCGGTGGCTCTGGCTGATAGGATGATGTGGGATATTAGTGGTAGTAGTCTGGTGGCTCTGGCTGACGGGATGATGTGCGATATTAGTGGTAGTAGTCTGGTGGCTCTGGCTGACGGGATGATGTGGGATATTAGGGGTAGTAGTCCGGTGGCTCTGGCTGACGGGATGATGTGCGATATTAGTGGTAGTAGTCCGGTGGCTCTGGCTGATGGGATGATGTGGGATATTAGTGGTAGTAGTCCGGTGGCTCTGGCTGACGGGATGATGTGCGATATTAGTGGTAGTAGTCCGGTGGCTCTGGCTGACGGGATGATGTGGGATATTACTGGTAGTAGTCCGGTGGCTCTGGCTGATGGGATGATGTGGGATGTTAGTGGTAGTAGTCCGGTGGCTCTGGCTGATGGGATGATGTGGGATATTAATGGTAGTAGTCCGGTGGCTCTGGCTGATAGGATGATGTGGGATATTAGTTGTAGTAGTCTGGTGGCTCTGGCTGATGGGATGATGTGGGATATTAGTGGTAGTAGTCCTGTGGCTCTGGCCTATGGGATGATGTGGGATATTAGGGGTAGTAGTCCGGTGGTTCTGGCTGATGGGATGATGTGGTATATTAGTGGTAGTAGTCTGGTGGCTCTGGCTGATGGGATGATGTGGGATATTAGTGGTAGTAGTCCTGTGGCTCTGGCCTATGGGATGATGTGGGATATTAGGGGGAGTAGTCCGGTAGCTCTGGCTGATGGGATGATGTGGGATATTAGTGGTAGTAGTCTGGTGGCTCTGGCTGATGGGATGATGTGGGATATTAGTGGTAGTAGTCCTGTGGCTCTGGCCTATGGGATGATGTGGGATATTAGGGGTAGTAGTCCGGTGGTTCTGGCTGATGGGATGATGTGGGATATTAGTGGTAGTAGTCCGGTGGCTCTGGCTGATGGGATGATGTGGGATGTTAGTGGTAGTAGTCCGGTGGCTCTGGCTGATGGGATGATGTGGGATGTTAGTGGTAGTAGTCCGGTGGCTCTGACTGACAGGATGATGTGGGATATTAGAGGTAGTAGTCCGGTAGCTCTGGCTGACGGGATGATGTGGGATATTAGGGGTAGTAGTCCGGTGGCTCTGGCTGACGGGATGATGTGGGATATTAGTGGTAGTAGTCCGCTGGCTCTGGCTAATGGAATGATGTGGGATATTAAGGGTAGTAGTCTGGTGGCTCTGGCTGACGGGATGATGTGGGATATTAGGGGTAGTAGTCCGGTGGCTCTGGCTGATGGAATGATGTGGGATATTAGTGGTAGTAGTCCGGTGGATCTGGCTGTAGGGATGATGTGGGATATTAAGGTTAGTATTCTGGTGGCTCTGGCTGACGGGATGATGTGGGTTATTAGTGGTAGTAGTCCGGTGGATCTGGCTGATGGGATGATGTGGGATGTTAGTGGTAGTAGTCCGGTGGCCCTGGCTGATGAGATGATGTGGGATATTAGGGGTAGTAGTCCGGTGGCTCTGGCTGATAGGATGATGTGGGATATTAGTGGTAGTAGTCTGGTGGCTCTGGCTGCCGGGATGATGTGGGATATTAGTGGTAGTAGTCTTGTGGCTCTGGCTGATGGGATGATGTGGGATATTAGGGGTAGTAGTCCGGTGGTTCTGGCTGATGGGATGATGTGGGATGTTAGTGGTAGTAGTCTGGTGGCTCTGGCTGATGGGATGATGTGGGATGTTAGTGGTAGTAGTCCGATGGCTCTGGCTGATGGGATGATGTGGGAAATTAATGGTAGTAGTCCGGTGGCTCTGGCTGATAGGATGATGTGGGATGTTAGTGGTAGTAGTCTGGTGGCTCTGGCTGACGGGATGATGTGGGATATTAATGGTAGTAGTCCGGTGGCTCTGGCTGATAGGATGATGTGGGATGTTAGTGGTAGTAGTCTGGTGGCTCTGGCTGATGGGATGATGTGGGATATTAATGGTAGTAGTCCGGTGGCTCTGGCTGATAGGATGATGTGGGATGTTAGTGGTAGTAGTCTGGTGGCTCTGGCTGATGGGATGATGTGGGATATTAATGGTAGTAGTCCGGTGGCTCTGGCTGATAGGATGATGTGGGATATTAGTGGTAGTAGTCTGGTGGCTCTGGCTGATGGGATGATGTGCGATATTAGTGGTAGTAGTCTGGTGGCTCTGGCTGATGGGATGATGTGGGATATTAGTGGTAGTAGTCTGGTGGCTCTGGCTGATGGGATGATGTGCGATATTAGTGGTAGTAGTCTGGTGGCTTTGGCTGATGGGATGATGTGGGATATTAGTGGTAGTAGTCTGGTGGCTCTGGCTGATGGGATGATGTGCGATATTAGTGGTAGTAGTCCGGTGGCTCTGGTGATGGGATGATGTGCGATGTTAGTGGTAGTAGTCCGGTGGCTCTGGCTGATGGGATGATGTGCGATATTAGTGGTAGTAGTCTGGTGGCTCTGGCTGATGGGATGATGTGCGATATTAGTGGTAGTAGTCTGGTGGCTCTGGCTGACGGGATGATGTGGGATATTACTGGTAGTAGTCCGGTGGCTCTGGCTGATGGGATGATGTGGGATGTTAGTGGTAGTAGTCCGGTGGCTCTGGCTGATGGCATGATGTGAGATATTAGTGGTAGTAGTCTGGTGGCTCTGGCTGATGGGATGATGTGGGATGTTAGTGGTAGTAGTCCGGTGGCTCTGGCTGATGGGATGATGTGCGATATTAGTGGTAGTAGTCTGGTGGCTCTGGCTGATGGGATGATGTGCGATATTAGTGGTAGTAGTCTGGTGGCTCTGGCTGACGGGATGATGTGGGATATTACTGGTAGTAGTCCGGTGGCTCTGGCTGATGGGATGATGTGGGATGTTAGTGGTAGTAGTCCGGTGGCTCTGGCTGATGGGATGATGTGCGATATTAGTGGTAGTAGTCTGGTGGCTCTGGCTGATGGGATGATGTGCGATATTAGTGGTAGTAGTCTGGTGGCTCTGGCTGACGGGATGATGTGGGATATTACTGGTAGTAGTCCGGTGGCTCTGGCTGATGGGATGATGTGGGATGTTAGTGGTAGTAGTCCGGTGGCTCTGGCTGATGGCATGATGTGAGATATTAGTGGTAGTAGTCCGGTGGCTCTGGCTGATGGGATGATGTGGGATATTAGGGGTAGTAGTCCGGTGGCTCTGGCTGATGGGATGATGTGCGATATTAGTGGTAGTAGTCTGGTGGCTCTGGCTGATGGGATGATGTGGGATGTTAGTGGTAGTAGTCCGGTGGCTCTGGCTGATAGGATAATGTGGGATATTAGTGGTAGTAGTCCGGGGGCTCTGGCTGACGGGATGATGTGGGATATTAGTGGTAGTAGTCCGGTGGCTCTGGCCTATGGGATGATGTGGGATATTAGGGGTAGTAGTCCGGTGGTTCTGGCTGATGGGATGATGTGGGATATTAGTGGTAGTAGTCTGGTGGCTCTGGCCTATGGGATGATGTGGGATATTAGGGGTAGTAGTCCGGTGGTTCTGGCTGATGGGATGATGTGGGATATTAGTGGTAGTAGTCTGGTGGCTCTGGCTGATGGGATGATGTGGGATGTTAGTGGTAGTAGTCCGGTGGCTCTGGCTGATGGGATGATGTGGGATGTTAGTGGTAGTAGTCCGGTGGCTCTGACTGACAGGATGATGTGGGATATTAGAGGTAGTAGTCCGGTGGCTCTGGCTGACGGGATGATATGGGATATTAGAGGTAGTAGTCCGGTGGCTCTGGCTGATTGAATGATGTCGGATATTAGGGTTAGCAGTCCGGTGGCTCTGGCTGATGGGATGATGTGGGATATTAGGGGTAGTAGTCCGGTGGCTCTGGCTGATGGGATGATGTGGAATATTAGGGGTAGTAGTCCGGTGGTTCTGGCTGACGGGATGATGTGGGATATTAGGGGTAGCAGTCCGGTGGCTCTGGCTGATGGGATGATGTGGGATATTAGGGGTAGTAGTCCGGTGGCTCTGGCTGATGGGATGATGTGGGATAATAGTGGTAGTAGTCCGGTGGCTCTGACTGACAGGATGATGTGGGATATTAGGGGTAGCAGTCCGGTGGCTTTGGCTGACGGGATGATGTGGGATATTAGGGGTAGTAGTCCGGTAGCTCTGGCTGACGCGATGATGTGGGATATTAGGGGTAGTAGTCCGGTGGCTCTGGCTGATGGAATGATGTGGGATATTAGGGGTAGTAGTCTGGTGGCTCTGGCTGACGGGATGATGTGGGATGTTAGTGGTAATAGTACGGTGGCTCTGGCTGATGGAATGATTTGGGATATTAGTGGTAGCAGTCCGGTGGCTCTGGCTGATGGGATGATGTGGGATATTAGGGGTAATAGTCCGGTGGTTCTGGCTGACGGGATGATGCAGGATATTAGGGGTAGTAGTCCGGTGGTTCTGGCTGATGGGATGATATGGGATATTAGTGGTAGTAGTCCGGTGGCTCTGGCTGATGGAATGATGTGGGATATTAGTGGTAGTAGTCCGGTGGCTCTGGCTGATAGGATGATGTGGGATATTAGTGGTAGTAGTCCTGTGGCTCTGGCTGATGGGATGATGTGGGATATTAGTGGTAGTAGTCTTGTGGCTCTGGCTGATGGGATGATGTGGGATATTAGGGGTAGTAGTCCGGTGGTTCTGGCTGATGGGATGATGTGGGATGTTAGTGGTAGTAGTCTGGTGGCTCTGGCTGATGGGATGATGTGGGATGTTAGTGGTAGTAGTCCGGTGGCTCTGGCTGATGGGATGATGTGGGATGTTAGTGGTAGTAGTCCGGTGGCTCTGGCTGATGGGATGATGTGGGATAATAATGGTAGTAGTCCGGTGGCTCTGGCTGATAGGATGATGTGGGATATTAGTGGTAGTAGTCCGGTGGCTCTGGCTGATGGGATGATGTGGGATATTAGTGGTAGTAGTCAGGTGGCTCTGGCTGATAGGATGATGTGGGATATTAGTGGTAGTAGTCTGGTGGCTCTGGCTGATGGGATGATGTGGGATGTTAGTGGTAGTAGTCCGGTGGCTCTGGCTGATGGGATGATGTGGGATGTTAGTGGTAGTAGTCTGGTGGCTCTGGCTGATGGGATGATGTGGGATATTAGTGGTAGTAGTCTGGTGGCTCTGGCTGATGGGATGATGTGGGATGTTAGTGGTAGTAGTCCGGTGGCTCTGGCTGATGGGATGATGTGGGATGTTAGTGGTAGTAGTCTGGTGGCTCTGACTGACAGGATGATGTGGGATATTAGAGGTAGTAGTCCGGTGGCTCTGGCTGACGGGATGATGTGGGATATTAGAGGTAGTAGTCCGGTGGCTCTGGCTGATTGGATGATGTCGGATATTAGGGTTAGCAGTCCGGTGGCTCTGGCTGATGGGATGATGTGGGATATTAGGGGTAGTAGTCCGGTGGCTCTGTCTGATGGGATGATGTGGAATATTAGGGGTAGTAGTCCGGTGGTTCTGGCTGACGGGATGATGTGGGATATTAGGGGTAGTAGTCGGGTGGCTCTGGCTGATGGGATGATGTGGGATAATAGTGGTAGTAGTCCGGTGGCTCTGACTGACAGGATGATGTGGGATATTAGGGGTAGCAGTCCGGTGGCTCTGGCTGACGGGATGATGTGGGATATTAGGGGTAGTAGTCCGGTAGCTCTGGCTGACGCGATGATGTGGGATATTAGGGGTAATAGTCCGGTGGCTCTGGCTGATGGAATGATGTGGGATATTAAGGGTAGTAGTCTTGTGGCTCTGGCTGACGGGATGATGTGGGATATTAGTGGTAGTAGTCCGGTGGATCTGGCTGTAGGGATGATGTGGGTTATTAGTGGTAGCAGTCCGGTGGCTCTGGCTGATGGGATGATGTGGGATGTTAGTGGTAGTAGTACGGTGGCTCTGGCTGATGGGATGATGTGGGATATTAGTGGTAGCAGTCCGGTGGCTCTGGCTGATGGGATGATGTGGGATATTAGGGGTAATAGTCCGGTGGTTCTGGCTGACGGGATGATGCAGGATATTAGGGGTAGTAGTCCGGTGGTTCTGGCTGATGGGATGATGTGGGATATTAGTGGTAGCAGTCCGGTGGCTCTGGCTGATGGAATGATGTGGGATATTAGTGGTAGTAGTCCTGTGGCTCTGGCTGATGGGATGATGTGGGATATTAGTGGTAGTAGTCTTGTGGCTCTGGCTGATGGGATGATGTGGGATATTAGGGGTAGTAGTCCGGTGGTTCTGGCTGATGGGATGATGTGGGATGTTAGTGGTAGTAGTCTGGTGGCTCTGGCTGATGGGATGATGTGGGATGTTAGTGGTAGTAGTCCGGTGGCTCTGGCTGATGGGATGATGTGGGATAATAATGGTAGTAGTCCGGTGGCTCTGGCTGATAGGATGATGTGGGATATTAGTGGTAGTAGTCCGGTGGCTCTGGCTGATGGGATGATGTGGGATAATAATGGTAGTAGTCCGGTGGCTCTGGCTGATGGGATGATGTGGGATATTAGTGGTAGTAGTCCGGTGGCTCTGGCTGATAGGATGATGTGGGATATTAGTGGTAGTAGTCTGGTGGCTCTGGCTGACGGGATGATGTGCGATATTAGTGGTAGTAGTCTGGTGGCTCTGGCTGATGGGATGATGTGGGATATTAGTGGTAGTAGTCTGGTGGCTCTGGCTGACGGGATGATGTGCGATATTAGTGGTAGTAGTCCGGTGGCTCTGGCTGATGGGATGATGTGGGATATTAGTGGTAGTAGTCCGGTTGCTCTGGCTGATGGGATGATGTGTGATATTAGTGGTAGTAGTCCGGTAGCTCTGGCTGATGGGATGATGTGGGATATTAGTGGTAGTAGTCCTGTGGCTCTGGCTGATGGGATGATGTGGGATATTAGTGGTAGTAGTCTTGTGGCTCTGGCTGATGGGATGATGTGGGATATTAGTGGTAGTAGTCCGGTTGCTCTGGCTGATGGGATGATGTGTGATATTAGTGGTAGTAGTCCGGTAGCTCTGGCTGATGGGATGATGTGGGATATTAGGGGTAGTAGTCCGGTGGCTCTGGCTGATGGAATGATGTGGGATATTAGTGGTAGTAGACCGGTGGCTCTGGCTGATGGAATGATGTGGGATATTAGTGGTAGTAGTCCGGTGACTCTGGCTGATAGGATGATGTGGGATATTAGTGGTAGTAGTCCGGTGGTTCTGGCTGACGGGATGATGCAGGATATTAGGGGTAGTAGTCCGGTGGCTCTGGCTGACGGGATGATGCAGGATATTAGGGGTAGTAGTCCGGTGGTTCTGGCTGATGGGATGATGTGGGATATTAGTGGTAGTAGACCGGTGGCTCTGGCTGATGGAATGATGTGGGATATTAGTGGTAGTAGTCCGGTGGCTCTGGCTGATAGGATGATGTGGGATATTAGTGGTAGTAGTCCTGTGGCTCTGGCTGATGGGATGATGTGGGATATTAGTGGTAGTTGTCCGGTGGCTCTGGCTGATAGGATGATGTGGGATGTTAGTGGTAGTAGTCCGGTGGCTCTGGCTGATAGGATGATGTGGGATATTAGTGGTAGTAGTCCTGTGGCTCTGGCTGATAGGATGATGTGGGATATTAGTGGTAGTAGTCCTGTGGCTCTGGCTGATGGGATGATGTGGGATATTAGTGGTAGTAGTCTTGTGGCTATGGCTGATGGGATGATGTGGGATATTAGGGGTAGTAGTCCGGTGGTTCTGGCTGATGGGATGATGTGGGATATTAGTGGTAGTAGACCGGTGGCTCTGGCTGATGGAATGATGTGGGATATTAGTGGTAGTAGTCCGGTGGCTCTGGCTGATAGGATGATGTGGGATATTAGTGGTAGTAGTCCTGTGGCTCTGGCTGATGGGATGATGTGGGATATTAGTGGTAGTAGTCTTGTGGCTATGGCTGATGGGATGATGTGGGATATTAGGGGTAGTAGTCCGGTGGCTCTGGCTGATAGGATGATGTGGGATATTAGTGGTAGTAGTCCTGTGGCTCTGGCTGATGGGATGATGTGGGATATTAGTGGTAGTAGTCTTGTGGCTCTGGCTGATAGGATGATGTGGGATATTAGGGGTAGTAGTCCGGTGGCTCTGGCTGATAGGATGATGTGGGATATTAGTGGTAGTAGTCCTGTGGCTCTGGCTGATGGGATGATGTGGGATATTAGTGGTAGTAGTCCGGTGGTTCTGGCTGATGGGATGATGTGGGATGTTAGTGGTAGTAGTCCGGTGGTTCTGGCTGATAGGATGATGTGGGATATTAGTGGTAGTAGTCCTGTGGCTCTGGCTGATAGGATGATGTGGGATATTAGTGGTAGTAGTCCTGTGGCTCTGGCTGATGGGATGATGTGGGATATTAGTGGTAGTAGTCTTGTGGCTATGGCTGATGGGATGATGTGGGATATTAGGGGTAGTAGTCCGGTGGTTCTGGCTGATGGGATGATGTGGGATGTTAGTGGTAGTAGTCCGGTGGCTCTGGCTGATGGGATGATGTGGGATGTTAGTGGTAGTAGTCCGGTGGCTCTGGCTGATGGGATGATGTGGGATATTAATGGTAGTAGTCCTGTGGCTCTGGCTGATAGGATGATGTGGGATATTAGGGGTAGTAGTCTGGTGGCTCTGGCTGCCGGGATGATGTGGGATATTAGTGGCAGTAGTCCGGTGGATCTGGCTGACGGGATGATGTGCGATATTAGTGGTAGTAGTCGGGTGGCTCTGGCTGATGGGATGATGTGGGATATTAGTGGCAGTAGTCCGGTGGATCTGGCTGACGGGATGATGTGCGATATTAGTGGTAGTAGTCGGGTGGCTCTGGCTGATGGGATGATGTGGGATATTAGGGGTAGTAGTCCGGTGGCTCTGGCTGATGGGATGATGTGGGATATTAGTGGTAGTAGTCCGGTGGCTCTGGCTGATGGGATGATGTGGGATGTTAGTGGTAGTAGTCCAGTGGCTCTGGTTGATGGGATGATGTGGGATATTAGTGGTAGTAGTCCTGTGGCTCTGGCTGATGGGATGATGTGGGATATTGGTGGTAGTAGTCCAGTGGCTCTGGCTGATAGGATGATGTGGGATGTTAGTGGTAGTAGTCCGGTGGCTCTGGCTGATGGGATGATGTGGGATGTTAGTGGTAGTAGACCGGTGGCTCTGGCTGATAGGAAGATGTGGGATGTTAGTGGTAGTAGTCTGGTGGCTCTGGCTGATGGGATGATGTGGGATGTTAGTGGTAGTAGTCCGGTGGCTCTGGCTGATGGGATGATGTGGGATGTTAGTGGTAGTAGACCGGTGGCTCTGGCTGATAGGAAGATGTGGGATGTTAGTGGTAGTAGTCTGGTGGCTCTGGCTGATGGGATGATGTGGGATGTTAGTGGTAGTAGACCGGTGGCTCTGGCTGATAGGAAGATGTGGGATATTAGTGGTAGTAGTCCTGTGGCTCTGGCTGATGGGATGATGTGGGATATTAGTGGTAGTAGTCCAGTGGCTCTGGCTGATAGGATGATGTGGGATGTTAGTGGTAGTAGTCCGGTGGCTCTGGCTGATAGGATGATGTGGGATGTTAGTGGTAGTAGTCCGGTGGCTCTGGCTGATGGGATGATGTGGGTTGTTAGTGGTAGTAGTCCGGTGGCTCTGGCTGATAGGAAGATGTGGGATGTTAGTGGTAGTAGTCTGGTGGCTCTGGCTGATGGGATGATGTGGGATGTTAGTGGTAGTAGTCCGGTGGCTCTAGCTGATGGGATGATGTGGGATGTTAGTGGTAGTAGTCCGGTGGCTCTAGCTGATGGGATGATGTGGGATGTTAGTGGTAGTAGTCCGGTGGCTCTGGCTGATGGGATGATGTGGGATATTAGATGTAGTAGTCCGGTGGCTCTGGCTGATAGGATGATGTGGGATATTATTGGTAGTAGTCTGGTGGCTCTGGCTGATGGGATGATGTGGGATATTAGTGGTAGTAGTCCGGTGGCTCTGGCTGATGGGATGATGTGGGATGTTAGTGGTAGTAGTCCGGTGGCTCTGGCTGATGGGATGATGTGGGATATTAGTGGTAGTAGTCCGGTGGCTCTGGCTGATGGGATGATGTGGGATATTATTGGTAGTAGTCTGGTGGCTCTGGCTGATGGGATGATGTGGGATATTAGGGGTAGTAGTCCGGTGGATCTGGCTGATGGGATGATGTGGGATATTAGTGGTAGTAGTCCGGTGGCTCTGGCTGATAGGATGATGTGGGATATTATTGGTAGTAGTCTGGTGGCTCTGGCTGATGGGATGATGTGGGATATTAGGGGTAGTAGTCCGGTGGCTCTGGCTGATGGGATGATGTGGGATGTTAGTGGTAGTAGTCCGGTGGCTCTGGCTGATGGGATGATGTGGGATATTAGTGGTAGTAGTCCGGTGGCTCTGGCTGATGGGATGATGTGGGATATTATTGGTAGTAGTCTGGTGGCTCTGGCTGATGGGATGATGTGGGATATTAGGGGTAGTAGTCCGGTGGATCTGGCTGATGGGATGATGTGGGATATTAGTGGTAGTAGTCCGGTGGCTCTGGCTGATAGGATGATGTGGGATATTATTGGTAGTAGTCTGGTGGCTCTGGCTGATGGGATGATGTGGGATATTAGTGGTAGTAGTCCGGTGGCTCTAGCTGATGGGATGATGTGGGATGTTAGTGGTAGTAGTCCGGTGGCTCTGGCTGATGGGATGATGTGGGATATTAGTGGTAGTAGTCCGGTGGCTCTGGCTGATAGGATGATGTGGGATATTATTGGTAGTAGTCTGGTGGATCTGGCTGATGGGATGATGTGGGATATTAGGGGTAGTAGTCCGGTGGCTCTGGCTGATAGGATGATGTGGGATATTATTGGTAGTAGTCTGGTGGCTCTGGCTGATGGGATGATGTGGGATATTAGTGGTAGTAGTCCGGTGGCTCTGGCTGATGGGATGATGTGGGATATTAGTGGTAGTAGTCCGGTGGATCTGGCTGATGGGATGATTTGGGATATTAGGGGTAGTAGTCCGGTGGCTCTGGCTGACGGGATGATGTGGGATATTAGGGGTAGTAGTCCGGTGGTTCTGGCTGACGGGATGATGCGGGATATTAGGGGTAGTAGTCCGGTGGCTCTGGCTGACGGGATGGTGTGGGATATTAGTGGTAGTAGTCCGGTGGCTCTGGCTGAAGAGATGATGTGGGATATTAGGGGTAGCAGTCCGGTGGTTCTGGCTGACGGGATGATGCGGGATATTAGGGATAGTAGTCTGGTGGCTCTGGCTGATGGGATGATGTGGGATGTTAGTGGTAGTAGTCCGGTGGCTCTGGCTGATAGGATGATGTGGGATGTTAGTCTTAGTAGTCCGGTGGCTCTGGCTGACGGGATGATGTGGGATATTAGTGGTAGTAGTCCGGTGGCTCTGACTGACGGGATGATGTGGGATATTAGGGGTAATAGTCCGGTGGCTCTGACTGATGGGATGATGTGGGATATTAGGGGTAGTAGTCCGGTGGCTCTGGCTGACGGGATGATGTGGGATATTAGGAGTAGTAGTCCGATAGCTCTGGCTGATGGGATGATGTGGGATATTAGGGGTAATAGTCCGGTGGCTCTGACTGATGGGATGATGTGGGATATTAGGGGTAGTAGTCCGGTGGCTCTGGCTGACGGGATGATGTGGGATATTAGGAGTAGTAGTCCGGTAGCTCTGGCTGATGGGATGATGTGGGATATTAGGGGTAGTAGTCCGGTGGCTCTGGCTGACGGGATGATGTGGGATATTAGTGGTAGTAGTCCGTTAGCTATGGCTGATGGGATGATGTGGGATATTAGGGGTAGTAGTCCGGTGGCTCTGGCTGACGGGATGATGTGGGATATTAGTGGTAGTAGTCCGGTAGCTCTGGCTGATGGGATGATGTGGGATATTAGGGTTAGTAGTCCGGTGGCTCTGACTGACGGGATGATGTGGGATATTAGTGATATTAGTCCGGTGGCTCTGGCTGACGGGATGATGTGGGATACTAGGGGTAGTAGTCCGGTGGCTCTGGCTGACGGGATGATGTGGGATATTAGGGGTAGTAGTTTGTTGGCTCTGGCTGACGGGATGATGTGGGATATAAGGGGTAGTAGTCCAGTGGCTCTGGCTGATGGAATGATGTGGGATATTAGGGGTAGTAGTTTGGTGGCTCTGGCTGACGGGATGATGTGGGATATTAGTGGTAGTAGTCCGGTGGCTCTGGCTGACGGGATGATGTGGGATATTAGGGGTAGTAGTCCGGTGGCTCTGGCTGATGGAATGATGTGGGATATTAGGGGTAGTAGTTTGGTGGCTCTGGCTGACGGGATGATGTGGGATATTAGTGGTAGTAGTCCGGTGGCTCTGGCTGACGGGATGATGTGGGATATTAGGGGTAGTAGTCCGGTGGCTCTGGCTCATGGAATGATGTGGTATATTAGGGGTAGTAGTCTGGTGGCTCTGGCTGACGGGATGATGTGGGATATTAGTGGTAGTAGTCCGGTGGCTCTGACAGATGGGATGATGTGGGATATTAGGGGTAATAGTCCGGTGGCTCTGGCTGACGCGATGATGTGGGATATTAGGGGTAGTAGTCCGGTGGCTCTGAAGGGATGATGTGGGATATTAGGGGTAGTAGTCCGGTGGCTCTGGCTGACGGGATGATGTGGGATATTAGTGGTAGTAGTCCGGTGGCTCTGGCTGATGGGATGATGTGGGATATTAGGGGTAGTAGTCCGGTGGCTCTGAAGGGATGATGTGGGATATTAGGGGTAATAGTCAGGTGGCTCTGGCTGACGCGATGATGTGGGATATTAGGGGTAGTAGTCCGGTGGCTCTGAAGGGATGATGTGGGATATTAGGGGTAGTAGTCCGGTGGCTCTGGCTCACGGGATGATGTGGGATATTAGGGGTAGTAGTCCGGTGGCTCTGGCTCACGGGATGATGTGGGATATTAGGGGTAGTAGTCCGGTGGCTCTGGCTGATGGGATGATGTGGGATATTAGGGGTAGTAGTCCGGTGGCTCTGGCTCACGGGATGATGTGGGATATTAGGGGTAATAGTCCGGTGGCTCTGGCTGACACGATGATGTGGGATATTAGGGGTAGTAGTCCGGTGGCTCTGGCTGATGGGATGATGTGGGATATTAGTGGTAGTAGTCCGGTAGCTCTGGCTGACGGGATGATGTGGGATATTAGGGGTAGTAGTCCGGTGGCTCTGGCTGACGGGATGATGTGGGATATTAGTGGTAGTAGTCCTGTGGCTCTGGCTGATGGGATGATGTGGGATATTAGTGGTAGTAGTCTTGTGGCTCTGGCTGATGGGAGGATGTGGGATATTAGTGGTAGTAGTCCGGTGGCTCTGGCTGATGGGATGATGTGGGATATTAGGGGTAGTAGTCTGGTGGCTCTGGCTGACGGGATGATGTGGGATATTAGTGGTAGTAGTCCTGTGGCTCTGGCTGATGGGATGATGTGGGATATTAGTGGTAGTAGTCTTGTGGCTCTGGCTGATAGGATGATGTGGGATATTAGTGGTAGTAGTCCTGTGGCTCTGGCTGATGGGATGATGTGGGATATTAGTGGTAGTAGTCTGGTAGCTCTGGCTGATGGGATGATGTGGGATATTAGTGGTAGTAGTCTGGTGGATCTGGCTGATGGGATGATGTGGGATGTTAGTGGTAGTAGTCCGTTGGCTCTGGATGATGGGATGATGTGGGATGTTAGTGGTAGTAGTCCGGTGGCTCTGGCTGATGGGATGACGTGGGATATTAGGGGTAGTAGTCCGGTGGCTCTGGCTGATAGGATGATGTGGGATATTAGTGGTAGTAGTCTGGTGGCTCTGGCTGACGGGATGATGTGGGATATTAGTGGTAGTAGTCCGGTGGCGCTGGCTGATGGGATGATGTGGGATATTAGGGGTAGTAGTCCGGTGGCTCTGGCTGATAGGATGATGTGGGATATTAGTGGTAGTAGTCTGGTGGCTCTGGCTGATGGGATGATGTGGGATATTAGTGGTAGTAGTCTGGTGGCTCTGGCTGACGGGATGATGTGGGATATTAGTGGTAGTAGTCCGGTGGCTCTGGCTGATGGGATGATGTGGGATATTAGGGGTAGTAGTCCGGTGGCTCTGGCTGATAGGATGATGTGGGATATTAGTGGTAGTATTCTGGTGGCTCTGGCTGATGGGATGATGTGGGATATTAGTGGTAGTAGTCTGGTGGCTCTGGCTAACGGGATGATGTGGGATATTAGTGGTAGTAGTCCTGTGGCTCTGGCTGATGGGATGATGTGGGATATTAGTGGTAGTAGTCCGGTGGCTCTGGCTGATAGGATGATGTGGGATGTTAGTGGTAGTAGTCCGGTGGCTCTGGCTGATGGGATGATGTGGGATGTTAGTGGTAGTAGTCCTGTGGCTCTGGCTGATAGGATGATGTGGGATGTTAGTGGTAGTAGTCCGGTGGCTCTGGCTGATGGGATGATGTGGGATGTTAGTGGTAGCAGTCCGGTGGCTCTGGCTGATAGGATGATGTGGGATGTTAGTGGTAGTAGTCCGGTGGCTCTGGCTGATGGGATGATGTGGGATGTTAGTGGTAGTAGTCCGGTGGCTCTGGCTGATGGGATGTTGTGGGATATTAGTGGTAGTAGTCCGGTGGCTCTGGCTGATGGGATGATGTGGGATGTTAGTGGTAGTAGTCCGGTGGCACTGGCTGATGGGATGATGTGGGATATTAGTGGTAGTAGTCAGATGGCTCTGGCTGATAGGATGATGTGGGATATTAGTGGTAGTAGTCTGGTGGCTCTGGCTGATGGGATGATGTGGGATATTAGTGGTAGTAGTCCGGTGGATCTGGCTGATGGGATGATGTGGGATATTAGTGGTAGCAGTCCGGTGGCTCTGGCTGACGGGATGATGTGGGATATTAGTGGTAGTAGTCCGGTGGATCTGGCTGACGGGATAATGTGGGATATTAGTGGTAGTAGTCCGGTGGCTCTGGCTGACGGGATGGTGTGGGATATTAGTGGTAGTAGTCCGGTGGATCTGGCTGACGGGATGATGTGGGATATTAGTGGTAGTAGTCCGTTGGCTCTGGCTGAAGGGATAATGTGGGATATTAGGGGTAGCAGTCCGGTGGTTCTGGCTGACGGGATGATGTGGGATATTAGTGGTAGTAGTCCGGTGGATCTGGCTGACGGGATGATGTGGGATATTAGTGGTAGTAGTCCGGTGGCTCTGGCTGAAGGGATGATGTGGGATATTAGGGGTAGCAGTCCGGTGGCTCTGGCTGACGGGATGATGTGGGATATTAGTGGTAGTAGTCCGGTGGATCTGGCTGACGGGATGATGTGGGATATTAGTGGTAGTAGTCCGGTGGCTCTGGCTGAAGGGATGATGTGGGATATTAGGGGTAGCAGTCCGGTGGTTCTGGCTGACGGGATGATGCGGGATATTAGGGATAGTAGTCTGGTGGCTCTGGCTGATGGGATGATGTGGGATGTTAGTGGTAGTAGTCCGGTGGCTCTGGCTGATGGGATGATGTGGGATATTAGGAGTAGTAGTCCGGTGGCTCTGGCTGACGGGATGATGTGGGATATTAGTGGTAGTAGTCCGGTGGCTCTGGCTGATGGGATGATGTGGGATATTAGGAGTAGTAATCCGGTGGCTCTAGCTCACGGGATGATGTGGGATATTAGTGGTAGTTGTCCGGTGGCTCTGGCTGACGGGATGATGTGGGATATTAGTGGTAGTAGTCCGGTAGCTCTGGCTGATGGGATGATGTGGGATATTAGGGGTAGTAGTCCGGTGGCTCTGGCTGACGGGATGATGTGGGATATTAGGGGTAGTAGTTTGGTGGCTCTGGCTGACGGGATGATGTGGGATATTAGGGGTAGTAGTCCGGTGGCTCTGGCTGAAGGGATGATGTGGGATATTAGGGGTAGTAGTCCGGTGGCTCTGGCTGATGGAATGATGTGGGATATTAGGGGTAGTAGTTTGGTGGCTCTGGCTGACGGGATGATGTGGGATATTAGTGTTAGTAGTCCGGTGGCTCTAGCTGACGGGATGATGTGGGATATTAGGGGTAGTAGTCTGGTGGCTCTGGCTGACGGGATGATGTGGGATATTAGTGGTAGTAGTCCGTTGGCTCTGGATGATGGGATGATGTGGGATATTAGGGTTAGTAGTCCGGTGGCTCTGGCTGATAGGATGATGTGGGATATTAGTGGTAGTAGTCTGGTGGCTCTGGCTGACGGGATGATGTGGGATATTAGTGGTAGTAGTCCGGTGGCTCTGGCTGATAGGATGATGTGGGATAATAGTGGTATTAGTCTGGTGGCTCTGGCTGACGGGATGATGTGGGATATTAGTGGTAGTAGTCCTGTGGCTCTGGCTGATGGGATGATGTGGGATATTAGGGGTAGTAGTCTGGTGGCTCTGGCTGAAGGGATGATGTGGGATATTAGTTGTAGTAGTCCGGTAGCTCTGGCTGATAGGATGATGTGGGATGTTAGTGGTAGTAGTCCGGTGGCTCTGGCTGACGGGATGATGTGGGATATTAGTGGTAGTAGTCCGGTGGCTCTGGCTGATAGGATGATGTGGGATGTTAGTGGTAGTAGTCCGGTGGCTCTGGCTGATGGGATGATGTGGGATGTTAGTGGTAGTAGTCCGGTGGCTCTGGCTGATAGGATGATGTGGGATGTTAGTGGTAGTAGTCCGGTGGCTCTGGCTGATGGGATGATGTGGGATGTTAGTGGTAGTAATCCGGTGGCTCTGGCTGATGGGATGATGTGGGATATTAGTGGTAGTAGTCCGGTGGCTCTGGCTGATGGGATGATGTGGGATGTTAGTGGTAGTAGTCCGGTGGCTCTGGCTGATGGGATGATGTGGGATATTAGTGGTAGTAGTCCGGTGGCTCTGGCTGATAGGATGATGTGGGATATTAGTGGTAGTAGTCTGGTGGCTCTGGCTGATGGGATGATGTGGGATATTAGTGGTAGCAGTCCGGTGGCTCTGGCTGACGGGATGATGTGGGATATTAGTGGTAGTAGTCCGGTGGATCTGGCTGACGGGATGATGTGGGATATTAGTGGTAGTAGTCCGGTGGCTCTGGCTGACGGGATGGTGTGGGATATTAGTGGTAGTAGTCCCGTGGCTCTGGCTGAAGGGATGATGTGGGATATTAGAGGTAGTAGTCCCGTGGTTCTGGCTGACGGGATGATGCGGGATATTAGGGATAGTAGTCTGGTGGCTCTGGCTGATGGGATGATGTGGGATGTTAGTGGTAGTAGTGCGGTGGCTCTGGCTGATGGGATGATGTGGGATGTTAGTGGTAGTAGTCTGGTGGCTCTGGCTGATGGGATGATGTGGGATATTAGTGGTAGTAGTCTGGTGGCTCTGGCTGACGGGATGATGTGGGATATTAGTGGTAGTAGTCCGGTGGCTCTGGCTGATGGGATGATGTGGGATATTAGGGGTAGTAGTCCGGTGGCTCTGGCTGATAGGATGATGTGGGATATTAGTGGTAGTAGTCTGGTGGCTCTGGCTGATGGGATGATGTGGGATATTAGTGGTAGTAGTCTGGTGGCTCTGGCTAACGGGATGATGTGGGATATTAGTGGTAGTAGTCCTGTGGCTCTGGCTGATGGGATGATGTGGGATATTAGTGGTAGTAGTCCGGTGGCTCTGGCTGATAGGATGATGTGGGATGTTAGTGGTAGTAGTCCGGTGGCTCTGGCTGATGGGATGATGTGGGATGTTAGTGGTAGTAGTCCTGTGGCTCTGGCTGATAGAATGATGTGGGATGTTAGTGGTAGTAGTCCGGTGGCTCTGGCTGATGGGATGATGTGGGATGTTAGTGGTAGCAGTCCGGTGGCTCTGGCTGATAGGATGATGTGGGATGTTAGTGGTAGTAGTCCGGTGGCTCTGGCTGATGGGATGATGTGGGATGTTAGTGGTAGTAGTCCGGTGGCTCTGGCTGATGGGATGTTGTGGGATATTAGTGGTAGTAGTCCGGTGGCTCTGGCTGATGGGATGATGTGGGATGTTAGTGGTAGTAGTCCGGTGGCACTGGCTGATGGGATGATGTGGGATATTAGTGGTAGTAGTCAGATGGCTCTGGCTGATAGGATGATGTGGGATATTAGTGGTAGTAGTCTGGTGGCTCTGGCTGATGGGATGATGTGGGATATTAGTGGTAGTAGTCCGGTGGATCTGGCTGATGGGATGATGTGGGATATTAGTGGTAGCAGTCCGGTGGCTCTGGCTGACGGGATGATGTGGAATATTAGTGGTAGTAGTCCGGTGGATCTGGCTGACGGGATAATGTGGGATATTAGTGGTAGTAGTCCGGTGGCTCTGGCTGACGGGATGGTGTGGGATATTAGTGGTAGTAGTCCGGTGGATCTGGCTGACGGGATGATGTGGGATATTAGTGGTAGTAGTCCGGTGGCTCTGGCTGAAGGGATGATGTGGGATATTAGGGGTAGCAGTCCGGTGGTTCTGGCTGACGGGATGATGTGGGATATTAGTGGTAGTAGTCCGGTGGATCTGGCTGACGGGATGATGTGGGATATTAGTGGTAGTAGTCCGGTGGCTCTGGCTGAAGGGATGATGTGGGATATTAGGGGTAGCAGTCCGGTGGCTCTGGCTGACGGGATGATGTGGGATATTAGTGGTAGTAGTCCGGTGGATCTGGCTGACGGGATGATGTGGGATATTAGTGGTAGTAGTCCGGTGGCTCTGGCTGAAGGGATGATGTGGGATATTAGGGGTAGCAGTCCGGTGATTCTGGCTGACGGGATGATGCGGGATATTAGGGATAGTAGTCTGGTGGCTCTGGCTGATGGGATGATGTGGGATGTTAGTGGTAGTAGTCCGGTGGCTCTGGCTGATGGGATGATGTGGGATATTAGGAGTAGTAGTCCGGTGGCTCTGGCTGACGGGATGATGTGGGATATTAGTGGTAGTAGTCCGGTGGCTCTGGCTGATGGGATGATGTGGGATATTAGGAGTAGTAATCCGGTGGCTCTAGCTCACGGGATGATGTGGGATATTAGTGGTAGTTGTCCGGTGGCTCTGGCTGACGGGATGATGTGGGATATTAGTGGTAGTAGTCCGGTAGCTCTGGCTGATGGGATGATGTGGGATATTAGGGGTAGTAGTCCGGTGGCTCTGGCTGATGGGATGATGTGGGATATTAGGGGTAGTAGTTTGGTGGCTCTGGCTGACGGGATGATGTGGGATATTAGGGGTAGTAGTCCGGTGGCTCTGGCTGAAGGGATGATGTGGGATATTAGGGGTAGTAGTCCGGTGGCTCTGGCTGATGGAATGATGTGGGATATTAGGGGTAGTAGTTTGGTGGCTCTGGCTGACGGGATGATGTGGGATATTAGTGTTAGTAGTCCGGTGGCTCTAGCTGACGGGATGATGTGGGATATTAGGGGTAGTAGTCTGGTGGCTCTGGCTGACGGGATGATGTGGGATATTAGTGGTAGTAGTCCGTTGGCTCTGGATGATGGGATGATGTGGGATATTAGGGTTAGTAGTCCGGTGGCTCTTGCTGATAGGATGATGTGGGATATTAGTGGTAGTAGTCTGGTGGCTCTGGCTGACGGGATGATGTGGGATATTAGTGGTAGTAGTCCGGTGGCTCTGGCTGATAGGATGATGTGGGATATTAGTGGTATTAGTCTGGTGGCTCTGGCTGACGGGATGATGTGGGATATTAGTGGTAGTAGTCCTGTGGCTCTGGCTGATGGGATGATGTGGGATATTAGGGGTAGTAGTCTGGTGGCTCTGGCTGAAGGGATGATGTGGGATATTAGTTGTAGTAGTCCGGTAGCTCTGGCTGATAGGATGATGTGGGATGTTAGTGGTAGTAGTCCGGTGGCTCTGGCTGACGGGATGATGTGGGATATTAGTGGTAGTAGTCCGGTGGCTCTGGCTGATAGGATGTTGTGGGATGTTAGTGGTAGTAGTCCGGTGGCTCTGGCTGATGGGATGATGTGGGATGTTAGTGGTAGTAGTCCGGTGGCTCTGGCTGATAGGATGATGTGGGATGTTAGTGGTAGTAGTCCGGTGGCTCTGGCTGATGGGATGATGTGGGATGTTAGTGGTAGTAATCCGGTGGCTCTGGCTGATGGGATGATGTGGGATATTAGTGGTAGTAGTCCGGTGGCTCTGGCTGATGGGATGATGTGGGATGTTAGTGGTAGTAGTCCGGTGGCTCTGGCTGATGGGATGATGTGGGATATTAGTGGTAGTAGTCCGGTGGCTCTGGCTGATAGGATGATGTGGGATATTAGTGGTAGTAGTCTGGTGGCTCTGGCTGATGGGATGATGTGGGATATTAGTGGTAGCAGTCCGGTGGCTCTGGCTGACGGGATGATGTGGGATATTAGTGGTAGTAGTCCGGTGGATCTGGCTGACGGGATGATGTGGGATATTAGTGGTAGTAGTCCGGTGGCTCTGGCTGACGGGATGGTGTGGGATATTAGTGGTAGTAGTCCCGTGGCTCTGGCTGAAGGGATGATGTGGGATATTAGAGGTAGTAGTCCCGTGGTTCTGGCTGACGGGATGATGCGGGATATTAGGGATAGTAGTCTGGTGGCTCTGGCTGATGGGATGATGTGGGATGTTAGTGGTAGTAGTGCGGTGGCTCTGGCTGATGGGATGATGTGGGATGTTAGTGGTAGTAGTGCGGTGGCTCTGGCTGATGGGATGATGTGGGATATTAGTGGTAGTAGTCCTGTGGCTCTGGCTAATAGGATGATGTGGGATGTAAGTCGTAGTAGTCCGGTGGCTCTGGCTGACGGGATGATGTGGGATATTAGTGGTAGTAGTCCGGTGGCTCTGGCTGATGGGATGATGTGGGATATTAGGAGTAGTAGTCCGGTGGCTCTGGCTGACGGGATGATGTGGGATATTAGGAGTAGTAGTCCGGTGGCTCTAGCTCACGGGATGATGTGGGATATTAGTGGTAGTAGTCCGGTAGCTCTGGCTGATGGGATGATGTGGGATATTAGGGGTAGTAGTCCGGTGGCTCTGGCTGACGGGATAATGTGGGATATTAGTGATATTAGTCTGGTGGCTCTGGCTGACGGGATGATGTGGGATATTAGGGGTAGTAGTTTGTTGGCTCTGGCTGACGGAATGATGTGGGATATTAGGGGTAGTAGTCCGGTGTCTCTGGCTGACGGGATGATGTGGGATATTAGGGGTAGTAGTCCGGTGGCTCTGGCTGATGGAATGATGTGGGATATTAGGTGTAGTAGTTTGGTGGCTCTGGCTGACGGGATGATGTGGGATATTAGTGGTAGTAGTCCGGTGGCTCTGGCTGACGGGATGATGTGGGATATTAGTGGTAGTAGTCCGGTGGCTCTGGCTGACGGGATGATGTGGGATGTTAGTGGTAGTAGTCTGGTGGCTCTGGCTGATGGGATGATGTGGGATGTTAGTGGTAGTAGTCCGGTGGCTCTGGCTGATGGGATGATGTGGGATATTAGGGGTAGTTGTCCGGTGGTTCTGGCTGATGGGATGATGTGGGATGTTAGTGGTAGTAGTCCGGTGGCTCTGGCTGATGGGATGATGTGGGATGTTAGTGGTACTAGTCCGGTGGCTCTGGCTGATGGGATGATGTGGGATATTAGTGGTAGTAGTCCGGTGGCTCTGGCTGATTGGATGATGTGGGATATTATTGGTAGTAGTCTGGTGGCTCTGGCTGCCGGGATGATGTGGGATATTAGTGGTAGTAGTCTTGTGGCTCTGGCTGATGGGATGATGTGGGATATTAGGGGTAGTAGTCTGGTGGCTCTGGCTGCCGGTATGATGTGGGATATTAGTGGTAGTAGTCTTGTGGCTCTGGCTGATGGGATGATGTGGGATATTAGTGGTAGTAGTCTTGTGGCTCTGGCTGATGGGATGATGTGGGATATTAGGGGTAGTAGTCCGGTGGTTCTGGCTGATGGGATGATGTGGGATGTTAGTGGTAGTAGTCTGGTGGCTCTGGCTGATGGGATGATGTGGGATGTTAGTGGTAGTAGTCCGGTGGCTCTGGCTGATGGGATGATGTGGGATATTAGGGGTAGTTGTCCGGTGGTTCTGGCTGATGGGATGATGTGGGATGTTAGTGGTAGTAGTCCGGTGGCTCTGGCTGATGGGATGATGTGGGATGTTAGTGGTACTAGTCCGGTGGCTCTGGCTGATGGGATGATGTGGGATATTAGTGGTAGTAGTCCGGTGGCTCTGGCTGATTGGATGATGTGGGATATTATTGGTAGTAGTCTGGTGGCTCTGGCTGCCGGGATGATGTGGGATATTAGTGGTAGTAGTCTTGTGGCTCTGTCTGATGGGATGATGTGGGATTTTAGTGGTAGTAGTCTTGTGGCTCTGGCTGATGGGATGATGTGGGATATTAGGGGTAGTAGTCCGGTGGTTCTGGCTGATGGGATGATGTGGGATGTTAGTGGTAGTAGTCTGGTGGCTCTGGCTGATGGGATGATGTGGGATGTTAGTGGTACTAGTCCGGTGGCTCTGGCTGATGGAATGATGTGGGATATTAGTGGTAGTAGTCTGGTGGCTGTGGCTGATTGGATGATGTGGGATATTATTGGTAGTAGTCTGGTGGCTCTGGCTGCCGGGATGATGTGGGATATTAGTGGTAGTAGTCTTGTGGCTCTGGCTGATGGGATGATGTGGGATATTAGGGGTAGTAGTCCGGTGGTTCTGGCTGATGGGATGATGTGGGATGTTAGTGGTAGTAGTCTGGTGGCTCTGGCTGATGGGATGATGTGGGATGTTAGTGGTAGTAGTCCGGTGGCTCTGGCTGATGGGATGATGTGGGATATTAGGGGTAGTTGTCCGGTGGTTCTGGCTGATGGGATGATGTGGGATGTTAGTGGTAGTAGTCTGGTGGCTCTGGCTGATGGGATGATGTGGGATGTTAGTGGTACTAGTCCGGTGGCTCTGGCTGATGGGATGATGTGGGATATTAGGGGTAGTAGTCCGGTGACTCTGGCTGATGGGATGATGTGGGATATTAGGGGTAGTAGTCCGGTGGTTCTGGCTGATAGGATGATGTGGGATATTAGTGGTAGTAGTCCGGTGGCTCTGGCTGATGGGATGATGTGGGATATTAGGGGTAGTAGTCTGGTGGCTCTGGCTGACGGGATGATGTGGGATATTAGTGGTAGTAGTCCAGTGGCTCTGGCTGATGGGATGATGTGGGATATTAGTGGTAGTAGTCTGGTGGCTCTGGCTGACAGGATGATGTGGGATATTAGTGGTAGTAGTCCTGTGGCTCTGGCTGATGGGATGATGTGGGATATTAGTGGTAGTAGTCCAGTGGCTCTGGCTGATGGGATGATGTGGGATATTAGTGGTAGTAGTCCTGTGGCTCTGGCTGATGGGATGATGTGGGATATTAGTGGTAGTAGTCTTGTGGCTCTGGCTGATGGGAGGATGTGGGATATTAGTGGTAGTAGTCCGGTGGCTCTGGCTGATGGGATGATGTGGGATATTAGGGGTAGTAGTCTGGTGGCTCTGGCTGACGGGATGATGTGGGATATTAGTGGTAGTAGTCCTGTGGCTCTGGCTGATGGGATGATGTGGGATATTAGTGGTAGTAGTCTTGTGGCTCTGGCTGATAGGATGATGTGGGATATTAGTGGTAGTAGTCCTGTGGCTCTGGCTGATGGGATGATGTGGGATATTAGTGGTAGTAGTCTGGTAGCTCTGGCTGATGGGATGATGTGGGATATTAGTGGTAGTAGTCTGGTGGCTCTGGCTGATGGGATGATGTGGGATGTTAGTGGTAGTAGTCCGTTGGCTCTGGATGATGGGATGATGTGGGATGTTAGTGGTAGTAGTCCGGTGGCTCTGGCTGATGGGATGACGTGGGATATTAGGGGTAGTAGTCCGGTGGCTCTGGCTGATAGGATGATGTGGGATATTAGTGGTAGTAGTCTGGTGGCTCTGGCTGACGGGATGATGTGGGATATTAGTGGTAGTAGTCCGGTGGCTCTGGCTGATGGGATGATGTGGGATATTAGGGGTAGTAGTCCGGTGGCTCTGGCTGATAGGATGATGTGGGATATTAGTGGTAGTAGTCTGGTGGCTCTGGCTGATGGGATGATGTGGGATATTAGTGGTAGTAGTCTGGTGGCTCTGGCTGACGGGATGATGTGGGATATTAGTGGTAGTAGTCCGGTGGCTCTGGCTGATGGGATGATGTGGGATATTAGGGGTAGTAGTCCGGTGGCTCTGGCTGATAGGATGATGTGGGATATTAGTGGTAGTAGTCTGGTGGCTCTGGCTGATGGGATGATGTGGGATATTAGTGGTAGTAGTCTGGTGGCTCTGGCTAACGGGATGATGTGGGATATTAGTGGTAGTAGTCCTGTGGCTCTGGCTGATGGGATGATGTGGGATATTAGTGGTAGTAGTCCGGTGGCTCTGGCTGATAGGATGATGTGGGATGTTAGTGGTAGTAGTCCGGTGGCTCTGGCTGATGGGATGATGTGGGATGTTAGTGGTAGTAGTCCGGTGGCTCTGGCTGATGGGATGATGTGGGATGTTAGTGGTAGCAGTCCGGTGGCTCTGGCTGATAGGATGATGTGGGATGTTAGTGGTAGTAGTCCGGTGGCTCTGGCTGATGGGATGATGTGGGATGTTAGTGGTAGTAGTCCGGTGGCTCTGGCTGATGGGATGTTGTGGGATATTAGTGGTAGTAGTCCGGTGGCTCTGGCTGATGGGATGATGTGGGATGTTAGTGGTAGTAGTCCGGTGGCACTGGCTGATGGGATGATGTGGGATATTAGTGGTAGTAGTCAGATGGCTCTGGCTGATAGGATGATGTGGGATATTAGTGGTAGTAGTCTGGTGGCTCTGGCTGATGGGATGATGTGGGATATTAGTGGTAGTAGTCCGGTGGATCTGGCTGATGGGATGATGTGGGATATTAGTGGTAGCAGTCCGGTGGCTCTGGCTGACGGGATGATGTGGGATATTAGTGGTAGTAGTCCGGTGGATCTGGCTGACGGGATAATGTGGGATATTAGTGGTAGTAGTCCGGTGGCTCTGGCTGACGGGATGGTGTGGGATATTAGTGGTAGTAGTCCGGTGGATCTGGCTGACGGGATGATGTGGGATATTAGTGGTAGTAGTCCGGTGGCGCTGGCTGAAGGGATGATGTGGGATATTAGGGGTAGCAGTCCGGTGGTTCTGGCTGACGGGATGATGTGGGATATTAGTGGTAGTAGTCCGGTGGATCTGGCTGACGGGATGATGTGGGATATTAGTGGTAGTAGTCCGGTGGCTCTGGCTGAAGGGATGATGTGGGATATTAGGGGTAGCAGTCCGGTGGCTCTGGCTGACGGGATGATGTGGGATATTAGTGGTAGTAGTCCGGTGGATCTGGCTGACGGGATGATGTGGGATATTAGTGGTAGTAGTCCGGTGGCTCTGGCTGAAGGGATGATGTGGGATATTAGGGGTAGCAGTCCGGTGGTTCTGGCTGACGGGATGATGCGGGATATTAGGGATAGTAGTCTGGTGGCTCTGGCTGATGGGATGATGTGGGATGTTAATGGTAGTAGTCCGGTGGCTCTGGCTGATGGGATGATGTGGGATATTAGGAGTAGTAATCCGGTGGCTCTAGCTCACGGGATGATGTGGGATATTAGTGGTAGTTGTCCGGTGGCTCTGGCTGACGGGATGATGTGGGATATTAGTGGTAGTAGTCCGGTAGCTCTGGCTGATGGGATGATGTGGGATATTAGGGGTAGTAGTCCGGTGGCTCTGGCTGACGGGATGATGTGGGATATTAGGGGTAGTAGTCCGGTGGCTCTGGCTGACGGGATGATGTGGGATATTAGGGGTAGTAGTCCGGTGGCTCTGGCTGAAGGGATGATGTGGGATATTAGGGGTAGTAGTCCGGTGGCTCTGGCTGATGGAATGATGTGGGATATTAGGGGTAGTAGTTTGGTGGCTCTGGCTGACGGGATGATGTGGGATATTAGGGTTAGTAGTCCGGTGGCTCTGGCTGATAGGATGATGTGGGATATTAGTGGTAGTAGTCTGGTGGCTCTGGCTGACGGGATGATGTGGGATATTAGTGGTAGTAGTCCGGTGGCTCTGGCTGATAGGATGATGTGGGATATTAGTGGTATTAGTCTGGTGGCTCTGGCTGACGGGATGATGTGGGATATTAGTGGTAGTAGTCCTGTGGCTCTGGCTGATGGGATGATGTGGGATATTAGGGGTAGTAGTCTGGTGGCTCTGGCTGATGGGATGATGTGGGATATTAGTTGTAGTAGTCCGGTAGCTCTGGCTGATAGGATGATGTGGGATGTTAGTGGTAGTAGTCCGGTGGCTCTGGCTGACGGGATGATGTGGGATATTAGTGGTAGTAGTCCGGTGGCTCTGGCTGATAGGATGATGTGGGATGTTAGTGGTAGTAGTCCGGTGGCTCTGGCTGATGGGATGATGTGGGATGTTAGTGGTAGTAGTCCGGTGGCTCTGGCTGATAGGATGATGTGGGATGTTAGTGGTAGTAGTCCGGTGGCTCTGGCTGATGGGATGATGTGGGATGTTAGTGGTAGTAATCCGGTGGCTCTGGCTGATGGGATGATGTGGGATATTAGTGGTAGTAGTCCGGTGGCTCTGGCTGATGGGATGATGTGGGATATTAGTGGTAGTAGTCCGGTGGCTCTGGCTGATGGGATGATGTGGGATATTAGTGGTAGTAGTCCGGTGGCTCTGGCTGATGGGATGATGTGGGATGTTAGTGGTAGTAGTCCGGTGGCTCTGGCTGATGGGATGATGTGGGATATTAGTGGTAGTAGTCCGGTGGCTCTGGCTGATAGGATGATGTGGGATATTAGTGGTAGTAGTCTGGTGGCTCTGGCTGATGGGATGATGTGGGATATTAGTGGTAGCAGTCCGGTGGCTCTGGCTGACGGGATGATGTGGGATATTAGTGGTAGTAGTCCGGTGGATCTGGCTGACGGGATGATGTGGGATATTAGTGGTAGTAGTCCGGTGGCTCTGGCTGACGGGATGGTGTGGGATATTAGTGGTAGTAGTCCCGTGGCTCTGGCTGAAGGGATGATGTGGGATATTAGAGGTAGTAGTCCCGTGGTTCTGGCTGACGGGATGATGCGGGATATTAGGGATAGTAGTCTGGTGGCTCTGGCTGATGGGATGATGTGGGATGTTAGTGGTAGTAGTGCGGTGGCTCTGGCTGATGGGATGATGTGGGATGTTAGTGGTAGTAGTGCGGTGGCTCTGGCTGATGGGATGATGTGGGATATTAGTGGTAGTAGTCCTGTGGCTCTGGCTAATAGGATGATGTGGGATGTAAGTCGTAGTAGTCCGGTGGCTCTGGCTGACGGGATGATGTGGGATATTAGTGGTAGTAGTCCGGTGGCTCTGGCTGATGGGATGATGTGGGATATTAGGAGTAGTAGTCCGGTGGCTCTGGCTGACGGGATGATGTGGGATATTAGGAGTAGTAGTCCGGTGGCTCTAGCTCACGGGATGATGTGGGATATTAGTGGTAGTAGTCCGGTAGCTCTGGCTGATGGGATGATGTGGGATATTAGGGGTAGTAGTCCGGTGGCTCTGGCTGACGGGATAATGTGGGATATTAGTGATATTAGTCTGGTGGCTCTGGCTGACGGGATGATGTGGGATATTAGGGGTAGTAGTTTGTTGGCTCTGGCTGACGGAATGATGTGGGATATTAGGGGTAGTAGTCCGGTGTCTCTGGCTGACGGGATGATGTGGGATATTAGGGGTAGTAGTCCGGTGGCTCTGGCTGATGGAATGATGTGGGATATTAGGTGTAGTAGTTTGGTGGCTCTGGCTGACGGGATGATGTGGGATATTAGTGGTAGTAGTCCGGTGGCTCTGGCTGACGGGATGATGTGGGATATTAGTGGTAGTAGTCCGGTGGCTCTGGCTGACGGGATGATGTGGGATGTTAGTGGTAGTAGTCTGGTGGCTCTGGCTGATGGGATGATGTGGGATGTTAGTGGTAGTAGTCCGGTGGCTCTGGCTGATGGGATGATGTGGGATATTAGGGGTAGTTGTCCGGTGGTTCTGGCTGATGGGATGATGTGGGATGTTAGTGGTAGTAGTCCGGTGGCTCTGGCTGATGGGATGATGTGGGATGTTAGTGGTACTAGTCCGGTGGCTCTGGCTGATGGGATGATGTGGGATATTAGTGGTAGTAGTCCGGTGGCTCTGGCTGATTGGATGATGTGGGATATTATTGGTAGTAGTCTGGTGGCTCTGGCTGCCGGGATGATGTGGGATATTAGTGGTAGTAGTCTTGTGGCTCTGGCTGATGGGATGATGTGGGATATTAGGGGTAGTAGTCTGGTGGCTCTGGCTGCCGGGATGATGTGGGATATTAGTGGTAGTAGTCTTGTGGCTCTGGCTGATGGGATGATGTGGGATATTAGTGGTAGTAGTCTTGTGGCTCTGGCTGATGGGATGATGTGGGATATTAGGGGTAGTAGTCCGGTGGTTCTGGCTGATGGGATGATGTGGGATGTTAGTGGTAGTAGTCTGGTGGCTCTGGCTGATGGGATGATGTGGGATGTTAGTGGTAGTAGTCCGGTGGCTCTGGCTGATGGGATGATGTGGGATATTAGGGGTAGTTGTCCGGTGGTTCTGGCTGATGGGATGATGTGGGATGTTAGTGGTAGTAGTCCGGTGGCTCTGGCTGATGGGATGATGTGGGATGTTAGTGGTACTAGTCCGGTGGCTCTGGCTGATGGGATGATGTGGGATATTAGTGGTAGTAGTCCGGTGGCTCTGGCTGATTGGATGATGTGGGATATTATTGGTAGTAGTCTGGTGGCTCTGGCTGCCGGGATGATGTGGGATATTAGTGGTAGTAGTCTTGTGGCTCTGTCTGATGGGATGATGTGGGATTTTAGTGGTAGTAGTCTTGTGGCTCTGGCTGATGGGATGATGTGGGATATTAGGGGTAGTAGTCCGGTGGTTCTGGCTGATGGGATGATGTGGGATGTTAGTGGTAGTAGTCTGGTGGCTCTGGCTGATGGGATGATGTGGGATGTTAGTGGTACTAGTCCGGTGGCTCTGGCTGATGGAATGATGTGGGATATTAGTGGTAGTAGTCTGGTGGCTGTGGCTGATTGGATGATGTGGGATATTATTGGTAGTAGTCTGGTGGCTCTGGCTGCCGGGATGATGTGGGATATTAGTGGTAGTAGTCTTGTGGCTCTGGCTGATGGGATGATGTGGGATATTAGGGGTAGTAGTCCGGTGGTTCTGGCTGATGGGATGATGTGGGATGTTAGTGGTAGTAGTCTGGTGGCTCTGGCTGATGGGATGATGTGGGATGTTAGTGGTAGTAGTCCGGTGGCTCTGGCTGATGGGATGATGTGGGATATTAGGGGTAGTTGTCCGGTGGTTCTGGCTGATGGGATGATGTGGGATGTTAGTGGTAGTAGTCTGGTGGCTCTGGCTGATGGGATGATGTGGGATGTTAGTGGTACTAGTCCGGTGGCTCTGGCTGATGGGATGATGTGGGATATTAGGGGTAGTAGTCCGGTGACTCTGGCTGATGGGATGATGTGGGATATTAGGGGTAGTAGTCCGGTGGTTCTGGCTGATAGGATGATGTGGGATATTAGTGGTAGTAGTCCGGTGGCTCTGGCTGATGGGATGATGTGGGATATTAGGGGTAGTAGTCTGGTGGCTCTGGCTGACGGGATGATGTGGGATATTAGTGGTAGTAGTCCAGTGGCTCTGGCTGATGGGATGATGTGGGATATTAGTGGTAGTAGTCTGGTGGCTCTGGCTGACAGGATGATGTGGGATATTAGTGGTAGTAGTCCTGTGGCTCTGGCTGATGGGATGATGTGGGATATTAGTGGTAGTAGTCCAGTGGCTCTGGCTGATGGGATGATGTGGGATATTAGTGGTAGTAGTCCTGTGGCTCTGGCTGATGGGATGATGTGGGATATTAGTGGTAGTAGTCTTGTGGCTCTGGCTGATGGGAGGATGTGGGATATTAGTGGTAGTAGTCCGGTGGCTCTGGCTGATGGGATGATGTGGGATATTAGGGGTAGTAGTCTGGTGGCTCTGGCTGACGGGATGATGTGGGATATTAGTGGTAGTAGTCCTGTGGCTCTGGCTGATGGGATGATGTGGGATATTAGTGGTAGTAGTCTTGTGGCTCTGGCTGATAGGATGATGTGGGATATTAGTGGTAGTAGTCCTGTGGCTCTGGCTGATGGGATGATGTGGGATATTAGTGGTAGTAGTCTGGTAGCTCTGGCTGATGGGATGATGTGGGATATTAGTGGTAGTAGTCTGGTGGCTCTGGCTGATGGGATGATGTGGGATGTTAGTGGTAGTAGTCCGTTGGCTCTGGATGATGGGATGATGTGGGATGTTAGTGGTAGTAGTCCGGTGGCTCTGGCTGATGGGATGACGTGGGATATTAGGGGTAGTAGTCCGGTGGCTCTGGCTGATAGGATGATGTGGGATATTAGTGGTAGTAGTCTGGTGGCTCTGGCTGACGGGATGATGTGGGATATTAGTGGTAGTAGTCCGGTGGCTCTGGCTGATGGGATGATGTGGGATATTAGGGGTAGTAGTCCGGTGGCTCTGGCTGATAGGATGATGTGGGATATTAGTGGTAGTAGTCTGGTGGCTCTGGCTGATGGGATGATGTGGGATATTAGTGGTAGTAGTCTGGTGGCTCTGGCTGACGGGATGATGTGGGATATTAGTGGTAGTAGTCCGGTGGCTCTGGCTGATGGGATGATGTGGGATATTAGGGGTAGTAGTCCGGTGGCTCTGGCTGATAGGATGATGTGGGATATTAGTGGTAGTAGTCTGGTGGCTCTGGCTGATGGGATGATGTGGGATATTAGTGGTAGTAGTCTGGTGGCTCTGGCTAACGGGATGATGTGGGATATTAGTGGTAGTAGTCCTGTGGCTCTGGCTGATGGGATGATGTGGGATATTAGTGGTAGTAGTCCGGTGGCTCTGGCTGATAGGATGATGTGGGATGTTAGTGGTAGTAGTCCGGTGGCTCTGGCTGATGGGATGATGTGGGATGTTAGTGGTAGTAGTCCGGTGGCTCTGGCTGATGGGATGATGTGGGATGTTAGTGGTAGCAGTCCGGTGGCTCTGGCTGATAGGATGATGTGGGATGTTAGTGGTAGTAGTCCGGTGGCTCTGGCTGATGGGATGATGTGGGATGTTAGTGGTAGTAGTCCGGTGGCTCTGGCTGATGGGATGTTGTGGGATATTAGTGGTAGTAGTCCGGTGGCTCTGGCTGATGGGATGATGTGGGATGTTAGTGGTAGTAGTCCGGTGGCACTGGCTGATGGGATGATGTGGGATATTAGTGGTAGTAGTCAGATGGCTCTGGCTGATAGGATGATGTGGGATATTAGTGGTAGTAGTCTGGTGGCTCTGGCTGATGGGATGATGTGGGATATTAGTGGTAGTAGTCCGGTGGATCTGGCTGATGGGATGATGTGGGATATTAGTGGTAGCAGTCCGGTGGCTCTGGCTGACGGGATGATGTGGGATATTAGTGGTAGTAGTCCGGTGGATCTGGCTGACGGGATAATGTGGGATATTAGTGGTAGTAGTCCGGTGGCTCTGGCTGACGGGATGGTGTGGGATATTAGTGGTAGTAGTCCGGTGGATCTGGCTGACGGGATGATGTGGGATATTAGTGGTAGTAGTCCGGTGGCGCTGGCTGAAGGGATGATGTGGGATATTAGGGGTAGCAGTCCGGTGGTTCTGGCTGACGGGATGATGTGGGATATTAGTGGTAGTAGTCCGGTGGATCTGGCTGACGGGATGATGTGGGATATTAGTGGTAGTAGTCCGGTGGCTCTGGCTGAAGGGATGATGTGGGATATTAGGGGTAGCAGTCCGGTGGCTCTGGCTGACGGGATGATGTGGGATATTAGTGGTAGTAGTCCGGTGGATCTGGCTGACGGGATGATGTGGGATATTAGTGGTAGTAGTCCGGTGGCTCTGGCTGAAGGGATGATGTGGGATATTAGGGGTAGCAGTCCGGTGGTTCTGGCTGACGGGATGATGCGGGATATTAGGGATAGTAGTCTGGTGGCTCTGGCTGATGGGATGATGTGGGATGTTAATGGTAGTAGTCCGGTGGCTCTGGCTGATGGGATGATGTGGGATATTAGGAGTAGTAATCCGGTGGCTCTAGCTCACGGGATGATGTGGGATATTAGTGGTAGTTGTCCGGTGGCTCTGGCTGACGGGATGATGTGGGATATTAGTGGTAGTAGTCCGGTAGCTCTGGCTGATGGGATGATGTGGGATATTAGGGGTAGTAGTCCGGTGGCTCTGGCTGACGGGATGATGTGGGATATTAGGGGTAGTAGTCCGGTGGCTCTGGCTGACGGGATGATGTGGGATATTAGGGGTAGTAGTCCGGTGGCTCTGGCTGAAGGGATGATGTGGGATATTAGGGGTAGTAGTCCGGTGGCTCTGGCTGATGGAATGATGTGGGATATTAGGGGTAGTAGTTTGGTGGCTCTGGCTGACGGGATGATGTGGGATATTAGGGTTAGTAGTCCGGTGGCTCTGGCTGATAGGATGATGTGGGATATTAGTGGTAGTAGTCTGGTGGCTCTGGCTGACGGGATGATGTGGGATATTAGTGGTAGTAGTCCGGTGGCTCTGGCTGATAGGATGATGTGGGATATTAGTGGTATTAGTCTGGTGGCTCTGGCTGACGGGATGATGTGGGATATTAGTGGTAGTAGTCCTGTGGCTCTGGCTGATGGGATGATGTGGGATATTAGGGGTAGTAGTCTGGTGGCTCTGGCTGATGGGATGATGTGGGATATTAGTTGTAGTAGTCCGGTAGCTCTGGCTGATAGGATGATGTGGGATGTTAGTGGTAGTAGTCCGGTGGCTCTGGCTGACGGGATGATGTGGGATATTAGTGGTAGTAGTCCGGTGGCTCTGGCTGATAGGATGATGTGGGATGTTAGTGGTAGTAGTCCGGTGGCTCTGGCTGATGGGATGATGTGGGATGTTAGTGGTAGTAGTCCGGTGGCTCTGGCTGATAGGATGATGTGGGATGTTAGTGGTAGTAGTCCGGTGGCTCTGGCTGATGGGATGATGTGGGATGTTAGTGGTAGTAATCCGGTGGCTCTGGCTGATGGGATGATGTGGGATATTAGTGGTAGTAGTCCGGTGGCTCTGGCTGATGGGATGATGTGGGATATTAGTGGTAGTAGTCCGGTGGCTCTGGCTGATGGGATGATGTGGGATATTAGTGGTAGTAGTCCGGTGGCTCTGGCTGATGGGATGATGTGGGATGTTAGTGGTAGTAGTCCGGTGGCTCTGGCTGATGGGATGATGTGGGATATTAGTGGTAGTAGTCCGGTGGCTCTGGCTGATAGGATGATGTGGGATATTAGTGGTAGTAGTCTGGTGGCTCTGGCTGATGGGATGATGTGGGATATTAGTGGTAGCAGTCCGGTGGCTCTGGCTGACGGGATGATGTGGGATATTAGTGGTAGTAGTCCGGTGGATCTGGCTGACGGGATGATGTGGGATATTAGTGGTAGTAGTCCGGTGGCTCTGGCTGACGGGATGGTGTGGGATATTAGTGGTAGTAGTCCCGTGGCTCTGGCTGAAGGGATGATGTGGGATATTAGAGGTAGTAGTCCCGTGGTTCTGGCTGACGGGATGATGCGGGATATTAGGGATAGTAGTCTGGTGGCTCTGGCTGATGGGATGATGTGGGATGTTAGTGGTAGTAGTGCGGTGGCTCTGGCTGATGGGATGATGTGGGATGTTAGTGGTAGTAGTGCGGTGGCTCTGGCTGATGGGATGATGTGGGATATTAGTGGTAGTAGTCCTGTGGCTCTGGCTAATAGGATGATGTGGGATGTAAGTCGTAGTAGTCTGGTGGCTCTGGCTGACGGGATGATGTGGGATATTAGTGGTAGTAGTCCGGTGGCTCTGGCTGATGGGATGATGTGGGATATTAGGAGTAGTAGTCCGGTGGCTCTGGCTGACGGGATGATGTGGGATATTAGGAGTAGTAGTCCGGTGGCTCTAGCTCACGGGATGATGTGGGATATTAGTGGTAGTAGTCCGGTAGCTCTGGCTGATGGGATGATGTGGGATATTAGGGGTAGTAGTCCGGTGGCTCTGGCTGACGGGATGATGTGGGATATTAGTGATATTAGTCTGGTGGCTCTGGCTGACGGGATGATGTGGGATATTAGGGGTAGTAGTTTGTTGGCTCTGGCTGACGGAATGATGTGGGATATTAGGGGTAGTAGTCCGGTGTCTCTGGCTGACGGGATGATGTGGGATATTAGGGGTAGTAGTCCGGTGGCTCTGGCTGATGGAATGATGTGGGATATTAGGTGTAGTAGTTTGGTGGCTCTGGCTGACGGGATGATGTGGGATATTAGTGGTAGTAGTCCGGTGGCTCTGGCTGACGGGATGATGTGGGATATTAGTGGTAGTAGTCCGGTGGCTCTGGCTGACGGGATGATGTGGGATGTTAGTGGTAGTAGTCCGGTGGCTCTGGCTGATGGGATGATGTGGTATGTTAGGTGTCATAGTCCGGTGGCTCTGGCTGACGGGATGATGTGGGATATTAGTGGTAGTAGTCCGGTGGCTCTGGCTGATGCGATGATGTGGGATATTAGGAGTAGTAGTCCGGTGGCTCTGGCTGACGGGATGATGTGGGATATTAGGAGTAGTAGTCCGGTGGCTCTAGCTCACGGGATGATGTGGGATATTAGTGGTAGTTGTCCGGTGGCTCTGGCTGACGGGATGATGTGGGATATTAGTGGTAGTAGTCCGGTAGCTCTGGCTGATGGGATGATGTGGGATATTAGGGGTAGTAGTCTGGTGGCTCTGGCTGACGGGATGATGTGGGATATTAGTGGTAGTAGTCAGGTGGCTCTGGCTGATGGGATGATGTGGTATGTTAGGTGTCATAGTCGGGTGGCTCTGGCTGACGGGATGATGTGGGATATTAGTGGTAGTAGTCCGGTGGCTCTGGCTGATGGGATGATGTGGGATATTAGGAGTAGTAGTCCGGTGGCTCTGGCTGACGGGATGATGTGGGATATTAGGAGTAGTAGTCCGGTGGCTCTGGCTGATGGGATGATGTGGGATATTAGTGGTAGTTGTCCGGTGGCTCTGGCTGATGGGATGATGTGGGATATTAGTGGTAGTAGTCCGGTAGCTCTGGCTGATGGGATGATGTGGGATATTAGGGGTAGTAGTCCGGTGGCTCTGGCTGATGGGATGATGTGGGATATTAGTGGTAGTAGTCCGGTAGCTCTGGCTGACAGGATGATGTGGGATATTAGGGGTAGTAGTCCGGTGGCTCTGGCTGACGGGATGATATGGGATATTAGTGGTAGTAGTCCGGTAGCTCTGGCTCACGGGATGATGTGGGATATTAGGGGTAGTAGTCAGGTGGCTCTGGCTCACGGGATGATGTGGGATATTAGGGGTAGTAGTTTGGTGGCTCTGGCTCACGGGATGATGTGGGATATTAGGGGTAGTAGTCCGGTGGCTCTGGCTCACGGGATGATGTGGGATATTAGGGGTAGTAGTCAGGTGGCTCTGGCTCACGGGATGATGTGGGATATTAGGGGTAGTAGTTTGGTGGCTCCGGCTGACGGGATGATGTGGGATATTAGGGGTAGTAGTCCGGTGGCTCTGGCTGACGTGGGATATTAGTGGTAGTAGTCCGGTGGCTCGGGCTGACGGGATGATGTGGGATATTAGGGGTAGTAGTCCGGTGGCTTTGGCTGACGGGATAATGTGGGATATTAGGGGTAGTAGTCCGGTAGCTCTGGCTGATGGGATGATGTGGGATATTAGTGGTAGTAGTCTGGTGGTTCTGGCTGACTGGATGATGTGGGATATTAGGGGTAGTAGTCCGATGGCTCTGGCTGACGGGATGATGTGGGATATTAGGGGTAGTAGTCCGGTGGCTCTGGCTGACGGAATAATGTGGGATATTAGGGGTAGTAGTCCGGTGGCTCTGGCTGACGGGATGATGCGGGATATTAGGGGTAGTAGTCCGGTGGCTCTGGCTGATGGGATGATGTGGGATATTATTGGTAGTAGTCTGGTGGCTCTGGCTGACTGGATGATGTGGGATATTAGGGGTAGTAGTCCGTTGGTTCCGGCTGATGGGATGATGTGGGATATTAGTGGTAGTAGTCCGATGGCTCTGACGGGATGATGTGGGATATTAGGGGTAGTAGTCTGGTGGCTCTGACGGGATGATGTGGGATATTAGGGGTAGTAGTCCGGTGGCTCTGGCTGAGGGGATGATGTGGGATATTAGTGGTAGTAGTCTAGTGGTTCTGACGGGATGATGTGGGATATTAGGGGTAGTAGTCTGGTGGCTCTGACGGGATGATGTGGGATATTAGGGGTAGTAGTCCGGTGGCTCTGGCTGACGGGATGATGTGGGATATTAGGGGTAGTAGTCCGTTGGCACTGACGGGATGATGTCGGATATTAGGGGTAGTAGTCGGGTGGCTCTGGGTGACGGGATGATGTGGGATATTAGGGGTAGTAGTCCGGTGGCTCTGACGGGATGATGTGGGATATTAGGGGTAGTAGTGCGGTGGCTCTGGCTTACGGGATGATGTGGGATATTAGGGGTAGTAGTCCGGTGGCTCTGGCTGACGGGATGATGTGGGATATTAGTGGTAGTAGTGCGGTGGCTCTGGCTTACGGGATGATGTGGGATATTAGGGGTAGTAGTCCGGTGGCTCTGGCTGACGGGATGATGTGGGATATTAGGGGTAGTAGTCCGGTGGCTCTGGCTGACGGCATGATGTGGGATATTAGGGGTAGTAGTCCGGTGGCTCTGGCTAATGGGATGATGTGGGATATTAGTGGTAGTAGTGCGGTGGCTCTGGCTTACGGGATGATGTGGGATATTAGGGGTAGTAGTCCGGTGGCTCTGGCTGACGGAATGATGTGGGATATTAGGGGTAGTAGTCCGGTGGCTCTGGCTGACGGCATGATGAGGGATATTAGGGGTAGTAGTCGGTGGCTCTGGCTAATGGGATGATGTGAGATATTAGTGGAACTAGTCCGGTGGCTCTGGCTGACGGGATGATGCGGGATATTAGTGATAGTAGTCCGGTAGCTCTGGCTGACGGGATGATGTGGGATATTAGGGGTAGTAGTCCGGTGGCTCTGGCTGACGGGATGATGTGGGATATTAGGGGTAGTAGTCCGGTGGCTCTGGCTTATGGGATGATGTGGGATATTAGTGGTAGTAGTCCGGTGGCTCTGGCTAATGGGATAATGTGAGATATTAGTGGTAGTAGTCCGGTGGCTCTGGCAGACGGAATGATGTGGGATATTAGGGGTAGTAGTCCGGTGGCTCTGGCTTATGGGATGATGTGGGATATTAGTGGTAGTAGTCCGGTGGCTCTGGCTAATGGGATAATGTGAGATATTAGTGGTAGTAGTCCGGTGGCTCTGGCAGACGGAATGATGTGGGATATTAGGGGTAGTAGTCCGGTGGCTCTGGCTTATGGGATGATGTGGGATATTAGTGGTAGTAGTCCGGTGGCTCTGGCTAATGGGATAATGTGAGATATTAGTGGTAGTAGTCCGGTGGCTCTGGCAGACGGAATGATGTGGGATATTAGGGGTAGTAGTCCGGTGGCTCTGGCTAATGGGATGATGTGGGATATTAGTGGTAGTAGTCCGGTGGCTCTGGCTAATGGGATGATGTGGGATATTAGGGGTAGTAGTCCGGTGGCTCTGGCTGACGGGATGATGTGGGATATTAGGGGTAGTAGTCCGGTGGCTCTGGCTTATGGGATGATGTGGGATATTAGTGGTAGTAGTCCGGTGGCTCTGGCTAATGGGATGATGTGGGATATTAGTGGTAGTAGTCCGGTGGCTCTGGCTAATGGGATGATGTGGGATATTAGGGGTAGTAGTCCGGTGGCTCTGGCTGACGGGATGATTTGGGATATTAGGGGTAGTAGTCCGGTGGCTCTGGCTTATGGGATGATGTGGGATATTAGTGGTAGTAGTCCGGTGGCTCTGGCTAATGGGATGATGTGGGATATTAGGGGTAGTAGTCCGGTGGCTCTGGCAGACGGAATGATGTGGGATATTAGGGGTAGTAGTCCGGTGGCTCTGGCTGACGGGATGATGTGGGATATTAGGGGTAGTAGTCCGGTGGCTCTGGCTTATGGGATGATGTGGGATATTAGTGGTAGTAGTCCGGTGGCTCTGGCTAATGGGATGATGTGGGATATTAGTGGTAGTAGTCCGGTGGCTCTGGCTAATGGGATGATGTGGGATATTAGGGGTAGTAGTCCGGTGGCTCTGGCTGACGGGATGATGTGGGATATTAGGGGTAGTAGTCCGGTGGCTCTGGCTTATGGGATGATGTGGGATATTAGTGGTAGTAGTCCGGTGGCTCTGGCTAATGGGATGATGTGGGATATTAGGGGTAGTAGTCCGGTGGCTCTGGCAGACGGAATGATGTGGGATATTAGGGGTAGTAGTCCGGTGGCTCTGGCTGACGGGATGATGTGGGATATTAGGCGTAGTAGTCCGGTGGCTCTGGCTTATGGGATGATGTGGGATATTAGTGGTAGTAGTCCGGTGGCTCTGGCTAATGGGATGATGTGGGATATTAGTGGTAGTAGTCCGGTGGCTCTGGCTAATGGGATGATGTGGGATATTAGGGGTAGTAGTCCGGCGGCTCTGGCTGACGGGATGATGTGGGATATTAGGGGTAGTAGTCCGGTGGCTCTGGCTGACGGGATGATGTGGGATATTAGTGGTAGTAGTCCGGTGGCTCTGGCTAACGGGATGATGTGGGATATTAGTGGTAGTAGTCCGGTGGCTCTGGCTGACGGGATGATGTGGGATATTAGGGGTAGTAGTCCGGTGGCTCTGGCTGACGGGATGATGTGGGATATTAGTGGTAGTAGTCCGGTGGCTCTGGCTAACGGGATGATGTGAGATATTAGTGGCAGTAGTCCGGTGGCTCTGGCTGACGGGATGATGTGGGATATTAGTGGTAGTAGTCCGGTGGCTCTGGCTAACGGGATGATGTGGGATATTAGGGGTAGTAGTCCGGTGGCTCTGGCTGACAGGATGATGTGAGATATTAGTGGCAGTAGTCCGGTGGCTCTGGCTGACGGGATGATGTGGGATATTAGGGGTAGTTGTCCGGTGTCTCTGGCTGATGGGATGATGTGGGATATTAGGGGTAGTAGTCCGTTGGTTCCGGCTAACGGGGTGATGTGGGATATTAGGGGTAGTAGTCTGGTGGCTCTGGCTGACAGGATGATGTGGGATATTAGTGGTAGTAGTCCGGTGGCTCTGGCTGATGGGACGATGTGGGATATTAGTGGTAGTAGTCTGGTGGCTCTGGTTGATGGGTTGATGTGGGATATTAGGGGTAGTAGTCTGGTGGCTCTGGCTGACGGGATGATGTGGGATATTAGGGGTAGCAGTCTGGTGGCTCTGGCTGACGGGATGATGTGGGATATTAGGGGTAGTAGTCTGGTGGCTCTGGCTGACGGGATGATGTGGGATATTAGGGGTAGTAGTCCGGTGGCTCTGGCTGACGGGATGATGTGGGATATTAGGGGTAGTAGTCTGGTGGCTCTGGTTGACGGGTTGATGTGGGATATTAGGGGTAGTAGTCTGGTGGCTCTGGCTGATGGGACGATGTGGGATATTAGTGGTAGTAGTCTGGTGGCTCTGGTTGACGGGTTGATGTGGGATATTAGGGGTAGTAGTCTGGTGGCTCTGGCTGACGGGATGATGTGGGATATTAGTGGTAGTAGTCTGGTGGCTCTGGCTGACGGGATGATGTGGGATATTAGGGGTAGTAGTCCGGTGGCTCTGGCTGACGGGATGATGTGGGATATTAGGGGTAGTAGTCCGGTGGCTCTGGTTGACGGGATGATGTGGGATATTAGGGGTAGTAGTCCCGTGGCTCTGGCTGACGGGATGATGTGGGATATTAGGGGTAGTAGTCCGGTAGCTCTGACTGATGGGATGATGTGGGATATTAGGGGTAGTAGTCTGGTGGCTGCGGCTGACGGGATGATGTGGGACATTAGTGGTAGTAGTCCGGTGGCTCTGGCTGACGGGATGATGTGGGATATTAGGGGTAGTAGTCTGGTGGCTCTGGCTGACGGGATGATGTGGGATATTAGGGGTAGTAGTCCGGTGGCTCTGGCTGACGGGATGATGTGGGATATTAGGGGTAGTAGTCTGGTGGCTCTGGCTGATGGGATGATGTGGGACATTAGTGGTAGTAATCCGGTGGCTCTGGCTGACGGGATGATGTGGGATATTAGGGGTAGTAGTCCGGTGGCTCTGGCTGACGGGATGATGTGGGATATTAGGGGTAGTAGTCTGGTGGCTCTGGCTGATGGGATGATGTGTGATATTAGTGGTAGTAGTCCGGTATCTCTGGCTGATGGGATGATGTGGGATATTAGGGGTAGTAGTCCGGTGGCTCTGGCTGACGGGATGATGTGGGACATTAGTGGTAGTAGTCCGGTGGCTCTGGCTGATGGGATGATGTGGGACATTAGTGGTAGTAGTCCGGTGGCTCTGGCTGACGGGATGATGTGGGATATTAGGGGTAGTAGTCTGGGGCTCTGGCTGACGGGATGATGTGTGATATTAGTGGTAGTAGTCCGGTAGCTCTGGCTGATGGGATGATGTGGGATATTAGGGGTAGTAGTCTGGTGGCTCTGGCTGACGGGATGATGTGGGATATTAGTGGTAGTAGTCCGGTGGCTCTGGCTGACGGGATGATGTGGGATATTAGTGGTAGTAGTCCGGTGGCTCTGGCTGATGGAATGATGTGGGATATTAGGGGTAGTAGTCCGGTGGCTCTGGCTGACGGGATGATGTGGGATATTAGGGGTAGTAGTCCGGTGGCTCTGGCTGACGGGATGATGTGTGATATTAGGGGTAGTAGTCCGGTAGCTCTGGCTGATGGGATGATGTGGGATATTAGGGGTAGTAGTCCGGTGGCTCTGGCTGATGGGATGATGTGTGATATTAGTGGTAGTAGTCCGGTAGCTCTGGCTGATGGGATGATGTGGGATATTAGGGGTAGTAGTCTGGGGCTCTGGCTGACGGGATGATGTGTGATATTAGGGGTAGTAGTCCGGTAGCTCTGGCTGATGGGATGATGTGGGATATTAGGGGTAGTAGTCTGGTAGCTCTGGCTGACGGGATGATGTGGGATATTAGGGGTAGTAGTCCGGTGGCTCTGGCTGATGGGACGATGTGGGATATTAGTGGTAGTAGTCCGGTGGCTCTGGTTGACGGGTTGATGTGGGATATTAGGGGTAGTAGTCCGGTGGCTCTGGTTGACGGGTTGATGTGGGATATTAGGGGTAGTAGTCTGGTGGCTCTGGTTGACGGGTTGATGTGGGATATTAGGGGTAGTAGTCTGGTGGCTCTGGCTGACGGGATGATGTGGGATATTAGGAGTAGTAGTCCGGTGGCTCTGGTTGACGGGTTGATGTGGGATATTAGGGGTAGTAGTCTGGTGGCTCTGGCTGACGGGATGATGTGGGATATTAGTGGTAGTAGTCTGGTGGCTCTGGCTGACGGGATGATGTGGGATATTAGGGGTAGTAGTCCGGTGGCTCTGGCTGACGGGATGATGTGGGATATTAGGGGTAGTAGTCCGGTGGCTCTGGTTGACGGGATGATGTGGGATATTAGGGGTAGTAGTCTGGTGGCTCTGGCTGACGGGATGATGTGGGATATTAGGGGTAGTAGTCTGGTGGCTCTGGCTGACGGGATGATGTGGGATATTAGGGGTAGTAGTCTGGTGGCTCTGGCTGACAGGATGATGTGGGATGTTAGGGGTAGTAGTCCGGTAGCTCTGGCTGATGGGATGATGTGGGATATTAGGGGTAGTAGTCCGGTAGCTCTGGCTGATGGGATGATGTGGGATATTAGGGGTAGTAGTCTGGTGGCTGCGGCTGACGGGATGATGTGGGACATTAGTGGTAGTAGTCCGGTGGCTCTGGCTGACGGGATGATGTGGGATATTAGGGGTAGTAGTCTGGTGGCTCTGGCTGACGGGATGATGTGGGATATTAGGGGTAGTAGTCCGGTGGCTCTGGCTGACGGGATGATGTGGGATATTAGGGGTAGTAGTCTGGTGGCTCTGGCTGATGGGATGATGTGTGATATTAGTGGTAGTAGTCCGGTATCTCTGGCTGATGGGATGATGTGGGATATTAGGGGTAGTAGTCCGGTGGCTCTGGCTGACGGGATGATGTGGGACATTAGTGGTAGTAGTCCGGTGGCTCTGGCTGATGGGATGATGTGGGACATTAGTGGTAGTAGTCCGGTGGCTCTGGCTGACGGGATGATGTGGGACATTAGTGGTAGTAGTCCGGTGGCTCTGGCTGATGGGATGATGTGGGACATTAGTGGTAGTAGTCCGGTAGCTCTGGCTGATGGGATGATGTGGGATATTAGGGGTAGTAGTCTGGTGGCTCTGGCTGACGGGATGATGTGGGATATTAGTGGTAGTAGTCCGGTGGCTCTGGCTGACGGGATGATGTGGGATATTAGGGGTAGTAGTCTGGTGGCTGTGGCTGACGGGATGATGAGTGATATTAGGGGTAGTAGTCCGGTAGCTCTGGCTGATGGGATGATGTGGGATATTAGGGGTAGTAGTCCGGTGGCTGTGGCTGACGGGATGATGTGTGATATTAGGGGTAGTAGTCCGGTAGCTCTGGCTGATGGGATAATGTGGGACATTAGTGGTAGTAGTCCGGTAGCTCTGGCTGATGGGATGATGTGGGATATTAGGGGTAGTAGTCTGGGGCTCTGGCTGACGGGATGATGTGTGATATTAGGGGTAGTAGTCCGGTAGCTCTGGCTGATGGGATGATGTGGGATATTAGGGGTAGTAGTCTGGTGGCTGTGGCTGACGGGATGATGTGTGATATTAGGGGTAGTAGTCCGGTAGCTCTGGCTGATGGGATAATGTGGGACATTAGTGGTAGTAGTCCGGTAGCTCTGGCTGATGGGATGATGTGGGATATTAGGGGTAGTAGTCTGGGGCTCTGGCTGACGGGATGATGTGTGATATTAGGGGTAGTAGTCCGGTAGCTCTGGCTGATGGGATGATGTGGGATATTAGGGGTAGTAGTCTGGTGGCTGTGGCTGACGGGATGATGTGTGATATTATGGGTAGTAGTCCGGTAGCTCTGGCTGATGGGATGATGTGGGATATTAGGGGTAGTAGTCTGGGGCTCTGGCTGACGGGATGATGTGTGATATTAGGGGTAGTAGTCCGGTAGCTCTGGCTGATGGGATGATGTGGGATATTAGTGGTAGTAGTCCGGTGGCTCTGGCTGATGGGATGATGTGTGATATTAGTGGTAGTAGTCCGGTAGCTCTGGCTGATGGGATGATGTGGGATATTAGGGGTAGTAGTCTGGGGCTCTGGCTGACGGGATGATGTGTGATATTAGGGGTAGTAGTCCGGTAGCTCTGGCTGATGGGATGATGTGGGATATTAGGGGTAGTAGTCTGGTAGCTCTGGCTGACGGGATGATGTGGGATATTAGGGGTAGTAGTCCGGTGGTTCTGCCTGATGGGATGATGTGGGATATTAGTGGTAGTAGTCCGGTGACTCTGGCTGACGGGATGATGTGGGATATTAGGGGTAGTAGTCTGGTGGCTGTGGCTGACGGGATGATGTGGGACATTAGTGGTAGTAGTCCGGTAGCTCTGGCTGATGGGATGATGTGGGATATTAGGGGTAGTAGTCTGGGGCTCTGGCTGACGGGATGATGTGTGATATTAGGGGTAGTAGTCCGGTAGCTCTGGCTGATGGGATGATGTGGGATATTAGGGGTAGTAGTCCGGTGGCTCTGGCTGATGGGATGATGTGTGATATTAGTGGTAGTAGTCCGGTGGCTCTGGCTGACGGGATGATGTGGGATATTAGGGGTAGTAGTCTGGTGGCTGTGGCTGACGGGATGATGTGGGACATTAGTGGTAGTAGTCCGGTGGTTCTGCCTGATGGGATGATGTGGGATATTAGTGGTAGTAGTCCGGTGGCTCTGGCTGACGGGATGATGTGGGATATTAGTGGTAGTAGTCCGGTAGCTCTGGCTGATGGGATGATGTGGGATATTAGGGGTAGTAGTCCGGTGGCTCTGGCTGATGGGATGATGTGTGATATTAGTGGTAGTAGTCCGGTAGCTCTGGCTGATGGGATGATGTGGGATATTAGGGGTAGTAGTCTGGGGCTCTGGCTGACGGGATGATGTGTGATATTAGGGGTAGTAGTCCGGTAGCTCTGGCTGAATGGATGATGTGGGATATTAGGGGTAGTAGTCTGGTAGCTCTGGCTGACGGGATGATGTGGGATATAAGGGGTAGTAGTCCGGTGGATCTGGCTGACGGGATGATGTGGGATATTAGGGGTAGTAGTCTGGTGGCTCTGGCTGACGGGATGATGTGGGATATTAGTGGTAGTAGTCCGGTGGCTCTGGCTGATGGGATGATGTGGGATATTAGGGGTAGTAGTCTGGTAGCTCTGGCTGACGGGATGATGTGGGATATAAGGGGTAGTAGTCCGGTGGATCTGGCTGACGGGATGATGTGGGATATTAGGGGTAGTAGTCTGGTGGCTCTGGCTGACGGGATGATGTGGGATATTAGGGGTAGTAATCCGGTGACTCTGGCTGACGGGATGATGTGGGATATTAGGGGTAGTAGTCCGGTGGCTCTGGCTGACGGGATGATGTGGGATATTAGGGGTAGTAATCCGGTGACTCTGGCTGACGGGATGATGTGGGATATTAGGGGTAGTAGTCTGGTGGCTCTGGCTGACGGGATGATGTGGGATATTAGGGGTAGTAATCCGGTGACTCTGGCTGACGGGATGATGTGGGATATTAGGGGTAGTAGTCCGGTGGCTCTGGCTCACGGGATGATGTGGGATATTAGGGGTAGTAGTCCGGCGGCTCTGGCTGACGGGATGATGTGGGATATTAGGGGTAGTAGTCCGGTGGCTCTGGCTGACGGGATGATGTGGGATATTAGTTGTAGTAGTCCGGTGGCTCTGGCTGATGGGATGATGTGGGATATTAGGGGTAGTAGTCCGGTGGCTCTGGCTGACGGGATGATGTGGGATATTAGGGGCAGTAGTCCGGTGGCTCTGGCTGACGGGATGATGTGGGATATTATGGGTAGTACTCCAGTGGCTCTGGCTGATGGGATGATGTGGGATATTAGGGGTAGTAGTCCGGTGGCTCTGGCTGATGGGATGATGTGGGATATTAGTTGTAGTAGTCCGGTGGCTCTGGCTGATGGGATGATGTGGGATATTATGGGTAGTACTCCAGTGGCTCTGGCTGATGGGATGATGTGGGATATTAGGGGTAGTAGTCCGGTGGCTCTGGCTGACGGGATGATGTGGGATATTATGGGTAGTACTCCAGTGGCTCTGGCTGATGGGATGATGTGGGATATTAGTTGTAGTAGTCCGGTGGCTCTGGCTGATGGGATGATGTGGGATATTAGGGGTAGTAGTCCGGTGGCTCTGGCTGACGGGATGATGTGGGATATTATGGGTAGTACTCCAGTGGCTCTGGCTGATGGGATGATGTGGGATATTAGGGGTAGTAGTCCGGTGGCTCTGGCTGACGGGATGATGTGGGATATTATGGGTAGTACTCCAGTGGCTCTGGCTGATGGGATGATGTGGGATATTAGTTGTAGTAGTCCGGTGGCTCTGGCTGATGGGATGATGTGGGATATTAGGGGTAGTAGTCCGGTGGCTCTGGCTGACGGGATGATGTGGGATATTATGGGTAGTACTCCAGTGGCTCTGGCTGATGGGATGATGTGGGATATTAGGGGTAGTAGTCCGGTGGCTGTGACGGGATGATGTGGGATATTAGGGGTAGTAGTCCGGTGGCTCTGGCTGAAGGGATGATGTGGGATATTAGTGGTAGTAGTTTGGTGTCTCTGGCTGACGGGATGATGTGTGATATTAGTGATAGTAGTCCGGTGGCTCTGGCTGACGGGATGATGTGGGATATTAGGGGTAGTAGTCCAGAGGCTCTGGCTGACGGGATGATGTGGGATATTAGGGGTAGTAGTCCAGAGGCTCTGGCTGACGGGATGATGTGGGATATTAGGGGTAGTAGTCCGGTGGCTCTGGCTCACGGGATGATGAGGGATATTAGGGGTAGTAGTCCAGAGGCTCTGGCTGACGGGATGATGTGGGATATTAGGGGTAGTAGTCCAGAGGCTCTGGCTGACGGGATGATGTGGGATATTAGTGATAGTAGTCCGGTGGCTCTGGCTGACGGGATGATGTGGGATATTAGGGGTAGTAGTCCGGTGGCTCTGGCTGACGGGATGATGTGGGATATTAGGGGCAGTAGTCCGGTGGCTCTGGCTGACGGGATGATGTGGGATATTAGTGATAGTAGTCCGGTGGCTCTGGCTGACGGGATGATGTGGGATATTAGGGGTAGTAGTCTGGTGGCTGTGGCTGACGGGATGATGTGTGATATTAGGGGTAGTAGTCCGGTAGCTCTGGCTGATGGGATGATGTGGGATATTAGGGGTAGTAGTCCGGTGGCTGTGGCTGACGGGATGATGTGTGATATTAGGGGTAGTAGTCCGGTAGCTCTGGCTGATGGGATAATGTGGGACATTAGTGGTAGTAGTCCGGTAGCTCTGGCTGATGGGATGATGTGGGATATTAGGGGTAGTAGTCTGGGGCTCTGGCTGACGGGATGATGTGTGATATTAGGGGTAGTAGTCCGGTAGCTCTGGCTGATGGGATGATGTGGGATATTAGGGGTAGTAGTCTGGTGGCTGTGGCTGACGGGATGATGTGTGATATTAGGGGTAGTAGTCCGGTAGCTCTGGCTGATGGGATAATGTGGGACATTAGTGGTAGTAGTCCGGTAGCTCTGGCTGATGGGATGATGTGGGATATTAGGGGTAGTAGTCTGGGGCTCTGGCTGACGGGATGATGTGTGATATTAGGGGTAGTAGTCCGGTAGCTCTGGCTGATGGGATGATGTGGGATATTAGGGGTAGTAGTCTGGTGGCTGTGGCTGACGGGATGATGTGTGATATTATGGGTAGTAGTCCGGTAGCTCTGGCTGATGGGATGATGTGGGATATTAGGGGTAGTAGTCTGGGGCTCTGGCTGACGGGATGATGTGTGATATTAGGGGTAGTAGTCCGGTAGCTCTGGCTGATGGGATGATGTGGGATATTAGTGGTAGTAGTCCGGTGGCTCTGGCTGATGGGATGATGTGTGATATTAGTGGTAGTAGTCCGGTAGCTCTGGCTGATGGGATGATGTGGGATATTAGGGGTAGTAGTCTGGGGCTCTGGCTGACGGGATGATGTGTGATATTAGGGGTAGTAGTCCGGTAGCTCTGGCTGATGGGATGATGTGGGATATTAGGGGTAGTAGTCTGGTAGCTCTGGCTGACGGGATGATGTGGGATATTAGGGGTAGTAGTCCGGTGGTTCTGCCTGATGGGATGATGTGGGATATTAGTGGTAGTAGTCCGGTGACTCTGGCTGACGGGATGATGTGGGATATTAGGGGTAGTAGTCTGGTGGCTGTGGCTGACGGGATGATGTGGGACATTAGTGGTAGTAGTCCGGTAGCTCTGGCTGATGGGATGATGTGGGATATTAGGGGTAGTAGTCTGGGGCTCTGGCTGACGGGATGATGTGTGATATTAGGGGTAGTAGTCCGGTAGCTCTGGCTGATGGGATGATGTGGGATATTAGGGGTAGTAGTCCGGTGGCTCTGGCTGATGGGATGATGTGTGATATTAGTGGTAGTAGTCCGGTGGCTCTGGCTGACGGGATGATGTGGGATATTAGGGGTAGTAGTCTGGTGGCTGTGGCTGACGGGATGATGTGGGACATTAGTGGTAGTAGTCCGGTGGTTCTGCCTGATGGGATGATGTGGGATATTAGTGGTAGTAGTCCGGTGGCTCTGGCTGACGGGATGATGTGGGATATTAGTGGTAGTAGTCCGGTAGCTCTGGCTGATGGGATGATGTGGGATATTAGGGGTAGTAGTCCGGTGGCTCTGGCTGATGGGATGATGTGTGATATTAGTGGTAGTAGTCCGGTAGCTCTGGCTGATGGGATGATGTGGGATATTAGGGGTAGTAGTCTGGGGCTCTGGCTGACGGGATGATGTGTGATATTAGGGGTAGTAGTCCGGTAGCTCTGGCTGAATGGATGATGTGGGATATTAGGGGTAGTAGTCTGGTAGCTCTGGCTGACGGGATGATGTGGGATATAAGGGGTAGTAGTCCGGTGGATCTGGCTGACGGGATGATGTGGGATATTAGGGGTAGTAGTCTGGTGGCTCTGGCTGACGGGATGATGTGGGATATTAGGGGTAGTAATCCGGTGACTCTGGCTGACGGGATGATATGGGATATTAGTGGTAGTAGTCCGGTGGCTCTGGCTGATGGGATGATGTGGGATATTAGGGGTAGTAGTCTGGTAGCTCTGGCTGACGGGATGATGTGGGATATAAGGGGTAGTAGTCCGGTGGATCTGGCTGACGGGATGATGTGGGATATTAGGGGTAGTAGTCTGGTGGCTCTGGCTGACGGGATGATGTGGGATATTAGGGGTAGTAATCCGGTGACTCTGGCTGACGGGATGATGTGGGATATTAGGGGTAGTAGTCTGGTGGCTCTGGCTGACGGGATGATGTGGGATATTAGGGGTAGTAATCCGGTGACTCTGGCTGACGGGATGATGTGGGATATTAGGGGTAGTAGTCCGGTGGCTCTGGCTCACGGGATGATGTGGGATATTAGGGGTAGTAGTCCGGCGGCTCTGGCTGACGGGATGATGTGGGATATTAGGGGTAGTAGTCCGGTGGCTCTGGCTGACGGGATGATGTGGGATATTAGTTGTAGTAGTCCGGTGGCTCTGGCTGATGGGATGATGTGGGATATTAGGGGTAGTAGTCCGGTGGCTCTGGCTGACGGGATGATGTGGGATATTAGGGGTAGTAGTCCGGTGGCTCTGGCTGACGGGATGATGTGGGATATTATGGGTAGTACTCCAGTGGCTCTGGCTGATGGGATGATGTGGGATATTAGGGGTAGTAGTCCGGTGGCTCTGGCTGATGGGATGATGTGGGATATTAGTTGTAGTAGTCCGGTGGCTCTGGCTGATGGGATGATGTGGGATATTAGGGGTAGTAGTCCGGTGGCTCTGGCTGACGGGATGATGTGGGATATTATGGGTAGTACTCCAGTGGCTCTGGCTGATGGGATGATGTGGGATATTAGGGGTAGTAGTCCGGTGGCTCTGGCTGACGGGATGATGTGGGATATTATGGGTAGTACTCCAGTGGCTCTGGCTGATGGGATGATGTGGGATATTAGTTGTAGTAGTCCGGTGGCTCTGGCTGATGGGATGATGTGGGATATTAGTTGTAGTAGTCCGGTGGCTCTGGCTGATGGGATGATGTGGGATATTAGGGGTAGTAGTCCGGTGGCTCTGGCTGACGGGATGATGTGGGATATTATGGGTAGTACTCCAGTGGCTCTGGCTGATGGGATGATGTGGGATATTAGGGGTAGTAGTCCGGTGGCTGTGACGGGATGATGTGGGATATTAGGGGTAGTAGTCCGGTGGCTCTGGCTGAAGGGATGATGTGGGATATTAGTGGTAGTAGTTTGGTGTCTCTGGCTGACGGGATGATGTGTGATATTAGTGATAGTAGTCCGGTGGCTCTGGCTGACGGGATGATGTGGGATATTAGGGGTAGTAGTCCAGAGGCTCTGGCTGACGGGATGATGTGGGATATTAGGGGTAGTAGTCCAGAGGCTCTGGCTGACGGGATGATGTGGGATATTAGGGGTAGTAGTCCGGTGGCTCTGGCTCACGGGATGATGAGGGATATTAGGGGTAGTAGTCCAGAGGCTCTGGCTGACGGGATGATGTGGGATATTAGGGGTAGTAGTCCAGAGGCTCTGGCTGACGGGATGATGTGGGATATTAGTGATAGTAGTCCGGTGGCTCTGGCTGACGGGATGATGTGGGATATTAGGGGTAGTAGTCCGGTGGCTCTGGCTGACGGGATGATGTGGGATATTAGGGGCAGTAGTCCGGTGGCTCTGGCTGACGGGATGATGTGGGATATTAGTGATAGTAGTCCGGTGGCTCTGGCTGATGGGATGATGTGGGATATTAGTGGTAGTAGTCCGGTGGCTCTGGCTGACGGGATGATGTGGGATATTAGTGGTAGTAGTCCAGAGGCTCTGGCTGACGGGATGATGTGGGATATTAGGGGTTGTAGTCCGGTGGCTCTGGCTGACGGGATGAGGTGGGATATTAGTGGTAGTAGTCCGGTGGCTCTGGCTGAAGGGATGATGTGGGATATTAGTGGTAGTAGTCCGGTGGCTCTGGCTGAAGGGATGATGTGGGACATTAGTGGTAGTAGTCCGGTGGCTCTGGCTGACGGGATGATGTGGGATATTAGTGGTAGTAGTCCGGTGGCTCTGGCTGAAGGGATGATGTGGGATATTAGTGGTAGTAGTCCGGTGGCTCTGGCTGACGGGATGATGTGGGATATTAGGGGTAGTATTCCGGTGGCTCTGGCTGATGGGATGATGTGGGATATTAGTGGTAGTAGTCCGGTGGCTCTGGCTGACGGGATGATGTGGGATATTAGGGGTAGTTGTCCGGTGGCTCTGGCTGACGGGATGATGTGGGATATTAGGGGTAGTATTCCGGTGGCTCTGGCTGACGGGATGATGTGGGATATTAGTTGTAGTGGTCCGGTGGCTCTGGCTGACGGGATGATGTGGGATATTAGGGGTAGTAGTCCGGTGGCTCTGGCTGACGGGATGAGGTGGGATATTAGTGGTAGTAGTCCGGTGGCTCTGGCTGAAGGGATGATGTGGGATATTAGTGGTAGTAGTCCGGTGGCTCTGGCTGAAGGGATGATGTGGGATATTAGTGGTAGTAGTCCGGTGGCTCTGGCTGAAGGGATGATGTGGGATATTAGTGGTAGTAGTTTGGTGTCTCTGGCTGACGGGATGATGTGTGATATTAGTGATAGTAGTCCGGTGGCTCTGGCTGACGGGATGATGTGGGATATTAGGGGTAGTAGTCCGGTGGCTCTGGCTGACGGGATGATGTGGGATATTAGGGGTAGTAGTCCAGAGGCTCTGGCTGACGGGATGATGTGGGATATTAGGGGTAGTAGTCCGGTGGCTCTGGCTCACGGGATGATGAGGGATATTAGGGGTAGTAGTCCAGAGGCTCTGGCTGACGGGATGATGTGGGATATTAGGGGTAGTAGTCCAGAGGCTCTGGCTGACGGGATGATGTGGGATATTAGTGATAGTAGTCCGGTGGCTCTGGCTGACGGGATGATGTGGGATATTAGGGGTAGTAGTCCGGTGGCTCTGGCTGACGGGATGATGTGGGATATTAGGGGCAGTAGTCCGGTGGCTCTGGCTGACGGGATGATGTGGGATATTAGTGATAGTAGTCCGGTGGCTCTGGCTGACGGGATGATGTGGGATATTAGTGGTAGTAGTCCGGTGGCTCTGGCTGACGGGATGATGTGGGATATTAGTGGTAGTAGTCCAGAGGCTCTGGCTGACGGGATGATGTGGGATATTAGGGGTTGTAGTCCGGTGGCTCTGGCTGACGGGATGAGGTGGGATATTAGTGGTAGTAGTCCGGTGGCTCTGGCTGAAGGGATGATGTGGGATATTAGTGGTAGTAGTCCGGTGGCTCTGGCTGAAGGGATGATGTGGGACATTAGTGGTAGTAGTCCGGTGGCTCTGGCTGACGGGATGATGTGGGATATTAGTGGTAGTAGTCCGGTGGCTCTGGCTGAAGGGATGATGTGGGATATTAGTGGTAGTAGTCCGGTGGCTCTGGCTGACGGGATGATGTGGGATATTAGGGGTAGTAGTCCGGTGGCTCTGGCTGACGGGATGAGGTGGGATATTAGTGGTAGTAGTCCGGTGGCTCTGGCTGAAGGGATGATGTGGGATATTAGTGGTAGTAGTCCGGTGGCTCTGGCTGAAGGGATGATGTGGGATATTAGTGGTAGTAGTCCGGTGGCTCTGGCTGAAGGGATGATGTGGGATATTAGGGGTAGTAGTCCGGTGGCTCTGGCTGATGGGATGATGTGGGATATTAGGGGTAGTAGTCCGGTGGCTCTGGCTGACGGGATGATTGTGGATATTAGTGGTAGTAGTCCGGAGGCTCTGGCTGACGGGATGAGGTGGGATATTAGTGGTAGTAGTCCGGAGGCTCTGGCTGACGGGATGAGGTGGGATATTAGTGGTAGTAGTCCGGTGGCTCTGGCTGAAGGGATGATGTGGGATATTAGTGGTAGTAGTCCGGTGGCTCTGGCTGACGGGATGATGTGGGATATTAGGGGTAGTAGTCCGGTGGCTCTGGCTGACGGGATGATGTGGGATATTAGTGGTAGTAGTCCGGTGGCTCTGGCTGACGGGATGATGTGGGATATTAGGGGTAGTAGTCCGGTGGCTCTGGCTGACGGGATGATGTGGGATATTAGTGGTAGTAGTCCGGTGGCTCTGGCTGACGGGATGATGTGGGATATTAGGGGTAGTAGTCCGGTGGCTCTGGCTGATGGGATGATGTGGTATATTAGGGGTAGTAGTCCGGTGGCTCTGGCTGACGGGATGATGTGGGATATTAGGGGTAGTAGTCCGGTGGCTCTGGCTGATGGGATGATGTGGGATATTAGTGGTAGTAGTCCGGTGGCTCTGGCTGACGGGATGATATGGGATATTAGTGGTAGTAGTCCGGTGGCTCTGGCTGACGGGATGATGTGGGATATTAGGGGTAGTAGTCCGGTGGCTCTGGCTGATGAGATGATGTGGGATATTAGGGGTAGTAGTCCGGTGGCTCTGGCTGACGGGATGATGTGGGATATTAGGGGTAGTAGTCCGGTGGCTCTGGCTCACGGGATGATGTGGGATATTAGGGGTAGTAGTCCGGCGGCTCTGGCTGACGGGATGATGTGGGATATTAGGGGTAGTAGTCCGGTGGCTCTGGCTGACGGGATGATGTGGGATATTAGTGGTAGCAGTCCGGTGGCTCTGGCTGATGGGATGATGTGGGATATTAGGGGTAGTAGTCCGGTGGCTCTGACTGATGGGATGATGTGGGATATTAGGGGTAGTAGTCCGGTGGCTGTCACGGGATGATGTGGGATATTAGGGGTAGTAGTCCGGTGGCTCTGGCTGACGGGATGATGTGGGATATTATGGGTAGTAGTCCAGTGGCTCTGGCTGATGGGATGATGTGGGATATTAGGGGTAGTAGTCCGGTGGCTCTGACTGATATGATGATGTGGGATATTAGGGGTAGTAGTCCGGTGGCTGTCACGGGTTTATGTGGGATATTAGGGGTAGTAGTCCGGTGGCTCTGGCTGACGGGATGATGTGGGATATTATGGGTAGTAGTCCAGTGGCTCTGGCTGATGGGATGATGTGGGATATTAGGGGTAGTAGTCCGGTGGCTCTGGCTGACGGGATGATGTGGGATATTAGTGATAGTAGTCCGGTGGCTCTGGCTGACGGGATGATGTGGGATATTAGGGGTAGTAGTCCGGTGGCTCTGGCTGACGGGATGATGTGGGATATTAGGGGTAGTAGTCCGGTGGCTCTGGCTGACGGGATGATGTGGGATATTAGGGGTAGTAGTCCGGTGGCTCTGGCTGACGGGATGATGTGGGATATTAGGGGTAGTAGTCCGGTGGCTCTGGCTGACGGGATGATGTGGGATATTAGTGGTAGTAGTCCGGTGGCTCTGGCTGACGGGATGATGTGGGATATTAGGGGTAGTAGTCCGGTGGCTCTGGCTCACGGGATGATGTGGGATATTAGGGGTAGTAGTCCGTTGGCTCTGGCTGATGGGATGATGTGGGATGTTAGTGGTAGTAGTCCGGTGGCTCTGGCTGATGGGATGATGTGGGATATTAGGGGTAGTAGTCTGGTGGCTCTGACTGATGGGATGATGTGGGATGTTAGTGGTAGTAGTCCGGTGGCTCTGGCTGATGGGATGATGTGGGATATTAGGGGTAGAAGTCCGGTGGCTGTGACGGGATGATGTGGGATATTAGGGGTAGTAGTCCAGAGGCTCTGGCTGATGGGATGATGTGGGATATTAGGGGTAGTAGTCCGGTGGCTGTGACGGGATGATGTGGGATATTAGGGGTAGTAGTCCGGTGGCTCTGGCTGACGGGATGATGTGTGATAATAGTGGTAGTAGTCCGGTGGCTCTGACTGATGGGATGATGTGGGATATTAGGGGTAGTAGTCCGGTGGCTCTGGCTGACGGGATGATGTGGGATATTAGGGGTAGTAGTCCAGCGGCTCTGGCTGACGGCATGATGTGGGATATTAGTGGTAGTAGTCCGGTAGCTCTGGCTGACGGGATGATGTGGGATATTAGTGGTAGTAGTCCGGTGGCTCTGGCTGTCGGGATGATGTGGGATATTAGGGGTAGTAGTCCGGTGGCTCTGGCTGACGGGATGATGTGGGATATTAGGGGTAGTAGTCCGGTGGCTCTGGCTGACGTGATGATATGGGATATTAGGGGTAGTAGTCCGGTGGTTCTGGCTGACAGGATGATGTGAGATATTAGTGGTAGTAGTCCGGTGGCTCTGGCTGACGGGATGATGTGGGATATTAGTGGTAGTAGTCCGGTAGCTCTGGCTGACAGGATGATGTGAGATATTAGGGGTAGTTGTCCGGTGGCTCTGGCTGATGGGATGATGCGTGATAGTAAGGGTAGTAGCCCGGTGGCTCTGGCTGACGGGATGATGTGGGATATTAGGGGTAGTAGTCCGGTGGCTCTGGCTGATGGGATGATGTGGGATATTAGGGGTAGTAGTCCGGTGGCTCTGGCTGACGGGATGATGTGGGATATTAGGGGTAGTAGCCCGGTGGCTCTGGCTGACGGGATGATGTGGGATATTAGGGGTAGTAGTCCGGTGGCTCTGGCTGACGGGATGATGTGGGATATTAGGGGTAGTACTCCGGTGGCTCTGGCTGATGGGATGATGTGGGATATTAGGGGTAGTAGTCCGGTGGCTCTGGCTGACGGGATGATGTGGGATATTAGGGGTAGTAGTCCGATGGCTCTGGCTGACGGGATGATGTGGGATATTAGTGGTAGTAGTCCGGTGGCTCTGGCTGACGGGATGATGTGGGATATTAGGGGTAGTAGTCCGATGGCTCTGGCTGATGGGATGATGTGGGATATTAGGGGTAGTAGTCCGATGGCTCTGGCTGACGGGATGATGTGGGATATTAGGGGTAGTAGCCCGGTGGCTCTGGCTGACGGGATGATGTGGGATATTAGGGGTAGTAGTCCGGTGGCTCTGGCTGACGGGATGATGTGGGATATTAGGGGTAGTACTCCGGTGGCTCTGGCTGATGGGATGATGTGGGATATTAGGGGTAGTAGTCCGGTGGCTCTGGCTGACGGGATGATGTGGGATATTAGGGGTAGTAGTCCGATGGCTCTGGCTGACGGGATGATGTGGGATATTAGTGGTAGTAGTCCGGTGGCTCTGGCTGACGGGATGATGTGGGATATTAGGGGTAGTAGTCCGGTGGCTCTGGCTGACGGGATGATGTGGGATATTAGGGGTAGTAGTCCGATGGCTCTGGCTGATGGGATGATGTGGGATATTAGGGGTAGTAGTCCGGTGGCTCTGGCTGATAGGATGATGTGGGATATTAGTGGTAGTTGTCTGGTGTCTCTGGCTGATGGGATGATGTGGGATATTAGGGGTAGTAGTCCGATGGCTCTGGCTGACGGGATGATGTGGGATATTAGGGGTAGTTGTCCGGTGGCTCTGGCTGACGGGATGATGTGGGATATTAGGGGTAGTAGTCCGGTGGCTCTGGCTGACGGGATGATGTGGGATATTAATGGTAGTAGTCCGGTGGCTCTGGCTGATGGGATGATGTGGGATATTAGGGGTAGTAGTCCGGTGGCTCTGGCTGACGGGATGATGTGAGATATTAGTGGTAGTAGTCCGGTGGCTCTGGCTGACGGGATGATGTGGGATATTAGTGGTAGTAGTCCGGTGGCTCTGGCTGATGGGATGATGTGGGATATTAGGGGTAGTAGTCCGGTGGCTCTGGCTGACGGGATGATGTGGGATATTAATGGTAGTAGTCCGGTGGCTCTGGCTGATGGGATGATGTGGGATATTAGGGGTAGTAGTCCGGTGGCTCTGGCTGACGGGATGATGTGAGATATTAGTGGTAGTAGTCCGATGGCTCTGGCTGACGGGATGATGTGGGATATTAGGGGTAGTAGTCCGATGGCTCTGGCTGACGGGATGATGTGGGATATTAATGGTAGTAGTCCGGTGGCTCTGGCTGATGGGATGATGTGGGATATTAGGGGTAGTAGTCCGGTGGCTCTGGCTGACGGGATGATGTGGGATATTAATGGTAGTAGTCCGGTGGCTCTGGCTGATGGGATGATGTGGGATATTAGGGGTAGTAGTCCGGTGGCTCTGGCTGATGGGATGATGTGGGATATTAGGGGTAGTAGTCCGATGGCTCTGGCTGACGGGATGATGTGGGATATTAGGGGTAGTAGTCCGATGGCTCTGGCTGATGGGATGATGTGGGATATTAGGGGTAGTAGTCCGGTGGCTCTGGCTGACGGGATGATGTGGGATATTAATGGTAGTAGTCCGGTGGCTCTGGCTGATGGGATGATGTGGGATATTAGGGGTAGTAGTCCGGTGGCTCTGGCTGACGGGATGATGTGAGATATTAGTGGTAGTAGTCCGGTGGCTCTGGCTGACGGGATGATGTGGGATATTAGTGGTAGTAGTCCGGTGGCTCTGGCTGACGGGATGATGTGGGATATTAGGGGTAGTAGTCCGATGGCTCTGGCTGACGGGATGATGTGGGATATTAATGGTAGTAGTCCGGTGGCTCTGGCTGATGGGATGATGTGGGATATTAGGGGTAGTAGTCCGGTGGCTCTGGCTGACGGGATGATGTGAGATATTAGTGGTAGTAGTCCGGTGGCTCTGGCTGACGGGATGATGTGGGATATTAGTGGTAGTAGTCCGGTGGCTCTGGCTGACGGGATGATGTGGGATATTAGTGGTAGTAGTCCGGTGGCTCTGGCTGACGGGATGATGTGGGATATTAGTGGTAGTAGTCCGGTGGCTCTGGCTGACGGGATGATGTGGGATATTAGTGGTAGTAGCCCGGTGGCTCTGGCTGACGGGATGATGTGGGATATTAGGGGTAGTAGTCCGGTGGCTCTGGCTGACGGGATGATGTGGGATAATAAGGGTAGTAGTCCAGTGGCTCTGGCTGATGGGATAAAGTGGGATATTAGGGGTAGCAGTGTAGGGTTCAGCAGGTTCGCAGGATTCAGTGACGAGACACGAGACTGAGTTTGCTTTGTGGAATCAACTTTTATAAAACTGTAGCCACTGGGGCTATATTGAGCAAACCAAAAGTGTTAACAACAAACTAGTCCACGGAGGGACTCAACAATCCTAACAACACTTCCTTATTGTAATGCGATTAACGCGGTTTGCCCGGGTGCTATAGGCCACGTATGACCAAACTACGGGTCCTTATCTCCTATATTAAACTTATCCTTCCAGGGGGTCTGTTAGGATCACATGCGTGGCCGCGTAGGCGTTGCTAATGCGGTTGCCTTGACGCCTCGATATTCCGGGATGGAGCTGGGCTCGACAGGCCCTGAAGAGACGATACCGGTGGGGCGCAACAGGCCCTGAAGAATCGATGCCGGTGGGGCGCAACAGGCCCTGAAGAAACAATGCCGGTGGGGCGCAACAGGCCCTGAAGAAATGATGCCGGTGGGGCGCAACAGGCGTCTCCTAGCGGCTCTTGTCCCACCGCGGAGTTATGACGCAGTCTCTAAATATAACCGTTCACCAACCTCTGCTTGGGGCCCCTTAGCAAACCGGACGGGGGCCTCTCCTGCCGCCTGTAGCCAGTTGGCGCCTCCTGGGCCCGGTGATGACAGAGCCGCAGCTGAGGGAGAAGGCAGGGGGGCAGTGTCCTGACCGCTGTAAAGGAATGGTCTGTCGTCGCAGCGGTCAGTAGAGGTCGTGGACTTGCCACAACAGGGCGGGAAACAGCGGGGGCGGCTGTATGCGACCGTATGAGGGGAGCGGCCGCCGGTGACCGGCTCTCAGGTCTCACGTGTCGGTGAGTCCACAGCTTTCCTTTCACAGGCCCCTATCGGTCTCTCCACAACACACCGCCCGCTCCCTTGGTTCTCTCTCTCACACGGCTCCCTGTCTGTTGTCTGGCTCTTTGTCAACTGCCACTTCAGCGCGCCCCCTGCTCCCTTTAAACTTGCCCCGTCCCCTGTTTCCCTGACAACTTCAGTCAAGTCTTTCCTTTTACTGCCCTCCCAGTATCGTTCCCTCAGGAACCCTGATGGCGGTCCCCTGGGCACCTGCCTCTTCACTGTCTGGGAGTCCTCCTCCCCACACTTCTCCACCCTGTTAGCTCGCCAGTCCTCGGGCGAGGGCCTTAGTCTATTGAGCTCGGTCTGTAGGGGTTTCAATGTTCGTTGCCATATGAATTGATCTTGCTCATATCGTTCGGGGGGTTTTCTGGCTGTTGACCGCTCGGAGCGTCTAAGTTCAACTGGGGTAGAGTAGTCTGGGGTGGTGGACATCGGTGGGCTGGTTGGTGCGGGCAGGCTAATTGTGTCAGATGATTCATTACTGCGTGTAGGGCCTCCGGGTCATGGGAGACAATCTTCGTCGTCCGGGTCCCAACATACGGAAGACGGTTCGGATGTCGACGGGGTAGGCTCCGGTTGCTTCGGGTCGGAGGAAGTTCATGGGCGTAACATATTACGATGCACAACACGAGTGGGCAGTGTTTCATCCTCCTCAGGTCGTATTTCGTACACCGATCCGTCTGGATGGATACGGCGTAAGACCCAATAAGGACTTTCTTCCCAACGCGGCTCCAGTTTGTTTTGGGGGCGTTGATCTAGCACAAGCACCCGGTCTCCGCTTTGGAGGTGAGGAATCATAGAATCATAGAAGGTGGGGTTGCATTCTTCCCTGGGTGTTCCCAGTCTTGGAGCCTGGTGTGTACAATTCGGTGAAGAGTTTGCAGCCGATGACGATGATTTCGGACCCAAGACGACTCCCCAGTCCAGGGCTGAGGTTCTTCGGGGTCTAACTCCACCTCCGTGATCCCTTTACCTTCTCTCCCAAACATCAGGGAATAGGGGGTATAGCCAGTCACCCGATGTACCCTATTGTTATAGACCCAAACTAATTTGGAAACATATTCGGGCCAACGGGCCTTCTTGTCACTCTCCAGAGTGCACAACATCTGAATCAATGTCCGATTAAATCGTTCACAAGCCCCATTCCCTTGCGGGTGATACGGTGTGGTCCGGGATTTGTTAATTCCATAGAGGTGATGTAGTTCTTCCATGACTTTTCCCAAAAAAACATGCTCCCTGATCAGAATGTATTCGTTGAGGACAGCCGTATACTTGTATAAAGTTTCTACAAATTGCGGAGGCAGCTGACTCTGCGGTCTGATCCCGAGTGGGGGTGACCACAGCGAACTTAGTAAAATGATCTATCATAACGAGACAGTGTTCGTATCCCTGAAATGCGAGCCCAATGGTCAAATAATCCACCGTCAGCAGCTCAAGGGGCGCTGAGGTCACAATAGTCTGTGTTGTGGCTCGCTGAGCGGGTGGATTGGCTAATTCACACAACCGGCAGGTCCGGCAAATTTCGTCCACAACAGCCGGCAAGCGCGGGTGTTAAGCTTTCTGTTGCAGCCATTGCAAAGTTTTTATTGTTCCGAAATGGGCCCCTTTTTCGTGAGCCTCCCGAGCCAATACGTGAAGTTGGGCTCCTGGCGTAACCACCTGCCAAACCATCATCGAGGTTGTTTGTGATGTTATTTTACAATACAATAATCCCTTTCAGATAACCAACCTCTCCCATTGTCGCAGCATAAGCAACAGGTCTTGAGGCAAATTTTGCCGTTGAGAGTCAGGGGGTAATTGCCCAGCGGCGACCCATGTCCTGGGAAGGCCAACCTCTTCGTCTTCTTGTGGCTGCTTGTAACGGGGTCTTCCAAGCTGGGGTACCTCTTTCAGTACCACCCCGTATTTTCGGAGGTCCGCTCTGCGTTGGCTGGAGTCTGAATGAATGACGCTGGCTGGAATTCCTCTGAGTGCATGGGTGCATATAAAAGATCACTGCTTCTCCATGTATTTCTAGTCTGACAACACTTTACTCACAGGACACAGAATATATCACACAGATACAGAGGGCCGGCCAATAGACAAGCGTCAGGCCAGACATACATTACAAAAGCTGCAGGTGGCCGGAGCCTGCGGAGGTTTACTGTGGGAATTACAAAGGTGGGGGGAGGGCGGACACTGCTGATACATTAGGGACATGCATCTCACATGGAACCTATTATATATACATATAACTGCACAACATATTCTGGGTGCTGAGTGGTTCTGTAACACTGCTGTATCCACTTATCCCGGTATTGTTCCAGTATGCCCCTTGGGGTCTCAGATGAAGATATCTTTTTATTGCCAGTTGTGAGCACGGTAGCAGTGAGAGCGAATGGGATTTCCTCCCCTTCCAATTCTTCATCTTGATTCTGCCCTGGAGTTGTATGTCGAATCCTGGAGAGGGCGTCTGCATGGACATTCTCGGCCCCTCTTTTGTAGATAATCTTATAATTGTACTTCGCCATCCGGGCCACCCATCGTTGTTCCAGAGCCCCCAATTTGGCATTTTCCAGATGAGCCAGCGGATTGTTGTCAGTTCGCACTACCACCTCGGAGCCCGCTAGGTACTCTGCGAATCTCTCCATCATAGCCCACACCACTGCGAGCAGCTACGCTCGGAGTCATGGAGTGAGCGACTTCCATATGCGATCACCCTCTCCCGGCCATCCTGATCCTGTGACAACACAGCCCCCAGCCCGTGAAGACTCCCGTCAGTGTGCAAGATGAACGGCTGAGAGAAATCCGCATAAGCCAACACTGGGGCATCCGAGAGTGCAGCCTTGAGGTCTCGGAAAACCTCTTCCTGAGGGTGTTGCTACTGGATTTTTCGCCTATTGGCCCCAGCGGGAGCCCCCTTCAGTAGGTCGTGCAAGGCTAGAGCTTGACATGCAAAATTCTTTACAAAGCAACGGTAATATCCGGCTAACCCCAGAAAAGCCCGCACATCTTTCACCGTCTCGGGGGGTAGGCCATTCCTGAATAGCAGCAACCTTCTCCCGGGATGGCCTCACACCCTCTGCCGAAACGACATGACCCAGATACTCAAAGAGCGAAATAGGTGGCATTTCTGAGGCTTCATCTTCAACCCATACTTTTGCAACCGGCTGAGTACCTGTCCCAACCGCTTCAGGTGGTCCTCGAAGGTGGCGGCATAGACAATGATGTCATCCAGGTAGATCAACGTGGCCTCAAAATTGAGATCTCCCAAACATCGCTCCATCAATCGCTGAAAGGGCATTGGCCAGCCCAAACGGCATCCGATTAAACTCAAACAGTCCCATGGGCAATATGAACGCCGTCTTGGCCCTATCTTCCTCTGACATGGGCACCTGCCAGTACCCACTGGCCAAGTCCAGGATCAAAAAATATGTTGCCTTCCCCAAGTCAGACAGGGATTCTTCTATGCGGGGCAGCGGGTATGAGTCCTTAATAGTGCAGGCATTCAGTTTACGATAATCCACACAGAATCATAGTGTACCATCTTTCTTCCAGACCAACACGATTGGGGCCGCCCAGGGGCTTTGACTTTCCCGTATCACCCCTTTTCGCAGCATTTGGGCCAGCAAAGTTTTTACCTCTTGATAGAGTTGTGGTGGAATCTGTCGATATCGTTCCCGGATAGGGGCCACTCCTGCTGTGGGGATTTCATGAGTGATGGAAGTGGTACACCCAAAATCGTCCTCAAGACTAGCAAATACTTCATGGTCCTGTCCCAGCAATGTTTTTATCTGTGAGAGTTGGGCCGCAGTTAATCCAGAAAGCTCGGCCCACATCTGCTCCAAAATATTTCGGCCCTTCTCTTGTGCCGAGACTTCGTGGGCCTGTAAGTTTCGTATTGTTACTTCCCAAGGATCCTCGGAGTGTACTCGTAATTGAACCGCCGGAGCTGGCAGCACTTCTTCTAAAGGCCTTATTAGTTTGGCCAGTACAGTCCGTTCTTTCAGAACGGTGTCTCGGTCTTCGAGGTTAACGCAGCGTACCAGGACGGCTCCTTTTTGCACGGTAGCCAGGGAACGGGCCACCAGTATGCCAGGAGGTAAGCGCTCCAAGTGACACGGCTCCACCTGCACCTCCACGCCCTGCAAGGGTATCGGGGCTCGAATGGGCAGGGCCACCACAGTCTGTCCAGGAGGTAACACAAGCAGGGGAGTCGCTGACGTGATGACCTTACCCAGAGCCTCGCCTTCCTGGCGGTCCTGATGTACCCATGCTCCCCGCACCAGCTGCTTGAATACCTTCCCTGGGCTGTGCGAGAACCCCACTGCTTCAGTATCCTCTGTGTAGGGTCATTGAGCAGTAGGTTGCCGAACTCTCATAGAACATTCATGCCTAGGGTGACGGGGTGTTGCTTATAAGCTTCTCCTTGAGTCAGTACCACCCCTCTGCGACCAAGGGATTTACCGCACAGCGTCACTTGCACCCACACCACCCAACTGGGACCAGCAGTTGGTTGGCAGCTACTAGTCTGATCACGGGCCCCCACTGAGGCCTTGCTGCTTCCGGGAAGTTCTGTTGAAAGTACGTTGCGGGCATAGTGGTTACTTGTGACCCCGTGTCCACACCTCGGACTTTCCCCACGGGGACCGCCATCCCCTGCTCCTACTCTCGAGCACGTGCCTGACTCCCCACCTCTGAAAAATCTATTCGGGGATTCATTCTGATCTGTTCCCGCAGTGCCTGTTTGACTAATGGATCTCGGAAACCAGTCACCAGTAGGTCACGTAGGATAATGTCAACAGGTCCTGCCCCTACCCCGTCCTTTCTTTCTATAGCCGTATGCAATTCTTGAAGGACATTCATATACTCTGTGATCGTCTCCCCCTCTATTTGCATCCAACTAAACAAACGGGTTCTTAACTCTCCCACATTAGTAGGGTCCCCATGGGTCTGTTCTACTATCTGTAACACTTTTTCAAAAGTGTTGCGGTGCCCCGGAGGTTTCAACATCACTGACCTCCGCGTCTCCCCGTCCAGTGCCATGAGTGTCACCTTGGCCTCCAGATCAGTGGTCATTGGGTGCACCCGAAAGAGCCCCCGCATCCGCTCTATCCAGCTCCATAACATAGTATTGGGGCCAGAAAATCTAGGCAGATTGTTCAGCATGGCCCCCAATGATATGCTGGCACGGAGACCCTCATCATTTGTAGAGTTTACAGCTCTACCCTGATCTGGGGCACCACTGTCTGTGCTCGGAGACTGCATCCTGCTGACTACGCCAAGTGTAGGGTTCAGCAGGTTCGCAGGATGCAGTGACGAGACACGAGACTGAGTGTGGTTTGTGGAATCAACTTTTATAAAACTGTAGCCGCTGGGGCTATATTGAGAAAACCAAATGTGTTAACAACAAACTAGTCCACGCAGGGACTCAACAATCCTAACAACACTTCCTTATTGTAATGCAATTAACCCGGTTTGCCCCGGTGCTATAGGCCACGTATGACCAAACTACGGGTCCTTATCTCCTATATTAAACTTATCCTTCCAGGGGGTCTGTTAGGATCACAAGCGTGACCGCGCAGGGGTCGCTGATGCGGCTTCCTTGACACCTCGATATTCCGGGACGGAACTGGGCTCGACAGGCCCTGAAGAGACGATACCGGTGGGGCGCAACAGGCCCTGAAGAAACAATGCCGGTGAGGCGCAACTGGCCCTGAAGGAATGGTGCCGGTGGGGCACAACAGGCCCTGAAGAGACGATGCCGGTGGGGCACATCAGGCCCTGAAGAAACTGGGCCGGTGGAGCGCAACCGGCCCTGAAGAGACGATGCCGGTGGGGTGCAACAGGCCCTGAAGAAACGATGCCGGTGGCATCTGAACCCCGACTGACTTTCCGAAATAGGAAGTGAAGCACATACGCGTGAACAAGAGCAAGCGGTGACAGTCTCGGCAGGGAATGTCCGAAGCCTAGAAGTGTCCGTAAATGCAATTGAGGGAGAAACTTCAAAATATAAAGGGAGAATTAGCAGATGTTAAAAAGAAAACTGAGGCTGCTACAAATGCTTCTGGGGCCGGAGAAGGTCCCGAGTCCCGTCACGAATCAAGAATGCCTGGTCCACAGAGACTTCTCATGTGCTTTAATTGTGGCAGAGGTGGATATTTGTAGAGCTTGCCACATGTGCGAATTGACCAAACCACCAGAGCAAAGAGCTCCCACACAAACCATTGTGATGTCCGCTCCCATGGAACTATTAATGATAGACTACTTGACCACCAGGCCAGCCAACCAAGGATATGAGCATTGTTTAGTAATGATAGACTTTTTCACCAAGTTCGCGGTCGTTACTCCCATCCGAGATCAAACTGCAGAATCAGCCGCACATGCCATCTGTAAAAATTTTATTCAGGTTTATGGCTGTCCAAAACGGATCCACTCTGATCCATGAGCCTGCTTCTTGGGAAAAGTAATGGAAGAGTTGCATCGAATATACCAAATAGTCAAGTAACGCACTATTCCATACCATCCTCAGGGAAACGGCGCATGTGAGTGGTTCATCCGTATCTTGATTCAAATGATAAGAACTTTAGAAGAAGATCGGAAGGCCAGATGGCCCAAATATGTATCACAATTGGTATGGGTATACAATAATCGGGTACACCGAACCACGGGACACACGCTTTATTCTCTCCTGCTTGGTCGAGCTGGAAAAAGTATCACCGAATTTGAATTGGATCCAAGTGAAGAGTGCTCTCGAGCTGGAGTGTTCTCATGGATACAGGAACATTGTCATCGCCTGCAGACCTTGCATATACTAGTACAGACCCGACTTCGAGAGATGGAGCATGCTGAGGAAACTCCGCCGCGGGCAGCAGATCTTCAGGTGAGGGATTGCGTCTTGGTCAGGGAGAAACGTCCTCGAGACAAGTTAGAATATCACTGGGAGAAAGAACCATATCGGGTCAAATGACAAATCAACTCTGAAGGGCCTGTGTATGAGATCCAACTAGAAGATGAAGAAAACTTTCCTACTTGGGGAGTTCACTGTAATATGCTGCGGCCTTGCCTATCGAAAGACTCAGAACGAATAGAAGAACCAGAGCCCCTAGAGCAAGTTCCTGTGCTGATGGAAGACGAAGAAGATGAAGATGTTGATCAGAGGGCCAGAGCTCCTCAAGAAGGTGATTCAGAAAGTACAGTTCTTCCCGGGATTTCCTCAGCGCAACCAGATTCCACCATCCCAGAGGACTCCACTACTCCTCTCAACTTTCGACGCTCCAAAAGAGCAAATGCTGGCAAACCCCCCAATCGTTACGAGCAAAAGCCATTTATTTGGCATCAAAAGGTACAAAATAAAAGAGAAAGTCCATGTAGCTCTCAGGAAGCCTCACCCGTGAAATGGCGAGTGAAAGGAGTGGAGGAATATAGGAGGATGGAATAAGCTAGGGCTGCTTCTTGCATCTCCAGGCCAGAACTGTCGGGCCTGTCATCAGTGTTGCCGTGGGAAGGGCATTCTGTACAAAGCAAACCTGAGCACCTGACTGTAGGGGGCGGGTTGGATATAAAAAGAGGGAAGAGCGCAAAGTCGGGGCTTGTGGCGGAAAGACAGCTTACCCTGAAGGAGAAGATTGACTCCGTCTCTGCTGTCTCAGGCCGTATATCAACCCCACTCCGCCGCCTGATCACCCCTGTGCGCACTGACTGTGTGGTTTCTGACATTAGTTTCCTTCCAACCTCCGACCGGTTGGGTCCAGACAAGATGGTGCCCCTGACTACACTGGGCACGTGACAAAGTGCTGATTCCTCTCACCACGAGGCTCTCGACAACACAGCCGTGGCCTTTGCTCCAGGACTCCGTACTCCGCTCTGTGTGCCACAGAACTCCGACCATTCTACGTCGTATGCCAGAACCGAGAAATTCCGCCGGGGACAATAGGAAACACCGCTTCAGTACAGAGACTGCATCACAACTATTTCCGGGACCAATACCTCAACGTCTCACGCCCCCTACGGCACCATCGTGGGATCTCCCAGCCTCCTTCTTCCAGGACCTCAGGACTGATAAGTTAACTTGTTTAATCTCATTCCTAACCCTGCATCATTTGTTACTTATAATTTGTCTACACCTTATACTGGTCAAATTCTTGTGCTCCCTGCGAGGAGCGTATACTGTGATTTCCTTTCTCTGTATAAAGTACCCGTTAACTCTTGCTCTGCCTCCTGCTCGTCACTGCATCCTGCGTACCTGCTCGTACTCTTTCGGAATCATAATGCTGCATAACTCCTTGCGTTAATCGGTAACCGACTCCACCGCCTGCAGGTGGACCCATACCGATTTTTCCTGCAGTCTCTTCCCTTGGCTCACCCGAAACACCCATCAGGCCTTCTCAAGGTCTTGGACTGGGGTTTCCTCAACGTACATCTATGGCATAGGGGTAAGGGCTGCCTTTAGGACCAAGGCCTCGGTAGGGGGTCAAGATTTACTTACTGCTACTGTCGCCACCAGGGACTTTTGCTGTGCTGCCCACCCACAGGGTTTTGGCCACTCTGATATAACTGGTTACTTCAGTAGGTCAGATTTGGGTTCAGGGGCCGAGCCGGAAATTTCGGCCTCAAGGACTGACTGCATGTTGAAGCTTTCATACAATCTTGTCCAGATCCATCAGAGAACGCAGTCTTTCCAGCCACATTTCCTGCTCCAACGGCGTCACCAACCTTTGCTGCTCCGTCCGTCCGGGTTCACTATGATGCGTGATGCCAGGGCTCTACAGTTTCTCTGACTGCTCGCTTACACTTTCTTTTACCAAAAATGGCTTTTCCATGGCTCCCCCCTTTCCTGGGTGGAGCTAATTCTGGCTCACTTGCCCATTTTCTGGCAATCTCCACCTGTTCTTCTTTGACTCACTGCAATGGGCTTGATCCCATTGGGGCAGGTACTGCGCACTACAGTTAGACTTTCTGTACATGCCTCTCCCTGGGCTGGACAGATTTTCGTGCGGTTTCTCTTCAGGTAATCTCACGATGGACAGGTCCGTCTAGCTATTTCACACCACTCACTGCTATCTTGTTGTCCGTGTTCAGCGACATCTTTGTTTTTGCTGGAAGCATCCCCTCACCTGTCAAGGCTTCTTAATGCATGGATCGATCCTGCCGACTACGCCAAATGTACAGTGCTGCAGAGTGGTAGGCGAGACCAAGCCGCTGTCCGGTTACGCCCTGGCGCTTCACAGACAAGGGGTGTGCCAGTCCCAGTGTGCTGTAGGGTGTATCACACTCACTTGTAGGCAGCAGGCCTCCACTGCCTCCAGGCTTCTGTCCTCAAGGGCTGATGCACACAGTACATGAGACACCAGGTTCTGTGTAACAGTCAAAATTTTACTAACCGTCCCAGTTCATCAGATGGATACAAGTGGCAGAGGGCACTGCAGGTGAGCACAGACTGAAGTCTGTAAGATCAGGGATCTGTCACATGTATGGAGGACTGAAGTCTGTAATATCAGGGATCTGTCACATGTATGGAGGACTGAAGTCTGTAATATCAGGGATCTCTCACATGTATGGAGGACTGGAGTCTGTAATATCAGGGATCTCTCACATGTATGGAGGACTGAAGTCTGTAATATCAGGGATCTGTCACATGTATGGAGGACTGAAGTTTGTAATATCAGGGATCTGTCACATGTATGGAGGACTGAAGTCTGTAATATCAGGGATCTCTCACATGTATGGAGGACTGAAGTCTGTAATATCAGGGATCTGTCACATGTATGGAGGACTGAAGTCTGTAATATCAGGGATCTGTCACATGTATGGAGGACTGAAGTCTGTAATATCAGGGATCTGTCACATGTATGGAGGACTGAAGTCTGTAATATCAGGGATCTGTCACATGTATGGAGGACTGAAGTCTGTAATATCAGGGATCTGTTACATGTATGGAGGACTGAAGTCTGTAATATCAGGGATCTGTCACATGTATGGAGGACTGAAGTCTGTAATATCAGGGATCTGTCACATGTATGGAGGACTGAAGTCTGTAATATCAGGGATCTGTCACATGTATGGAGGAAAGAAGTCTGTAATATCAGGGATCTGTCACATGTATGGAGGACTGAAGTCTGTAATATCAGGGATCTGTCACATGTATGGAGGACTGAAGTCTGTAATATCAGGGATCTCTCACATGTATGGAGGACTGAAGTCTGTAATATCAGGGATCTGTCACATGTATGGAGGACTGAAGTCTGTAATATCAGGGATCTGTCACATGTATGGAGGACTGAAGTCTGTAATATCAGGGATCTGTCACATGTATGGAGGAAAGAAGTCTGTAATATCAGGGATCTGTCACATGTATGGAGGACTGAAGTCTGTAATATCAGGGATCTGTTACATGTATGGAGGAAAGAAGTCTGTAATATCAGGGATCTGTCACATGTATGGAGGACTGAAGTCTGTAATATCAGGGATCTGTCACATGTATGGAGGACTGAAGTCTGTAATATCAGGGATCTGTCACATGTATGGAGGACTGAAGTCTGTAATATCAGGGATCTGTCACATGTATGGAGGAAAGAAGTCTGTAATATCAGGGATCTGTTACATGTATGGAGGAAAGAAGTCTGTAATATCAGGGATCTGTCACATGTATGGAGGACTGAAGTCTGTAATATCAGGGATCTCTCACATGTATGGAGGACTGAAGTCTGTAATATCAGGGATCTGTCACATGTATGGAGGACTGAAGTCTGTAATATCAGGGATCTGTTACATGTATGGAGGAAAGAAGTCTGTAATATCAGGGATCTGTCACATGTATGGAGGACTGAAGTCTGTAATATCAGGGATCTGTCACATGTATGGAGGAAAGAAGTCTGTAATATCAGGGATCTGTCACATGTATGGAGGACTGAAGTCTGTAATATCAGGGATCTGTCACATGTATGGAGGAAAGAAGTCTGTAATATCAGGGATCTGTCACATGTATGGAGGACTGAAGTCTGTAATATCAGGGATCTGTCACATGTATGGAGGACTGAAGTCTGTAATATCAGGGATCTGTCACATGTATGGAGGACTGAAGTCTGTAATATCAGGGATCTGTCACATGTATGGAGGAAAGAAGTCTGTAATATCAGGGATCTGTTACATGTATGGAGGACTGAAGTCTGTAATATCAGGGATCTGTCACATGTATGGAGGACTGAAGTCTGTAATATCAGGGATCTGTCACATGTATGGAGGACTGAAGTCTGTAATATCAGGGATCTGTCACATGTATGGAGGAAAGAAGTCTGTAATATCAGGGATCTGTCACGTATGGAGGACTGAAGTCTGTAATATCAGGGATATGTTACATGTATGGAGGACTGAAGTCTGTAATATCAGGGATCTGTTACATGTATGGAGGACTGAAGTCTGTAATATCAGGGATCTGTTACATGTATGGAGGACTGAAGTCTGTAATATCAGGGATCTGTCACATGTATGGAGGACTGAAGTCTGTAATATCAGGGATCTGTCACATGTATGGAGGACTGAAGTCTGTAATATCAGGGATCTGTTACATGTATGGAGGACTGAAGTCTGTAATATCAGGGATCTGTCACATGTATGGAGGACTGAAGTCTGTAATATCAGGGATCTGTCACATGTATGGAGGACTGAAGTCTGTAATATCAGGGATCTGTCACATGTATGGAGGACTGAAGTCTGTAATATCAGGGATCTGTCACATGTATGGAGGACTGAAGTCTGTACTATCAGGGATCTCTCACATGTATGGAGGACTGAAGTCTGTAATATCAGGGATCTCTCACATGTATGGAGGACTGAAGTCTGTAATATCAGGGATCTGTCACATGTATGGAGGACTGAAGTCTGTAATATCAGGGATCTGTCACATGTATGGAGGACTGGAGTCTGTAATATCAGGGATCTGTCACATGTATGGAGGACTGAAGTCTGTAATATCAGGGATCTGTCACATGTATGGAGGACTGAAGTCTGTAATATCTGGATCTGTCACATGTATGGAGGACTGGAGTCTGTAATATCAGGGATCTGTCACATGTATGGAGGACTGGAGTCTGTAATATCAGGGATCTGTTACATGTATGGAGGACTGAAGTCTGTAATATCAGGGATCTGTCACATGTATGGAGGACTGAAGTCTGTAATATCAGGGATCTGTCACATGTATGGAGGACTGAAGTCTGTAATATCAGGGATCTGTCACATGTATGGAGGACTGAAGTCTGTAATATCAGGGATCTGTCACATGTATGGAGGACTGAAGTCTGTAATATCAGGGATCTGTCACATGTATGGAGGACTGAAGTCTGTAATATCAGGGATCTGTCACATGTATGGAGGAGTGGAGTCTGTAATATCAGGGATCTGTCACATGTATGGAGGACTGAAGTCTGTAATATCAGGGATCTGTCACATGTATGGAGGAGTGGAGTCTGTAATATCAGGGATCTGTTACATGTATGGAGGACTGAAGTCTGTAATATCAGGGATCTGTCACATGTATGGAGGACTGAAGTCTGTAATATCAGGGATCTGTCACATGTATGGAGGACTGAAGTCTGTAATATCAGGGATCTGTCACATGTATGGAGGAGTGGAGTCTGTAATATCAGGGATCTGTTACATGTATGGAGGACTGAAGTCTGTAATATCAGGGATCTGTCACATGTATGGAGGACTGAAGTCTGTAATATCAGGGATCTGTCACATGTATGGAGGACTGGAGTCTGTAATATCAGGGATCTGTCACATGTATGGAGGACTGGAGTCTGTAATATCAGGGATCTGTCACATGTATGGAGGACTGAAGTCTGTAATATCAGGGATCTGTCACATGTATGGAGGACTGAAGTCTGTAATATCAGGGATCTGTCACATGTATGGAGGACTGAAGTCTGTAATATCAGGGATCTGTCACATGTATGGAGGACTGAAGTCTGTAATATCTGGATCTGTCACATGTATGGAGGACTGGAGTCTGTAATATCAGGGATCTGTTACATGTATGGAGGACTGGAGTCTGTAATATCAGGGATCTGTCACATGTATGGAGGACTGAAGTCTGTAATATCAGGGATCTGTCACATGTATGGAGGACTGAAGTCTGTACTATCAGGGATCTGTTACATGTATGGAGGAAAGAAGTCTGTAATATCAGGGATCTGTTACATGTATGGAGGACTGAAGTCTGTAATATCAGGGATCTGTCACATGTATGGAGGACTGAAGTCTGTAATATCAGGGATCTCTCACATGTATGAAGGACTGAAGTCTGTAATATCAGGGATCTGTCACATGTATGGAGGACTGAAATCTGTAATATCAGGGATCTCTCACATGTATGGAGGACTGAAGTCTGTACTATCAGGGATCTGTTACATGTATGGAGGAAAGAAGTCTGTAATATCAGGGATCTGTTACATGTATGGAGGACTGAAGTCTGTAATATCAGGGATCTGTCACATGTATGGAGGAAAGAAGTCTGTAATATCAGGGATCTGTCACATGTATGGAGGACTGAAGTCTGTAATATCAGGGATCTGTCACATGTATGGAGGACTGAAGTCTGTAATATCAGGGATATGTCACATGTATGGAGGACTGAAGTCTGTAATATCAGAGATCTGTCACATGTATGGAGGACTGAAGTCTGTAATATCAGGGATCTGTCACATGTATGGAGGAAAGAAGCCTGTAATATCAGGGATCTGTTACATGTATGGAGGACTGAAGTCTGTACTATCAGGGATCTGTTACATGTATGGAGGAAAGAAGTCTGTAATATCAGGGATCTGTCACATGTATGGAGGACTGAAGTCTGTAATATCAGGGATCTGTCACATGTATGGAGGACTGAAGTCTGTAATATCAGGGATCTGTCACATGTATGGAGGACTGAAGTCTGTAATATCAGGGATCTGTCACATGTATGGAGGACTGAAGTCTGTAATATCAGGGATCTGTCACATGTATGGAGGACTGAAGTCTGTACTATCAGGGATCTCTCACATGTATGGAGGACTGAAGTCTGTAATATCAGGGATCTCTCACATGTATGAAGGACTGAAGTCTGTAATATCAGGGATCTCTCACATGTATGGAGGACTGAAGTCTGTAATATCAGGGATCTGTCACATGTATGGAGGACTGAAGTCTGTAATATCAGGGATCTGTCACATGTATGGAGGACTGAAGTCTGTAATATCAGGGATCTGTCACATGTATGGAGGACTGAAGTCTGTAATATCAGGGATCTGTCACATGTATGGAGGACTGAAGTCTGTACTATCAGGGATCTGTTACATGTATGGAGGAAAGAAGTCTGTAATATCAGGGATCTGTTACATGCATGTAGGACTGAATCTATAATATCAGGGATCTGTTACTTGTATGGAGGACTGAAGTCTGTAATATCTGGATCTGTTACATGTATGGAGGACTGAAGTCTGTAATATCAGGGATCTGTCACATGTATGGAGGACTGAAGTCTGTAATATCAGGGATCTGTCACATGTATGGAGGACTGAAGTCTGTAATATCAGGGATCTGTCACATGTATGGAGGACTGAAGTCTGTACTATCAGGGATCTGTTACATGTATGGAGGACTGAAGTCTGTAATATCAGGGATCTGTTACATGCATGTAGGACTGAATCTATATCAGGGATCTGTCACATGTATGGAGGACTGAAGTCTGTACTATCAGGGATCTGTCACATGTATGGAGGACTGAAGTCTGTACTATCAGGGATCTGTTACATGTATGGAGGAAAGAAGTCTGTAATATCAGGGATCTGTTACATGTATGGAGGACTGAAGTCTGTAATATCAGGGATCTGTCACATGTATGGAGGACTGAAGTCTGTAATATCAGGGATCTGTCACATGTATGGAGGACTGAAGTCTGTAATATCAGGGATCTGTCACATGTATGGAGGACTGAAGTCTGTAATATCAGGGATCTGTCACATGTATGGAGGACTGAAGTCTGTACTATCAGGGATCTGTTACATGTATGGAGGACTGAAGTCTGTAATATCAGGGATCTGTTACATGCATGTAGGACTGAATCTATAATATCAGGGATCTGTTACTTGTATGGAGGACTGAAGTCTGTAATATCTGGATCTGTTACATGTATGGAGGACTGAAGTCTGTAATATCAGGGATCTGTCACAGGTATGGAGGACTGAAGTCTGTAATATCAGGGATCTGTTACATGTATGGAGGACTGAAGTCTGTAATATCTGGGATCTGTTACATGAATGGAGGACTGAAGTTTGTAATATCAGGGATCTCTTACATGTATGAAGGACTGAAGTCTGTAATATCAGGGATCTGTCACATGTATGGAGGACTGAAGTCTGTAATATCAGGGATCTGTCACATGTATGGAGGACTGAAGTCTGTAATATCAGGGATCTGTTACATGTATGGAGGACTGAAGTCTGTAATATCAGGGATCTGTTACATGCATGGAGGACTGAATATATAATATCAGGGATCTGTTACTTGTATGGAGGACTGAAGTCTGTAATATCTGGGATCTGTTACATGTATGGAAGACTGAAGTCTGTAATATCAGGGATCTGTTACATGTATGGAGGACTGAAGTCTGTAATATCAGGGATCTGTTACATGTATAGAGGACTGTAATCTGTAATATCAATGATCTGTTACATGTATGGAGGACTGAAGTCTGTAATATCAGGGATCTGTCACATGTATGGAGGACTGAAGTCTGTAATATCAGGGATCTGTCACATGTATGGAGGACTGAAGTCTGTAATATCAGGGATCTGTTACATGTATGGAGGACTGGAGTCTGTAATATCAGGGATCTGTTACATGTATGGAGGACTGGAGTCTGTAATATCAGTGATCTGTCACATGTATGGAGGACTGAAGTCTGTAATATCAGGGATCTGTCACATGTATGGGGGACTGAAGTCTGTAATATCAGGGATCTGTCACATGTATGGAGGACTGGAGTCTGTAATATCAGGGATCTGTCACATGTATGGAGGACTGGAGTCTGTAATATCAGGGATCTGTTACATGTATGGAGGACTGAAGTCTGTAATATCAGGGATCTGTCACATGTATGGAGGACTGAAGTCTGTAATATCAGGGATCTGTCACATGTATGGAGGACTGGAGTCTGTAATATCAGGGATCTGTCACATGTATGGAGGACTGAAGTCTGTAATATCAGGGATCTGTCACATGTATGGAGGACTGAAGTCTGTAATATCAGGGATCTGTCACATGTATGGAGGACTGAAGTCTGTAATATCAGGGATCTGTCACATGTATGGAGGACTGAAGTCTGTAATATCTGGATCTGTCACATGTATGGAGGACTGGAGTCTGTAATATCAGGGATCTGTTACATGTATGGAGGACTGAAGTCTGTAATATCAGGGATCTGTCACATGTATGGAGGACTGAAGTCTAATATCAGGGATCTGTCACATGTATGGAGGAAAGAAGTCTGTAATATCAGGGATCTGTCACATGTATGGAGGACTGAAGTCTGTAATATCAGGGATATGTCACATGTATGGAGGACTGAAGTCTGTAATATCAGGGATCTGTCACATGTATGGAGGACTGAAGTCTGTAATATCAGGGATCTGTCACATGTATGGAGGAAAGAAGCCTGTAATATCAGGGATCTGTTACATGTATGGAGGACTGAAGTCTGTACTATCAGGGATCTGTTACATGTATGGAGGAAAGAAGTCTGTAATATCAGGGATCTGTCACATGTATGGAGGACTGAAGTCTGTAATATCAGGGATCTGTCACATGTATGGAGGACTGAAGTCTGTAATATCAGGGATCTGTCACATGTATGGAGGACTGAAGTCTGTAATATCAGGGATCTGTCACATGTATGGAGGACTGAAGTCTGTAATATCAGGGATCTGTCACATGTATGGAGGACTGAAGTCTGTACTATCAGGGATCTCTCACATGTATGGAGGACTGAAGTCTGTAATATCAGGGATCTCTCACATGTATGAAGGACTGAAGTCTGTAATATCAGGGATCTCTCACATGTATGGAGGACTGAAGTCTGTAATATCAGGGATCTGTCACATGTATGGAGGACTGAAGTCTGTAATATCAGGGATCTGTCACATGTATGGAGGACTGAAGTCTGTAATATCAGGGATCTGTCACATGTATGGAGGACTGAAGTCTGTAATATCAGGGATCTGTCACATGTATGGAGGACTGAAGTCTGTACTATCAGGGATCTGTTACATGTATGGAGGAAAGAAGTCTGTAATATCAGGGATCTGTTACATGCATGTAGGACTGAATCTATAATATCAGGGATCTGTTACTTGTATGGAGGACTGAAGTCTGTAATATCTGGATCTGTTACATGTATGGAGGACTGAAGTCTGTAATATCAGGGATCTGTCACATGTATGGAGGACTGAAGTCTGTAATATCAGGGATCTGTCACATGTATGGAGGACTGAAGTCTGTAATATCAGGGATCTGTCACATGTATGGAGGACTGAAGTCTGTACTATCAGGGATCTGTTACATGTATGGAGGACTGAAGTCTGTACTATCAGGGATCTGTTACATGTATGGAGGAAAGAAGTCTGTAATATCAGGGATCTGTTACATGCATGTAGGACTGAATCTATAATATCAGGGATCTGTTACTTGTATGGAGGACAGAAGTCTGTACTATCAGGGATCTGTCACATGTATGGAGGACTGAAGTCTGTACTATCAGGGATCTGTTACATGTATGGAGGAAAGAAGTCTGTAATATCAGGGATCTGTTACATGCATGTAGGACTGAATCTATAATATCAGGGATCTGTTACTTGTATGGAGGACTGAAGTCTGTAATATCTGGATCTGTTACATGTATGGAGGACTGAAGTCTGTAATATCAGGGATCTGTCACATGTATGGAGGACTGAAGTCTGTAATATCAGGGATCTGTCACATGTATGGAGGACTGAAGTCTGTAATATCAGGGATCTGTCACATGTATGGAGGACTGAAGTCTGTACTATCAGGGATCTGTTACATGTATGGAGGACTGAAGTCTGTAATATCAGGGATCTGTTACATGCATGTAGGACTGAATCTATAATATCAGGGATCTGTCACATGTATGGAGGACTGAAGTCTGTACTATCAGGGATCTGTCACATGTATGGAGGACTGAAGTCTGTACTATCAGGGATCTGTTACATGTATGGAGGAAAGAAGTCTGTAATATCAGGGATCTGTTACATGTATGGAGGACTGAAGTCTGTAATATCAGGGATCTGTCACATGTATGGAGGACTGAAGTCTGTAATATCAGGGATCTGTCACATGTATGGAGGACTGAAGTCTGTAATATCAGGGATCTGTCACATGTATGGAGGACTGAAGTCTGTACTATCAGGGATCTGTTACATGCATGTAGGACTGAATCTATAATATCAGGGATCTGTTACTTGTATGGAGGACTGAAGTCTGTAATATCTGGATCTGTTACATGTATGGAGGACTGAAGTCTGTAATATCAGGGATCTGTCACAGGTATGGAGGACTGAAGTCTGTAATATCAGGGATCTGTTACATGTATGGAGGACTGAAGTCTGTAATATCTGGGATCTGTTACATGAATGGAGGACTGAAGTTTGTAATATCAGGGATCTCTTACATGTATGAAGGACTGAAGTCTGTAATATCAGGGATCTGTCACATGTATGGAGGACTGAAGTCTGTAATATCAGGGATCTGTCACATGTATGGAGGACTGAAGTCTGTAATATCAGGGATCTGTTACATGTATGGAGGACTGAAGTCTGTAATATCAGGGATCTGTTACATGCATGGAGGACTGAATATATAATATCAGGGATCTGTTACTTGTATGGAGGACTGAAGTCTGTAATATCTGGGATCTGTTACATGTATGGAAGACTGAAGTCTGTAATATCAGGGATCTGTTACATGTATAGAGGACTTGAATCTTAAATGTCAGGATCTGTTACATGTATGGAGGACTGAAGTCTGTAATATCAGGGATCTGTTACATGTATGGAGGACTGGAGTCTGTAATATCAGGGATCTGTTACATGTATGGAGGATTGAAGTCTGTAATATCAGGGATCTGTTACATGTATGAAGGACTGGAGTCTGTAATATCAGGGATCTGTTACATGTATGGAGGATTGAAGTCTGTAATATCAGGGATCTGTTACATGTATGAAGGACTGGAGTCTGTAATATCAGGGATCTGTTACATGTATGGAGGACTGGAGTCTGTAATATCAGGGATCTGTTACATGTATGGAGGATTGAAGTCTGTAATATCAGGGATCTGTTACATGTATGAAGGACTGGAGTCTGTAATATCAGGGATCTGTTACATGTATGGAGGATGGAAGTCTGTAATATCAGGGATCTGTTACATGTATGGAGGACTGGAGTCTGTAATATCAGGGATCTGTTACATGTATGGAGGACTGGAGTCTGTAATATCAGGGATCTATTACATGTTTGGAGGACTGGAGATTGTAATATCAGGGACCTGTTACATGTATGGAGGACTGGAGTCTGTAATATCAATGATCTGTTTCATGTATGGAGGACTGGAGTCTGTAATATCAGGGATCTATTACATGTTTGGAGGACTGGAGATTGTAATATCAGGGACATGTTACATGTATGGAGGACTGGAGTCTGTAATATCAGGGATCTGTTACATGTACGGAGGATTGAATCTATAATATCAGGGATCTGAACCTAGTATGGAGGACTGAAGTCTGTAATATCAGGGATCTGTTACATGTATGGAGGACTGGAGTCTGTAATATCAGGAATGTTTTACATGCATGGAGGATTGGAGTCTGTAACACTAGAGATCTGTTACATGTATGGTGTACTGGAGTGTGTAATATCAGGGATCTATTACATGCACAGAGGATTGAAGTCTGTAATAATAGGGATCTGTTACATGTATGGAGGACTGGAGTCTGTAACATTAGGGATCTGTTACTTGTATGGAGGACTGGAATCTTAAATGTCAGGATCTATTACATGTATGGTGTACTGGAGAGTGTAATATCTGGGATCTGTTACATGTATGGAGGACTGAAGTCTGTAAAGTCAGGAATCTGTTGCATGTATGGAGGAGATGTCTGTAGTATCAGGGATCTGTTACATGTATGGAGGACTGAAGTCTGTAATATAAGGGATCTGTTACATGTATGGAGGACTGAAGTCTGCAATATCAGGGATCTGTTACATGTATGGAGGACTGTAGTCTGTAATATCAAGGATCTTTTACATGTATGGAGGACTGAAGTCTGTAATATCAGGGATCTGTTACATGTATGGAGGACTGTAGTCTGTAATATCAGGGATCTGTTACATGTTTGAAGGATTGGAGTCTGTAATAACAGGGATCTGTTACATGTATGGAGGACTGGAGTCTGTAATATCTGGGATCTGTTACATGTATGGAAGACTGAATCTATAATATCGGGGATCTGTACCTAGTATGGAGGACTGCTGAAGTGTGTATTATCAGGGATCTGTTACATGCATGGAGGACTGAAGTCTAATATCAGGGATCTGTTACATGCATGGAGGACTGGAGTCTGTAATATCAGGGATCTGTAACATGCATGGAGGATTGGAGTCTGTAATATCAAGGATCTGTTACATGTATGGCGGACTCAAGTCTGTAATATCAGGGATCTGTGACATGTATGGAGGACTGTAGTCTGTAATATCAGGGATCTGTTACATGTATGAAGGATTGGAGTCTGTAATATCAAGGATCTGTTACATATATGAAGGACACAAGTCTGTAATATCAGGGATCTGTTACATGTATGAAGGACTGAAGTCTGTAATATCAGGGATGTTACATGTATGGAGGACTGAAGTCTGTAATATCAGGGATCTGTTACATGTATGGAAGACTGAATCTATAATATCGGGGATCTGTACCTAGTATGGAGGACTGAAGTCTGTAATATCAGGGATCTGTTACATGCATGGAGGACTGAAGTCTAATATCAGGGATCTGTTACATGCATGGAGGACTGGAGTCTGTAATATCAGGGATCTGTTACTTGTATGGAGGACTGAATTCTGTAATATCAGGGATCTGTTACATGTATGGAGGAGTGGAGTCTGTAATATCAGGAATCTGTTACATGTATGGAGGATTGGAGTGTGTAATATCAGGGATCTGTTGCATGTATGGAGGACTCAAGTCTGTAATATCAGGGATCTGTTACATGTACAGTATGTAAGACCGAAGTCTGTAACATTAGGGATCTCCTACTTGTATGGAGGACAGGAATCTTAAATGTCAGGATCTGTTACATGTATGGTGTACTGGAGAGTGTAATATCAGGGATCTGTTACATGTATGGAGGACTTAAGTCTGTAAAATCAGGGATCTGTTGCATGTATTGAGGAGAGGTCTGTAGTATCAGGGATCTGATAATGTATTGAGGACTGAAGTCTGTAATATCAGGGATTTGATACATGTATGGAGGACTGAAGTCTATAATATCAGGGATCTGTTACTTGTATGGAGGACTGAAGTCTGTAATATCAGGGATCTGTTACATGTATGGAAGGCTGAAGTCTGTAATATCAGGAATCTGTTACATGTATGGAGGACTGAAGTCTGTAATATCAGGGATCTGTTACTGTACATGTATTGAGGACTGGAGTCTGTAATATCAGGGATCTGTTACATGTATGGAGGATGGAAGGCTGTAATATCAGGGATCTGTTACATGTATGGAGCACTGGAGTCTGTAATATCAGGGATCTGTTACATGTATGAAGGACTGAAGTCTGTAATATCAGGGATGTTACATGTATGGAGGACTGAAGTCTGTAATATCAGGGATCTGTTACATGTATGGAAGACTGAATCTATAATATCGGGGATCTGTACCTAGTATGGAGGACTGAAGTCTGTAATATCAGGGATCTGTTACATGTATGAAGGACTGAAGTCTGTAATATCAGGGATGTTACATGTATGGAGGACTGAAGTCTGTAATATCAGGGATCTGTTACATGTATGGAAGACTGAATCTATAATATCGGGGATCTGTACCTAGTATGGAGGACTGAAGTCTGTAATATCAGGGATCTGTTACATGCATGGAGGACTGAAGTCTAATATCAGGGATCTGTTACATGCATGGAGGACTGGAGTCTGTAATATCAGGGATCTGTTACTTGTATGGAGGACTGAATTCTGTAATATCAGGGATCTGTTACATGTATGGAGGAGTGGAGTCTGTAATATCAGGAATCTGTTACATGTATGGAGGATTGGAGTGTGTAATATCAGGGATCTGTTGCATGTATGGAGGACTCAAGTCTGTAATATCAGGGATCTGTTACATGTACAGTATGTAAGACCGAAGTCTGTAACATTAGGGATCTCCTACTTGTATGGAGGACAGGAATCTTAAATGTCAGGATCTGTTACATGTATGGTGTACTGGAGAGTGTAATATCAGGGATCTGTTACATGTATGGAGGACTTAAGTCTGTAAAATCAGGGATCTGTTGCATGTATTGAGGAGAGGTCTGTAGTATCAGGGATCTGATAATGTATTGAGGACTGAAGTCTGTAATATCAGGGATTTGATACATGTATGGAGGACTGAAGTCTATAATATCAGGGATCTGTTACTTGTATGGAGGACTGAAGTCTGTAATATCAGGGATCTGTTACATGTATGGAAGGCTGAAGTCTGTAATATCAGGAATCTGTTACATGTATGGAGGACTGGAGTCTGTAATATCAGGGATCTGTTACTGTACATGTATTGAGGACTGGAGTCTGTAATATCAGGGATCTGTTACATGTATGGAGGATGGAAGGCTGTAATATCAGGGATCTGTTACATGTATGGAGCACTGGAGTCTGTAATATCAGGGATCTGTTACTGTACATGTATGGAGGACTGGAGTCTGTAATTTCAGGGATCTGTTACATGTATGGAGCACTGGAGTCTGTAATATCAGGGATCTGTTACTTGTATGGAGGACTAAAGTCTGTAATATCAGGGATCTGTTACATGTATGGAGCACTGGAGTCTGTAATATCAGGGATCTGTTACATGTACGGAGGATTGAAGTCTGTAATATCAGGGATCTGTTAAAGGTATGGAGGACTGAAGTCTGTAATATCAGGGATCTGTTACATTTATGGAGGACTGGAGTCTGTAATATCAGGGATCTGTTGCATGTATGGAGGACTGGAGTCTGTAATATCAGGGATCTTTTACAAGTTTGGAGGACTGGATTGTGTAATATCAGGGTTCTTTTACATGTATGGAGGGCTGGAGTCTGTAATATCAGGGATATGTTACATGTATGGAGGACTGAAGTCTGTAATATCAGGGATCTGTTACATGTATGGAGGACTGGAGTCTGTAATATCAGGGATCTGTTACATGTATGGAGGACTGGAGTCTGTAATATCAGGATCAGGAATCTGTTACATGTATGGACGATTGGAGTCTGTAATATCAGGGATCTGTTACTGTACATGTATGGAGGACTGGAGTCTGTAATATCAGGGATCTGTTACATGTATGGAGGACTGGAGTCTGTACTATCAGGGATCTGTTACATGTATGGAGGACTGAAGTCTGTAATATCAGGGATCTGTTACATGTATGGAGGACTGGAGTCTGTACTATCAGGGATCTGTTACATGTATGGAAGACAAGTCTGTAATATCAGGAATCTGTTACATGTATGGACGATTGGAGTCTGTAATATCAGGGATCTGTTACTGTACATGTATGGAGGACTGGAGTCTGTAATATCAGGGATCTGTTACATGTATGGAGGACAGGAGTCTGTAATATCAGGGATCTGTTACATGTATGGAGTACTGGAGTCTGTAATATCAGGGATCTGTTACATGTATGGAGGACTGGAGTCTGTACTATCAGGGATCTGTTACATGTATGGAAGACAAGTCTGTAATATCAGGAATCTGTTACATGTATGGACGATTGGAGTCTGTAATATCAGGGATCTGTTACTGTACATGTATGGAGGACTGGAGTCTGTAATATCAGGGATCTGGTACATGTATGGAGGACAGGAGTCTGTAATATCAGGGATCTGTTACATGTATGGAGGACTGAAGTCTGTAATATCAGGGATCTGTTACATGTATGGAGGACTGAAGTCTGTAATATCAGGATCAGGAATCTGTTACATGTATGGACGATTGGAGTCTGTAATATCAGGGATCTGTTACATGTATGGAGGACAGGAGTCTGTAATATCAGGGATCTGTTACATGTATGGAGGACTGAAGTCTGTAATATCAGGATCAGGAATCTGTTACATGTATGGACGATTGGAGTCTGTAATATCAGGGATCTGGTACATGTATGGAGGACAGGAGTCTGTAATATCAGGGATCTGTTACATGTATGGAGGACTGAAGTCTGTAATATCAGGGATCTGTTACATGTATGGAGGACTGGAGTCTGTAATATCAGGATCAGGAATCTGTTACATGTATGGACGATTGGAGTCTGTAATATCAGGGATCTGTTACTGTACATGTATGGAGGACTGGAGTCTGTAATATCAGGGATCTGTTACATGTATGGAGGACTGGAGTCTGTACTATCAGGGATCTGTTACATGTATGGAGGACTGAAGTCTGTAATATCAGGGATCTGTTACATGTATGGAGGACTGGAGTCTGTACTATCAGGGATCTGTTACATGTATGGAAGACAAGTCTGTAATATCAGGAATCTGTTACATGTATGGACGATTGGAGTCTGTAATATCAGGGATCTGTTACTGTACATGTATGGAGGACTGGAGTCTGTAATATCAGGGATCTGTTACATGTATGGAGGACAGGAGTCTGTAATATCAGGGATCTGTTACATGTATGGAGTACTGGAGTCTGTAATATCAGGGATCTGTTACATGTATGGAGGACTGAAGTCTGTACTATCAGGGATCTGTTACATGTATGGAAGACAAGTCTGTAATATCAGGAATCTGTTACATGTATGGACGATTGGAGTCTGTAATATCAGGGATCTGTTACTGTACATGTATGGAGGACTGGAGTCTGTAATATCAGGGATCTGGTACATGTATGGAGGACAGGAGTCTGTAATATCAGGGATCTGTTACATGTATGGAGGACTGGAGTCTGTAATATCAGGGATCTGTTACATGTATGGAGGATTGTTTCTCTACCGCTGATCTCCGATCTTCCATGTGTTTCTGGTCACGAGAAGACGCGTTTTGCTGCCGATGTCTCGATTTACTCCGGTGTCTCCTCCGGTGATCTCTTGCCGTTCTCACTGTCCGGACATATCATCATCTCTCAGTAATGAGTTATTAATTAAGTCGGGGCGTCCATTTCTCCGCTAACAGCCTCATAAACAATCTGCTGGAGATTAGTCAATTTTGACTTCTTGACACTATTTAAGGAATCAATATTAGATTTCGCACCCAGCTCCACCGTCGTTTCCCTGTTATTTAGCCGCCGTCTGCTCGGAATACTAATGACAGAATTAAGGCCCGGAGATTGCGCGTCTCCTCCATCAGTAAGATCCTTATCTGCGGGGAATTAGGGGCTGATTATTTGCTCGGCAGCTGAATCTGTCATTCATTACAATAAGCGGCTGTGATTGTCCACATGGAGCGCCGGGATCTGCGCGCTCCCGGCCCCAAGGATTGTGTGTGTGACCATAGAGGAAGGCGCCGGTCACTTCCCTGTCAGTGCACTGCCACCTCTCACATAATAGTTAGAGCAAAAGGGGCCGTGAGTAAGAACGGTATACGGGCCCCCCGTGTAAGACGAGTATAAGGACCCCAGTGTAAGAAGAGCAAATGGTCCCTAGCATAAGGAGGGTATACGGGCATCTGTGTATAAAAGGTATACGGGCATCTATGTAAGAAGGGTATATGGGCCCCAGTGTAAGAAGGGTATATGGGCCCCAGTGTAAGAAGGGTATATGGGCCCCAGTGTAAGAAGGGTATATGGGCCCCAGTGTAAGAAGGGTATATGGGCCCCAGTGTAAGAAGGGTATATGGGCCCCAGTGTAAGAAGGGTATATGGGCCCCAGTGTAAGAAGGGTATATGGGCCCCAATGTAAGAAGGGTATATGGGCCCCAGTGTAAGAAGGGTATATGGGCCCCAGTGTAAAAAGGATATATCAGCATCTGTGTAAGAAGGGTATATGGGCCCCTGTTTAAGAAGGGTACATGGGCCCCAGTGTAAGAATGGTATATGGGCCCCTGTGTAAAAAAGATATACGGGCATATGTCTAAGAAAGGTATATGGGCCCCAGTGTAAGAAGAGCAAATGGGCCCCAGCATAAGAAGGGTATACGGGCACCTGTGTAAAAAGGGTATACGGGCATCTGCGCAAGAAGGATATACTGGCATCTGTGTAAGAACAAGAGCAAATGGGCCCCAGCATAAGGAGGGTATACGGGCATCTGTGTGAGTAGGGTATATAGGCTCCCGTGTAAGAAGGGTATATGGGCCCCTGTGTAAGAAGAGAAAATGGGCCCCAACATAAGGAGGGTATACGGGTATCTGTGTAAAAAGGGTATACGGGCATCTATGTAAGAAGGGTATATGGGCACCTGTGTAAAAAGGATATATGAGCATCTGTGTAAGAAGGGTAAATGGGCCCCAGTGTAAGAAGAAAAAATGGGCATCTGTATAAACAGGGTATACGGGCATCTGCGCAAGAAGGATATACTGGCATCTGTGTAAGAAGGGTATATAGGCCCCTGTGTAAGAAGGGTATATGGGCATCTGTGTAAAAAGGATATATAGGCTTCAGCATAAGAAGAGTATATGGGCCCCAGCGTAAGAAGGATATACGGGTATCTATGTAAGAAGGGTATATGGGCCCCTGTGTAGAAAGGATATATGAGCATCTATGTAAGAATGGTAAATGGACCCCAGTGTAAGAAGGGTATATGGGCCCCAGTGTAAGAAGGATATATGGGCATCTGTGTAAGAAGGATATACGGGCATCTGTGTAAGAAGAGTATATGGGCCCCTGTGTAAGAAGGGTATGTCAGGGATATAACCCAACTTTTTGTTTCCACTTTCAGTTCTGGTTAGGTACTTGCAGCTCTCTGGCACCCCCCTTACCCTCAGGTCAGTCAGGGAACTGCACCTAGGATAAGTAGTCGCTGGAAAAGCTGCCTTGTCATGTACTCGCTATCGGGCACTCTGCAGTGAGGGCCGTATGTTTATTAACCAGTGCCAGGCCGCAAATACACACATAAACCTCTGATCCGTCACTGCCAGGGTTCCCTGATAACACCAGAACGCTACGCTGCCACCAGTTCCTCGTTTGATACTAACTCCTATATCGGGTCAGGAACCAACCCACAGGTAGCTTGTTTTGGCGCGCAGTACATTTCGGTTTGGTCATAGTGCAAGGAGAAGGAAGTAAATGTATACGTTTGCTCCAGAAAATATAGGCAATGTTTACAGAAATACAAAAGATATTTCAAAAGGAGACAAAATACAGTATATAAAGACAATTAGAAAATAAAAGGGATTAATATAGGAAACTTACTATATCTCAGTCACAGGTATGATGTGTTAATATGGGGAGGAGAGAATCCCACAGAAAAGATTCAGTCCATAGGATGGATGTTAGCTGACTTCTCCCAGGTTCTGAACGACTCTCAAAATGGTTGTTCCTCTTTTATAGTTCTGGGCCATAAACTTCGGAACATGTGGGCTGTTCCCGGGAGGACCTCCTATGTTGGAAAGTTATTAAAAGCTTCTCCTTGCCATATCTTTGGTTGGGGAGCTCACAGGGTGATGACAGGGGCATTATCTTTTCCCCTGTGAATTTACCTTTCTTTTGAGACTGATCACGGCCTGTCTGCTTGTTACTGGGGGCATAAACTCATTTCCCAGTTTCCTGATGGCCGTACAGGCCGCAAAGCGCTGCCGTGCGTAGCCACAATTATCCTGATCCTGGAAATCTACTTCTCCTGTTTCTAGGTTTAATGGGAGTTTTCAATTTGAGTTTGAGCATTTTAGGATTAGGACAAAGGAAATCTTGGAGGGAAAAGAAAAAAACACACTTAGCTGGCCAGAGGCAATAAAAGTGACCATTTACTGAAGTGATGGAGGAGTGGATAGAAATTAACAGAGGCAGACTGAGGGGGCTGGAAGCTGTGTGTCTGCACATGGAGCTTAAGGTTACACGAACCAAATGAGTGGAGGGCAACAGGCAGCGCTGGATGTGTACCTAGTATATTAGGAACTAGCTCATATTTTCCTGTCAGGGTATATGGGCCCCTGTGCAAGAAAGATATATGGGCTGTTATGAATGAGTCACCTTAGGAGGCAAAAACAGAAATACTAGCTAAGTCCAGAAAACCAGAGAAGTTGGCAGCTATCGGATTGCAGACCCCTGAACCTATCAACAACAACTAGCAGTAGCCGTGGGGGGTTCCTACGGTGCCCTAGACCCCTTGATCACAGCCGGAGAACTAAATAGCCTAAAGACAGAAAGGGAATCTAAACTGCCCCAGAGCAGACCCCAATGCAATAGGCAGACTCCAACATATAATGACGGTGAAGCAAGATGAAAAGACACTCACACAGATAGAAAGATAGGCTGAGCAAATGATGGGGCCCAAGCTAACTAAATAGGACAGGATAGAAAAGCTGCTGTCTGCAATCCGCCAAAACCCTATCAAAACAAGAGCCAACAGACTGATAGGCAAAAAAGCCCTGAAGACGCTAGGCTTCAAAAAGACTATATCAGTACTCAGGTATTTTCTGAAGACAGAGCAAAAAGGAATTCAGCTCACCCCAGCAGGGAATGGCATAAATCCAGAAAAACAAGGCAAAACAAAACCAAAACACAAATGCAAAAAGCAGAGATGAAAACTTAGCTTTTGAGGAGCAGGAATCAGACTGGTCTCCTAGAATCCCTCTGAGAAATCACCAGCAAGGCAGAAGGGTGTCGGCTGCCTTATATCCAGTCAGCAATTCCAGTCACCCTGTCATCATCATCCTGCTCAGGTGCTTGGTAATCAGCCTCACTACCTTCCTTCACCAGAAGAGGGAGTTCATCAGACCTCAATGGTGAAGGGGAAAATGAACTCACAACAGTACCTCCCCCTTGAGGAGGGGTCACCGAACCCTCATCCACGCCACCAGGGCGATCAGGGTGAGCCCGATGAAAGGCACGCACCAATCTTTTGGTATGAATATCAGAGGCAGAGACCCAGGAATTATCCTCCTGACCATAACCCTTCCACTTAACCAAATAGTGGAGTCTCCGTCTAGCCAGACGGGAATCCAGTATCTTCTCTACCTCATATTCCATGTTACCTTCAACCAATACAGGGTCCGGAGGTGCCACCCCAGGAACAACTGGTTCAAAAAACCTCTTCAACAAGGACTTATGGAACACATTATGGATTTTAAATGTGACAGGAAGAGCCAAACGAAAAGAGACCGGATTAATAATCTCCAAAATCTTGTAAGGTCCCATAAATCTAGGCTTAAACTTAGGAGAAGCCACCTTCATAGCGATATTTTTTGATGATAACCAAACCATATCACCAACCTTAAACTGGGGACCAATGGTCCTATGTCGGTTGGAAAACCGCTGGGCCTTTTCCTGGGAGAGAGATAACTTATCCACCACTTGGTTCCAGAACTGGTGCATTCTCTCCACCACAGTGTCAACACCTCGGCAGGCAGAAGGCTCCACCTGCCCTGAAGAAAATCGAGGATGAAACCCAAAGTTACAAAAAAAAGGTGACATCAAAGTGACAGAACTAGCTCTACTATTTAAAGCAAATTCGGCCAAGGGCAAAAAAGAAACCCAATCATCCTGATCAGCGGAAATAAAACATCTCAAATACGACTCCAAGGTCTGGTTTGTTCTCTCCGTCTGCCCATTGGTCTGAGGGTGAAAAGCAGAGGAGAAGGACAACTGAATTCCCAGCTTGGAACAGAAAGTCCTCCAAAATCTAGACACAAACTGAACTCCTCTGTCAGATACAATGTTCTCAGGAATCCCGTGCAAGCGAACCACCTGTTGCAAAAACAGGGGCACCATCTCAGAGGAAGATGACCACTTAGGGAGTGGTACAAGATGAACCATCTTAGAGAACCTATCACAAATCACCCAAATAACAGTCATTCTCTGAGAGACAGGCATATCAGAGATGAAATCCATTGAAATATGGGTCCATGGCCTCCTGGGGACCGGCAAAGGCATCAACAACCCACTAGAGCGAGAGCAAGGTTTAGACCGGGAGCAAGTCCCACAGGACTGCACAAAATTCCTGACATCACGAGACAAGGCGGGCCACCAAAAAGACCGACTCACCAGATCTCTAGTACCAAAAATACCTGGATGACCAGCCAATGCAGAGCAATGAACTTCAGACATCACTCTCCTCTTCCACTGGTCAGGAACATACAACTTTCCACTGGGACAACGCTCAGGTTTGTCCTCCTGGAACTCTTCCAGAGCACGTCTCAAATCAGGCGAGATGGCAGAAAGAACTACCCCTTCGCCTAAGATGGTAGCAGGCTTGGTCACCACAAGAGAATCAGCAAAGAAGCTCCTAGAGAGAGCGTCAGCCTTGACATTCTTAGTGCCAGGAAGAAAAGAGACCACAAAATCAAAACGTGTAAAAAACAAGGCCCACCTAGCCTGTCTAAGGTTCAAGCGTTTGGCCGACTCCAGGTAAATCAAATTCTTGTGGTCAGTGAGGACCACGACTTGATGTTTAGCTCCCTCCAACCAATGTCTCCACTCCTCAAATGCCCATTTCATGGCTAACAGTTCCCGATTCCCCACATCATAGTTACGTTCAGATGGAGAGAACTTTCGGGAAAAGAAAGCACAGGGATTCATTTTAGATGTTACAGGATCCTATTGGGACAAAACAGCTCCTGCACCAATCTCAGAAGCGTCCACCTCTACCTGGAACAGAAGTAATAAGGGTATATAGGCCTCTGTGATAGAGGTGTATATGGGCCCCTGGATATAAAGGCATACGAGCCCCTTATAATAAGGGTATACATATGGCATCATGGCATGATTAAGACGTTTGTCGAAACGCGTAGATAAAGCACTGCCATATGTGCATTATGCTGTAATCTAAAAATATTTTTACGTGGTTTACCATAAAGGATATTTTTTATATGGATGAATAAAAATTGAAAATTTTTAACTGTTTACTGTTCCTGCTGGCTGGATTCATCATGTTATTCTTCCAGTATAAGAATGGTATACAGGCCCCTGTGTATGAAGGGTATATGGACCCCTGGTATGAAAGGAATATGGGCCGCTGGTATGAAGGATATATGGACCCCTGGTAAAAAGGGTATATGGGCCCCTGGTAAGAAAGGTTCGAGGGGCATTCATTAAAGATTTCCCCTGCCCCACTTCCTGGGGACTGAGAGCAAGTGAAACTTGGCATAGTTATTAGTCTGTCTTTACATAGGTGCCACCTAGGGACACACACTTCTCCCATTTCTTTAAGCAACTGTAAAAACATCGCTTGTAGAAGTCAACAGGTTACTCAAAAAGCCACGTTGCGACCTTGAAAATCAGAGTGTTACGACCCACAAGGGTTGGTCCAGCGGATGGCACAACAAACACCATCAAAGGGGATGGAAAAAGGGAGAGGAAGGCCCTAGCAATAGGGAACGATGGATGGAGCACCTCGTAACACAGCTTGTGCCTATACCTTAGTTCCCCTAACGCCCTATGCGGGTCCTTCCTCCTGACGATGTCACGTGCCTAGTCCCTAGCTGTCACCTCACTATACCCTGTCTAGTGCACTGGCCGGCAATGACGCTAGACTCACCACTGCTGAAGGTATAAACACAGGGGGTAGTGACAAGCACGAGACAGACAAAGACAGGGAATAAGAAAACTTAGCTTTCCAGCTTCTGCTGCATGCTCCACCCCCAGCGGAAGATACGGAAGCAGGACCTCAAGCAGCTGATACACTCTGGCACCAGAGAGCTCCTAACTGCTTGGCTGGTCTCCAGAGAAAAACTCTATTACCAACAGTCAGCTGATGTGTCAGATGACTATTTAAAGCAGAGGTCTCATCTGTATTCCTCAAGGGCCGCAAACAGGTCATGTTTTCAGGATTTCCTTGTATTCCCCAGTGATAATTTAGTCACCTGCTCAGATGATTCCAGCATCTTGTGCAACGCTAAGGAAATCTCAGAAACACACATGGTTTGCGACCCTCTAGGAATGCAGTTTGAGACCCCTGATAAAGGATGGTGGCATTAGTCACCACCCACAGCAGCTGCCAGCAAGGAAACTGTCATTAACCCTTGCTGGCCTGAACGCAAAAAAGCTACATTTAAATTATAGCTAAACCAGAGCTGCCACAAATCCAAACATGAAGTCTCATCATCTGGAAAATGCTTGCACTTCAAAAATTACTTCATTGTTCTAAAGAGGTGGAAGTTCAATGGTGTGAGGTCGGGTGAATAAGGAGGATGCGGTAGAATTTCACAGCCACAGGAGCATGCTTCCATTTGGGCAACATGTGAGTTGTTAACTGGTTCATTGCATTACAGAAGGCGGACACTTTAGTTGAGCAGGCCACGTCTCTTGGTTTTGATGGCCTCCCGCAATTTCCGCAGCAGTGAAGCTTAGTATGCCCCACGCCCCAGTGATCATGGTACCCTTTGCTAGGAAATCCATCAATACTGCTTCAATCTGGTCACAAAAAACTATGAGCATGACCTCACCTGCAGAGGGTTGGGCACGTGCTTTCTTTGGAGGCCATGAGTCATGATGCTTCCATTGTATCAACTGGACTTTAGTCTCTGGATCACAATGATGGACCCAGCTTTCATCCTGTGTGATCAGTCTGGAAAAGTCCTCCTGGTTTCCATGACACATCGTCAATATAGCCTGAGAGCATTCGACTCGTTCCTGCTTCTAGAAAGGTGTGAGCAGCCAGGGAACAAAGCGAGTATGTGAAGATGGTCTTGGATGTTTTTTTCCATGGACCCCACATTAATCTTAACATTTTGAATGAGGTAGTGAATGGTTACACTGCGATTTTCCATAATGGCGACCTCCACTTGCTGGATGGTGTGTTCACCAATAGCAGAGTGGGGTCGCTCTGGGACTGGAGCTATTACCCCACTGCCTAGGTAAGTTGGGAACTCCTTTCCACACTCCAACACCTGCATCCCACACGCAGGATAGTTCAGTAGGTCTGCCTAGCAGCTTCAGGCTGGGGGTAGCAGAACACCCTTCATGAAACCCTGCTTCATAACACGAGATGTGCTTGGAGGTGGGTGGAGTTAGATAGAAAAGAGTGGGAAGGTTTAGAATTACAGGTCAGTCAGACGAGGGTCTGACAGTGATCTGAGCCAGCTGGCACGGGAAAGGAACAGAAGGAGAAAGACATAGACCTGCAACCTAAGCTTCCATAAGAGAGAGAAGGAACAGGACGGAACGAAGGAGTAGGAGAACAGAGAGGAGTTGTGGGTTGGAAGAGGAACCCTGCCTATAGGTTCTCAGCGCAAGGCCAGGGCCCGGTCCCTGAGGTTGTATGGACACTTATGGTTCTGCAGCAGACACTGGTGGAGTAGTTGGCTGTAAATGCACTACTCCCATCCAAGACTTGGGACACAACAGCAACCGATTTGCGAGCCAGGACTCTGAGAGGAGTCCCCGATAGAGGCTACAGCTGTCTGTCATACAAGTAAGGTTCTAGGAACATCTGACAGGAGGAATTCCAGAGAACTACGGTACTGGAGCTCTTCACATTAAAAGGTGCAATAGAGGAGTCGTTCAGGAAAGGCACATGTTGGCGGAGTGTTGGAGAGGAGAACCCTGACTTGCCCGGGAGGTTGATTGAGTCTCTACCCCAGAGGACACGGCACAGAGGCGGGCACTAGTGGGTACCACGAACTGTGAGTAAAGCTTTGAAACTACAAGCCCTGGTGTCCTCCATTCATTCGTCGCTAACACCTTCAGCACCGCTACATCTGGGTACCAGCATCTATACCATTCTGCGCCTCTCCTCTTCCATTGCACCCACACTGCCCTGGGACTACAGCTCCACCTGTGGGGAGCTACACCATCTTTGCTGCACCACACCATCAGTCCCAGTGGATCTGCATGCAGCGTTGGCGCAACATCTTACTTGCCAAACACCACGGGTGGCGTCACGAACTATTCAACTAAGCTATAACACTATTGACATCACCGCCATTGATATTGGGCGCCCAGGGCCACGGACCGGGTCACCGCTGCTGTGACACATTCCCCTGACACTGGCCTGGTACCGAGTACCCCGCTGCCCTGGGTGTGAGGGGCGACCCAGATATATTTGTGAAACCCAGGTTGAGACCATCCAGTCACCTGGAATCCATGGATTCATTTGGAGAAACTAGACTGACCATCCGGTCACCTGGCACCATGGATATGTTCGGAGAAGCCAGGCTGTGACCCCCAGGTCAACAGACCCTTGTACCTGAATGGATTTTCATCTTCCTACGTTTGCTGTTAGCTCCTCTCTGTGTGCGTGCCACAGGTGGGGTAGTGACCCTCGAAGATATGAGGCAACATCTGCCTTTATCCCGGCGAGTCAACGGAAGGGCGAGACTCTGTAATGTGCACCATCTTGGGTACCGTGCTGGGACTGTTCTACAGTATGTGTTATCTGCCTGTTTTGTGGTTCAATAAAGTATATATTGCCACACTGTTTCACCCTCCCCATTTTTTGTCTGAGTAGGGTTATGCCCATGTTAAAGGGAGAGCGGGTGTTTGACGGGATGATCCCTGGTCCATGCGGTTCTGGCTAGTGGACCAGGGGCGCCTGCCAACTCTCGTGTCTCCACAATGTGCCCCATATAGTATGGGCCCCATATATGATACTCCAGTGTATGATGGGCTCCATATATTGCTCCAAACATGAAATACTCCACTATCCTCATTGCTGCTGCTCTTCTCCATGTAAGGGGAGGCGAGGACTGTAGTCAAGGCCAGAGACACTGCAGCATCTTTGTCCCGACCTTCCCTCACAGAAAACTGTATAACACTTCTCAGCGTACCTGAGTCTCCAGGTTCCCAGGCGGTGACAGCCCTTCTTCCAGACGAACCCCAGTATTAGAGACACAGTTCAGGATAACTTGAACATTTTCTTTACTGATAACTTCACACATTATATCCACAGTTGGCACATCATGGAACTCACATTCAACTTCACTTTTTTCCTCATCTTTCCCTACTTCGCTGATGCTTCTGTGCGGCACACGTCCGATCTGGACCGTCTTAGACTACTCCCCAGTTCCTTCCTGGCCTGACCTCACCATGATGACAAATCCTTCGACTCGAAATCATCGGTCACCCGGTTTGGTTGCCTCTGGTAAAGCATCCGGCCTGTCTATACCATTCCCTTCGAAGCTCCAGCTTCCTTCAATTCCTCACTCCAACAAACTCCCGCCCTAAAGGCGCGCGCCCAGGCTATGAGTCGCCACATCTTCCTTCTCCTGTACTGGCCCACTGCAATGATGCCCAGTGGCCGTGGATAATGTGGGCTGCAGCCACTTAACGTTGCATGGCTGCCGAGCCGTCCTGGGCCTATAGCCCATGTGGACACTTCGGGCACCATGGCCATGTCTGACTAACTTCCCTTCTGCTCTAACCTTAACTCCCGGCAGCCCCTCCTATGTACTTAACCATTTACTTACTTTCTACACTTTACTGGGAACAGTGTGTACTAAAATGCCCCCCATCTTGTGGCCAAATGAAGGTACTACGCTCTCCCTATAAACCACAGTGCACAACCTATGTACATAGCAGCAACAAGATATAAGACAGTATACATAAAGACATAGCAGAACATATATACACATTTTAGATTTAACTTCTAAGGTAATACACCAGTAGGTGTAGCAATACCTTTCCATATGAGTGGTAATACACTAAAAGTGTAGCAGTACCATAACAACCTTTTTTGTCACACCCTTACATCTGGACTCCTCAGCGTTGGCGTCTTATGGCTTTCTGCACTGTAATTGTTCAGACAGAGGTCACACACTAGTCACATCATCACACCCTCTGACCTGAAATGTCACAGTCAGAGCATTCGGAAGATGCCGCAGTGGAAGAACGGGGAGAGGTAAGTATTGCAACTGCCTGGGTCCTGAGCAAGCCGTGGAGGGGCCTGCTCAAGGGAGGTGGCAATTGCACAGGCACCAGGCCCTCATAGGAAGCTGGTATCACTCATGGCGAGTGGGCACCCTTGCCTGCTCAGGGCTCCAGCACTTACCCAGGGTTGCCGGGTGCTGACGCCAGCCCTGGACATGAGACAATGTGGATGAAGCAGCGCAGAGTCCCATTATCAGACATTGGCCACTGTCACTGAACACGAGGACACATGGATGAGGCAGCAGAGTCCAGTATCAGACATCAACCACCATCACTGGACATGGGGACTTGCGGATGAGGCAATACAGAGTTACGCTATCTGGCAACAGCCGCCTTCGACACTAGACATGAGGCATGAGGGCATGTGGTTGAGGCAGCGCAGAGTGCAGTATCAGACATCGGCCACCGTCGCTGGACCATGAGGCATAAGGAAATGTGGATGAAGTATCGAAGAGACCGCTATGAGACATCGGCAACCGTCACTGAAACATGAGGTATGATGGCATGTGAATGAGGCAGCGCAGAGTCTAGTATCAGAAATCATCCGCCATTACTGGTCATGAAGCATGAGTACATGTGGATAAAGCAGCACAGAGTCCTTTTATCAGACATCGGCTGCAGTCACTGGAACATGAGGCACGTGGACATGTGGATGAGGCAGCGCAGAGTCCAGTATCAGACATCATCCGCCATTACTGGTCATGAGACATGAGGACATGTGGATAAGGCAGCACAGAGTCCAGTATCAGACATCGGCCACCGTAGTTGGACTATGAGACATGAGGACACGCGAATGAGGTATCGCAGAGTCCACTATCAGACATCAGCAACCGTCACTGAAACATGAGGTATGAGGACATGTGGATGAGGCAGCACAGAGTCCACTATCAGACATCAGCAACCATCACTGAAACATGAGGTATGAGGATATGTGGCTGAGGCAACACAGAGTCCAGTATCAGACATTGTTCGCCGTTACTGGTCATGAGGACATGTGGATGAAGCAGCACAGAGTCTGGTATCAGATATCGGCCACCGTCGCTGAACCATGAGCCATGGGGACATGCGGGTGAGGTATCGCAGAGTCCACTATCAGACATCGGCAACCATCACTGAAACATGAAGTATGAGGACATGTGGATGAGGCAGCGCAGAGTTCGGTATCAGATGTTGGCACAATCACTGGAACATGTGGCATTAGGACATGTGGGTGATGCAGCACAGAGTCCAGTATCAGACTTCGGCAAGCGTCACTGGACATGAAGCATGAGGTCATGTGGATGAGGCAGCGCAGAGTTCAGTATCAGACATCAGCTACCATCACTGGATCATAAGGCATGAGGAAATGCGGCAGTGTAGAATCCAGGTATCAGAAATCGACCGCGGTCACTGGACATGAGCCATGAGGACATGTGTGTGAGGCAGCATAGAATCCGGTATCAGACATTGGCCGCAGTTGCTGGACATGAGGCATGAAGACCTGCGGATGTGGCAACACAGATTTCCAATATCACACGTGGGCCACGTTCACTGGACATGAGGCATGAGGACAAGTGGATGTAAGAGCGCAGAGTTTCGTAACCAGACATCGGCCAACGTCACTGGACATGAAGACATATGGATGAGGCAGCGCAGAGTTCGGTATCAGACATCGGCCGCCATCAAAGGAACATGTGGCATGTGGAGATGTGGATGAGGCAGCGCAGAGTCCAGTATCAGACATCATCTGCCATTATTATTGCCTAATGCCACGTCTACCTTGAACTGTCCTCCCATCTCTCTTCTTGCTCCCTCTTCGACCGCTTACAATCTGGCTTCAGGTCACACCACTCCACTGAAACTGCCCTTACTAAGGTCACCAATGACCTCTTAACTGCCAAGAGCAAGCGACACTACTCTGTCCTCCTCCTCCTGGACCTGTCAGCTGCCTTTGACACAGTGGACCATTCCCTATTATTACAGACCCTCTCATCCCTCGGCATCACAGACTTGGCCCTCTCCTGGATCTCATCATACCTAACAGACCGGACATTCAGCGTCTCCCACTCACACACCACCTCCTCACCTCGCCCCCTATCTGTCGGAGTCCCACAAGGTTCAGTCCTAGGGCCCCTGCTGTTCTCTATTTACACCTTTGGCCTGGGACAGCTCATAGAATCTCATGGCTTTCAGTATCATCTTTATGCTGATGACACACAGATCTACATCTCTGGACCAGATATCACCTCCCTACTAACCAGAATCCCTCAATGTCTGTCCACTATTTCATCCTTCTTCTCCACTAGATATCTGAAACTCAACATGGACAAAACAGAATTCATCATCTTTCCCCCATCTCACGTGACCCCCCTACGAACCTATCAATTACAGTAAATGACTGCCCACTCTCCCCAGTCCCACAAGCTCGCTGCCTCGGAGTAATCCTTGATGCTGATCTCTCCTTCAAACCACATATCCAAACCCTTTCCACTTCCTGCCGACTTCAACTCAAAAATATTTCACGCATCCGTTCATTCCTCACCCAAGAATCTGCAAAAACCCTAGTCCATGCCCTCATCATCTCTCGCCTTGACTACTGCAACCTCATGCTCTGCGGCCTCCCCTCAAACACTCTCGCACCCCTCCAATCTATTCTAAACTCTGCTGCCCGACTAATCCACCTGTCCCCCCGCTATTCCCCAGCTTCTCCCCTCTGTCAATCCCTTCACTGGCTCCCAATTGCCCAGAGACTCCATTACAAAACCCTAACCATGACATACAAAGCCATCCACAACTTGTCTCCTCCATACATCTGTGACCTCGTCTCCCGGTACTTTCCTGCACGCAACCTCCGATCCTCACAAGATCTCCTTCTCTACTCCCCTCTTATCTCCTCTTCCCACAATCGCATACAAGATTTCTCTCGCGCATCACCCTACCCTGGAACTCTCTACCACAACATATCAGACTCTCACCTACCATCGAAACCTTCAAAAAGAGCCTGAAGACCCACCTCTTCCGACAAGCCTATAACCTGCAGTAACCACCGATCGACCAAACCGCTGCACGACCAGCTCTACCCTCGCCTACTGTATTATCACCCATCCCTTGAAGATTGTGAGCCCTCGCGGGCAGGGTCCTCTCTCCTCCTGTACCAGTTATGACTTGTATTGTTTAAGATTATTGTACTTGTTTTTATGTATACCCCCCTCACATGTAAAGCGCCATGGAATAAATGGCGCTATAACAATAAATAATAATAATAATAATAATTATTGGTCATGAGACATGAGGACATGTGGATAAGGCAGCACAGAGTCCAGTATCAGACATTGGCCATCATCACTGGACATGAGGCATGATGACATGTGGATGAGGCAGTGCGGAGTCCAGTGTCAGACATCAGCTGCCGTCACTGGACATAAGGCATGAGGACATGTGGATGAGGCAGTGCAGAGTCCAGTATCAGACATAGGCCTCCGTCACTGGACATAAGGCATGAGGACATGTGGATGAGGCAGTGCAGAGTCCAGTGTCAGACATCAGCTGCCGTCACTGGACATAAGGCATGAGGACATGTGGATGAGGCAGTGCAGAGTCCAGTATCAGACATCAGCTGCCGTCACTGGACATAAGGCATGAGGACATGTGGATGAGGCAGTGCAGAGTCCAGTATCAGACATAGGCCTCCGTCACTGGACATAAGGCATGAGGACATGTGGATGAGGCAGTGCAGAGTCCAGTGTCAGACATCAGCTGCCGTCACTGGACATAAGGCATGAGGACATGTGGATGAGGCAGTGCAGAGTCCAGTGTCAGACATCAGCTGCCGTCACTGGACATAAGGCATGAGGACATGTGGATGAGGCAGTGCAGAGTCCAGTATCAGACATAGGCCTCCGTCACTGGATAAGAGGCATGAGGACATGTAGTAAAGCAGTGCAGAGTCCGATATCAGACATCATCCAGCGAAACTGGAACTTGAGGCATGAGGACATATGCATGAGGCAGCACAGAATCTGGTATCATAAATTGGCCGCCATCAGTGAACATGAGGCATGAGGACTTGTGGATGAGGCAGTGCATAGTCCCGGTATCATACATCAGCCACCGTCACTGGATCATGAGGTTTGAACAAATGTGGATGTGTCAGCGAAGAGTATGGTATCAGACATCAGCTGCTGTCACTGGACATGAGGCATGAGGACATGTGGATGAGGCAGCACAGACTCCGGTATCAGACATTGTCCACCATGACAGGATGTGAGGCATGAAGACGTGTGGATGAGGCAGCACAGAGTTTGATATTACACATTGGCAGCCGTTACTGGAACTTGAGGCAGGAGGACATGTGGATGAGGCAGCTCAGACTCCGGTGTCAGACATCAGCCACAGTCACTGGACGTGAGGCATGAAGACATGTGGATGAGAGAGTGCAGAGTCCGGTATCACACATTGGGCACTGTCTCATCCACATGTCTTCATGCCTCACGTCCAGTGACGGAGGCCTATGTCTGGTACCGGACTCTGCACTGCCTCATCCACATGTCCTCATATCCAGTGATAGTGCCCAATGTGTGATACCGGACTCTGCACTATCACTGGACATGAGGACATGTGGATGAGGCAGCGCAGAGTCCGGTAACACACACTGGGTACCGTCACTGGACATGAGATCGCACAATCATCAGCAGAAGTTTTTTTAGGTTCAAAGATCACCTACGTCTCAGAGCAAAACTGTGCCGTATTTATACGAACTGTCCTGGATCTCTGGATGGTTGGTAGCCCAGGGTGCCCTTCATGCTCTATGGTGGGCACAGATGCCCGTATGATGCTGCCCCTGTATGAGAGCCACGGTTGGAAGTTCTTGACATTTTACAGGAGATTAATCTCCCTCTTCCAGCTCCGCCAAGAATGATTACATGGCACAAGATCTTCAATGCGAGAATCACAGGATGTAGCCCGGATGTTCTTGTCGAGACCTCCCGATCTCTGTACAGAGCGCAGTCAGAAGAGACACCTGGCCTGGAAGACTGTCAAAAAAGAGAGGAGCAGTATCTGAGAATGCTGTATGCTGTGGAGCACACAGTAATGGATTTATGGAGGGTTCTGGTATTGAGACAAAGGCTGTAATAGTGGAAGCAGCTTGACGTGTCCGCCCTGGGGGACAAGCTAAATATAGGCCCCACAAACTGTACATGCCAGAGGACTGTCTGCAGCCAGGACCCTGCCTGTCCTGACGGTGAAGGTTACACAGTCTGTCTGTAACTAAATCCTGTAAATATAAAGTCTCGATGTCCTCGACCCGTGCACCATACTTAGAGTCTAGTGACGGTCTCTTGAGGCCAAGCTCCGGCCATCATCCCAAATCTGCAGGTTATGCTGCAGAAACATGGGTCTTATGCCAAGAACTGGAGTGTGCAGTTCAGAGAGTTTAGGCTGAAGGTCATGTCTATAAGCCGCTGCAAGGCTGCCACCAGGAATTTCAGGGCACCAAAATGGCAACATTTTCGGGCCCCCGTGAGACTCTGCCCAGGCATGACCCCAGCGGTTCCTCCACCCCTTGAACGTTCCACAGACCCACCACCCACTCTTGAAAAAACTCCTCTTTTGCACCATGTCCTCACCAATCACACATTCACAGTTCCCAACGAATACCTGATCACATACATAGCCTTCGGGTTTTGTTTGGGCCAAAAGAATTTTTAAGCCGCCACCACAACAAGGAGACTATGTGGGCAGCACCAAACTCTAATCTAACCTATTAAACATTTCTTAAAATATGCAATACTCTTTTTGGGTATATATTACTTATTTTTCTTTAAGAGAATGTGTCAAATACATGTTTTAAAATGACCACTAATAACACACAACAAGGACAAATGCCATCACACCATGACCCAACCACATATAGTGATCAAATAATACTACATACAAGGAACAAATACTGCCACACCATGACCAGATCACATATTACCACCACATAGTGACCAAATAATGCTACATACAGGGAACAAATATCTCCACATAGTGAGCGGACCACATATTACAATCACATAGTGACCAAACAATACCTCAAACAGGAAACAAATATCACAACAATGTGACCAGACCACATATTATCATCACTTAGTGACTGATCAACACCACGAACAGGGAACCATGACCAGACCACAAATTATCACCACAGTGACCGAATAATACCACATACAAGGAGCAAATACCACCACACCATGACCAGATCACATATTACCACCACATAATGACTGAATAATAGCACATACAAGGAAAAAATACCAAGACACCGTGACCAGACCCCATATTACCAACAGATAGTGACTGAATAATATGAATAATACCAGATACAAGGAATAAATACCACACACCATGACAAGACCACATATTGCCACCAAATAGTGACTGAAAAATACCACATACAGGGAATACTGCCACACCATGACCAGACCACATATTGCCACCACACAGTGACCGAATAATACCACATGCAAGGAATAAATACCACCACATCGTTACCAGATCACATATTACCACAACATAGTGACTGAATAATACCACATACAATGAAACAAATAACACCACGCCATGACCAGACCACATATCTCCATCAACTAGAGACCGCATAATACCACATACCGTACAAGGAACAAATACCACCACACCACGACCAGACCACATATTACCACCACATAGTGACTAAATATTACCACATACAAGGAACAAATACCACCACATTGTGACCAGACCACATATTAACACCACATAGTGACCGAATAATACTACATACAAGGAACAAATACCATCACACCATGACCAGACCACATATTACCACCATTTAGTGACTGAATAATACCACATATAAGGACCAAATACCAGCACACCATGATTCCATATTAACAGTCTGTACCACAGGACTGGCGTATGGCAAATGTGGTGCCAATATTCAAAAAGGGGACAAAAACTGAACTTGGAGATTATAAGCCAGTAAGTTTAACCTCAACTGTGGGTAAAATCCTGGAGGGTTTTCTAAGAGATACTATACTGGAGTATCTGAAGAAGAAGAACCTCATGACCCAATATCAACATGGGTTTACAAGGGACCGTTCCTGTCAGACTAATCTGATTAGCTTCTATGAAGAGGTAAGTTCCAGACTGGACCAAGGAAATGCAGTGGACGTGGTGTACTTGGATTTTTCAAAAGCTTTTGATACGGTGCCACACAAAATGTTGATACATAAAATGAGAACAATGGGGATAGGGGAAAATATGTGTAAGTGGGTTAAGAGCTGGCTCAGGGATAGGAAACAAAGGGTTGTTATTAATGGAGCACACTCAGACTGGGTCACGGTTAGCAGTGGGGTACCACAGGGGTCAGTATTGGGTACAGCAGGGGTCAATATTGGGTACCACAGGGGTCAGTATTGGGCCCGCTTCTTTTTAACATATTAATTAATGACCTTGTAGGGGGCATAGAGAGTAGAATTTCAATATTTGCAGATGACACTAAACTCTGCAGGGTAATTAATACTGATTAGGACAATTTTATATTACAGGAGGATTTATGTAAACTAGAAGCTTGGGCTGATAAATGGCAAATGAGCTTTAATGGGGATAAATGTCAGGTCATGCACTTGGGTAGAACGAATAAGATGTATAATTATGTGCTTAATTGTAAAACACTGGGCAAAGCTGTCACTGAAAAAGACCTGGGTGTATGGGTGGACGACAAACTCACATTTAGTGGCCAGTGTCAGGCAGCTGCTGCAAAGGCAAATAAAATAATGGGATACATTAAAAGAGGCATAGATGATCATGAGGAGAATATAATTTTACCTCTATATAAGTCACTAGTGCGACCACACTTAGAATACTGTGTACAGTTCTGGTCTCCGGTGTATAAGAAAGACACAGCTGAACTGGAGCGGGTGCAGAGAAGAGCGACCAAGGTTATTAGGGAACTGGGGGGCCTGCAATACCAAGACAGGTTATTACACTTGGGGTTATTCTTAGGGGTGATCTTATTACAATGTATAAATATATGTGGGGACAGTACAAAGACCTTTCTAATGATCTTTTTACTCTTAGGCTGGAGTCACACACAGCGAATAAAAAATTGGTCCCATTTTAATGGTACGAAATCGCACAAAGAATTCTTGGCCAGATATCCGTCTGTCATCCCATTTTCCGGCAAGGAAACAATTTTAATCGCATCTATGCATCAAATTGACATCCAATGCCAATGCCTGATGCCCTATCCTGTAGACCTGGAGAAGATGTGCGATTTAATCGCAAGTCACACGTTTGGTGCGTTTTCCATGCGTTTTTTTATCGCATCCATAGACTTGCTTTGGGGAATCCGATCCGAAAATCGGTGACAATTGCAGCATGCTGCGATTGTCTTGGTCCGAGGATCGGATGCGATAAAAAAATCGCATGATGTGAGCTGCCCCATAGAATAACATGGGTTCAAATGCATTGCGATTTTTTATCGCATTGCATTCGACCGTTTTAATCGCTAGTGTGACCCCGGCCTTAGACCTGTGATGGGGACAAGGGGGCATCCTCTACGTCTGGAGGAAAGAAGGTTTCAGCATACTAACAGCCGCGGATTCTTTACTGTAAGAGCAGTGAGACTATGGAACTCTCTGCCATATGATGTTGTAATGAGTGATTCCCTACTAAAATTTAAGAAGGGACTGGATGCCTTTCTTGAAAAGTATAATATTACAGGGTATATACACTAGTTTCCTTAAGATTGCGTTGATCCAGGGAGCTAGTCTGATTGCCGTATGTGGAGTCGGGAAGGAATTTTTTTCCCCAATGTGAAGCTTACTGTTTGCCACATGGGGTTTTTTGCCTTCCTCTGGATCAACATGTTAGGGCAGGTTAGGATAGGATATGGGTTGAACTAGATGGACTTAAAGTCTTCCTTCAACCTTAATAACTATGTTACTATGACCCGACCACATATTACCACCACATAGTGACCGAATAATACCACATACAAGAAACAAATACCACCACACCATGACCAGTCCAAATATTACTACATCTAAGTAGTACTAAGTCCTTTTTAAATCTAATTTTGAATAAAGTAGATTAGTTTTATTTCTGGTATTTTTCTAGCTTGCTGGTGTAGATATAGTCTTCTAGCTAGTAGATCACTCGCTGTTAACCGTCCAAATATTACCACCATTTAGTGACTGAATAATACCACATATAAGGACCAAATACCAGCACACCATGACCCGACCACATACTACCACCACATAGTGACCAAATAATAGCACATACAAGGAGCAAATACCACCACACGATGACCAGACCACATATTACCACCACACAGTGACAGAATAATACCACATACAGGGAATAAATACCACCATAACATGACCAGACCACATATTACCACCACATAGTGACCGAATAATACCACAAAAAAGGAATAAATACAGCCACACCATGACCAGATCACATATTACTACCACAAAGTGACTGAATAAAAGTACATACAAGGAACATTTACCAGCACACTGTAACTAGACCACATATTACCACCACATAGTGACCAAATAATACTACATACAAGGAACAAATACCAAACACCATGAATGGTCACATATTACCACCACATTGTGACAGAATAATACCATATGCAAGGAACAAATACTACCACCCCGTGACCAGACCACATATTACCACCACATAGTGACCAAAAATAGTCTTTCACCACAGGAAAGAACAGTGATGATCATAAACATCGCTTATCTAGAATGCCCTATGGTCACAGTTAACTAGAGAAAAAATCTTTTAAAAAAATAGAATAACAAATGTAAGCAGTGAAAGCAGTGTAGGCAGGCAGGCTTTTCAAATGAAAGCAGCTACATGTTGTCCCAGCAGGGGCTAAAGTGAGAGAAGTATATGAGGTTACAGTGGGTATTGTACATATGGCTGGGAGAGGGAGCCCAGTACTGACCCTTGGGTATTCTCAGTATCGAGCGCGCCTTGCGCTTTCTGTGGTGATCTAATCTCACTGGTGTCAGTGGTTCTTAAGTACGCTGGCAGTGCACTCACTCCTGGTACTTGAACACTGGCATGCACTCACGTCCGGTACTCGTACGCTGGCAGTGCGCTCACTTCCGGTACTCGTACGCTGGCAGTGCACTCACTTCCGGTACTCGTTGACCAGCGATTTTTTATTTTTACTACAAAATTTACAAAACCATTTTTTTTAGGGACCACCTCACATTAGAAGTGACTTTACGTGGCCTATATAACAGAAAATATCCAAAAGTGACAAAATTAAAAAAACTGCACCTCTGAAGGGGTAGGAGTAGAAACTCCCAACAAGCGACACCTCAGGGTCTAGTCTTATCTAGATGTGTGGTGAGCACCTTGAAGTCTCAGGTGCTTCACAGAAGTTTATAACGTTGAGGTGTGAAAAAATGTTCACATAAGAACCACATTTCCCACTTAAAAATGTTTTCTAGTCCCAAATTTTGCATTTTCACAAGGGTAAGGCCTCTTTCACACTTCAGTTTTTTGCATCAGTCAAAATCCGCCAAAAGGACGGATGGCGGATCCGTTTTAGTACTGATGACAACGGATGCCACCCGTCCGTTTTTTTGACGGATCCGACAAATTAAAAATTTTAAAGGAATCGCAGCCTGGAAAAGGAGAGAGAGAGAGAGAGAGAATTTTTTTTTCGTCCGGAATCCAGAAAGAATTTCGGGTTAAATCAGTGTCTGGAGGATCCGCCAGAGAAAAAAACGTTGCAAGCTCCGTTTTGAAATCTTTGAGGATGGTGACGGACAGCAACTTTTGGCGGATCCTCAAAAAAACGGATGCAACGGACGGCAATTCGTCACAATCCGCCAATAATGGAAGTCAATGGGGAAAAAAACGGATCCTCAAAAGAAAATTGCGGATCCGTTTTTTACAAAACCTGGCGGATTGTGACTGATTGTAAAAAACTGAAGTGTGAAGGAGGCCTAACAGGAAAAAATGGACCTCAAAATGTATTTTGCAATTTCTCCTAATTTTCTGCACTGGTTTGAGTGTGCCATGTCACATTGGCAGCGCTGATTGGTCGCGGGGCTCGTGTGACATGACAACCTCACGTGAGACCCAGGAACACGAGTGCCGACACCTCTGGAAAAGCACCGGCACGGGAGGGGAGTATACGGGATTTTATTTTAACAGGCCCAAATATGGAGAATGAGAGGAGGTTATCCAAGTACTGGACAACCCGATAACACGGAAACACCAGGCATAGCTAATTTATCATAGAAGGCTAAAACCAAGAACGAATGTCAGGAAGCGCGCTCGCTACTTGGCCAGACGGGTAAGAAGGTGCAATACTGCATCTACAGATATCAGCAAGATTGTCCCCAGCCTCGAGGTGGGTACAAGCCATGCGGGAGTCCGGCGGCGCAGCTGGCCCCATGTCGGTGGGCGGCCATGGCACATGCTCTTGCTGCATTACAGTGCAGCCATGATGATCAATAGAAGCTGAGGCAAGTTGGTCATGGAAGACTTCGCATCGATAACGGCGGCATTAGATATAAACTTTCCCTCTTCCTTCAAACAATCCTCAATCACACCCATCCTCAAAAAGCCCTCCCTTGACCAATCCTCTTCTCCCTAACGCCTCAAAACTATTGGAACAGCATGTATATCTTGAACTGTCCTCGCACCTCTCCTCCTGTTCCCTCTTCGACCAGTTACAATCTGGCTTCCGACCGCATGACTCAACTGAAACTGCCCTAACTAAAGTCACTAACGACTTACTAACCGCCAAGAGCAAGCGACACTACTCTGTCCTCCTTCTCCTGGACCTGTCCTCTGCCTTCGACACCGTAGACCATTCCCTCCTGCTACAGACTCTCTCATCTCTTGGCATCACAGACCTGGCCCTATCCTGGATCTCATCATACCTAACAGAACGAACATTTAGTGTCTCCCTCTCACACACCACCTCCTCACCTCGCCCCCTGTCTGTCGGTGTTCCCCAAGGCTTTGTCCTAGGACCCCTACTATTCTCCATCTATACCTTCGGCTTGGGACAGCTCATAGAATCCTACGGTTTGCAGTATCACCTCTATGCCGATAACACGCAGATCTACCCATCTGGACCCAACCTCACCTCCTTACTGAATGAAATCCCACAATGTCTGTCTGCTATCTCAGCCTTCTTCTCTGCTCGCTTTCTCAAACTGAACATGGACAAAACAGAATTCATCATCTTTCCCCCATCTCACTCAACCCCTCCACCAGACCTATCCATCAATGTCAACGGCTGCTCTCTTTCCCCAGTCCCGTACGCTCGGTGCCTTGGGGTGATCCTCGACTCTGCGCTCTCTTTCAAACCACATATCCAAGCCCTCGCCTCCTCCTGCCACCTCAAACTTAAAAATATTTCCCGGATCCGCTCATTCCTCAACCACGAAACCTCAAAAACACTAGTGCATGCTCTTATCATCTCCCGCCTCGACTACTGCAACCTCCTACTCTCTGGCCTCCCCTCTAGCACTCTAGCTCTGCTCCAGTCCATCCTACACTCTGCTGCCCGACTAATCCACCTGTCTCCCTGCTACTCCCCAGCCTCCCCCCTATGCCAGGCCCTTCACTGGCTTCCTATCGCCCAGAGGCTCCAATTCAAAACCCTAACCATGACATACAAAGCCATCCACAACCTGTCTCCTCCATACATCTGTGACATGGTCTCTAGGTACCTACCCGCACGCAACCTTCGATCATCTCAAGATCTCCTTCTCTACTCCCCCCTTATCTCTTCTTCCCACAACCGCATACAAGACTTCTCCCGTGCTTCCCCCATACTCTGGAACTCCCTGAGGCAACACATCAGACTCTCACCATCAACGGAAACCTTCAAGAAGAACCTGAAGAGACACCTGTTCCGACAAGCCTACAGCCTGCAATGATCCTTGGTCTACTGAACCACCGCATGACCTGCTCTACTATCTCCTACTGTATCCTCACTGATCCCTGTAGACTGTGAGCCCTCTTACACGTTTACTATACTTGTCTATATTTCCCCTTTTCACATGTAAAGCGCCATGGAATAAATGGCGCTATGGAAATGCATAATAATAATAATAATAAACTGGACCTCCAGGTGTGTGCAGAGCCATGGAGGAAGAAAAAACTCCAGTCAACAAAGGAAAGTTGAGGAACTGCAGCTGGTGAAAGCCAAGAACGTGAAGAAATGAAATCAGGAGGATGGGTGGTCAGAAGAGACCTCGGTCCCTGGTACAAGGCCACAGGAGGCCGCACAGGGCACGTGCATGACTCACTGCTGCTGCTGAGCCAAGGTCTCAGGTGTCTGCAATCAGCAGCAGGTGCTGAGAGGGAGGAGGCCATGTCTGAGCTGAGGAGGCCATGTCTGAGCTGAGGAGGCCATGTCTGAGCTGAGGAGGCCATGTCTGAGCTGAGGAGGCCATGAGAACACATGCCCTGCAGGTTATGGGGGCTTCATTACAAAAACACGATGAGGCTCATGATCCCAGGAGTCTTCAGTGCAGGGTGAGAGGGATTGTGGCAGCGAGCAGACGTCCTCAACTGGTGGTCTCCGAATATAGAGGACGAAGAGCGAAAAAGGAGGAAGATAATAGCCAGACAGAAATCAGGGAATCAGAGCCGAGACCCATCACATCTGAGACCTATATACAGAGGAAAGACACAGCAAGCAACATACCACCCCTATATACCATCAACACCTGTCAAAACTATACCAAAATATATACAGAATTATATACCATCAATATATACCATAAATATATAACACCAGTATATACTACCAATATATACCACCAATATATACCACCAATATATACCAGCAATATATACCAGCAATATATACCATCAATATATACCATCAATATATAACACCAATATATACCATCAATATATACCATCAATATATACCATTAATATATATCATCAATATATAACACCAATATATACCATCAATATATACCATAAATATATAACACCAATATATACCACCAATATATACCATCAATATATACCAACAATATATAACATCAATATATACCACCAATATATCATCAATATATACCACCAATATATACCATCAATATATACCACCAATATATACCATCAATATATAACATCAATATATACCAACAATATATAACATCAATATATACCACCAATATATACCATCAATATATACCACCAATATATACCATCAATATATACCACCAATATATACCATCAATATATAACATCAATATATACCAACAATATATAACATCAATATATACCACCAATATATACCATCAATATATACTAGCAATATATACTATCAATATATAACACCAATATATACCATCAATATATAACATCAATATATACCAACAATATATAACATCAATATATACCACCAATATATACCATCAATATATACCACCAATATATACCATCAATATATAACATCAATATATGCCAACAATATATAACATCAATATATACCACCAATATATACCATCAATATATACCATCAATATATACTATCAATATATAACACCAATATATACCACCAATATATACCATCAATATATACCATCAATATATACCACCAATATATACCATCAATATATAACACCAATATATACCACCAATATATACCATCAATATATACTATCAATATATAACACCAATATATACCATCAATATATACCACCAATATATACCATCAATATATACCATCAATATATACCACCAATATATAACACCAATATATACCATCAATATATACCAGCAATATATACCACCAATATATACCAGCAATATATACCACCAATATATACCAAAAATATATACCACCAATATATACCAAAAATATATACCACCAATATATATCAGCAATATATACCACCAATATATACCATCAATATATACCACCAATATATACCACCAATATATACCAGCAATATATACCACCAATATATACCAAAAATATATACCACCAATATATATCAGCAATATATACCACCAATATATACCACCAATATATACCATCAATATATACCACCAATATATACCACCAATATATACCACCAATATATACCACCAATATATACCACCAATATATACCAGCAATATATACCATCAATATATACCACCAATATATACCATCAATATATACCACCAATATATAACACCAATATATACCACCAATATATAACATCAATATATACCACCAATATATACCACCAATATATACCACCAATATATACCAGCAATATATACCACCAATATATACCAGCAATATATACCATCAATATATACCATCAATATATACCACCAATATATACCATCAATATATACCACCAATATATACCACCAATATATACCACCAATATATACCAGCAATATATACCACCAATATATACCAGCAATATATACCACCAATATATACCACCAATATATACCATCAATATATACCACCAATATATACCACCAATATATACCACCAATATATAACATCAATATATACCAGCAATATATACCACCAATATATACCACCAATATATACCAGCAATATATACCAGCAATATATACCAGCAATATATACCACCAATATATACCACCAATATATACCACCAATATATACCACCAATATATAACATCAATATATACCAGCAATATATACCACCAATATATACCACCAATATATACCACCAATATATACCAGCAATATATACCACCAATATATACCACCAATATATACCACCAATATATACCACCAATATATACCATCAATATATACCACCAATATATACCACCAATATATACCACCAATATATACCAGCAATATATACCACCAATATATACCAGCAATATATACCACCAATATATACCACCAATATATAACATCAATATATACCACCAATATATACCAGCAATATATACCATCAATATATACCATCAATATATACCACCAATATATACTATCAATATATAACACCAATATATACCACCAATATATAACATCAATATACACTCACTGGCCACTTTATTAGGTACACCATGCTAGTAAGGGGTTGGACCCCCTTTTGCCTTCAGAACTGCCTCAATTCTTCGTGGCAGAGATTCAACAAGGTGCTGGAAGCATTCCTCAGAGATTTTGGACCATATTGACATGATGGCATCACACAGTTGGCGCAGATTTGTCGGCTGCACATCCCTGATGCGAATCTCCCGTTCCACCACATCCCAAAGATGCTCTATTGGATTGAGATCTGGTGACTGAGGAGGCCATTTGAGTACAGTGAACTCATTGTCATGTTCAAGAAACCAATCTGAGATGATTCGAGCTTTATGACATGGCGCATTATCCTGCTGAAAGTAGCCATCAGATGTTGGGTACATTGTGGTCATAAAGGGATGGACATGGTCAGCAACAATACTCAGGTAGGCTGTGGCGTTGCAACGATGCTCAATTGGTACCAAGGGGCCCAAAGAGTGCCCAGAAAAAATTCCCCACACCATGACACCACCACCACCAGCCTGAACCGTTGATACAAGGCAGGATGGATCCATGCTTTCATGTTGTTTACGCCAAATTCTGACCCTACCATCCGAATGTCGCAGCAGAAATCGAGACTCATCAGACCAGGCAACGTTTTTCCAATCTTCTACTGTCCAATTTCGATGAGCTTGTGCAAATTGTAGCCTCAGTTTCCTGTTCTTAGCTGAGAGGAGTGGTACCCGGTGTGGTCTTCTGCTGCTGTAGCCCATCTGCCTCAAAGTTCGACGCACTGTGCGTTCAGAGATGCTCTTCTGCCTACCTTGGTTGTAACGGGTGGCAATTTGAGTCACTGTTGCCTTTCTATCAGCTTGAACCAGTCTGCCCATTCTCCTCTGACCTCTGGCATCAACATGGCATTTCCGGCCACAGAACTGCCGCTCACTGTTTTTTTTTTCTTTTTCGGACCATTCTCTGTAAACCCTAGAGATGGTTGTGCGTGAAAATCCCAGTAGATCAGCAGTTTCTGAAATTCTCAGACCAGCCCTTCTGGCACCAACAATCATGCCACGTTCAAAGGCACTCAAATCACCTTTCTTCCCCATACTGATGCTCGGTTTGAACTGCAGGAGATTGTCTTGACCATGTCTACATGCCTAAATGCACTGAGTTGCCGCCATGTGATTGGCAGATTAGAAATTAAGTCTTAACACACAGTTGGACAGGTGTACCTAATAAAGTGGTCAGTGAGTGTATACCACCAATATATACCACCAATATATACCACCAATATATACCATCAATATATACCAGCAATATATACCACCAATATATACCACCAATATATACCACCAATATATACCACCAATATATACCACCAATATATACCACCAATATATACCACCAATATATAACATCAATATATACCACCAATATATACCACCAATATATACCATCAATATATACCATCAATATATACCACCAATATATACCAGCAATATATACCACCAATATATACCAGCAATATATACCACCAATATATACCAGCAATATATAACATCAATATATACCACCAATATATACCACCAATATATAACATCAATATATACCAGCAATATATACCATCAATATATACCATCAATATATACCATCAATATATACCACCAATATATACTATCAATATATAACACCAATATATACCATCAATATATACCACCAATATATACCATCAATATATACCACCAATATATACCACCAATATATAACATCAATATATACCACCAATATATACCACCAATATATAACATCAATATATACCACCAATATATACCACCAATATATACCAGCAATATATACCACCAATATATACCATCAATATATAACATCAATATATACCACCAATATATACCACCAATATATACCAGCAATATATACCACCAATATATACCATCAATATATAACATCAATATATACCCCCAATATATACCATCAATATATACCACCAATATATACCACCAATATATACCAGCAATATATACCACCAATATATACCACCAATATATAACATCAATATATACCACCAATATATACCACCAATATATACCAGCAATATATACCACCAATATATACCACCAATATATAACATCAATATATACCACCAATATATACCACCAATATATAACATCAATATATACCACCAATATATACCACCAATATATACCACCAATATATAACATCAATATATACCACCAATATATACCAGCAATATATACCATCAATATATACCCCCAATATATAACATCAATATATACCACCAATATATACCACCAATATATACCAGCAATATATACCACCAATATATACCACCAATATATAACATCAATATATACCACCAATATATACCACCAATATATAACATCAATATATACCACCAATATATACCACCAATATATACCAGCAATATATACCACCAATATATACCATCAATATATAACATCAATATATACCACCAATATATACCACCAATATATACCATCAATATATACCACCAATATATACCATCAATATATACCACCAATATATACCACCAATATATAACATCAATATATACCACCAATATATACCACCAATATATAACATCAATATATACCACCAATATATACCACCAATATATACCAGCAATATATACCACCAATATATACCATCAATATATAACATCAATATATACCCCCAATATATACCATCAATATATACCATCAATATATACCACCAATATATAACACCAATATATACCATCAATATATACCATCAATATATACCACCAATATATAACACCAATATATACCACCAATATATACCATCAATATATACCACCAATATATACCATCAATATATACCATCAATATATACCACCAATATATACCACCAATATATACCATCAATATATACCATCAATATATACCACCAATATATAACACCAATATATACCACCAATATATACCATCAATATATACCACCAATATATACCACCAATATATACCATCAATATATACCATCAATATATACCACCAATATATACCACCAATATATAACACCAATATATAACACCAATATATACCACCAATATATACCAGCAATATATACCACCAATATATACCAGCAATATATACCACCAATATATACCAGCAATATATACCACCAATATATACCACCAATATATACCACCAATATATAACACCAATATATACCATCAATATATAACATCAATATATACCACCAATATATACCACCAATATATAACATCAATATATACCACCAATATATACCAGCAATATATACCATCAATATATACCATCAATATATACCACCAATATATACTATCAATATATAACACCAATATATACCATCAATATATACCACCAATATATACCATCAATATATACCACCAATATATACCACCAATATATAACATCAATATATACCACCAATATATACCAGCAATATATACCATCAATATATACCATCAATATATACCACCAATATATACTATCAATATATAACACCAATATATACCATCAATATATACCACCAATATATACCATCAATATATACCACCAATATATACCACCAATATATAACATCAATATATACCACCAATATATAACATCAATATATAACATCAATATATACCACCAATATATACCAGCAATATATACCATCAATATATACCATCAATATATACCACCAATATATAACACCAATATATACCACCAATATATACCATCAATATATACCACCAATATATACCACCAATATATAACATCAATATATACCACCAATATATACCAGCAATATATACCATCAATATATACCATCAATATATACCACCAATATATACCATCAATATATACCACCAATATATACCACCAATATATAACATCAATATATACCACCAATATATACCACCAATATATAACATCAATATATACCACCAATATATACCACCAATATATAACATCAATATATACCACCAATATATACCACCAATATATAACATCAATATATACCATCAATATATACCATCAATATATACCACCAATATATAACACCAATATATACCACCAATATATACCATCAATATATACCACCAATATATACCACCAATATATAACATCAATATATACCACCAATATATACCAGCAATATATACCATCAATATATACCATCAATATATACCACCAATATATACCATCAATATATACCACCAATATATACCACCAATATATAACATCAATATATACCACCAATATATACCACCAATATATACCATCAATATATACCACCAATATATACCACCAATATATAACATCAATATATACCACCAATATATACCACCAATATATAACATCAATATATACCATCAATATATACCATCAATATATACCACCAATATATAACACCAATATATACCACCAATATATACCATCAATATATACCACCAATATATACCACCAATATATACCATCAATATATACCATCAATATATACCACCAATATATAACATCAATATATACCACCAATATATACCACCAATATATAACATCAATATATACCACCAATATATACCACCAATATATAACACCAATATATACCACCAATATATACCACCAATATATAACACCAATATATACCACCAATATATACCACCAATATATAACATCAATATATACCACCAATATATACCACCAATATATAACATCAATATATACCACCAATATATACCACCAATATATAACATCAATATATACCACCAATATATACCACCAATATATAACACCAATATATACCACCAATATATACCACCAATATATAACATCAATATATACCATCAATATATACCATCAATATATACCACCAATATATAACACCAATATATACCACCAATATATACCATCAATATATACCACCAATATATACCACCAATATATAACATCAATATATACCACCAATATATACCAGCAATATATACCATCAATATATACCATCAATATATACCACCAATATATACCATCAATATATACCACCAATATATACCACCAATATATAACATCAATATATACCACCAATATATACCACCAATATATACCATCAATATATACCACCAATATATACCACCAATATATAACATCAATATATACCACCAATATATACCACCAATATATAACATCAATATATACCATCAATATATACCATCAATATATACCACCAATATATAACACCAATATATACCACCAATATATACCATCAATATATACCACCAATATATACCACCAATATATACCATCAATATATACCATCAATATATACCACCAATATATACTATCAATATATAACACCAATATATACCATCAATATATACCACCAATATATAACATCAATATATACCACCAATATATACCACCAATATATACCAGCAATATATACCATCAATATATACCACCAATATATACCATCAATATATACTATCAATATATATTACACCAATATATACCAGCAATATATACCAGCAATATATACCACCAATATATACCAGCAATATATACCAGCAATATATACCACCAATATATACCACCAATATATACCACCAATATATACCATCAATATATACCATCAATATATACCACCAATATATACCACCAATATATACCACCAATATATACCACCAATATATACCATCAATATATACCACCAATATATACCATCAATATATACTATCAATATATATTACACCAATATATACCAGCAATATATACCAGCAATATATACCACCAATATATACCACCAATATATACCACCAATATATACCATCAATATATACCATCAATATATACCACCAATATATACCACCAATATATACCACCAATATATAACATCAATATATACCACCAATATATACCACCAATATATACCATCAATATATACCATCAATATATACCACCAATATATAACATCAATATATACCACCAATATATACCACCAATATATACCATCAATATATACCATCAATATATACCACCAATATATACCACCAATATATAACACCAATATATAACACCAATATATACCACCAATATATACCAGCAATATATACCACCAATATATACCAGCAATATATACCACCAATATATACCAGCAATATATACCACCAATATATACCACCAATATATACCACCAATATATAACACCAATATATACCATCAATATATAACATCTATATATACCACCAATATATACCACCAATATATACCATCAATATATACCATCAATATATACCATCAATATATACCACCAATATATAACACCAATATATACCACCAATATATACTATCAATATTTACCATCAATATATACCACCAATATATACCATCAATATATACCACCAATATATAACACCAATATATACCATCAATATATAACATCAATATATACCACCAATATATACCACCAATATATAACACCAATATATACCATCAATATATAACATCAATATATACCACCAATATATACCATCAATATGTACCATCAATATATACCACCAATATATAACACCAATATATAACACCAATATATACCAGCAATATATACCACCAATATATACCATCAATATATACCATCAATATATAACATCAATATATACCACCAATATATACCACCAATATATACCATCAATATATACCATCAATATATACCACCAATATATACCACCAATATATAACACCAATATATACCATCAATATATACCATCAATATATACCACCAATATATACCACCAATATATAACACCAATATATACCACCAATATATACCATCAATATATACCACCAATATATACCACCAATATATAACATCAATATATACCACAAATATATACCAGCAATATATACCATCAATATATACCATCAATATATACCACCAATATATACTATCAATATATAACACCAATATATACCATAAATATATACCACCAATATATAACATCAATATATACCACCAATATATACCACAAATATATACCAGCAATATATACCACCAATATATACTATCAATATATAACAATAATATATACCATCAATATATACCACCAATACATACCATCAATATATACTATCAATATATAACACCAATATATACCATCAATATATACCACCAATATATACCACCAATATATACCAGCAATATATACCACCAATATATACCATCAATATATACCATCAATATATACCATCAATATATACCAACATATATACCACCAATATATAACACCAATATATAACACCAATATATACCACCAATATATACCATCAATATATACCACCAATATATACCACCAATATATAACATCAATATATACCACCAATATATAACACCAATATATACCACCAATATATACCATCAATATATACCACCAATATATACCAGCAATATATACCACCAATATATACCACCAATATATACCACCAATATATACCAGCAATATACACCACCAATATACACCATCAATATATACCATCAATATATACTATCAATATATACCACCAATATATACCATCAATATATACCACCAATATATACCACCAATATATACCATCAATATATACCACCAATATATACCACCAATATATACCATCAATATATACCACCAATATATACCACCAATATATACCACCAATATATACCACCAATATATAACATCAATATATACCACCAATATATACCACCAATATATACCACCAATATATACCACCAATATATACCACCAATATATACCAGCAATATATACCACCAATATATACCACCAATATATACCACCAATATATACCACCAATATATACCAGCAATATACACCACCAATATACACCATCAATATATACCATCAATATATACTATCAATATATACCACCAATATATACCATCATTATATACCACCAATATACACCACCAATATATACCATCAATATATACCACCAATATATACCACCAATATATACCACCAATATATACCACCAATATATACCACCAATATATACCACCAATATATAACATCAATATATACCACCAATATATACCACCAATATATACCACCAATATATACCACCAATATATACCATCAATATATACCACCAATATATACCATCAATATATACCACCAATATATACCACCAATATATACCACCAATATATACCATCAATATATACCACCAATATATACCACCAATATATACCATCAATATATACCACCAATATATAACACCAATATATACCATCAATATATAACATCAATATATACCACCAATATATACCACCAATATATACCACCAATATATACCATCAATATATACCACAAATATATACCACCAATATATACCACCAATATATACCACCAATATATAACACCAATATATACCATCAATATATACTATCAATATATACCACCAATATATACCATCAATATATACCACCAATATATAACACCAATATATACCACCAATATATAACACCAATATATACCATCAATATATACTATCAATATATACCACCAATATATACCACCAATATATACCACCAATATATAACACCAATATATACCACCAATATATACCATCAATATATACCACCAATATATACCACCAATATATAACATCAATATATACCACCAATATATACCACCAATATATACCACCAATATATACCAGCAATATACACCACCAATATACACCATCAATATATACCATCAATATATACCATCAATATATACCATCAATATATACCACCAATATATACCACCAATATATACCACCAATATATACCATTAATATATACCATCAATATATACCACCAATATATACCACCAATATATACCACCAATATATACCATCAATATATACCACCAATATATACCACCAATATATACCACCAATATATAACACCAATATATACCATCAATATATACCACCAATATATACCATCAATATATACCACCAATATATACCACCAATATATACCACCAATATATACCATCAATATATACCACCAATATATACCACCAATATATACCACCAATATATAACACCAATATATACCATCAATATATAACATCAATATATACCACCAATATATACCACCAATATATACCACCAATATATACCATCAATATATACCACCAATATATACCACCAATATATACCACCAATATATACCACCAATATATAACACCAATATATACATCAATATATACCACCAATATATACCACCAATATATACCATCAATATATACCACCAATATATACCACCAATATATACCACCAATATATAACACCAATATATACATCAATATATACCACCAATATATACCACCAATATATACCATCAATATATACCACCAATATATACCACCAATATATAACACCAATATATACCACCAATATATACCACCAATATATACCACCAATATATACCACCAATATATAACACCAATATATACCACCAATATATAACATCAATATATACCATCAATATATAACATCAATATATACCATCAATATATACCACCAATATATACCACCAATATATACCACCAATATATACCACCAATATATAACACCAATATATACATCAATATATACCACCAATATATACCACCAATATATACCACCAATATATACCATCAATATATACCACCAATATATACCACCAATATATACCACCAATATATAACACCAATATATACATCAATATATACCACCAATATATACCACCAATATATACCATCAATATATACCACCAATATATACCACCAATATATAACACCAATATATACCACCAATATATACCACCAATATATACCACCAATATATAACACCAATATATACCACCAATATATAACATCAATATATACCATCAATATATAACATCAATATATACATCAATATATACCACCAATATATACCACCAATATATACCACCAATATATACCACCAATATATAACACCAATATATACCACCAATATATACCACCAATATATACCACCAATATATAACACCAATATATACCACCAATATATAACATCAATATATACCATCAATATATAACATCAATATATACCACCAATATATACCACCAATATATAACACCAATATATACCATCAATATATACCATCAATATATACCATCAATATATACCACCAATATATACCATCAATATATACCACCAATATATACCAGCAATATATACCACCAATATATACCACCAATATATAACATCAATATATACCACCAATATATACCAGCAATATATACCACCAATATATACCACCAATATATACCACCAATATATAACACCAATATATACCACCAATATATACCACCAATATATAACACCAATATATACCATCAATATATAACATCAATATACACTCACTGGCCACTTTATTAGGTACACCTGTCCAACTGTGTGTTAAGACTTAATTTCTAATCAGCCAATCACATGGCGGCAACTCAGTGCATTTAGGCATGTAGACATGGTCAAGACAATCTCCTGCAGTTCAAACCGAGCATCAGTATGGGGAAGAAAGGTGATTTGAGTGCCTTTGAACGTGGCATGATTGTTGGTGCCAGAAGGGCTGGTCTGAGAATTTCAGAAACTGCTGATCTACTGGGATTTTCACGCACAACCATCTCTAGGGTTTACAGAGAATGGTCCGAAAAAGTAAAAAAATCCAGTGAGCGGCAGTTCTGTGGCCGGAAATGCCATGTTGATGCCAGAGGTCAGAGGAGAATGGGCATACTGGTTCGAGCTGATAGAAAGGCAACAGTGACTCAAATTGCCACCCGTTACAACCAAGGTAGGCAGAAGAGCATCTCTGAACGCACAGTGCGTCGAACTTTGAGGCAGATGGGCTACAGCAGCAGAAGACCACACCGGGTACCACTCCTCTCAGCTAAGAACAGGAAACTGAGGCTACAATTTGCACAAGCTCATCGAAATTGGACAGTAGAAGATTGGAAAAACGTTGCCTGGTCTGATGAGTCTCGATTTCTGCTGCGACATTCGGATGGTAGGGTCAGAATTTGGCGTAAACAACATGAAAGCATGGATCCATCCTGCCTTGTATCAACGGTTCAGGCTGGTGGTGGTGGTGTCATGGTGTGGGGAATTTTTTCTTGGCACTCTTTGGGCCCCTTGGTACCAATTGAGCATCGTTGCAACGCCACAGCCTACCTGAGTATTGTTGCTGACCATGTCCATCCCTTTATGACCACAATGTACCCAACATCTGATGGCTACTTTCAGCAGGATAATGCGCCATGTCATAAAGCTCGAATCATCTCAGATTGGTTTCTTGAACATGACAATGAGTTCACTGTACTCAAATGGCCTCCTCAGTCACCAGATCTCAATCCAATAGAGCATCTTTGGGATGTGGTGGAACGGGAGATTCGCATCAGGGATGTGCAGCCGACAAATCTGCGCCAACTGTGTGATGCCATCATGTCAATATGGTCCAAAATCTCTGAGGAATGCTTCCAGCACCTTGTTGAATCTCTGCCACGAAGAAATGAGGCAGTTCTGAAGGCAAAAGGGGGTCCAACCCCTTACTAGCATGGTGTACCTAATAAAGTGGCCAGTGAGTGTATACCACCAATATATACCATCAATATATACCACCAATATATACAACCAATATATACCATCAATATATAACATCAATATATACCATCAATATATACCATCAATATATACCACCAATATATACCACCAATATATAACACCAATATATACCACCAATATATACCACCAATATATAACATCAATATATACCACCAATATATACAACCAATATATACCAGCAATATATACCATCAATATATACCATCAATATATACCACCAATATATAACATCAATATATACCACCAATATATACCATCAATATATACCACCAATATATACCACCAATATATACCACCAATATATACCATCAATATATACCACCAATATATACTATCAATATATAACACCAATATATACCATCAATATATACCACCAATATATAACATCAATATATACCACCAATATATACCATCAATATATACCACCAATATATACCACCAATATATACCACCAATATATACCATCAATATATACCACCAATATATACTATCAATATATAACACCAATATATACCATCAATATATACCACCAATATATACCAGCAATATATACCACCAATATATACCACCAATATATACCACCAATATATAACACCAATATATACCACCAATATATACCACCAATATATAACACCAATATATACCATCAATATATAACATCAATATACACTCACTGGCCACTTTATTAGGTACACCTGTCCAACTGTGTGTTAAGACTTAATTTCTAATCAGCCAATCACATGGCGGCAACTCAGTGCATTTAGGCATGTAGACATGGTCAAGACAATCTCCTGCAGTTCAAACCGAGCATCAGTATGGGGAAGAAAGGTGATTTGAGTGCCTTTGAACGTGGCATGATTGTTGGTGCCAGAAGGGCTGGTCTGAGAATTTCAGAAACTGCTGATCTACTGGGATTTTCACGCACAACCATCTCTAGGGTTTACAGAGAATGGTCCGAAAAAGGAAAAAAATCCAGTGAGCGGCAGTTCTGTGGCTGGAAATGCCATGTTGATGCCAGAGGTCAGAGGAGAATGGGCAGACTGGTTCGAGCTGATAGAAAGGCAACAGTGACTCAAATTGCCACCCGTTACAACCAAGGTAGGCAGAAGAGCATCTCTGAACGCACAGTGCGTCGAACTTTGAGGCAGATGGGCTACAGCAGCAGAAGACCACACTGGGTACCACTCCTCTCAGCTAAGAACAGGAAACTGAGGCTACAATTTGCACAAGCTCATCGAAATTGGACAGTAGAAGATTGGAAAAACGTTGCCTGGTCTGATGAGTCTCGATTTCTGCTGCGACATTCGGATGGTAGGGTCAGAATTTGGCGTAAACAACATGAAAGCATGGATCCATCCTGCCTTGTATCAACGGTTCAGGCTGGTGGTGGTGGTGTCATGGTGTGGGGAATTTTTTCTTGGCACTCTTTGGGCCCCTTGGTACCAATTGAGCATCGTTGCAACGCCACAGCCTACCTGAGTATTGTTGCTGACCATGTCCATCCCTTTATGACCACAATGTACCCAACATCTGATGGCTACTTTCAGCAGGATAATGCGCCATGTCATAAAGCTCGAATCATCTCAGATTGATTTCTTGAACATGACAATGAGTTCACTGTACTCAAATGGCCTCCTCAGTCACCAGATCTCAATCCAATAGAGCATCTTTGGGATGTGGTGGAACGGGAGATTCGCATCAGGGATGTGCAGCCGACAAATCTGCGCCAACTGTGTGATGCCATCATGTCAATATGGTCCAAAATCTCTGAGGAATGCTTCCAGCACCTTGTTGAATCTCTGCCACGAAGAAATGAGGCAGTTCTGAAGGCAAAAGGGGGTCCAACCCCTTACTAGCATGGTGTACCTAATAAAGTGGCCAGTGAGTGTATACCACCAATATATACCATCAATATATACCACCAATATATACAACCAATATATACCATCAATATATAACATCAATATATACCATCAATATATACCATCAATATATACCACCAATATATACCACCAATATATAACACCAATATATACCACCAATATATACCACCAATATATAACATCAATATATACCACCAATATATACAACCAATATATACCAGCAATATATACCACCAATATATACCATCAATATATACCACCAATATATAACATCAATATATACCACCAATATATACCATCAATATATACCACCAATATATACCACCAATATATACCACCAATATATACCATCAATATATACCACCAATATATACTATCAATATATAACACCAATATATACCATCAATATATACCACCAATATATAACATCAATATATACCACCAATATATACCATCAATATATACCACCAATATATACCACCAATATATACCACCAATATATACCATCAATATATACCACCAATATATACTATCAATATATAACACCAATATATACCATCAATATATACCACCAATATATAACATCAATATATACCACCAATATATACCACCAATATATACCATCAATATATACCACCAATATATACCACCAATATATACCACCAATATATACCAGCAATATATACCACCAATATATACCATCAATATATACCACCAATATATACCACCAATATATACTATCAATATATAACACCAATATATAACACCAATATATACCACCAATATATAACATCAATATATACCACCAATATATACCATCAAGGAGGAACAAGGAGGTGGAATAAGATTCTGCAGGTGAACAACTGGCTAAGTCGATGGTGCCGTCAGCAACGATTTGGATTTCTGGATCACGGAGTGAACTACTTATACGATGGACTACTTGCTAGAGATGGGGTGCACCTTACGAAGACTGGAAAGCAGGTATTTGGAAGTCGCCTTGCTACACTTGTAAGGAGAGCTTTAAACTAGAACAACATGGGAAGGGAAGCAAAAGACCAGAAAAAGCCATACACCTGACAAATGCTACTGAAAACTCTGCTATTAGAAGTGGAAAGGAAGAACAAAGACGAAAGAATCTAATTAAAAAAAATATTGGAGAAAGAGAAACCAATCACAAACTAAAATGTTTCTATACTAATGCACAAAGCATGGGCAATAAACAAGGAGAATTGGAACTACTAACACAGGAAAAGAAATATGATGTCATTGGAATCACTGAAACTTGGTGGGACAATACACATGATTGGAATACAAGACTAGAAGGATACAACTTATTTGCAAGAAACAGACTTGATAAACGAGGAGGGGGTGTCGCATTGTATGTTAGAAATGCGTATATCTGCACAGAGATTGAAGCTTCAGAGACTGGGAGTTCTGTGGAAACTGTTTGGGTAAGAATACAAGGACAGAACAATGGAAAGGACACCATTGTAGGCATTTACAACAGGCCGCCTGTGCAAGCTGAAGATATGGATGAACTCTTTATGCATCAAATGGCCAAGTTCTCCAAAAAATATGACATAGTTGTCATGGGAGATTTCAACTATCCAGACATTTGTTGGGAATCTCTCTCAGGCAAAACTAACAGGTCAAGGAAATTCTTATCCTCTCTTGCTGACAACTTTATCTTCCAAAAGGTAAGGGAGAAAACAAGGGGAACTGCTACCTTGGATCTAATCCTTATAAACAGGGAGGAAATGGTTGAGGAGGTAAAAGTGGCTGGGACCCTAGGAGGTAGCGACCATGCTATTTTAGAATTTTGGATAACTAGAGGCGGAAGACCTGTGAAGACTCAGACGTCAAGGTTAGATTTCAGAAAGGCAGATTTTAAGGGATTCAGAAAGAGAATTGGAGGGATCCAATGGCTGGATATCCTTAAAGACAAAAATGTCCAGGAAGGATGGGAAATCTTGAAAAATGAAATTCTCAAAGCACAGTTGTTAACAATTCCGAAAAGAGGGAAGAATAGGAAGCATTTAAGGAAACCAGGATGGATGAACACAGAACTTAAGCACATGCTAAAAAGGAAGAAAAAAATGTTTATAAAATGGAAAGAAGGAGGCATATCTAAAGAAGAATATAATGCTGTCTGCAGAACCTGCAAGGCACAAATCAGATTAGCTAAAGCTGAAAATGAATTGAGGCTTGCAAGAGATGTCAAAAGCAATAATAAAGGATTTTGGGGATATGTCAAAAGTAAAAGAAAAGTCAAAGATGCTATAGGATTTTTACAGGATGAAAATGATGAAATGGTAAGACAGGATGTTGAGAAGGCTGAACTTTTAAATTCCTATTTTGCATCTGTTTTCTCTCAGAAAGGAAATGTAACATCAACTGTTATTCACTGTCCTATTAAGGGAATAGAAGAATCCAGGATATCTATAAACAGAAAGATAGTGAGGAAACACTTAGCTAACCTAAATGTATTCAAGTCTCCAGGTCCAGATGAATTACACCCCAGAGTACTGAAGGAGATAGCAGAAGAAATTTTTGAACCCCTCTCCATAATCTTTGAAAATTCTTGGAGAACAGGAGAAGTGCCAGAAGACTGGAGAAGAGCAAATGTTGTTCCTATCTTCAAAAAGGGGAAGAAGGTGGACCCAGGCAACTATAGGCCGGTGAGTCTGACTTCTATACCAGGAAAGATCTTTGAACAAATTATTAAACAACATGTATGTCAATACCTGGATAAGAATGAAGTGATTAAACAGTCAGCATGGGTTTGTAACTAATAAGTCATGTCAGACTAATTTAATTTCCTTCTATGATGGTATTACTGATTGGGTGGATCAAGGAAATGCTGTAGATATAGTATATCTTGACTTCAGCAAAGCATTTGACAAAGTCTCTCATACAATCCTTATTGAAAAAATGACTAAGTATGGAATGGACAAGGCAACTGTTAGGTGGATTCATAACTGGCTTAGTGATCGGACCCAAAGAGTGGTCGTAAATGGCTGCACATCCAGTTGGAAGAATGTCTCAAGTGGGGTACCACAGGGCTCTGTCCTGGGCCCTGTATTGTTCAACATCTTTATCAGTGATTTAGATGAAGGAATTGAGGGTAAACTGATTAAATTTGCTGATGACACAAAGCTAGGAGGGATAGCTAATACTAGAGAAGAGAGAGAGAGGATTCAAAAAGATTTAAATAAACTGGAGAAGTGGGCAGCAACTAACAGAATGGTTTTTAACAGGGAGAAATGCAAAGTACTACATCTGGGCAATAAAAATGAAAAAAGCATATATAGAATGGGAGGAATAGGGCTAAGTGACAGCACATGTGAAAAAGACTTGGGTATACTAATAGATCACAGACTGAATATGAGTCAACAGTGTAATGCAGCAGCAAATAAGGCAAATGCAATTCTAGGATGTATTAACAGAAGCATACAGTCTAGATCACGTGAAGTAATTATTTCCCTCTACTCCTCTTTGGTCAGACCTCATCTGGAATATTGTGTCCAATTTTGGGCACCACATTTTAAAAAAGACATCAACAAACTGGAGCAAGTTCAGAAAAGAGCGACCAGAATGGTGACCGGTCTGCAAACCCTGTCTTATGAGGAAAGGTTGCAGGATTTGGGAATGTTTAGTTTGCAAAAGAGAAGACTGAGAGGAGACTTAATAGCTGTCTACAAATATCTAAAGGGCTGTCACATTGTAGAAGGATCAACTTTATTCTCATTTGCACAAGGAAAGACTAGAAGCAATGGGATGAAGCTGAATGGGAGGAAACACAGATTAGATATTAGAAAAAACTTTTTGACAGTTAGAGTGATCAATGAGTGGAACAGGCTGCCACGAGAAGTGGTGAGTTCTCCTTCAATGGAAGTCTTCAAACAGAGGCTGGACAGACATCTAACTGGGATGATTTAGCGAATCCTGCTTTGAGCAGGGGGCTGGACCAGATGGCCCAGGAGGTCCCTTCCAACTCTACGATTCTATGATTCTATGATTCTATGATCAATATATACCATCAATATATACCACCAATATATACTATCAATATATAACACCAATATATACCATCAATATATACCACCAATATATAACATCAATATATACCACCAATATATACCACCAATATATACCATCAATATATACCACCAATATATACCACCAATATATACCACCAATATATACCAGCAATATATACCACCAATATATAACATCAAAATATAACACCAATATATACCATCAATATATACCATCAATATATACCACCAATATATACCACCAATATATACCACCAATATATACTATCAATATATAACACCAATATATAACACCAATATATACCACCAATATATAACATCAATATATACCACCAATATATACCACCAATATATACCACCAATATATACCAGCAATATATACCATCAATATATACCATCAATATATACCAGCAATATATACCATCAATATATACCATCAATATATACCACCAATATATACCATCAATATATACTATCAATATATAACACCAATATATACCATCAATATATACCACCAATATATAACATCAATATATACCACCAATATATACCACCAATATATACCACTAATATATACCAGCAATATATACCATCAATATATACCACCAATATATACCACCAATATATACCACCAATATATACCACCAATATATACCATCAATATATACCATCAATATATACCACCAATATATAACACCAATATATACCACCAATATATACCACCAATATATACCACCAATATATACCATCAATATATACTATCAATATATAACACCAATATATAACACCAATATATACCACCAATATATAACATCAATATATACCACCAATATATACCACCAATATATACTATCAATATATACCATCAATGTATACCACCAATATATAACACCAATATATACCAGCAATATATACCATCAATATATACCATCAATATATACCACCAATATATACCACCAATATATACCACCAATATATACCACCAATATATACCATCAATATATACCACCAATATATAACACCAATATATACCACCAATATATACCACCAATATATACTATCAATATATAACACCAATATATAACACCAATATATACCACCAATATATAACATCAATATATACCACCAATATATACCACCAATATATACCACCAATATATACCATCAATATATACTATCAATATATAACACCAATATATAACACCAATATATACCACCAATATATAACATCAATATATACCACCAATATATACCACCAATATATACCACCAATATATACCACCAATATATACCATCAATATATACCACCAATATATAACACCAATATATACCACCAATATATACCATCAATATATACCACCAATATATACCACCAATATATACCACCAATATATACCATCAATATATACTATCAATATATACCACCAATATATACCACCAATATATACCACCAATATATACCATCAATATATACCACCAATATATAACACCAATATATACCACCAATATATACCATCAATATATACCACCAATATATACCACCAATATATAACACCAATATATACCATCAATATATACCACCAATATATACCACCAATATATACCACCAATATATACCACCAATATATACCATCAATATATACCACCAATATATAACACCAATATATACCACCAATATATACCACCAATATATACTATCAATATATAACACCAATATATAACACCAATATATACCACCAATATATAACATCAATATATACCACCAATATATACCACCAATATATACCACCAATATATACCATCAATATATACTATCAATATATACCATCAATATATAACATCAATATATACCACCAATATATAACACCAATATATACCACCAATATATAACATCAATATATACCACCAATATATACCACCAATATATACTATCAATATATACCATCAATATATACCACCAATATATAACACCAATATATACCAGCAATATATACCATCAATATATACCACCAATATATACCACCAATATATACCACCAATATATACCACCAATATATACCATCAATATATACCACCAATATATAACACCAATATATACCACCAATATATACCACCAATATATACCACCAATATATACCACCAATATATACCACCAATATATACCATCAATATATACTATCAATATATAACACCAATATATAACACCAATATATACCACCAATATATAACATCAATATATACCACCAATATATACTATCAATATATACCACCAATATATACCACCAATATATACCACCAATATATACCACCAATATATACCATCAATATATACCATCAATATATACCACCAATATATAACACCAATATATACCACCAATATATACCACCAATATATACTATCAATATATAACACCAATATATACCATCAATATATACCATCAATATATACCATCAATATATACCACCAATATATACCTGCAATATATACCATCAATATATACCATCAATATATACCACCAATATATAACACCAATATATACCACCAATATATACCACCAATATATACTATCAATATATACCACCAATATATACCAGCAATATATACCATCAATATATACCATCAATATATACCACCAATATATAACACCAATATATACCATCAATATATACCACCAATATATACTATCAATATATAACACCAATATATACCATCAATATATACCATCAATATATACCACCAATATATAACACCAATATATACCATAAATATATAACACCAATATATACCATCAATATATACCACCAATATATACCAGCAATATATACCATCAATATATACCATCAATATATACCACCAATATATACCAGCAATATATACCACCAATATATAACACCAATATATACCATCAATATATAACACCAATATATACCATCAATATATACCACCAATATATACCACCAATATATACCACCAATATATACTATCAATATATACCACCAATATATACCAGCAATATATACCATCAATATATACCATCAATATATACCACCAATATATAACACCAATATATACCATCAATATATGCCACCAATATATACTATCAATATATAACACCAATATATACCATCAATATATACCATCAATATATACCAGCAATATATACCACCAATATATACCACCAATATATACCACCAATATATACCATCAATATATACTATCAATATATACCACCAATATATAACATCAATATATACCACCAATATATAACACCAATATATACCACCAATATATAACATCAATATATACCACCAATATATACCACCAATATATACTATCAATATATACCATCAATATATACCACCAATATATAACACCAATATATACCAGCAATATATACCATCAATATATACCACCAATATATACTATCAATATATAACACCAATATATACCATCAATATATACCATCAATATATACCAGCAATATATACCACCAATATATACCACCAATATATACCACCAATATATACCATCAATATATACTATCAATATATACCACCAATATATAACATCAATATATACCACCAATATATAACACCAATATATACCACCAATATATAACATCAATATATACCACCAATATATACCACCAATATATACTATCAATATATACCATCAATATATACCACCAATATATAACACCAATATATACCAGCAATATATACCATCAATATATACCACCAATATATACCACCAATATATACCACCAATATATACCACCAATATATACCATCAATATATACCACCAATATATAACACCAATATATACCACCAATATATACCACCAATATATACCACCAATATATACCACCAATATATACCACCAATATATACCATCAATATATACTATCAATATATAACACCAATATATAACACCAATATATACCACCAATATATAACATCAATATATACCACCAATATATACTATCAATATATACCACCAATATATACCACCAATATATACCACCAATATATACCACCAATATATACCATCAATATATACCATCAATATATACCACCAATATATAACACCAATATATACCACCAATATATACCACCAATATATACTATCAATATATAACACCAATATATACCATCAATATATACCATCAATATATACCATCAATATATACCACCAATATATACCTGCAATATATACCATCAATATATACCATCAATATATACCACCAATATATAACACCAATATATACCACCAATATATACCACCAATATATACTATCAATATATACCACCAATATATACCAGCAATATATACCATCAATATATACCATCAATATATACCACCAATATATAACACCAATATATACCATCAATATATACCACCAATATATACTATCAATATATAACACCAATATATACCATCAATATATACCATCAATATATACCACCAATATATAACACCAATATATACCATAAATATATAACACCAATATATACCATCAATATATACCACCAATATATACCAGCAATATATACCATCAATATATACCATCAATATATACCACCAATATATACCAGCAATATATACCACCAATATATAACACCAATATATACCATCAATATATAACACCAATATATACCATCAATATATACCACCAATATATACCACCAATATATACCACCAATATATACTATCAATATATACCACCAATATATACCAGCAATATATACCATCAATATATACCATCAATATATACCACCAATATATAACACCAATATATACCATCAATATATGCCACCAATATATACTATCAATATATAACACCAATATATACCATCAATATATACCATCAATATATACCAGCAATATATACCACCAATATATACTATCAATATATAACACCAATATATAACACCAATATATACCATCAATATATACCAGCAATATATACCATCAATATATACCATCAATATATACCACCAATATATAACACCAATATATACCACCAATATATACCACCAATATATACTATCAATATATACCACCAATATATACCAGCAATATATACCATCAATATATACCATCAATATATACCACCAATATATAACACCAATATATACCATCAATATATACCACCAATATATACTATCAATATATACCACCAATATATAACACCAATATATACCACCAATATATACCACCAATATATACCACCAATATATAACACCAATATATACCACCAATATATACCACCAATATATAACACCAATATATACCATCAATATATACCACCAATATATACCACCAATATATACTATCAATATATAACACCAATATATAACACCAATATATACCACCAATATATAACATCAATATATACCACCAATATATACCACCAATATATAACACCAATATATACTATCAATATATACCATCAATATATACCACCAATATATACCATCAATATATACCACCAATATATACTATCAATATATAACACCAATATATACCATCAATATATACCATCAATATATACCACCAATATATACCATCAATATATACCACCAATATATACTATCAATATATAACACCAATATATAACACCAATATATACCACCAATATATACCACCAATATATACCACCAATATATACCACCAATATATACCATCAATATATACCATCAATATATACCACCAATATATACCATCAATATATACCACCAATATATACCATCAATATATACCACCAATATATACCAGCAATATATACCACCAATATATACCATCAATATATACCATCAATATATACCACCAATATATAACACCAATATATACCATCAATATATACCACCAATATATACCACCAATATATACCATCAATATATACCATCAATATATACCACCAATATATAACACCAATATATACCACCAATATATACCATCAATATATACCATCAATATATACCACCAATATATACCACCAATATATACCAGCAATATATACCACCAATATATACCATCAATATATACCATCAATATATACCATCAATATATACCACCAATATATACCATCAATATATACCACCAATATATACCACCAATATATACCACCAATATATAACATCAATATATACCACCAATATATACCAGCAATATATACCACCAATATATACCACCAATATATACCAGCAATATATACCACCAATATATACCATCAATATATACCATCAATATATACTATCAATATATACCACCAATATATACCATCAATATATACCACCAATATATACCACCAATATATAACATCAATATATACTATCAATATATAACACCAATATATACCACCAATATATACCACCAATATATACTAGCAATATATATCATCAATATATAACACCAATATACACTCACTGGCCACTTTATTAGGTACACCTGTCCAACTGTGTGTTAAGACTTAATTTCTAATCAGCCAATCACATGGCGGCAACTCAGTGCATTTAGGCATGTAGACATGGTCAAGACAATCTCCTGCAGTTCAAACCGAGCATCAGTATGGGGAAGAAAGGTGATTTGAGTGCCTTTGAACGTGGCATGATTGTTGGTGCCAGAAGGGCTGGTCTGAGAATTTCAGAAACTGCTGATCTACTGGGATTTTCACGCACAACCATCTCTAGGGTTTACAGAGAATGGTCCGAAAAAGAAAAAAAATCCAGTGAGCGGCAGTTCTGTGGCCGGAAATGCCTTGTTGATGCCAGAGGTCAGAGGAGAATGGGCAGACTGGTTCGAGCTGATAGAAAGGCAACAGTGACTCAAATTGCCACCCGTTACAACCAAGGTAGGCAGAAGAGCATCTCTGAACGCACAGTGCGTCGAACTTTGAGGCAGATGGGCTACAGCAGCAGAAGACCACACTGGGTACCACTCCTCTCAGCTAAGAACAGGAAACTGAGGCTACAATTTGCACAAGCTCATCGAAATTGGACAGTAGAAGATTGGAAAAACGTTGCCTGGTCTGATGAGTCTCGATTTCTGCTGCGACATTCGGATGGTAGGGTCAGAATTTGGCGTAAACAACATGAAAGCATGGATCCATCCTGCCTTGTATCAACGGTTCAGGCTGGTGGTGGTGGTGTCATGGTGTGGGGAATTTTTTCTGGGCACTCTTTGGGCCCCTTGGTACCAATTGAGCATCGTTGCAACGCCACAGCCTACCTGAGTATTGTTGCTGACCATGTCCATCCCTTTATGACCACAATGTACCCAACATCTGATGGCTACTTTCAGCAGGATAATGCGCCATGTCATAAAGCTCGAATCATCTCAGATTGGTTTCTTGAACATGACAATGAGTTTACTGTACTCAAATGGCCTCCTCAGTCACCAGATCTCAATCCAATAGAGCATCTTTGGGATGTGGTGGAACGGGAGATTCGCATCAGGGATGTGCAGCCGACAAATCTGCGCCAACTGTGTGATGCCATCATGTCAATATGGTCCAAAATCTCTGAGGAATGCTTCCAGCACCTTGTTGAATCTCTGCCACGACGAATTGAGGCAGTTCTGAAGGCAAAAGGGGGTCCAACCCCTTACTAGCATGGTGTACCTAATAAAGTGGCCAGTGAGTGTATACCACCAATATATACCACCAATATATACCATCAATATATACCACCAATATATAACACCAATATATACCATCAATATATACCATCAATATATACCACCAATATATACCACCAATATATACCATCAATATATACCATCAATATATACCACCAATATATACCATCAATATATACCATCAATATATACCACCAATATATACCATCAATATATACCATCAATATATACCACCAATATATACCACCAATATATACCATCAATATATACCACCAATATATACCACCAATATATACCATCAATATATACCATCAATATATACCACCAATATATACCATCAATATTTACCATCAATATATACCATCAATATATACTATCAATATATAACACCAATATATACCATCAATATATACCACCAATATATACCATCAATATATACAATCAATATATAACACCAATATATACCATCAATATTTACCATCAATATATACCACCAATATATACCATCAATATATACCACCAATATATACCATCAATATATACTATCAATATATAACACCAATATATACCATCAATATATACCATCAATATATACCACCAATATATACCACCAATATATACCATCAATATTTACCATCAATATATACCATCAATATATACCATCAATATATACCACCAATATATACCATCAATATATACCACCAATATATACCACTAATATATACCATCAATATATACCACCAATATATACCATCAATATTTACCATCAATATATACCATCAATATATACTATCAATATATACCATCAATATATACTATCAATATATACCATCAATATATACCATCAATATATACCACCAATATATACCATCAATATTTACCATCAATATATACCATCAATATATACTATCAATATATACCATCAATATATACTATCAATATATACCATCAATATATACCACCAATATATACCATCAATATTTACCATCAATATATACCATCAATATATACCATCAATATATACTATCAATATATAACACCAATATATACCATCAATATATACCACCAATATATACCACTAATATATACCACCAATATATACCACTAATATATACCACCAATATATACCATCAATATTTACCACCAATATATACCATCAATATATACCATCAATATATACCACCAATATATACCACCAATATATACCACTAATATATACCATCAATATATACTATCAATATATAACACCAATATATACCATCAATATATACCACCAATATATACCACCAATATATACCATCAATATTTACCATCAATATATACCACCAATATATACCATCAATATATACCATCAATATATACCACCAATATATATCATCAATATATACCACCAATATATAACATCAATATATACCACCAATATATAACATCAATATATACCACCAATATATACCATCAATATATACCATCAATATTTACCATCAATATATACCACCAATATATACCATCAATATATACCATCAATATTTACCATCAATATATACCACCAATATATACCATCAATATATACCATCAATATATACCACCAATATATATCATCAATATATACCACCAATATATAACATCAATATATACCACCAATATATAACATCAATATATACCATCAATATATAACATCAATATATACCACCAATATATACCATCAATATATACCATCAATATTTACCATCAATATATACCACCAATATATACCATCAATATATACCATCAATATTTACCATCAATATATACCACCAATATATACCATCAATATATACCATCAATATATACCACCAATATATATCATCAATATATACCACCAATATATATCATCAATATATACCACCAATATATAACATCAATATATACCACCAATATATAACATCAATATATACCACCAATATATACCATCAATATATACCATCAATATTTACCATCAATATATACCACCAATATATACCATCAATATATACCATCAATATTTACCATCAATATATACCACCAATATATACCATCAATATATACCATCAATATATACCACCAATATATATCATCAATATATACCACCAATATATACCATCAATATATACCACCAATATATACCATCAATATATACCATCAATATTTACCATCAATATATACCACCAATATATACCATCAATATATACCATCAATATTTACCATCAATATATACCACCAATATATACCATCAATATATACCATCAATATATACCACCAATATATATCATCAATATATACCACCAATATATAACATCAATATATACCACCAATATATAACATCAATATACACTCACTGGCCACTTTATTAGTTACACCTGTCCAACTGTGTGTTAAGACTTAATTTCTAATCAGCCAATCACATGGCGGCAACTCAGTGCATTTAGGCATGTAGACATGGTCAAGACAATCTCCTGCAGTTCAAACCGAGCATCAGTATGGGGAAGAAAGGTGATTTGAGTGCCTTTGAACGTGGCATGATTGTTGGTGCCAGAAGGGCTGGTCTGAGTATTTCAGAAACTGCTGATCTACTGGGATTTTCATGCACAACCATCTCTAGGGTTTACAGAGAATGGTCCGAAAAAGAAAAAAAATCCAGTGAGCGGCAGTTCTGTGGCCGGAAATGCCATGTTGATGCCAGAGGTCAGAGGAGGATGGGCAGACTGGTTCGAGCTGATAGAAAGGCAACAGTGACTCAAATTGCCACCCGTTACAACCAAGGTAGGCAGAAGAGCATCTCTGAACGCACAGTGCGTCGAACTTTGAGGCAGATGGGCTACAGCAGCAGAAGACCACACTGGGTACCACTCCTCTCAGCTAAGAACAGGAAACTGAGGCTACAATTTGCACAAGCTCATCGAAATTGGACAGTAGAATATTGGAAAAACGTTGCCTGGTCTGATGAGTCTCGATTTCTGCTGCGACATTCGGATGGTAGGGTCAGAATTTGGCGTAAACAACATGAAAGCATGGATCCATCCTGCCTTGTATCAACGGTTCAGGCTGGTGGTGGTGGTGTCATGGTGTGGGGAATTTTTTCTGGGCACTCTTTGGGCCCCTTGGTACCAATTGAGCATCGTTGCAACGCCACAGCCTACCTGAGTATTGTTGCTGACCATGTCCATCCCTTTATGACCACAATGTACCCAACATCTGATGGCTACTTTCAGCAGGATAATGCGCCATGTCATAAAGCTCGAATCATCTCAGATTGGTTTCTTGAACATGACAATGAGTTTACTGTACTCAAATGGCCTCCTCAGTCACCAGATCTCAATCCAATAGAGCATCTTTGGGATGTGGTGGAACGGGAGATTCGCATCAGGGATGTGCAGCCGACAAATCTGCGCCAACTGTGTGATGCCATCATGTCAATATGGTCCAAAATCTCTGAGGAATGCTTCCAGCACCTTGTTGAATCTCTGCCACGAAGAATTGAGGCAGTTCTGAAGGCAAAAGGGGGTCCAACCCCTTACTAGCATGGTGTACCTAATAAAGTGGCCAGTGAGTGTATACCACCAATATATACCATCAATATATACCACCAATATATACCACCAATATATACCATCAATATATACCATCAATATATACCACCAATATATACCATCAATATATACCATCAATATATACCACCAATATATACCATCAATATATAACACCAATATATACCATCAATATATACCACCAATATATACCACTAATATATACCATCAATATATACCACCAATATATACCACCAATATATACCATCAATATTTACCATCAATATATACCACCAATATATACCATCAATATATACCATCAATATATACCACCAATATATATCATCAATATATACCACCAATATATAACATCAATATATACCACCAATATATAACATCAATATATACCACCAATATATACCATCAATATATACCATCAATATTTACCATCAATATATACCACCAATATATACCATCAATATATACCATCAATATATACCACCAATATATATCATCAATATATACCACCAATATATAACATCAATATATACCACCAATATATAACATCAATATATACCACCAATATATACCATCAATATTTACCATCAATATATACCACCAATATATACCATCAATATTTACCATCAATATATACCACCAATATATACCATCAATATATAACACCAATATATACCATCAATATATACCACCAATATATACCACTAATATATACCATCAATATATACTATCAATATATAACACCAATATATACCATCAATATATACCACCAATATATACCACTAATATATACCATCAATATATACCACCAATATATACCATCAATATTTACCATCAATATATACCACCAATATATACCATCAATATATACCATCAATATATACCACCAATATATATCATCAATATATACCACCAATATATAACATCAATATATACCACCAATATATAACATCAATATATACCACCAATATATACCATCAATATATACCATCAATATTTACCATCAATATATACCACCAATATATACCATCAATATATACCATCAATATATACCATCAATATATAACATCAATATATACCACCAATATATACCACCAATATATACCAAAAATATATACCACCAATATATACCATCAATATATAACATCAATATATACCATCAATATATAACATCAATATATACCACCAATATATAATATCAATATTTACCATCAATATATACCATCAATATATAACATCAATATATACCACCAATATATCATCAATATATACCACCAATACATACCATCAATATATACCAACAATATATATCATCAATATTTACCATCAATATATACCATCAATATATAACATCAATATATACCATCAATATATAACATCAATATATACCACCAATATATAATATCAATATTTACCATCAATATATACCATCAATATATAACATCAATATATACCACCAATATATCATCAATATATACCACCAATACATACCATCAATATATACCAACATATATACCACCAATATATACCAACAATATATATCATCAATATTTACCACCAATATATACCACCAATATATATCATCAATATTTACCATCAATATATACCATCAATATATAACATCAATATATACCACCAATATATCATCAATATATACCACCAATATATACCACCAATATATACCATCAATATATACCACCAATATATACCATCAATATATAACATCAATATATACCATCAATATATAACATCAATATATACCATCAATATATAACATCAATATATACCACCAATATATAATATCAATATTTACCATCAATATATACCATCAATATATAACATCAATATATACCACCAATATATCATCAATATATACCACCAATACATACCATCAATATATACCAACATATATACCATCAATATATACCAACAATATATATCATCAATATTTACCACCAATATATACCACCAATATATATCATCAATATTTACCATCAATATATACCATCAATATATAACATCAATATATACCACCAATATATCATCAATATATACCACCAATATATACCACCAATATATACCATCAATATATACCACCAATATATACCATCAATATATAACATCAATATATACCATCAATATATACCACCAATATATACCATCAATATATACCACCAATATATACCATCAATATATAACATCAATATATACCACCAATATATCATCAATATATACCACCAATACATACCATCAATATATACCACCAATATATACCACCAATACATACCATCAATATATACCAACAATATATACCATCAATATATAACATCAATATATACCACCAATATATCATCAATATATACCACCAATACATACCATCAATATATACCAACAATATTTACCACCAATATATACCATCAATATATACCATCAATATATACCACCAATATATACCAGCAATATATACCATCAATATATAACATCAATATATACCACCAATATATCATCAATATATACCACCAATACATACCATCAATATATACCAGCAATATATACCACCAATATATACCATCAATATATACCACCAATATATACCACCAATATATACCACCAATATATACCACCAATATATACCATCAATATATACCACCAATATATACCACCAATATATACCACCAATATATACTAGCAATATATAACATCAATATATACTATCAATATATAACACCAATATATACCACCAATATATACCACCAATATATACCACCAATATATCATCAATATATACCACCAATACATACCATCAATATATACCATCAATATATAACATCAATATATACCACCAATATATCATCAATATATACCACCAATACATACCATCAATATATACCAACAATATATACCATCAATATATAACATCAATATATACCACCAATATATCATCAATATATACCACCAATACATACCATCAATATATACCAACAATATATACCACCAATATATACGATCAATATATACCATCAATATATACCACCAATATATACCAGCAATATATACCATCAATATATAACATCAATATATACCACCAATATATCATCAATATATACCACCAATACATACCATCAATATATACCAGCAATATATACCACCAATATATACCATCAATATATACCACCAATATATACCACCAATATATACCACCAATATATACCACCAATATATACCATCAATATATACCACCAATATATACCACCAATATATACCACCAATATATACCACCAATATATAACATCAATATATACTATCAATATATAACACCAATATATACCACCAATATATACCACCAATATATACTAGCAATATATATCATCAATATATAACACCAATATACACTCACTGGCCACTTTATTAGGTACACCTGTCCAACTGTGTGTTAAGACTTAATTTCTAATCAGCCAATCACATGGCGGCAACTCAGTGCATTTAGGCATGTAGACATGGTCAAGACAATCTCCTGCAGTTCAAACCGAGCATCAGTATGGGGAAGAAAGGTGATTTGAGCGCCTTTGAACGTGGCATGATTGTTGGTGCCAGAAGGGCTGGTCTGAGAATTTCAGAAACTGCTGATCTACTGGGATTTTCACGCACAACCATCTCTAGGGTTTACAGAGAATGGTCCGAAAAAGAAAAAAAATCCTGTGAGCGGCCGTTCTGTGGCCGGAAATGCCATGTTGATGCCAGAGGTCAGAGGAGAATGGGCAGACTGGTTCGAGCTGATAGAAAGGCAACAGTGACTCAAATTGCCACCCGTTACAACCAAGGTAGGCAGAAGAGCATCTCTGAACGCACAGTGCGTCGAACTTTGAGGCAGATGGGCTACAGCAGCAGAAGACCACACCGGGTACCACTCCTCTCAGCTAAGAACAGGAAACTGAGGCTACAATTTGCACAAGCTCATCGAAATTGGACAGTAGAAGATTGGAAAAACGTTGCCTGGTCTGATGAGTCTCGATTTCTGCTGCGACATTCGGATGGTAGGGTCAGAATTTGGCGTAAACAACATGAAAGCATGGATCCATCCTGCCTTGTATCAACGGTTCAGGCTGGTGGTGGTGGTGTCATGGTGTGGGGAATTTTTTCTGGGCACTCTTTGGGCCCCTTGGTACCAATTGAGCATCGTTGCAACGCCACAGCCTACCTGAGTATTGTTGCTGACCATGTCCATCCCTTTATGACCACAATGTACCCAACATCTGATGGCTACTTTCAGCAGGATAATGCGCCATGTCATAAAGCTCGAATCATCTCAGATTGGTTTCTTGAACATGACAATGAGTTTACTGTACTCAAATGGCCTCCTCAGTCACCAGATCTCAATCCAATAGAGCATCTTTGGGATGTGGTGGAACGGGAGATTCGCATCAGGGATGTGCAGCCGACAAATCTGCGCCAACTGTGTGATGCCATCATGTCAATATGGTCCAAAATCTCTGAGGAATGCTTCCAGCACCTTGTTGAATCTCTGCCACGAAGAATTGAGGCAGTTCTGAAGGCAAAAGGGGGTCCAACCCCTTACTAGCATGGTGTACCTAATAAAGTGGCCAGTGAGTGTATACCACCAATATATACCATCAATATATACCATCAATATATACCACCAATATATACCACCAATATATACCACCAATATATACCACCAATATATACCACCAATATATACCATCAATATATACCACCAATATATACCATCAATATATACCATCAATATATACCACCAATATATACCACCAATATATACCACCAATATATACCATCAATATATACCACCAATATATACCATCAATATATACCATCAATATATACCATCAATATATACCATCAATATATACCACCAATATATACCATCAATATATACCACCAATATATACCATCAATATTTACCATCAATATATACCATCAATATATACAATCAATATATAACACCAATATATACCATCAATATATACCACCAATATATACCATCAATATTTACCATCAATATATACCATCAATATTTACCATCAATATATACCACCAATATATACCATCAATATATACCACCAATATATACCATCAATATATACTATCAATATATAACACCAATATATACCATCAATATATACCATCAATATATACCACCAATATATACCACCAATATATACCATCAATATTTACCATCAATATATACCATCAATATATACCATCAATATATACTATCAATATATAACACCAATATATACCATCAATATATACCATCAATATATACCACCAATATATACCACCAATATATACCATCAATATATACCACCAATATATACCATCAATATATACCACCAATATATACCACCAATATATACCATCAATATTTACCATCAATATATACCATCAATATATACCATCAATATATACTATCAATATATAACACCAATATATACCATCAATATATACCATCAATATATACCACCAATATATACCACCAATATATACCATCAATATATACCACTAATATATACCATCAATATATACCATCAATATATACCACCAATATATACCATCAATATTTACCATCAATATATACCATCAATATATACCACCAATATATACCATCAATATTTACCATCAATATATACCATCAATATATACTATCAATATTTACCATCAATATATACCATCAATATATACCATCAATATATACTATTAATATATAACACCAATATATACCATCAATATATACCACCAATATATACCACTAATATATACCACCAATATATACCACTAATATATACCACCAATATATACCATCAATATTTACCACCAATATATACCATCAATATATACCATCAATATATACCACCAATATATACCACCAATATATACCACTAATATATACCATCAATATATACTATCAATATATAACACGAATATATACCATCAATATATACCACCAATATATACCATCAATATATACCATCAATATATACCACCAATATATACCATCAATATTTACCATCAATATATACCATCAATATATACCATCAATATTTACCATCAATATATACCATCAATATATACCATCAATATATACTATTAATATATAACACCAATATATACCATCAATATATACCACCAATATATACCACTAATATATACCACCAATATATACCACTAATATATACCACCAATATATACCATCAATATTTACCACCAATATATACCATCAATATATACCATCAATATATACCACCAATATATACCACTAATATATACCATCAATATATACTATCAATATATAACACCAATATATACCATCAATATATACCACCAATATATACCATCAATATATACCACCAATATATACCATCAATATTTACCATCAATATATACCACCAATATATACCATCAATATATACCATCAATATATACCACCAATATATATCATCAATATATACCACCAATATATAACATCAATATATACCACCAATATATAACATCAATATATACCACCAATATATACCATCAATATATACCATCAATATTTACCATCAATATATACCACCAATATATACCATCAATATATACCATCAATATATACCATCAATATATACCACCAATATATACCATCAATATATAACACCAATATATACCACCAATATATACCATCAATATTTACCATCAATATATACCACCAATATATACCATCAATATATACCATCAATATATACCACCAATATATATCATCAATATATACCACCAATATATAACATCAATATATACCACCAATATATAACATCAATATATACCACCAATATATACCATCAATATATACCACCAATATATACCACCAATATATACCATCAATATTTACCATCAATATATACCACCAATATATACCATCAATATATAACACCAATATATACCATCAATATATACCACCAATATATACCACTAATATATACCATCAATATATACTATCAATATATAACACCAATATATACCATCAATATATACCACCAATATATACCACCAATATATACCATCAATATTTACCATCAATATATACCACCAATATATACCATCAATATATACCATCAATATATACCACCAATATATACCATCAATATATACCACCAATATATACCATCAATATATACCACCAATATATACCATCAATATATACCATCAATATATACCATCAATATATACCACCAATATATACCATCAATATATACCATCAATATATACCACCAATATATACCACCAATATATAACATCAATATATACCACCAATATATACCACTAATATATACCATCAATATATACCACCAATATATACCACTAATATATACCATCAATATATACCACCAATATATACCATCAATATATACCATCAATATATACCACCAATATATACCACCAATATATACCATCAATATATACCACCAATATATACCACTAATATATACCATCAATATATACTATCAATATATAACACCAATATATACCATCAATATATACCACCAATATATACCACCAATATATACCATCAATATTTACCATCAATATATACCACCAATATATACCATCAATATATACCATCAATATATACCACCAATATATACCATCAATATATACCACCAATATATACCATCAATATATACCACCAATATATACCATCAATATATACCATCAATATATACCATCAATATATACCACCAATATATACCATCAATATATACCATCAATATATACCACCAATATATACCACCAATATATAACATCAATATATACCACCAATATATAACATCAATATATACCACCAATATATACCATCAATATATACCATCAATATTTACCATCAATATATACCACCAATATATACCATCAATATATACCATCAATATATACCACCAATATATATCATCAATATATACCACCAATATATAACATCAATATATACCACCAATATATACCATCAATATTTACCATCAATATATACCACCAATATATACCATCAATATTTACCATCAATATATACCACCAATATATACCATCAATATATAACACCAATATATACCATCAATATATACCACCAATATATACCACTAATATATACCATCAATATATACTATCAATATATAACACCAATATATACCATCAATATATACCACCAATATATACCACCAATATATACCATCAATATATACCATCAATATTTACCATCAATATATACCACCAATATATACCATCAATATATACCATCAATATATACCACCAATATATATCATCAATATATACCACCAATATATAACATCAATATATACCACCAATATATACCATCAATATATACCATCAATATATACCACCAATATATACCATCAATATATACCATCAATATATACCATCAATATATACCACCAATATATACCATCAATATATACCATCAATATATACCACCAATATATACCACCAATATATAACATCAATATATACCACCAATATATACCACTAATATATACCATCAATATATACCACCAATATATACCACTAATATATACCATCAATATATACCACCAATATATACCATCAATATATACCATCAATATATACCACCAATATATACCACCAATATATACCATCAATATATACCACCAATATATACCACTAATATATACCATCAATATATACTATCAATATATAACACCAATATATACCATCAATATATACCACCAATATATACCACCAATATATACCATCAATATTTACCATCAATATATACCACCAATATATACCATCAATATATACCATCAATATATACCACCAATATATACCATCAATATATACCACCAATATATACCATCAATATATACCACCAATATATACCATCAATATATACCATCAATATATACCATCAATATATACCACCAATATATACCATCAATATATACCATCAATATATACCACCAATATATACCACCAATATATAACATCAATATATACCACCAATATATAACATCAATATATACCACCAATATATACCATCAATATATACCATCAATATTTACCATCAATATATACCACCAATATATACCATCAATATATAACACCAATATATACCATCAATATATACCACCAATATATACCACTAATATATACCATCAATATATACTATCAATATATAACACCAATATATACCATCAATATATACCACCAATATATACCACCAATATATACCATCAATATTTACCATCAATATATACCATCAATATATACCACCAATATATACCATCAATATATACCACCAATATATACCATCAATATATACCATCAATATATACCACCAATATATATCATCAATATATACCACCAATATATAACATCAATATATACCACCAATATATAACATCAATATATACCACCAATATATACCATCAATATATACCATCAATATTTACCATCAATATATACCACCAATATATACCATCAATATATACCATCAATATATACCATCAATATATACCACCAAAATATACCATCAATATATACCATCAATATATACCACCAATATATAACATCAATATATACCACCAATATATACCACCAATATATACCAAAAATATATACCACCAATATATACCATCAATATATAACATCAATATATACCATCAATATATAACATCAATATATACTACCAATATATACCACCAATATATAATATCAATATTTACCATCAATATATACCATCAATATATAACATCAATATATACCACCAATATATACCACCAATATATACCATCAATATATAACATCAATATATACCATCAATATATAACATCAATATATACCACCAATATATACCACCAATATATAATATCAATATTTACCATCAATATATACCATCAATATATACCACCAATATATACCATCAATATATAACATCAATATATACCACCAATATATACCATCAATATATAACATCAATATATACCACCAATATATCATCAATATATACCACCAATACATACCATCAATATATACCAACAATATATATCATCAATATTTACCATCAATATATACCATCAATATATAACATCAATATATACCACCAATATATCATCAATATATACCACCAATATATACCACCAATATATACCATCAATATATACCACCAATATATACCATCAATATATAACATCAATATATACCATCAATATATACCACCAATATATACCATCAATATATACCACCAATATATACCATCAATATATAACATCAATATATACCACCAATATATACCATCAATATATAACATCAATATATACCATCAATATATACCATCAATATATACCAACAATATATACCACCAATATATACCATCAATATATACCACCAATATATACCATCAATATATAACATCAATATATACCATCAATATATATCATCAATATATACCACCAATATATACCACCAATATATACCATCAATATATACCACCAATATATACCATCAATATATACCACCAATATATACCACCAATATATACCATCAATATATAACATCAATATATACCATCAATATATAACATCAATATATACCATCAATATATATCATCAATATATACCATCAATATATAACATCAATATATACCATCAATATATACCACCAATATATACCACCAATATATCATCAATATATACCATCAATATATAACATCAATATATACCATCAATATATATCATCAATATATACCATCAATATATAACATCAATATATACCATCAATATATAACATCAATATATACCATCAATATATATCATCAATATATACCATCAATATATAACATCAATATATACCATCAATATATAACATCAATATATACCACCAATATATCATCAATATATACCACCAATACATACCATCAATATATACCAACAATATATACCACCAATATATACCATCAATATATACCATCAATATATACCACCAATATATACCAGCAATATATATCATCAATATATAACATCAATATATACCAACAATACATACCATCAATATATAACATCAATATATACCACCAATATATCATCAATATATACCACCAATATATACCATCAATATATACCACCAATATATACCACCAATATATACCACCAATATATACCATCAATATATACCACCAATATATACCACCAATATATAACATCAATATATACTATCAATATATAACACCAATATATACCACCAATATATACCACCAATATATAACATCAATATACACTCACTGGCCACTTTATTAGGTACACCTGTCCAACTGTGTGTTAAGACTTAATTTCTAATCAGCCAATCACATGGCGGCAACTCAGTGCATTTAGGCATGTAGACATGGTCAAGACAATCTCCTGCAGTTCAAACCGAGCATCAGTATGGGGAAGAAAGGTGATTGGAGTGCCTTTGAACGTGGCATGATTGTTGGTGCCAGAAGGGCTGGTCTGAGAATTTCAGAAACTGCTGATCTACTGGGATTTTTACGCACAACCATCTCTAGGGTTTACAGAGAATGGTCCGAAAAAGAAAAAAAATCCAGTGAGCGGCAGTTCTGTGGCCGGAAATGCCATGTTGATGCCAGAGGTCAGAGGAGAATGGGCAGACTGGTTCGAGCTGATAGAAAGGCAACAGTGACTCAAATTGCCACCCGTTACAACCAAGGTAGGCAGAAGAGCATCTCTGAACGCACAGTGCGTCGAACTTTGAGGCAGATGGGCTACAGCAGCAGAAGACCACACCGGGTACCACTCCTCTCAGCTAAGAACAGGAAACTGAGGCTACAATTTGCACAAGCTCATCGAAATTGGACAGTAGAAGATTGGAAAAACGTTGCCTGGTCTGATGAGTCTCGATTTCTGCTGCGACATTCGGATGGTAGGGTCAGAATTTGGCGTAAACAACATGAAAGCATGGATCCATCCTGCCTTGTATCAACGGTTCAGGCTGGTGGTGGTGGTGTCATGGTGTGGGGAATTTTTTCTGGGCACTCTTTGGGCCCCTTGGTACCAATTGAGCATCGTTGCAACGCCACAGCCTACCTGAGTATTGTTGCTGACCATGTCCATCCCTTTATGACCACAATGTACCCAACATCTGATGGCTACTTTCAGCAGGATAATGCGCCATGTCATAAAGCTCGAATCATCTCAGATTGGTTTCTTGAACATGACAATGAGTTCACTGTACTCAAATGGCCTCCTCAGTCACCAGATCTCAATCCAATAGAGCATCTTTGGGATGTGGTGGAACGGGAGATTCGCATCAGGGATGTGCAGCCGACAAATCTGCGCCAACTGTGTGATGCCATCATGTCAATATGGTCCAAAATCTCTGAGGAATGCTTCCAGCACCTTGTTGAATCTCTGCCACGAAGAATTGAGGCAGTTCTGAAGGCAAAAGGGGGTCCAACCCCTTACTAGCATGGTGTACCTAATAAAGTGGCCAGTGAGTGTATACCATCAATATATACCACCAATATATACCACCAATATATACCACCAATATATACCATCAATATATACCATCAATATATACCACCAATATATACCATCAATATATACCATCAATATATACCACCAATATATACCACCAATATATACCATCAATATATACCACCAATATATACCACCAATATATACCATCAATATATACCATCAATATATACCACCAATATATACCATCAATATATACCATCAATATATACCACCAATATATACCACCAATATATACCATCAATATATACCACCAATATATACCACCAATATATACCATCAATATATACCATCAATATATACCACCAATATATACCATCAATATATACCACCAATATATACCATCAATATTTACCATCAATATATACCATCAATATATACTATCAATATATAACACCAATATATACCATCAATATATACCACCAATATATACCATCAATATATACAATCAATATATAACACCAATATATACCATCAATATATACCACCAATATATACCATCAATATTTACCATCAATATATACCATCAATATTTACCATCAATATATACCACCAATATATACCACCAATATATACTATCAATATATAACACCAATATATACCATCAATATATACCATCAATATATACCACCAATATATACCACCAATATATACCATCAATATTTACCATCAATATATACCATCAATATATACCATCAATATATACTATCAATATATAACACCAATATATACCATCAATATATACCATCAATATATACCACCAATATATACCATCAATATATACCACCAATATATACCACTAATATATACCATCAATATATACCATCAATATATACCACCAATATATACCATCAATATTTACCATCAATATATACCATCAATATATACTATCAATATATACCATCAATATATACCATCAATATTTACCATCAATATATACCATCAATATATACCACCAATATATACCATCAATATTTACCATCAATATATACCATCAATATATACCATCAATATATACTATCAATATATAACACCAATATATACCATCAATATATACCACCAATATATACCACTAATATATACCACCAATATATACCACTAATATATACCACCAATATATACCATCAATATTTACCACCAATATATACCATCAATATATACCATCAATATATACCACCAATATATACCACTAATATATACCATCAATATATACTATCAATATATAACACCAATATATACCATCAATATATACCACCAATATATACCACCAATATATACCATCAATATATACCATCAATATATACCACCAATATATATCATCAATATATACCACCAATATATAACATCAATATATACCACCAATATATAACATCAATATATACCACCAATATATACCATCAATATATACCATCAATATTTACCATCAATATATACCACCAATATATACCATCAATATATACCATCAATATATACCATCAATTTATACCACCAATATATACCATCAATATATAACACCAATATATACCACCAATATATACCATCAATATTTACCATCAATATATACCACCAATATATACCACCAATATATATCATCAATATATACCACCAATATATAACATCAATATATACCACCAATATATACCATCAATATATACCACCAATATATACCACCAATATATATCATCAATATATACCACCAATATATAACATCAATATATACCACCAATACATACCACCAATATATACCATCAATATTTACCATCAATATATACCATCAATATATACCACCAATATATATCATCAATATATACCACCAATATATAACATCAATATATACCACCAATATATAACATCAATATATACCACCAATATATACCACCAATATATACCACCAATATATACCAGCAATATATACCATCAATATTTACCATCAATATTTACCATCAATATATACCACCAATATATACCATCAATATTTACCATCAATATATACCATCAATATATACCACCAATATATATCATCAATATATACCACCAATATATAACATCAATATATACCACCAATATATAACATCAATATATACCACCAATATATAACATCAATATATACCACCAATATATACCACCAATATATACCACCAATATATACCAGCAATATATACCATCAATATATACCATCAATATTTACCATCAATATATACCACCAATATATACCATCAATATTTACCATCAATATATACCACCAATATATACCACTAATATATACCACCAATATATACCACTAATATATACCACCAATATATACCATCAATATATACCATCAATATATACCACCAATATATACCACCAATATATACCATCAATATATACCATCAATATATACCACCAATATATACCATCAATATATACCACCAATATATACCACTAATATATACCATCAATATATACCATCAATATATACCACCAATATATACCATCAATATTTACCATCAATATATACCATCAATATATACTATCAATATATACCATCAATATATACCATCAATATTTACCATCAATATATACCATCAATATATACCACCAATATATACCATCAATATTTACCATCAATATATACCATCAATATATACCATCAATATATACTATCAATATATAACACCAATATATACCATCAATATATACCACCAATATATACCACTAATATATACCACCAATATATACCACTAATATATACCACCAATATATACCATCAATATTTACCACCAATATATACCATCAATATATACCATCAATATATACCACCAATATATACCACTAATATATACCATCAATATATACTATCAATATATAACACCAATATATACCATCAATATATACCACCAATATATACCACCAATATATACCATCAATATATACCATCAATATATACCACCAATATATATCATCAATATATACCACCAATATATAACATCAATATATACCACCAATATATAACATCAATATATACCACCAATATATACCATCAATATATACCATCAATATTTACCATCAATATATACCACCAATATATACCATCAATATATACCATCAATATTTACCATCAATATATACCACCAATATATACCACCAATATATATCATCAATATATACCACCAATATATAACATCAATATATACCACCAATATATACCATCAATATATACCACCAATATATACCACCAATATATATCATCAATATATACCACCAATATATAACATCAATATATACCACCAATACATACCACCAATACATACCATCAATATTTACCATCAATATATACCATCAATATATACCACCAATATATATCATCAATATATACCACCAATATATAACATCAATATATACCACCAATATATAACATCAATATATACCACCAATATATACCACCAATATATACCACCAATATATACCAGCAATATATACCATCAATATTTACCATCAATATTTACCATCAATATATACCACCAATATATACCATCAATATTTACCATCAATATATACCATCAATATATACCACCAATATATATAATCAATATATACCACCAATATATAACATCAATATATACCACCAATATATAACATCAATATATACCACCAATATATAACATCAATATATACCACCAATATATACCACCAATATATACCACCAATATATACCAGCAATATATACCATCAATATATACCATCAATATTTACCATCAATATATACCACCAATATATACCATCAATATTTACCATCAATATATACCACCAATATATACCACTAATATATACCACCAATATATACCACTAATATATACCACCAATATATACCATCAATATATACCATCAATATATACCACCAATATATACCACCAATATATACCATCAATATATACCATCAATATATACCACCAATATATACCATCAATATATACCACCAATATATACCATCAATATTTACCATCAATATATACCATCAATATTTACCATCAATATATACCACCAATATATACCACTAATATATACCACCAATATATACCACTAATATATACCACCAATATATACCATCAATATATACCATCAATATATACCATCAATATATACCACCAATATATACCACCAATATATACCATCAATATATACCATCAATATATACCACCAATATATACCATCAATATATACCACCAATATATACCATCAATATATACCATCAATATATACCATCAATATATACTATCAATATATAACACCAATATATACCATCAATATATACCACCAATATATACCATCAATATATACAATCAATATATAACACCAATATATACCATCAATATATACCACCAATATATACCATCAATATTTACCATCAATATATACCACCAATATATCATCAATATATACCACCAATATATAACATCAATATATACCACCAATATATAACATCAATATATACCACCAATATATACCATCAATATATACCATCAATATTTACCATCAATTTATACCACCAATATATACCATCAATATATAACACCAATATATACCACCAATATATACCATCAATATTTACCATCAATATATACCACCAATATATACCACCAATATATATCATCAATATATACCACCAATATATAACATCAATATATACCACCAATATATACCATCAATATATACCACCAATATATACCACCAATATATATCATCAATATATACCACCAATATATAACATCAATATATACCACCAATACATACCACCAATACATACCATCAATATTTACCATCAATATATACCATCAATATATACCACCAATATATATCATCAATATATACCACCAATATATAACATCAATATATACCACCAATATATAACATCAATATATACCACCAATATATACCACCAATATATACCACCAATATATACCAGCAATATATACCATCAATATTTACCATCAATATTTACCATCAATATATACCACCAATATATACCATCAATATTTACCATCAATATATACCATCAATATATACCACCAATATATATCATCAATATATACCACCAATATATAACATCAATATATACCACCAATATATAACATCAATATATACCACCAATATATAACATCAATATATACCACCAATATATACCACCAATATATACCACCAATATATACCAGCAATATATACCATCAATATATACCATCAATATTTACCATCAATATATACCACCAATATATACCATCAATATTTACCATCAATATATACCACCAATATATACCACTAATATATACCACCAATATATACCACTAATATATACCACCAATATATACCATCAATATATACCATCAATATATACCACCAATATATACCACCAATATATACCATCAATATATACCATCAATATATACCACCAATATATACCATCAATATATACCACCAATATATACCATCAATATTTACCATCAATATATACCATCAATATTTACCATCAATATATACCACCAATATATACCACTAATATATACCACCAATATATACCACTAATATATACCACCAATATATACCATCAATATATACCATCAATATATACCATCAATATATACCACCAATATATACCACCAATATATACCATCAATATATACCATCAATATATACCACCAATATATACCATCAATATATACCACCAATATATACCATCAATATATACCATCAATATATACCATCAATATATACTATCAATATATAACACCAATATATACCATCAATATATACCACCAATATATACCATCAATATATACAATCAATATATAACACCAATATATACCATCAATATATACCACCAATATATACCATCAATATTTACCATCAATATATACCATCAATATATACCATCAATATTTACCATCAATATATACCATCAATATATACCACCAATATATACCATCAATATTTACCATCAATATATACCATCAATATATACCACCAATATATATCATCAATATATACCACCAATATATAACATCAATATATACCACCAATATATAACATCAATATATACCACCAATATATACCATCAATATATACCACCAATATATACCATCAATATATACCATCAATATTTACCATCAATATATACCACCAATATATACCATCAATATATACCATCAATATATACCACCAATATATACCACCAATATATACCATCAATATTTACCATCAATATATACCACCAATATATACCATCAATATATACCATCAATATATACCACCAATATATATCATCAATATATACCACCAATATATAACATCAATATATACCACCAATATATAACATCAATATATACCACCAATATATACCATCAATATATACCATCAATATTTACCATCAATATATACCACCAATATATACCATCAATATTTACCATCAATATATACCACCAATATATACCATCAATATATAACACCAATATATACCATCAATATATACCACCAATATATACCACTAATATATACCATCAATATATACTATCAATATATAACACCAATATATACCATCAATATATACCACCAATATATACCACCAATATATACCATCAATATTTACCATCAATATATACCACCAATATATACCATCAATATATACCATCAATATATACCACCAATATATATCATCAATATATACCACCAATATATAACATCAATATATACCACCAATATATAACATCAATATATACCACCAATATATACCATCAATATATACCATCAATATTTACCATCAATATATACCACCAATATATACCATCAATATATACCATCAATATATACCATCAATATATACCACCAAAATATACCATCAATATATACCATCAATATATACCACCAATATATACCAGCAATATATACCACCAATATATACCATCAATATTTACCATCAATATATACCATCAATATATACCACCAATATATATCATCAATATATACCACCAATATATAACATCAATATATACCACCAATATATAACATCAATATATACCACCAATATATACCATCAATATATACCACCAATATATACCATCAATATATACCATCAATATTTACCATCAATATATACCACCAATATATACCATCAATATATACCATCAATATATACCATCAATATATAACACCAATATATACCACCAATATATACCATCAATATTTACCATCAATATATACCACCAATATATACCATCAATATATACCATCAATATATACCACCAATATATATCATCAATATATACCACCAATATATAACATCAATATATACCACCAATATATAACATCAATATATACCACCAATATATACCATCAATATATACCATCAATATTTACCATCAATATATACCACCAATATATACCATCAATATTTACCATCAATATATACCACCAATATATACCATCAATATATAACACCAATATATACCATCAATATATACCACCAATATATACCACTAATATATACCATCAATATATACTATCAATATATAACACCAATATATACCATCAATATATACCACCAATATATACCACCAATATATACCATCAATATTTACCATCAATATATACCACCAATATATACCATCAATATATACCATCAATATATACCACCAATATATATCATCAATATATACCACCAATATATAACATCAATATATACCACCAATATATAACATCAATATATACCACCAATATATAACATCAATATATACCATCAATATTTACCATCAATATATACCACCAATATATACCATCAATATATACCATCAATATATACCATCAATATATACCACCAAAATATACCATCAATATATACCATCAATATATACCACCAATATATAACATCAATATATACCACCAATATATACCACCAATATATACCAAAAATATATACCACCAATATATACCATCAATATATAACATCAATATATACCACCAATATATAATATCAATATTTACCATCAATATATACCATCAATATATAACATCAATATATACCACCAATATATACCACCAATATATACCATCAATATATAACATCAATATATACCATCAATATATACCACCAATATATACCATCAATATATACCACCAATATATACCATCAATATATAACATCAATATATACCATCAATATATACCATCAATATATACCATCAATATATACCAACAATATATACCAACAATATATATCATCAATATTTACCATCAATATATACCACCAATATATATCATCAATATTTACCATCAATATATACCATCAATATATAACATCAATATATACCACCAATATATCATCAATATATACCACCAATATATACCACCAATATATACCATCAATATATACCACCAATATATACCATCAATATATAACATCAATATATACCATCAATATATACCACCAATATATACCATCAATATATACCACCAATATATACCATCAATATATACCACCAATATATAACATCAATATATACCACCAATATATCATCAATATATACCACCAATACATACCATCAATATATACCAACAATATATACCATCAATATATAACATCAATATATACCACCAATATATCATCAATATATACCACCAATACATACCATCAATATATACCAACAATATATACCAACAATATATATCATCAATATATACCATCAATATATACCACCAATATATACCAGCAATATATATCATCAATATATAACATCAATATATACCAACAATATATACCATCAATATATACCACCAATATATACCATCAATATATACCACCAATATATACCATCAATATATAACATCAATATATACCACCAATATATCATCAATATATACCACCAATACATACCATCAATATATACCAACAATATATACCAACAATATATATCATCAATATATAACATCAATATATACCAACAATATATACCAACAATATATATCATCAATATATACCATCAATATATACCACCAATATATATCATCAATATATATCACCAATAGATACCATCAATATATACCAACAATATATACCAACAATATATATCATCAATATATACCATCAATATATACCACCAACATATACCACCAATATATATCATCAATATATACCACCAATATATACCATCAATATATATCATCAATATATACCACCAATATATACCATCAATATATACCACCAATATATACCATCAATATATAACATCAGTATATACCACCAATATATACCATCAATATATACCAACAATATATACCATCAATATATACCACCAATACATACCACCAATATATACCATCAATATATACCATCAATATATACCATCAATATATACCACCAATATATACCACCAATATATACCACCAATATATATCATCAATATATACCACCAATATATACCACCAATACATACCACCAATATATACCATCAATATATACCAACAATATATACCATCAATATATACCATCAATATATACCACCAATATATACCATCAATATATATCATCAATATATACCACCAATATATACCACCAATACATACCATCAATATATACCAACAATATATACCATCAATATATACCATCAATATATACCATCAATATATACCAACAATATATACCATCAATATATACCACCAATACATACCACCAATATATACCATCAATATATACCATCAATATATACCATCAATATATACCACCAATATATACCACCAATATATACCACCAATATATATCATCAATATATACCACCAATATATACCACCAATACATACCACCAATATATACCATCAATATATACCAACAATATATACCATCAATATATACCACCAATATATACCATCAGTATATATAATCAATATATACCACCAATATATGCCTTCAATATATACCATCAATATATACCACCAATATATATCATCAATATATACCACCAATATATATCATCAATATATACCACCAATATATATCATCAATATATACCACCAATATATACCACCAATATATACCATCAATATATACCACCAATATATACCACCAATATATACCACCAATATATATCATCAATATATACCACCAATATATACCATCAGTATATATAATCAATATATACCATCAATATATAACATCAATATATACCACCAATATATCATCAATATATACCACCAATATATACCACCAATATATACCATCAATATATACCACCAATATATACCATCAATATATAACATCAATATATACCATCAATATATACCACCAATATATACCACCAATATATACCATCAATATATACCACCAATATATACCACCAATATATACCACCAATATATCATCAATATATACCACCAATACATACCATCAATATATACCAACAATATATACCATCAATATATAACATCAATATATACCACCAATATATCATCAATATATACCACCAATACATACCATCAATATATACCAACAATATATACCAACAATATATATCATCAATATATACCATCAATATATACCACCAATATATACCAGCAATATATATCATCAATATATAACATCAATATATACCAACAATATATACCATCAATATATACCACCAATATATACCATCAATATATACCACCAATATATACCATCAATATATAACATCAATATATACCACCAATATATCATCAATATATACCACCAATATATACCATCAATATATACCAACAATATATACCATCAATATATACCACCAATACATACCACCAATATATACCATCAATATATACCATCAATATATACCATCAATATATACCATCAATATTTACCATCAATATATATCACCAATATATACCACCAATATATACCACCAATATATATCATCAATATATACCACCAATATATACCACCAATACATACCACCAATATATACCATCAATATATACCAACAATATATACCATCAATATATACCACCAATATATACCACCAATATATACCATCAATATATACCATCAATATATACCACCAATATATACCACCAATATATACCACCAATATATATCATCAATATATACCACCAATATATACCATCAGTATATATAATCAATATATACCACCAATATATGCCTTCAATATATACCATCAATATATACCACCAATATATATCATCAATATATACCACCAATATATATCATCAATATATACCACCAATATATATCATCAATATATACCACCAATATATACCACCAATATATACCATCAATATATACCACCAATATATACCACCAATATATACCACCAATATATATCATCAATATATACCACCAATATATACCATCAGTATATATAATCAATATATACCACCAATATATGCCTTCAATATATACCATCAATATATACCACCAATATATATCATCAATATATACCACCAATATATATCATCAATATATACCACCAATATATACCATCAATATATACCACCAATATATAACATCAATATATACCATCAATATATACTATCAATATATACCACCAATATATACCATCAATATATATCATCAATATATACCACCAATATATACCATCAATATATACCACCAATATATACCATCAATATATAACATCAGTATATACCACCAATATATACCATCAATATATACCAACAATATATACCATCAATATATACCACCAATACATACCACCAATATATACCATCAATATACAGTATACCACCAATATATGCCACCAATATATACCATCAATATATACCATCAATATATACCATCAATATATACCACCAATATATACCACCAATATATACCATCAATATATACCTTCAATATATACCACCAATATATACCACCAATATATACCACCAATATATATCATCAATATATACCACCAATATATACCATCAGTATATATAATCAATATATACCACCAATATATGCCTTCAATATATACCATCAACATATACCACCAATATATATCATCAATATATACCACCAATATATATCATCAATATATACCACCAATATATACCATCAGTATATATAATCAATATATACCACCAATATATGCCTTCAATATATACCATCAATATATACCACCAATATATATCATCAATATATACCACCAATATATATCATCAATATATACCACCAATATATACCATCAATATATACCACCAATATATAACATCAATATATACCATCAATATATACTATCAATATATACCACCAATATATACCATCAATATATATCATCAATATATACCACCAATATATACCATCAATATATACCACCAATATATACCATCAATATATAACATCAGTATATACCACCAATATATACCATCAATATATACCAACAATATATACCATCAATATATACCACCAATACATACCACCAATATATACAATCAATATACAGTATACCACCAATATATGCCACCAATATATACCACCAATATATACCATCAATATATACCATCAATATATACCACCAATATATACCACCAATATATATCATCAATATATACCACCAATATATACCATCAGTATATATATTCAATATATACCACCAATATATGCCTTCAATATATACCATCAACATATACCACCAATTTATACCTTCAATATATACCATCAATATGTGCCACCAATATATATCATCAATATATACCACCAATATTTACCATCAATATATACCATCAATATATACCACCAATATATACCTTCAATATATATCATCAATATATACCACCAATATATACCATCAATATATGCCACCAATATATACCATCAATATATACCTCTAATATATACCATCAATATATACCATCAATATATACCAACAATATATATCATCAATATATAACATCAATATATGCCACCAATATATACCATCAATATATACCACCAATATATACCACCAATATATATCATCAAATATACCATCAATATATATCATCAATATATACCATCAATTTATATAATCAATATATACCACCAATATATACCTTCAATATATACCATCAATGTATGCCACCAATATATACCTTCATTATATACCATCAATATATACCACCAATATATACCACCAATATATACCATCAATATTTACCATCAATATATGCCATCAATATATATCATCAATATATGCCATCAATATATATAATCAAGAAGAAGAAGCTATTGTGAAACGCGCGTTGGGGTGGAGGAGGTCACGCCATTCAGCACCATAGATGCCTGTTTATATGATGTAAATAAGTACTTTTATTCATTGTTTTTCTAGTCTACTTAGCTAACTAGGTATTTCCTTTAGGATAAGATATTCATGTTGATAGACATTTATATGGTGACATTGTAACTGCAGGCACAATATTATGCTTAACCTTCTTTACCGTTAAAATAACAATACATTAGGATTATGGTGATTGTGTCTATAGCTGCTACTCTGGGATTTAGCCTTGTGTAAATTTTGTCATTGCTCTATTGATTTACCTAAAGGGCAACTTTATATTTATGATCAATTTTTTAATGGAGTTTAAATAGCCTCCTGCTGGGCATTTTGTTATTTTAAATTTGATTTTAATATAAATTAATAAAAATTATTAATTTTAATATAATGTTTGCTGGGTCTCTTCTGTTCGACTACAACATGATACAAGTCCGACACTCCCCTTTTTTCTGATTTGCTTTATGAAGTGCCAGTGTATTCAATGTATGGACTAATTTTGATGTATCAGAAACAAAGTATGCAGCAAACTTATCCCTCATCTGGGCAACTTCTACTGTAGTTCTCAGAGGGTGATCTTGGTAAACATGCAATGTAATAGGTTCCTCAGGTTCTAAGTTGGGTCGCTCTTTTGCAAGGATGAAATTGTGCATAACAGCACACGCTTTCACAACATCATCAGTTGTCACAATTTTTAGATTTATGGCCGTTCCCAAAATGCACCATTTAGATACCAGCAATCCAAAGGCACACTCCACAGTTCTTCGCGCCCTTGTCAGGTGGCAGTTGAAAATCCATTTGCTATGATTTAAATCCCTAATGGTGTAAGGTTTTAGGAGGTTGGCACACATTTGAAAGGCCTCATCCCCAACCACAGCAAAAGGCATTGGCGGTCCTTCAGTGTTGGGAAGAAGTCGTGGCTGTGGAAAATTGAAATTATTATCATATAAACGTTGGCCCAAGTCAGAATTTTTGAAAGTCTGAGAGTCTTTTCCTCGTCCCAATAAGCCAACGTCCACAAATCGATATTCAGCATCTGCAATCGCCATGAGAACAGTCGAAAAGTATTTTTGTAATTAAAATACTCTGTTTCACTTCCAGCAGGTTTCATAATCCAAATGTGTTTGCTGTCCACAGCCCCCAAACAGTTAGGAAAATCACAAATGTCCTTGAATTTCTCAGCATTTTCCAGCCAGAGTTCAGTTGTGTGTTGGGGAGGAATTCTGGATGCAAAACGTCACATAAAGCCCTGCAGGTGTCTCCAACAATCCCAGAAAAGGTGGACACTCCAATCCGGAACTGGAAATGGAGATATAAGGTCTCTCCGGTAGCCAGAAATCTGCCAAATAGAAAATGGAAAAAAAAAATAATAATACATGGGTTTTATAACAATAATATTTTGAACATGTGTTTGTTTTTCACTACTACATACCTCAGGGTCACCAACAGACGTTCCTCAGCAGGAATTGATCAACGGAGTTGTGTGTCCTGCCTAGTGATGGATCCTCGGACACGTTGCAGCAAGTCATCGAAACTCCGTTCAGGCATCCTCGTGTAGTCAAAAAACTTCTGAAGGTTTGCACGCTGCTTGGTATACAAAGAGTGGGTAGGCTCCACGGCTCTCTCGGAGGTCAAGGATGGGGTGCTGCCAGTAGCGACGACTACGTCTTCTCAGTCTTTGTCTTCTTCTTTCTTCTTGACAAGCAAAAGCAAAGGCAACAGCCAATTTCAATTGTAAATCCAAATTATCATAGATGCTCTCCATGTCAAGATCCATCTTGGAGGTAGATACAGCAGCCAAAGACGAGGATTTCCTCAGTGCAGTGTGTCTACATACATATAGAAATCCCATGAGGTACGCCTACTGGGTGTCTAATGTCAAGGAAAAGCTACTGCAAATCATTGAAAATATCGAACGCATGCACATAAATAATGCAAACGCATGCCAAAAAGCATACAAACGCAGCGTTTTTTGCCATCATGCGTAAGATGATGCAGTAAAAAATGCTGCATATGCATGCGTTTGCATGCGTTTTTGCATGCGTGTGCACATGCAAATGACACGCTGCGGACTTAAACGCAAATGTGAACCCCAGCCTAAAGTAGTCAATACAAGAGAAGATAGTATTCTGCTACAGATGGATTTGGATAAGTTGGAAACTTGGGCTGAACGGTGGCAGATGCGGTGTAACAATGATAAATGTAAGGTTATACACATGGGAAGAAGGAATCAGTATCACCATTACACACTGAACGGTAAACTACTGGGTAAATCTGACCTGGAGAAGGACTTGGGGATCCTAGTTAATGATAAACTTACCTTGAACAGCCAGTGCCAGGCAGCATCTGCCAAGGCAAACAGGATCATGGGGTGCATTAAAAGAGGTCTGGATACACATGATGAGAGCATTATACTGCCTCTGTACAAATCCCTGGTTACTCCGCACATGGAGGACTGTGTACAGTTTTGGGCACCGGTGCTCAGGAAGGATGTAATGGGACTAGAGCGGGTACAAAGGAGGGCAACAAAATTAATTAAGGGGATGGGGGAACTACAATACCCAGAGAGATTAGCAAAATTAGGATTATTTAGTCTAGAAAAAAGACGACTGAGGGGCGATCTAATAACCATGTATAAGTACCATATTTTTCAGATTATAAGATGCTCCGGATTATAAGACGCACCCCAAATTTTGAGGCGAAAAATAGGCAAAAAAACTTTTTTTTAATAAAATGATGGTGCTTCTTATAATCCATGCATCTTATTGCTTCCGGGGGTGGTTGCTGCAGTGAAGCGGAGTCCCAGGGTTGCTGCTGGAGGAGGCAAGAGTGGAGCATTGCTGTAGGCCACAGGATGAGAGCGTGTTCCTATGTATGGCACACCGCTGCTGGTGTCCCGGTGCCGTTGCTGTGTCTTGGTGGCGGTGCTGCGCTGTGTCCCGGTGGTGGTGCTGCACTGTGTCCCCAGTTGCGGTGCAGTGCTGCGCTGTGTCTTGGGTGCTGCGGGGGGGCTCTGCCGACATTTTGTGAAAGGCCAGAGCCTCCAGCAGTTCTTCCATGGTTTCCTGTGCTAAGGACTCCTGGAAAATGGCCGCCGGGAGGCGGTGTATGCACAGATGGAGATCTCGGCATTGAGATCTCGGGAGATGAGATCTCAGCGCAATCACAACAGTGAAATATGGTGGTGGCAGTGTAAGGGTCGGCCAGGACCGTAGTCGTGGCCGAGGACTCTGGGGCAATGGTGTCCTAGCCTCCCCTCACATAGACAACACAGCTTCCAGTCAGCACACCTGCAGCTCCATTCTTCTCAGGGCTTTCTATAATGCACTGCACATTCTCCTCAGACAATGTGGAACAAAAGAGTCACAGTCCCGTTCAACTTCAACAATCACAGGTTTACTCATTTTTGTACGCAGCACATCCATTTTCTTTACAGCAGTTACCTCAGATTCTACAGTGCACAATTCTGTCACTTTCCCTAGCTTCTCACTGTCTTCTTCCAGAACATTCCCGGGTCGTCCTGTCCCATTCAGCATCACAGCATCCTCTCTGTCCAGCTCTGTCACTTTTGGGAGTTGCCCTGTCTGTTTCGCCCCAGACAAAAAGGCGTCTGCCCACATAGCAAGCTGCCTCATAATGAGCGATCTGTGCTGCCGTACCACTGCCAACTGTCTCACTACCATCTGTAGTGTAGTCATCTGCACTGCTATGCTCTCCGCTGCAGTGAACTGTGCTGCTGTGATATGCGCTGCTGTGAACTGTGCGGGTGTGATCTGCACTGCTGTGTTCTGCAGTGTTGTCATCTGTGGCCCTCAGGCCCTGGATGGCTGGGCCCGTGTCTTTAACATTACAGAGCTGACAGATCTGTCAGGGCGCTCCCACCAAACTGACTCAAATCTCAGCTGTTCCTCAGCTTAACGGCTGTTAGCTCCTCCTACTTTAACTATTTACAGGCTGAGTATGCGCTCCAACCCCATCTAGTGGTCTAACTGGGGTGCTACGCTTTCCCTACACCTGGCTGCAATGAAATAGACTGAAAAATGTAAAGGGGTCTGAATACTTTCTGTACCCACCTAATATAACACCAATATTCAAAGGAGCTTTATTGGCAGGACTAAATATATACCAATATATACCATAAGTATATACCACCAATATATACCATCAGTATATACGACCAATATATAATGTGCACCCCAACTACAGGACTGTGCAACGGATCATAATCTGTGTGGGGTACTGTGGCAGCACTGTATCAGGTGCACTGCGTGGGCATCACACTAATAATAATAATTATCTTTATTTATATAGCGCCTACATATTCTGCGGCACTTTACAGTTTTACAGTTTCAAACACAAGTCATAAGTAACAACGTTAACAATACAATAAAGCCCAATCAGCCGCCCCTGCTGGTGAGAGCTTACGATCTACAGTGAGGTGGGGGAGATACAGAGGACAGGGGTGTATTTACAATGGTGTATGTACAATGATGGTCCGGCCATCTGGAGGGAGTAGGGGATAGATGGAGATAATCCTACAATCCCTTTCCGACAAGCCTACAGCCTGCAATGATCCTCAGTCTACTAAACCACCGCACGACCTGCTCTACCCTCTCCTACTGTATCCTCACCCATCCCTGTAGACTGTGAGCCCTCGCGGGCAGGGTCCCCTCTCCTTATGTACTTGTGTGTCCCTTGTCTTACACATGTTTATTATACTTGTCTATATTTCCCCTTTTCACATGTAAAGCGCCATGGAACAAATGGCGCTATGTAAATGCATAATAATAATAATAATGATGATGATGATGATGATGAATGGGCTACACAAGCACACTTTCACATAAAATTACTTTGATCAGGGAACGTGATAGGCCGCTCTGAACATATGTGTTTTGAGGGAGCATCTAAAACTGTGCAGGTTGTGGCTGGTCCTAATTTCTTGGGGTAGAGCATTCCAAAGGATTGGCGCAGCGCGGGAGAAGTCTTGGAGTCAGGCGTGGGAGGTGCGGATTAGTGCAGAGGTTAGTCGAAAGTCTTATGCAGAGCGCAGTGGTCGGTTAGGCCGATAGACAGAAATGAGGGAGGAGATGTAGGGGGGTGCCGCACTGTGGAGAGCTTTGTGGGTGAGAACAAGTACTTTGAATTGGATCCTATAATGAATCGGCAGCCAATGTAAGGACTGGCGAAGAGCAGACGCGTCCAAGTACCGATTAGCCAGATGGATGACCCTGGCTGCTGCATTAAGTATGGACTGGAGAGGGGATAGTCGAGTACAAGGGAGGCCAATTAATAGAGCGTTGCAGTAGTGGAAATGTCAGCATTAGGGAGGTTAGTAGATGTCGGGAGCAGAAGAAGTTCAGTTTTGGAAAGGGTGAGTTTCAGATAGAGAGTGGAAATGATGTTGGAGACTGCGGACAGACAGTCACTGGTGTTCTGTAGCACAGCGGAGGTAAGGTCGGGGAATGACGTATATAGTTGTGTATCATCAGCATAAAGATGGTACTGAAAGCCAAATCTGCTGATGGTCTGTCCAATTGGGGCCGTGTAGAGAGAGAAGAGAAGGGGGCCAAGAACTGAGCCCTGAGGTTCCCCGACAGCGAGAGGAATAGGAGATGACGTGGAGCCAGAGAACAAAACACTGAAGGAGCGGTCAGAAAGATAGGAAGAGAACCAGGAGAGAGCGGTGTCCTTAATGCCTAGTGACTGAAGCCTAGAGAGTAGGAGATGGTGATCAATAGTGTTGAAAGCTGCAGAAAGGTCGAGAAGAATGAGCAGAGAGTGGTCACCATTACATTTTGCTGTCAGATTATTGGTCACTTTGATGAGTGCAGTTTCTGTCGAATGTAGGGGGCAGAAGCCGGACTGTGAAGGGTCAAGGAGGGAGTGAGTGGAGAGGTAACGGGTAAGGCAGCAGTAGACTAGGCGCTCCAAAAGTTTAGAGATGAAGGGGAGATTGGAGACTGGTCTGTAGTTGTTTGTGCAGGATGGGTCGAGAGTGGGTTTCTTTAATAATGGAGTAATGATAGAGTGTTTGAAGGAGGATGGGAAAATGCCCAAGGAGAGGGAGAGATTAAAGATTGCAGTTAGGTGAGTTGTGACGACTGGAGAGAGGAGAGAGAGACTGAAGGAGATGTGAAGGAATGGGGTCAGTAGTGTATGTAGTTGGACGAAAAGAAGAGAGGAGCCTGGAGACTTCTTCTTCTGTGATGGGATCAATGGCGGAGAGTGAGCCAGGGGAAATGCAGGGAGGGATGGGAGTCATGGCTCCTGGTGGCTGGGAGAAGATTTCCTAATGGATATTATCTATTTTCTCTATAAAGTGGGAGGCCAGGCCATCAGCACAAATATCTGTGATAGGGGTTTGTGCTTTCGGCCTGAGGAGGGAGTGAAAGGTGTCAAAAAGTTTTATGGGGCTGTTGGCTAGTGAGGTGATCACGTTGGTGTAGTAGGTCTGTTTGGCGAGGTGAAGGGTAGTGTTATAGGTTCTTAACATAAATTTGAGGTTGATGAAGACTTCTGGTGTGCGGGTTTTCCTCCATAAGCATTCAGTACACCTAGAGCATCGCAGGACAAACACACAATGTTTATAACGGAAAATTTAGGTTCATCAGAGTGTGTGAGGCTTCTATGGGGCATCATACTGCATGGAGGCCATAAAAGTGGAAACACTAAGAGGATTCATTACATCCAATATTTTTGTGTGGATACATGAAAAGGACTGTATGAGGATAGAATGATGAGGCATAGCTGCAATAGGAATTGCCGGCTCCTTGCAGTCTCAGTGACTGTCCCTCTTCCCAGTCCTTCAGAGTTAGGAGGTCTGCATTTATCCTGTTCTTCCACAATTGTCCGGGTTGATCGAACACACTAGATTTTGCTCCACCGTGCATATGGCCGGGAGGAGTGAACACTGAATGCTGGTCAGTCACATGGTCAGGCTAATTAAACACTGTACTCTGGCCCACAACACATGTCCAGGGAGATTAAACAAATTGGATCTTGGTCCATCACACATCTCTAGAGAGATTATCTGGGATGATTGAACAGACTGGATCCCAGTCCACCTCACACAGTTGGGTTATTGAACATTCAGAATTGTGGTCCAGCACAACCGGTCTATAATAACTCACTATATCCTGGTCCATGTCTCCCAGATGATTGAAAACACGATCCTTGTCCACGACACATGGTTGTAAGGATGGAGCACTCTGGATTCTGGCACACTACAAATGGTTGATCAAGCCCAGTGGAACTTGGTCCACGAGACATGTCCGCGGAGACTGAACACACTTCTTCCTGGTCCACCACACATATCAGGAATGATTGAACATGTTGGCTTCTGGTTCACCACATTTGTTAGGGATGATTGATCACTTTGGATCCTCATTCACCATACACAATCAGGCTGGATGAATATTCTGGATCCTGGCTCACTACACAGGAACTGGAAAATTGAACATACTGGCTCCTGGTCCACCACACATGGACAAGAACTATAAGCTCCCCTGTATCTTGAGCCAGGTAGGTCTACTACAGGAGATTGAACCCCTTTTATAGTTTCTCAACATTCTGAGCATTTTTATGTCGGGTTGTTGCTCCTCTTATGTTGTCGGGGTGGTCTAAGCTTGTAGAGCACCACCATTTCCAGAAAGGCCCCTCCGAGGCTCAATGTATTTAATAAGGCGGCAGGCATGGCATTTTTCATTAAGATGCTGAATTTAACAACACAACCAAGCTGTAAAATCCATGTGGTTTATTGTGAGCTTGTATATAGGTGTCAGCGGTTCTTTAAAGCACAAGCTGCGCACGACGTTCCCTTGATGTTAAGTCCAATGTGTACATAATATCAGGGACGCGTGTGAAGCCGGATGATGCCGCGCAGAAAACCTTATACGATCCTCTCTCTCCTCCATATCAGGGGGTAATGCTGTGAGCGGCCACCAGTAACAACATCCAGGCCACTCTGCCAACCACAGTGTCATTATTCGTGTAGGACCAGCATCATGACGCCGAGTGACTTCCTGCGATGCGACTTCCATCTTCCTTCAGAATATCTGCAAGAATAGAAATGTTTCTGCAGCCATTATCGCCATTTCTCAGGACATGGAGATGCTTCTTGTTTTATTTCTTTCCTTATTATTCTTAGCAGATGTTTGGCCTCTTCTGAGCATTACACAAGAATTCAGAAATTGGCACAGCTGGTATGTCAGAAATGTAAGCCCACTGTGGCTCCCAGATCACCCGCTGACCGGAGGCCTTTGAAAACCCTGACTGACAAAGATGCCATCAAATGTATAATACAATAACCCACAATAACCCTTCATCTGTGTGCAACCAACATCTAAGGGCCCGGATAGAAGCAGAAAAGTTATGGAGTTCTTTCTGACACGTTCGTCTCATGTTCATCATCATTAGTACCCAAACTAAAAAAAATGATCCAAACAACCAAACACCAGAACCTGCCCAACAACAGAATTTACTACACATCAAAACCAGTCCAAGAATCCCAAACCCATCCATCAGAGTCTGTCCAAACATCAGAACAGGTCCAAGCAGCAAAACTATCTAAGCATCAGAGACTGTTCAACATTACAACCAAACATCAGAACCAACCAAAGATCCGAATCCATCCAAACTTCAAAAATCAAAACATAAAAATATCCACCATCAGAATGAAGCAAACATTTGAACCAGTTAGACATCAGAACTATTGCTCATGTCATGGGTGGATGTCTGTTGCCTGAGTGACCATTATAAGCTACATGTTCTACCCATACAAAAAAGAATGGAGTAAAAAAATCCACAAAAGAAAAAGTAAAATAGAGTACTTTTATTAACCTCATATATATGAGTCACCAACACACATTAATAAGAACAAGGTCACAATAGTACAAAGTTCTGTTAGAAAAGGAATTCAGGTGCAGAAAAATCACAGACAGTAGCATGGTACAACCAGGCAAGAGTCAAACAAATGGATACAGTAAAGTGACAGTGCTTCAAGTTTTATCCAGATAAATGAATCACCTAGTGTGTCACCGTATCAAAGAAAGTATCTAATCCAGCATAGTAGTACACATATGAATAGAAAAAGACCACAACAGGGTCATAATAGTTAGTAAATCTTACCCATGGTTGTAATGTGCACGGCACGTGTAGACCCTACGCGCGTTTTGCGTAGGCTTCGTCGGGGGGCTGTGAACTTTGTACTATTGTGACCTTGTTCTTATTAATGTGTCTTGGTGACTCATATACAGTGGGGCAAAAAAGTATTTAGTCAGTCAGCAATAGTGCAAGTTCCACCACTTAAAAAGATGAGAGGCGTCTGTAATTTACATCATAGGTAGACCTCAACTATGGGAGACAAACTGAGAAAAAAAAATCCAGAAAATCACATTGTTTTTTTTTTCATTTTATTTGCATATTATGGTGGAAAATAAGTATTTGGTCAGAAACAAGCAATCAAGATTTCTGGCTCTCACAGACCTGTAACTTCTTCTTTAAGAGTCTCCTCTTTCCTCCACTCATTACCTGTAGTAATGGCACCTGTTTAAACTTGTTATCAGTATAAAAAGACACCTGTGCACACCCTCAAACAGTCTGACTTCAAACTCCACTATGGTGAAGACCAAAGAGCTGTCAAAGGACACCAGAAACAAAATTGTAGCCCTGCACCAGGCTGGGAAGACTGAATCTGCAATAGCCAACCAGCTTGGAGTGAAGAAATCAACTGTGGGAGCAATAATTAGAAAATGGAAGACATACAAGACCACTGATAATCTCCCTCGATCTGGTGCTCCACGCAAAATCCCACCCCGTGGGGTCAGAATGATCACAAGAACGGTGAGCAAAAATCCCAGAACCACGTGGGGGGACCTAGTGAATGAACTGCAGAGAGCTGGGACCAATGTAACAAGGCCTACCATAAGTAACACACTACGCCACCATGGACTCAGATCCTGCAGTGCCAGACGTGTCCCACTGCTTAAGCCTGTACATGTCCGGGCCCGTCTGAAGTTTGCTAGAGAGCATTTGGATGATCCAGAGGAGTTTTGGGAGAATGTCCTATGGTCTGATGAAACCAAACTGGAACTGTTTGGTAGAAACACAACTTGTCGTGTTTGGAGGAAAAAGAATACTGAGTTGCATCCATCAAACACCATACCTACTGTAAAGCATGGTGGTGGAAACATCATGCTTTGGGGCTGTTTCTCTGCAAAGGGGCCAGGACGACTGATCCGGGTACATGAAAGAATGAATGGGGCCATGTATCGTGAGATTTTGAGTGCAAACCTCCTTCCATAAGCAAGGGCATTGAAGATGAAACGTGGCTGGGTCTTTCAACATGACAATGATCCAAAGCACACCGCCAGGGCAACGAAGGAGTGGCTTCGTAAGAACCATTTCAAGGTCCTGGAGTGGCCTAGCCAGTCTCCAGATCTCAACCCTATAGAAAACCTTTGGAGGGAGTTGAAAGTCCGTGTTGCCAAGCGAAAAGCCAAAAACATCACTGCTCTAGAGGAGATCTGCATGGAGGAATGGGCCAACATACCAACAACAGTGTGTGGCAACCTTGTGAAGACTTACAGAAAACGTTTGACCTCTGTCATTGCCAACAAAGGATATATCACAAAGTATTGAGATGAAATTTTGTTTCTGACCAAATCCTTATTTTCCACCATAATATGCAAATAAAATGAAAAAAAAACAGACAATGTGATTTTCTGGATTTTTTTTTCTCAGTTTGTCTCCCATAGTTGAGGTCTACCTATGATGTAAATTACAGACGCCTCTCATCTTTTTAAGTGGTGGAACTTGCACTATTGCTGACTGACTAAATACTTTTTTGCCCCACTGTATATGAGGTTAATAAAAGTACTCTATTTTACTTTTTCTTTTGTGGATTTTTTTACTCTATTCTTTTTTGTATACGGTAGTCTGGGAGTATTTCCATGGCTATTGCATGTGATGAGGTGGTCTTTTTGGGTCAGGGCCACTTTCTATAATATGTATACTGTCCTTAAGTTTTTGTTTGCTCACCATTAATGAGACGACCATGTCCAGGAACCTGCTGGCTGCAAACAGTTCATACTGACCCAATGCAGAACATCAGGACAATCCAAACATATCATGGCTGATAAGTGTCTTGTTTATTTTTGTCCCCTTGAATCCCATCAGTGATAACTATAGTGAAGCCCTCCGACCAGAGCTGGACACTGTGGTCCATCCAGAACCTTGCTAAATGTTGGAGTATTTATTGGGATAAATCGGAGACTCCTCCAGGGCATGGCCTTTACAAAGTTACACCCATGCTTTCTTTCGTCTTGGGGAAAAATTCATTTCACAGTCCCGTCCTGGTATCTAAATACCCAGGCCAAAGCAAAAAGTTTCTCAGCGCCAACCTCTGGGTCATGTATCCCCCTAGCCCGCATTTACAGCTCTGGGCTCTTAATGGCTTCACCGGAAAAGATATTGGGTCTCCTAATTACGGAATCTCCAGCTGACAGTAGGGTTTTTAAAAAAACTGTATGTTTGCAAAACGTTATATAAGAATAAGCAGAAACAGACCCCGGGGGCACACGTGGCAGGAACGGGCCTCCCTCTTGGCTTAGTATGTATACAGGGGCTCGGCACTGCCATTCGGGTCAGGACCCCATCTGGGACCACCTTTAGAGTGACACCCACAGCTGCTGCCTGGACAGGCGTGCCTCGATGACGGGCAGTGGCTGCTGGGATCAGGAGCATCGTCCGCTCCCGGGGGCCTGGATGCATGGGATGAATCCACCCCATGGCTGCGGCTCTTCTCTCCTGCAAGTTCTAGAATTTCTCTTCCAAACACTTTCACAAACGCAGTGCAGCAGGACGGTCTCTCCAGCCGGGCTGCAGTGGGATTGTTGTGTTACAGGAAATTAAAAAATTCCTGCAATACCAACTTACTAGTCAAAGTCACTCTGCGGTATCCCAGAATCCCCTCTGCTCTGAAGTCGAGCCAGAATCAGTTTTGAAGAGTAATTTCCAGCCCTATAAAGGGTCATAACAATGTATTAAAGCCACATTTGCTTCTGTGTTTTGTAAGTTTCAATCTCATTACTAAGAGTTTTTTTCGTCTTTGGTCTTTTTTTCCCTTTTCGCTCGACGTCTATGTTTGGAGTGACTCGCACTGATCCCACTTTACTTCAAAAGACGAGCGAAGGGAAATCAGTTCTGTATATTGTGCATGTGGTTATATGATAAGGCAATGGGTGGAAGGAGAGCGCGATTCAGGGTTTGCCAACTCGCATGCTGGCACGTGATCAATTTAACCCCTTCCTGGGCTTCGCCACAACCTGGAGAACACACGCAAAGACAAGATGATACAACCATCCGCCACTCCCTTCACACATATGGGAAGAAGCACGACGATCGCTTAAAGGAGCAGCAAATTATTACTTACACAAACAGCAAATTATTCTGTCTGAAAACCTTGTGAGTCAGACATATGTTCCCTCCATATCCGCGCACGGACCATCAATCATCTGCACAACTTCAAAGGGGCTCATGCTGCCCGCAGACACCGCCACTCCTGGAGCAAAGTGCAAGTAGGACACACTACTGCTGACATTAGGATATGAGTCACAGCGATCGCATCACAGAACCGATCGCATCACAGAACCGATCACATCACAGAACCGATCACATCACAGAACCGATCACATCACAGAACCGATCATATCACAGAACCTATCACATCACAGAACCGATCACATCACAAAACCGATCACATCACAGAACCGATCACATCACAGAACCGATCATATCACAGAACCGATCGCATCACAGAACCGATCGCATCACAGAATCGATCGCATCACAGAACCGATCACATCACAGAACCGATCCCATCACAGAAACGATCGCATCACAGAATCGATCGCATCACAGAACCGATCACATCACAGAACCGATCGCATCACAGAACCGATCGCATCACAGAATCGATCGCATCACAGAACCGATCACATCACAGAACCGATCACATCACAGAACCGATCGCATCACAGAACCGATCACATCACAGAACCGATCATATCACAGAACCGATCGCATCACAGAACCGATCGCATCACAGAATCGATCGCATCACAGAACCGATCACATCACAGAACCGATCACATCACAGAAACGATCGCATCACAGAATCGATCGCATCACAGAACCGATCACATCACAGAACCGATCGCATCACAGAACCGATCACATCACAGAACCGATCACATCACAGAACCGATCACATCACAGAACCGATCACATCACAGAACCTATCACATCACAGAACCGATCACATCACAAAACCGATCACATCACAGAACCGATCACATCACAGAACCGATCATATCACAGAACCGATCGCATCACAGAACCGATCGCATCACAGAATCGATCGCATCACAGAACCGATCACATCACAAAACCGATCACATCACAGAACTGATCACATCACAGAACCGATCGCATCACAGAATCGATCACATCACAGAACCGATCGCATCACAGAATCGATCGCATCACAGAACCGATCACATCACAAAACCGATCACATCACAGAATCGATCACATCACAAAACCGATCACATCACAGAACTGATCACATCACAGAACCGATCATATCACAGAACCGATCACATCACAGAACCGATCGCATCACAGAATCGATCGCATCACAGAACCGATCGCATCACAAAACCGATCACATCACAGAACTGATCACATCACAGAACCGATCGCATCACAGAACCAATCGCATCACAGAACCGATCACATCACAGAACCGATCATATCACAGAACCGATCGTATCACAGAACCGATCGTATCACAGAACCGATCACATCACAGAACCGATCGCATCACAGAACCGATCACATCACAGAACCGATCACATCACAGAACCGATCGCATCACAGAACCGATCGCATCACAGAACCGATCACATCACAGAACCGATCATATCACAGAACCGATCCTATCACAGAACCGATCGCATCACAGAATCGATCACATCACAGAACCGATCGCATCACAGAACCGATCGCATCACAGAACCGATCACATCACAGAACCGATCACATCACAGAACCGATCGCATCACAGAACCGATCGCATCACAGAACCGATCACATCACAGAACCGATCACATCACAGAACCGATCACATCACAGAACCGATCACTTAACAGAACCGATCGCATCACAGAACCGATCACATCACAGAACCGATCACATCACAGAACCGATCGCATCACAGAACCGATCACATCACAGAACCGATCACATCACAGAACAGATCACTTAACAGAACCGATCGCATCACAGAACCGATCGCATCACAGAACCGATCACATCACAGAACCGATCACATCACAGAAACGATCGCATCACAGAACCGATCACATCACAGAACCGATCGCATCACAGAACCGATTGCATCACAGAACCGATCACATCACAGAACCGATCACATCACAGAACCGATCACATCACAGAACAGATCACTTAACAGAACCGATCGCATCACAGAACCGATCGCATCACAGAACCGATCAGATCACAGAAACGATCGCATCACAGAAACGATCGCATCACAGAACTGATCACATCACAGAAACGATCGCATCACAGAATCGATCACATCAGAGAATCGATCACATCAGAGAACCGATCGCATCACAGAACCGATCACATCACAGAACCGATCGCATCACAGAACTGATCACATCACAGAACCGATCACATCACAGAAACGATCGCATCACAGAACCGATCGCATCACAGAACCGATTACATCACAGAATCGATCGCATCAGAGAACCGATCGCATCACAGAACCGATCACATCACAGAACCGATCATATCACAGAACCGATCGCATCACAGAATCGATCACATCACAGAACCGATCGCATCACAGAACCGATCGCATCACAGAACCGATCACATCACAGAACCGATCACATCACAGAACCGATCGCATCACAGAACCGATCGCATCACAGAACCGATCACATCACAGAACTGATCACATCACAGAACCGATCACTTAACAGAACCGATCGCATCACAGAACCGATCACATCACAGAACCGATCACATCACAGAACCGATCACATCACAGAACCGATCGCATCACAGAACCGATCACATCACAGAACCGATCACATCACAGAACAGATCACTTAACAGAACCGATCGCATCACAGAACCGATCGCATCACAGAATCGATCACATCACAGAACCGATCACATCACAGAAACGATCGCATCACAGAACCGATCACATCACAGAACCGATCGCATCACAGAACCGATTGCATCACAGAACCGATCACATCACAGAACCGATCACATCACAGAACCGATCACATCACAGAACAGATCACTTAACAGAACCGATCGCATCACAGAACCGATCGCATCACAGAACCGATCGCATCACAGAACCGATCAGATCACAGAAACGATCGCATCACAGAACCGATCGCATCACAGAACTGATCACATCACAGAAACGATCGCATCACAGAATCGATCACATCAGAGAACCGATCGCATCACAGAACCGATCACATCACAGAACCGATCGCATCACAGAACTGATCACATCACAGAACCGATCACATCACAGAAACGATCGCATCACAGAACCGATCGCATCACAGAACCGATCACATCACAGAAACGATCACATCACAGAATCGATCGCATCAGAGAACCGATCGCATCACAGAACCGATCACATCACAGAACCGATCGCATCACAGAACTGATCACATCACAGAACCGATCACATCACAGAACCGATCGCATCACAGAACCGATCACATTGTTAGCGTGGGTGGTCAGGAGCGGGAGCTCCGAGAGTGGACCCTCTGGACCGTGGCACCGAGGGACCCCGGGCGAGCTGCCAGGTGGAACCGACCCCTATACAGGGACCGTTAGGAGCAGGCCCAGGGGTTCGAGTACCACGGTAGCCGGCACCGAGAGGGGCGGCTCAGGATGGACCGGAGTAAGACTGAGACTGGAGTAGGACGGCAGGAGCACTGAAGACAGGACTGGAGTAGGACGGCAGGAACACAAGGCAGGACTGGAGTAGGACGGCAGGAACAGTGAAGGCAGGACTGGAGTAGGACGGCAGGAACACAAGGCAGGACTGGAGTAGGATGGCAGGAACAGTGAAGGCAGGACTGGAGTAGGACGGCAGGAACACAAGGCAGGACTGGAGTAGGACGACAGGAACACGGGTAGCAGGACTGAGAAGCTGCTGTGAGGAGCAGCCGAGACAGGAACTGCAGGAGCAGAGTGTGCACGATGGAGCGAGGCCAGAGTGTCAGGAAACACAACGATCAGGCGCCTCCCTCAGGGGGAAGCGGCCTGATATGGCCCCGTCTGGTCAGCCAATTGGTCCAAATGTGCTTCCGGGTCAGGGCACAGCCGGAGCATAAGAAGCAGGAAGGAGGCGCGGCCGCGGCCTATGGCGCATGCGCATAGCATGCAGGGAAGGCATCGGTCACGGGTCTGTCTCAGGTGACCGCCGCGGCCGTCGGGTGGAGAGAGGCTGCGGCGTGGGAGCGGAGGCCGGGTGAGTATGGCGGAGTGGTGTAACAGTACCCCCTCCCCTAAGTCGCCCCCCCCGGAGATTAACAAGAAACCTCTTGAGGATACGGGGAGCATTAATATTCTCCCGAGGCTCCCAGGATCTCTCCTCAGGACCAAAGCCCTTCCAATCAACGAGAAAGAAAGTCCTACCTCTAACCCTTTTCACAGCGAGGATGTCCTGCACTTCAAAAACGTTGTCGGCACCCACCGGCTGAGGACCAAGATCAAGCGAGGAATGGAAACAATTCAGCACCACAGGCTTCAGGAGAGAGACGTGAAAGGTGTTCGGGATCCGGAGCGAAGCAGGCAACCTCAATTTGTAGGCAACTTCGTTAATACGTCCCAGAATTTCAAACGGACCGATGTAGCGTGGACCCAACTTGTAGGAGGGCAGTTTTAGTCGGACGAATTTGGAGGAGAGCCAGACCTTGTCGCCAACACGATACGGAGGAGAATCCAACCTCTTTTTGTCTGCATAGTTCTTCATCTGATCAGCGGATCTCTTGAGTGATGTGTTGGTCTCAGCCCAAATCTTAGAAAATTCCGAGGACAAGGCATTGGCCGCGGGTACCTCAGAGGCAGGGGTTATCGGAAGAGGGACACCAGGATGTCTGCCAAAAACAATGAAAAACGGAGACTTGGCCGAAGACTCACCAGCATGGTTGTTATAAGCGAACTCTGCCCAGGGGAGTAAGCTGACCCAATCGTTCTGGTGGGCGTTAGAGAAGTGGCGTAAGTATCCCGTAAGCGTCTGGTTGGTACGCTCTACTTGTCCGTTGGACTGTGGATGGTAGGCCGAGGAGAAGTCGAGGGAAACGTTCATAAGCTTACAAAGCGAACGCCAGAACTTGGAGGTAAACTGAACCCCTCGGTCAGACACAATGCGTCGAGGTAGTCCATGAAGCCTGAAGACTTGATGAATGAAGATCTCGGCCAGCTCCGGCGCTGAGGGAAGACCGGGCAGAGGGATGAAGTGAGCCATCTTGGAAAAACGATCCACCACCACCAGAATGACTGAGCAGCCCGCAGAGCAGGGTAGGTCGGTGATGAAATCCATGGCGATGTTCTCCCAAGGAACCGTAGGGACAGGCAACGGAAGCAACAAGCCAGACGGAGATCTCCGTGGTACCTTGTTCTTTGCACAGGATGGACAAGAAGCCACAAAATCGAGTACATCTTGGCGAAGTGAGGGCCACCAGTAGTGACGTTTGATAAGATCAAGGGTCTTCTTAGTTCCGGCATGGCCGGCCAGTTTGGAGGAGTGCCCCCATAGAAGAACCTTTTGCTTGAGATTCTCTGGCACAAGCGTCTTGCCAGGCGGAGGAGTAAGCCAGTTCACTGGAGCCACGGTGATGATCCTAGTGGGATCAATGATATGTGACGGTTCCTCCGTGGATTCGTGTGGTTGGAAGACCCTGGACAGGGCGTCGGCTTTGGAATTCTTGCTGCCGGGACGGAATCGGAGCTCGAAATCAAATCGGGCAAAAAATAAAGACCATCTGGCCTGGCGAGGGTTTAGTCTCTGGGCAGACTGGAGATAGGCCAGATTCTTGTGGTCCGAGAAGATGACAAAAGGATGGACAGCTCCTTCCAGGAGGTGGCGCCATTCCTCCAAGGCCAACTTGATGGCCAAAAGTTCCCGGTCACCGATCGAGTAGTTACACTCGGATGGAGAAAAGGCCTTCGAGAAGAAGCCACAAGGGTGCAGGCGACCGGAGGCGGTTCTCTGGGACAGCACCGCCCCGGCACCAGTCGAGGAAGCGTCCACCTCGAGTACAAAAGGTCGATCGCTCTCAGGGCGATGCAGGACCGGAGCCGTGGAGAAAGCCCGTTTTAGGGACAGAAAGGCCTCCTCTGCCTCAGGAGACCAATCCTTGGAAGTAGACCCTTTACGGGTGAGCACAGAAATGGGTCTTGTGATCGCGGAGAAGTGGGAGACAAATTGCCGGTAATAGTTGGCGAACCCGAGGAATCGTTGTATCGCCTTTAATCCGACGGGGCGAGGCCATTTGAGGATGGCAGACAACTTCTCGGGATCCATCCTTAGACCAGCGTCGGAGATAATGTATCCCAGAAATGGCAGAGAGGTCTGTTCGAAGAGACATTTCTCGATCTTTGCATACAGACGGTTCTCCCGAAGACGCTGAAGCACCAGGCGGACACTCTTTCTGTGGGACGAGAGGTCCGGCGAGAAGACGAGGATGTCGTCTAAGTACACGACCACACAGGAGTACAAGAGATCCCGGAAGATCTCGTTGACGAACTCTTGAAAGACTGCAGGAGCATTGCAAAGACCGAAGGGCATGACCAGGTACTCGTAATGGCCATCTCGAGTGTTGAAAGCGGTCTTCCACTCGTCACCTGCACGGATACGGACCAGATTGTAGGCTCCTCTGAGGTCCAGCTTGGTAAAGACCCGAGCCCCTCTGAGACGGTCAAACAGTTCCGGAATGAGTGGAAGAGGGTACCTGTTCTTGATGGTAATCTCATTCAAGCCCCTATAGTCAATGCATGGCCGTAGAGTCCCGTCCTTCTTCTTGACGAAGAAGAACCCAGCTCCCGCGGGCGAAGAGGATTTCCGTATAAAGCCTTTGGCGAGGTTCTCTCGGACGTACTCGGACATGGCGGTGTTCTCCACGGGAGACAGATGGTAGATTCTGCCCCTTGGGGGGGTTGAACCAGAAACAAGTTCAATTGGGCAGTCAAACGGCCGGTGTGGAGGGAGAACCTCTGCTTCCTTCTTATCAAAAACATCGGCGTAGGAGCTGTAAGCTGGAGGAAGACCCGGGAGGTCTGGAGGTCACCGTGGAGCGGCCGCCAGGCGGACAGGAGTCAGACAGCGAGCTTGGCACGGGTGCCCCCAGCGGAGTATCTCCCCAGAAGACCAGTCGAGAACAGGCTGATGAGTCCTTAACCATGGAAGACCGAGTAGAATGGCGTGAGAGAGCTTAGGTAAAACGTAAAAGGCTATCTTCTCTCGATGTAAGGCTCCGATTTGCAATTCCACCTCTTCAGTGACCAAGGTGACGGTCACCTGTAGCGGTTTGCCATCCACGGTGGCAATCTGAATTGGGTTAGATAGAGTGACTACAGGAATTTGGTATTTGTCTACCTCTTCCGGCCGAATGAAGTTACCCGCTGAGCCCGAATCCACGTAGGCCACCTCGGAACCACGCCTCCCTCCTGAAACCAAAAGCACAGAAATCGTAAGGGGTTGAGAGGAATCATCATCATCACCTAGGAAGGCCTCTCTTACCTGACCTAGGTGGAGTCGTTTCCCTGTCTCTTAGGACAGGTGCGGATATAGTGTGACGAATGACCGCAATAGAGGCACAGACCTTGTGCCCGTCTCTCTCTCTGACGTAACTCGGCCAACCTGAGATGATCTATCTGCATGGGCTCACCCGAAGAGAGGGAAGAAGATCCGACTGAACGTGAGCTGGCCGACTGAGTGAAAGGAGGAACTGACCTGGAGGAGCGCCTGTCTCTCACTGACTCCCGAGCGCGCTCCAGGAAGCGCAGGTCAATGCGGGTAGCCAGCGAGATAAGGTCCTCTAAGGTGGACGGGGTATCTCGACCAGCGAGTTCATCCTTTATTTTACTAGAAAGACCGCGCCAGAATGCCCCCACCAAAGCTGCGTTATTCCAGCCGAGCTCAGAGGAAATAGTGCGAAAGCGAATAGCGTACTGTCCGACCGTGAGAGAGCCCTGGTGTAAGTTAAAGAGTGACTCAGTGAGAGAGGCTAACCGGCCCGGCTCATCGAAAACCTTACGAAACGTATCCAGGAAAACCGGGAGACTCGAAACGACCGGGTCGTCACGTTCCCAGAGCGGGTTTACCCAAGAAAGGGCCTCTCCCTCCAGATGGGACATGATGAAGGCCACTTTGGCCCGGTCCGAGGGATATTGCTGCGGCAGCCAATCAAAGTGGAGACTACACTGATTTAAGAACCCCCTACAGAGCTTGGGATCCCCGGTGAAACGAGGCGGCTTGGCGAGGCGGGGCGTCGGATGAGCAGCAGACGCAGGGGGAGGAGTCGGCACTGCAGCGGCAGCCTGGAGGGCCGACAAGCGACTATCAAAGGAGGCCATGTAGGACAAAATGTGGGTTTGAGTATCTTGCTGCTGGCCCAGCTCCTGTTGGAGACTGGCCAGCTGAGTGGCATTTCCAGGATCGGCCACCTGTAAGGCCGACAAACGGGTGTCCATCGACTTCATGATTGACATAATGCGCCCCTGATTCTCCCGTAGGAATAGCAACTCTTTCTGGGTAGCAGCCGTAGTACCGGCGGAGTCCATGGCCTGATCGTACTGTTAGCGTGGGTGGTCAGGAGCGGGAGCTCCGAGAGTGGACCCTCTGGACCGTGGCACCGAGGGACCCCGGGCGAGCTGCCAGGTGGAACCGACCCCTATACAGGGACCGTTAGGAGCAGGCCCAGGGGTTCGAGTACCACGGTAGCCGGTACCGAGAGGGGCGGCTCAGGATGGACCGGAGTAAGACTGAGACTGGAGTAGGACGGCAGGAGCACTGAAGACAGGACTGGAGTAGGACGGCAGGAACACAAGGCAGGACTGGAGTAGGACGGCAGGAACAGTGAAGGCAGGACTGGAGTAGGACGGCAGGAACACAAGGCAGGACTGGAGTAGGACGGCAGGAACAGTGAAGGCAGGACTGGAGTAGGACGGCAGGAACACAAGGCAGGACTGGAGTAGGACGACAGGAACACGGGTAGCAGGACTGAGAAGCTGCTGTGAGGAGCAGCCGAGACAGGAACTGCAGGAGCAGAGTGTGCACGATGGAGCGAGGCCAGAGTGTCAGGAAACACAACGATCAGGCGCCTCCCTCAGGGGGAAGCGGCCTGATATGGCCCCGTCTGGTCAGCCATTGGTCCAAATGTGCTTCCGGGTCAGGGCACAGCCGGAGCATAAGAAGCAGGAAGGAGGCGCGGCCGCGGCCTATGGCGCATGCGCATAGCATGCAGGGAAGGCATCGGTCGCGGGTCTGTCTCAGGTGACCGCCGCGGCCGTCGGGTGGAGAGAGGCTGCGGCGTGGGAGCGGAGGCCGGGTGAGTATGGCGGAGCGGTGTAACACACATCACAGAACTGATCACATCACAGAACAGATCACTTAACAGAACCGATCGCATCACAGAACCGATCGCATCACAGAACCGATCACATCACAGAATCGATCACATCAGAGAACCGATCGCATCACAGAACCGATCACATCACAGAACCGATCACATCACAGAACCGATCACATCACAGAACCGATCACTTAACAGAACCGATCGCATCACAGAACCGATCACATCACAGAACCGATCACATCACAGAACCGATCGCATCACAGAACCGATCGCATCACAGAACCGATCACATCACAGAACCGATCACTTAAGAGAACCGATCGCATCACAGAACCGATCACATCACAGAACCGATCACATCAGAGAACCGATCGCATCACAGAACCGATCACATCACAGAACCGATCGCATCACAGAACCGATCACATCACAGAACCGATCACATCAGAGAACCGATCGCATCACAGAACCGATCGCATCACAGAACCGATCGCATCACAGAACCGATCGCATCACAGAACCGATCGCATCACAGAACCGATCGCATCACAGAACCGATCGCATCACAGAACCGATCACATCACAGAACCGATCACATCACAGAACTTGTGGCCCCTCCCCTGTCTGAGGGACAGCACTGCAGGCAGGGTATGCAAAATACGAGCAGCGCTGTCCTGTGCTGCAGTCCATTGGCTCAGTAGTCATGCAACAATGGGCCGATATGTGGCCAGGGGTATGACAGCTCCAACAAATTGCACTATGGGAAGGGACTATGGGCACAAACTCTGTTATTCTTGGCCGCCCCCCAGTTGTGGCTGTAGCTCCCCTATTTTGGATGTCAGCCCTGCTTTGGGAACCCCAGTACGGGGAGGCTCTGCCCCCTTGCTTCCCCACTGACCTCTCTACCGCCTAGTACCTCTCCTCCAGGCTCACTAGGTCATCAGCATTACAGGGATCTACCTGGGCAACCAGGATTGCAGCGGCCTCGGCAGGGAGTGGATTAACCTGTCCATAACAACCCTCTCCACCATCTGTGCAGGGGAGGAAGATTTAGGGTCTGTGCACACGGTGCGGTTTCTACTGCGGGTCCGCAGTGGATTTGCCGCTGCGGATCTGCAGCAGAACTGCAGGTGATGTACAGTACCATTATAGCCTATGTAAAAAAAAACGCTGTGCACACGCTGCGGATTTTTCCGCGCGGTTTTTGTGCGGAAAAAAAAAACAGCTTGTCACTTCTTTTGTGCGGTTTTGCTGCAGCTTTCCACCTGCTCCATTCTACAAAACCACACAAAAACGTCAGTAAAACCGCAAAAAAGGAAGAAATCCGCAGGAAAAATGCAGGTCATTTGACCTGCGGATTTCGTAAAATCCACGCGGAAAAATCCGCGGGAGGATCTGTACCGTGTGCACATAGCCTTAGGTTGCAACCACTTTTGGACCAGGTGTAGAAGGTCAAATATTTGAGACCGGGGAGGTTTGTCACTGCAATAGGCCCACTGGTGCACTCGCTGCACCCTGACATTCAGAGTCACTCCTAAGCGTGCCAAGAAGTCAGCTTTGAACTTGGCATACTCTTTAGCATCCTACAACGCCAGGTCATAGTAGACCTTCTGTGGTTCACCTGTTAGATATGGTGTCAGAACCTCCGCCTACTGCTCCGGAGGCAATTTCTCCCGTTCTGCCACCCTCTCGAAAACAGTCAAAAACACCTCAACGTCATGCCCGGGGGTCATCTTTTGCATCGTTCTTCTTACCGCCTTCCGGACGTGTGCGTCATCAGCCAGACCTGGGGTTGGGGCGCTCGTCCTGCCCTGGATGGCGGTTGCCAGAAGCTGCATCTGCTGCTGTTGCTCCTGCTGGATCTGCTGTAACAACAGCCTGTTGGTCTCTTGCTGCTGCTGCTGCGACTGGACCAGGTGTTTCAGCAGGTCCTCCATTTTATCTGGCGATGCTTGCTGACTTGCAACAGACTTAACCCAGGACATGTGTGGCGCACTCAGGGGTATGGTCGCCACAGTGGCTTTGCCTTCCTCCAGGGGAGGGTAATGCCAGGCTTGGAGGCAATGATGGGTCTCTCTCGCAGTCAATCCATGCATGCAACACAGTTCCACTCCAGGACAGCAGGGGGAACTCTGAACCGGGATTAAGGGGAGGAGTGCTCTCTGAGGGCCAAGAGGAAGGAGTGGTCAGTTAGTCTGCGGAGGGTGAAGTGTGCAGACGTGTGGAAGGAGCGCTGAGATAGAGCTGGGAGGAAGAGCTCATCTCTGGAGAGAGCGCATGAACTGGAGCCTGGTCTCCACGGTTGTACGGATACTAACGGTCCTGCAACAGACACCAGAGGAGTAGAAGGCTGTAAATGCCCTACTCCCATCTAAGACTTGAGGGCACAACAGCAGCTGAGATAGTGAGCCGGGATTTAGGAGTAGAGAGTCCCCGAGAGAGGCTGCAGCTGTCTGCCGTGCAAGTAAGGTTCTTGGGAACATCTGACAGGAGGAACTTCAGTGTAACTCGGTACTTGAGATCCTGCAAACAAGCGCTAGTAAGGAGACTGCACAACTAGTGTTGAGCGATACCAGCCGATACTGAAAAATATTGTATCAGAATGGATCGGCCGATCTAAAAAAAGTATCGGGTATCGCTGATTCCGATACCGGAAGTCTTCCGGTATCGGAAAAAGAAAAACCCTTTTCTGTCCTTGTACAGCCTCTCGGGGTATGTACGGACCTTCCGGGGGTCTGTGCCGACTGCCCGGGGGTCTGTGCGGACTGCCGGGGATCTGTACCGGCCTCTGCCGGGGGGCTGTGCCGACTGTCCGGGGGTCTGTGCAGGCTGCGGGGATCTGTGCAGGCATCGTCCGATGGGACTACAAGTCCCATCGGGCGATGCCTGCTACCATGAAGGTGATTGACACATTAGCCAATGATGGGACAGTAGTAGTCCCATCATCCGGCTAATGTGTTGAATGTAAAAAAAAAAAAAACATACTACATACATACTACATACATACTATATACATACTACATACATACTACATATATACATACTACATACATACTACATATATACATACTACATACATACTACATATATACATACATAATACATAATAATACTACATACATACTACATACATACTATATACATACTACATACATACTACATATATACATACTACATACATACTACATATATACATACATAATACATACTACATATATACATACATACTATATACATACATAATACATACTACATATATACATACATAATACATACTACATATATACATACATAATACATAATAATACTACATACATACTACATACATACTATATACATACTACATACATACTACATATATACATACTACATATATACATACTACATACATACTACATATATACATACTACATACATACTACATATATACATACTAGATACATACTACATATATACATACTACATACATACTACATACATACTACATATATACATACTACATGCATACTACATACATACTACATTCATACAACATACATATATACTACATACATACAACGTACATACTACATACAACATACATACATACTACATACATGCTACATATATACTACATTCATACAACATACATATATACTACATACATACAACATGCTACAGACATACAACATACATACTGCATACAATACATTCATACAATACATACATATAGACATACAGTACATATAACATAGAGTACATACTCACCAATACTTGTCACTTTGATCCCCGAAGCCAGTGTCATCTAAGGAAAAATATGAAAATAACAAACCACCAAATACTCCCTGATCCGCAGAAATCCACGAGTGAGTGTCCCACGCCGATCTTCCATGGAGAGCAGCAGCATCAGCTGATGCGACAGCTCTCTACGGGCTCAGGAATCCAGTGTCGAGAGGTAGGTATCCTTCCGCACTGTATTCCTCCGCCACTGTAAAAAAATAGTCCCTGGTCTCACTTTATGGCAAATGCTGCGTGGGAACTTTTTCACACAGCAATGCCAAAAGTGAGACTAGGGACTATTTTTTTACAGTGGCGGCGGAGGAATACAGTGTGGAAGGATACCTACCTACCGACACTGGATTCCTTGAGCCCCTAGAGAGCGGTCGCATCAGCTAATGAAGCTGCTCTCCAGGGGAGATTGGTGTGGGACACGCGTGGATTTCTGCAGATCAGGGAGGATATAGCTTGTTTGTTATTTTCATATTTTTCCTTAGGTGAAAGCTGTGTGGGACTTTTTTTTTTTAAGTGGCGGAGGAATACAGTGTGGAAGGATACCTACCTTCCGTCATTGGATTCCTGCAGCCCGTAGAGAGCGGCAGCATCAGCATCTACCCAAGATCGTCGTGGGACACACTCGTGGACTGCTTCGGATCATGGGTGAGTATTTTTGTGGTTTGTTATGTTAATATTTATTCCGTAGACGACAATGGCTTCGGGGAACAATGTGACAAGTATTGGTAAGTATGTTACTCTATGTTATATGTACTGTATGTCTATGTATGTATTGTATGAATGTATTGTATGTAGCATGCATGTAGTATGTATGTAGTATGTATGTAGCATGTAGTATGTATGTAGCATGCATGTAGTATATATGTAGTATGTATGTAGCATGCATGTAGTATGTATGTAGCATGCATGTAGTATATATGTAGTATGTATGTAGCATGCATGTAGTATATATGTATGTAGTATTTTTTTTTTTTTTACATTTAGACCCCAAGAGGCTGTACAAGGGCAGGAAAAGGTTTTTCCAATTCCGATACCGGAAGTCTCATAGACTTGAATGGGACTTCCGGTAACGGCATCGGCGATACCGATACTTTTTTTAAAGATCGGCCGATCCATTCCGATCCGATATTTTGAAGTATCGGACGGTATCGCTCAACTCTAGTAGCCAGTGTAATGACTGGCACAAGGTAGAGGCATCGGTGTAACGATTGGTGAGGAATATGATCCTGGCTGCAGCATTCAAGACAGATTGGAGGGGGGAGAGTTTGGTAAGAGGGAGACCGATTAGAAGAGAGTTACAATAGTCAAGACGAGAATGAATAAGAGAAACAGTAAGAGTTTTTGCAGAGTCAAAGATGGATGTATGTATGTTGCATGAATGTAGTATACTGTATATGCAGCATGTATGAAGTATGTATGTAGTATGTATGTATTATGTATGTATGTTGTATGCAGTATGTATGTTGTATGAATGTAGTATATATGTAGTATGTATATACAGTATGTAGCATGTATGTAGCATGTATGTAGTATTTATGTAGTATGTATGTAGTATATATGTATGTTGTATGAATGTAGTATGTATGTAGTATGTATGTAGTATATATGTATGATGTATGTATGTAGTATGTATGTAGTATGTATGTAGTATGTTTGTTTTTTTTTTACATTCAACACATTAGCCGGATGATGGGACTACTACTGTCCCATCATTGGCTAATGTGTCAATCACTGTCAGTGTAGCAGGCATTGCCCGGTGGGACTTGTAGTCCCATCGGACGATGCCTGCACACACACAAGAGAGGCCCGCACAGACCACCGGCAGCCGGCACAGGCACTCGGCAGGCCCGTACAGACCCACGACAGTCGGCACAGACCCCCTGCAGTCGGCACAGACCGCGCATCATGATGCACACAGACCGCGCATCATGATGACGTCATTTCCGCAGCCAATCACAGCCATGCCAATAGTTAACATGCCTAACAGGATGTGCCCACACTTCTGAGGATTCCCTTTGGCTGAATCAAATCGAGCAGGCTGATAGCTTTATGGGAACTTCCGATTCCGGTATCCGATACGAAAAAAGTATCGGAAGTCAATATCGTAATTCCGATACAGCTAATATCGGCCGATACCCGATACTTGCGGTATCGGAAAGCTCAACACTATGCACAACCCATCTGCTGAGAGAGAATCCCTGAATTGCTTCCAGGCTAGCCTGCTCCGTTACCATCTGTAATCAGGACCCTGGACTGCAGTTATCAAGTAAAGATACAGAAATTGCATCCTGCTGTGTCTTGTCTGCTTCCTACCCTTCCGGCACCGCTACATCCACGCGCCAACCACATCTACACTGCCCTGGGACTATATCTTCACCTGTGGGGAGCTTTTACATCTTTGCTGCACCCTACCATCAGTCCCAGTGGATCTGCATGCAGCGTCGACTTAACACCTCCCTTGCTGAGCACCACAGGTGGCGTCATGAACTATTCATCTAACTACATTCCACCATTCACATCTTCCTATTACTTGGGTACCCAGGGCCACAGTCCAGGTCACCGCTGCTGTGACACATCCCACTGATACCGGCCCGATACCGAGTAACCCACAGCCCTGGGAGGGCGACCTAACTTGGCGTCACTAACAGGATTACGGAGTCCGGTACCCATCGGGTCCTGTGTGCCATAGACTGCGTTTGTGTAAAAGACTGTATGTGAAATTGGTGCCAATTGCCGCCATTGCCGCGATGCTTGGCGCACGCGGGAAGAAAAAGGGGCAGGCCTTCGTGGGCGGAGCCAGCCACAGGGCGCGAAGAAGTGAAGTGCCGCGCGGGAAGAGAGAACAGCGCGCGAGAAGAGGAGGAGCTGAGGCCTACAGCCCGGAGCGTCGGGCCTGCAAAGCGGCCGCCAGCGAGCTCACCCAACCCCCGGCCCTGGCTAGCGTTAACTAGGGGGGAGGAAGAGAATGTCTGCTCCACAAAGCGATGCAGCGTCGGACGCCGCCGCCAACCCAGCAACGCCACAAGGAGGAGCACCCGCCGCAGCGGTCCCCATAGTGCTGCTGTCTATGCCCTACATACCGGGAGCGGCCTGGCTACCGCAGTACTCGGGTGAGTCACATACCCTGAGTGAATTTAAAGAGAGACTGTGCAGTTTGTTTAAAGTCTACCCTCTGTCTGGGAACCAGAAAGTGAATATCCTGATTGGACAGCTAACCGGTGCAGCGCAGAGAGTAGTGAAAGCCTGGCAGGACAATGATAAAGAGACTGTTGCAAAGATCCTGGCCAAGCCGAGAAGCACCTTTGACACTCGCCCTGCAGCTGAAATCAAGATGAAGTTCTTTGGCTGTAAACAGAGGACACAGGACAGTATCAGGGACTATGCTCTTAACCTGCAGGAGGGGCTGCGAGCAGTTAAGCAAGTTGATCCTGATAGTGTGAAGGATGAGGATAAGCTGCTAAAAGGAGCAGTTCATTGAAGGACTCCTATCCAGTACGCACAGAGGACAGTTGCGTATCATAACCCTGCAAAACCCTGATCTGGACTTTGCTGATTTTAAGGACAGAGCTATTCGGGTACTGCAAGAATCAACTGACAGGTGTCCAACGCCCCCTAGGCGCCCAGAGATCACCTACCATCAGGAAGCAACATCTTTCCCTTCCCTCCCGGTAGAGGCTGATGCACAGACTCTGGATAAAGACCCCACTGAGGAGCTGCGTCTTCAGGTCCAGGAGTTGACCAAAGGGATGGCTGCACTTACCAAAACCGTGCAGTCCCTGCAGGTGTCCTCCAAGGAAAAGATCCAGCTTGCTTCCAGTCCAGAGGATGTCCCGTGGCTCCGGAGGAGGAGAGCCCCGCCACTTCGAGGGAGGAGCAACGATCACTATGACCAGGACGGACGTCCCATCTGTCGTCGCTGCTACATGGCCGGTCATCTTGCAAGATTTTGTCCTTTAATCAAGCAACCCCTGGGGCAGAGGGCCAACCCCCAGGAATAGGATCCCCAGGCCCAAAGAACTGGAGAGCCAAGTATGTGGGAGGGAGACCAATCCTTCCTGTGGTGATTGACATGCCGTACATTCTTTATAAGAGGTATTGGGCTGATTCAGAACTTACCCGTGGCCCAACTGATGAACTAACAGTAGTTGCCAGTAATGGTCAGTCTTTACCGCAGATTGGATGTAAAGAAATTACTGTCAAAGTGGGGCGGGTAGAGCTAAAATCTCAAGGTTTAATAGTTGTTGATATTGACCGACGTGAATGTAATCCCATGATGACATTTGGTACAAATGTAATTGAAAACTGTCTGTCCGAGGTTATTGTCTTGTTGCAACAGGTGGCTGAGACTGCTGGTTCCGGAGAACAACGAGTCCTGCAGAAGGAGATCAGAATCCTGATGCAAAGACAACAGGTAGAACTCTCTGGTGGAGAAATTGGCAGTGTCAGAGTGAGTTATCCCTTCCCCATTGCAATACCCCCCAGATGTGAAATGTTGGTTTGGTGTCGGGCAGCTATAGGTCTTAGAGAGAGAGATTACCAGGCATTGGTAGAACCAGTATACTCCGATAGCAGGCCCACTGTCCTGACAGCCAAAGGGGTGGTTGACGTACGAAAGGGGAGAGTGCCCGTACGCCTTTTGAATTGTGGGGAAGAGGAAGCCACCATACCTCGGTACGCCACAGTTGCTAAGCTGCTCACAGTCAACAACTACTCTTTGCAGGCAGCAGAGCAGTTGGTCTCGTCCGATCAGGTGGGGGACAATTGCTCTGGGAAGCAGATGGAAGAGTGGTGCCAGCAACTGCAGGTGGGAACTGACTCTACGCCCTCCTACCAGAAAAATGGGGTTTACAGAGTGACACAAGAGTATGAGCGGGTATTCAGCAAACACCCACTAGATTTTGGGCAGGCAAAAGGGGTTCAACATCATATCCCCACTGGAGACCATCCACCCATAAAGGAGAGGTACAGACCTATACCCCCAACACAATACCAATGTGCTAAGAGTATGTTGAGGGAGATGAAGGAGGCAGGGGTCATCAGAGACAGTTTTAGCCCCTGGGCAGCTCCAATAGTGTTTGTAAAGAAAAAGGATGGTACCATGAGAATGTGTGATGATTACAGGAAAATTAACGGCATTACACATAAAGATGTCTACCCATTACCTAGAATTGAGGAATCCTTAGCTGCACTTAAAACTGCTAACTACTTTTCCACCTTGGATCTCACTAGTGGGTATTGGCAGGTTCCCGTGGCAGAGGCAAACAAGGAGAAAACAGCATTTACCACTCCAATGGGTCTCTGTGAGTTCAATTATATGCCATTCGGGCTCTGCACAGCCCCAGGAATATTTCAACAGCTGATGGAGTGCTGCCTGGGACACATAAACTTTGAGATGGTCCTGTTGTACCTGGATGATGTCATTGTTTTCTCCAAAACCTATGAAGATCATCTGGAACACCTGGCTGAAGTGTTTGAAGCTTTGTCGAATTTTGGCCTGAAGGTGAAGCCCTCCAAGTGCCACCTGCTGAAGCCCAAGGTGCAGTACCTAGGTCATGTGGTCAGTGCAGAAGGTGTGGCACCAGATCCTGATAAGGTCACAGTCATCCGGGACTGGCCGAAGCCCAACAACCTTCAAGAAGTACGCCAATTCCTTGGACTGGGAGTCTACTACCGAAGATTCATCAAAGGCTTTACTGAAATAGCCACCCCCATGCAAAATCTTCTGGTGGGGCAGTCCAAGAAGACCAAACATAAAAAATCCACCTTTGAATGGACTGAAGAGTTGGAAAGGTCCTTCACCAGATTGAAGATGGCTCTCACAGGAGATGAAGTTCTGGCCTACCCAGATTATGACAAACCCTTTGTGCTGTACACTGATGCCAGCAATGTGGGACTAGGAGCAGTACTGTCGCAGGTACAGAATGGGAAAGAAAGAGTGATCTCCTATGCCAGCAGGAAGCTGCGCCCCACTGAAAGGAACCCTGACAACTACAGTTCTTTCAAGCTGGAGTTCCTTGCCATAGTCTGGGCTGTCACCGAAAGGTTCAAACTTTACCTAGCCTCCGCCAAGTTCACTATTTTCACGGACAACAACCCGTTGACACACTTGGACACTGCAAAACTAGGTGCACTGGAACAGTGATGGATGGCTCGGCTATCTAACTATGAGTTTACCATCAAGTACCAGGCAGGGCACAAGAATGCCAATGCTGATGCGCTGTCCAGAATGCCTAACCTACCAGATGCAGGAGAAGACCCTGAGGCTCTTGAAGAAATAGAGTTACCTCCCTTCCACCGGCCACTTGCGGCCCAGCGTGCTCAAGGAGTGAGAAACAGACGGTCTGGCTTGAAGAAGGTCACCCTGAATCCACTGCCCCATCATGACTGGGCAGAAAAGCAAGATAGTGACCCTGATGTCCGCCTGGTGAAGGAGCTACTGTCGCAAGCTGACTCACGCCCAGAGTCGATGCTCCTGAAGAAACCCAGCAGTTGTGGAAGGAAAGAGGTCGGCTGTTCATTTATGAAGGAAAGCTATGTCGGAGGAGTATCAATGCCCGCACTCATGAGCTGGTCTGGCAGGTGATAGTCCCAAAGAGAGAGGCATCAATGGTCCTGGAAGCATACCACAATGGAGCTGGACACTTCAGATGGAAGAAGTTGGAAGCATTGCTCCGTGAGAGGTTCTACTGGGCTGGTATGAGGAAAGCCATTGAGAGGTGGTGCCGGGAGTGTGGACAATGTAACCTGCGCAGAAAGGATCGAAACAGCCAGAGAGCTCCTCTACAGCCAATCATCACCAAACAGCCCCTTGAGTTGGTAGCCCTGGACCATGTGAAGCTGGTTCCATGCCGGTCAGGCTACATCTATGCTCTTACCATTGTGGACCACTACTCCAGATTTCTGGCAGTTGTGCGTGTCAAAGATCAGACAGCCAGGACAGCAGCCAGAGCATTCCAACAGCATTTCTGTAGACCACATGGATACCCTGAAAGAGTGCTGACAGATCAAGGTCCAGCTTTCGAGGCAGAGGTGTTCCAAGAATTCTGTAACTTGTATGGTTGTAAGAAGATCCGGACAACACCGTATCACCCACAGACCAAAGGCATGTGCGAGAAGATGAACCAGGTGGTGATTGACCTCCTGAAGACTTTGTCCTTGGAGGAGAGGAATCTGTGGCCAGAGAAGTTGCCAGATCTGGTGGACCTCTACAACCATATTCCCGTAAATTCCACCAACTGTACCCCAGCCTACTTAGTGAGAGCAAGACCTGGTAAATTGCCTATTGATTTGGACATGGGAGTCCTTACGCCCGAAGTAACGTCACCAGATGCTGACTGGGATACAGAAAGACAACAACAGTACAGGAGAGTTCAAGAATGCGTGGAAAAGAGTCTAGCCCAGGCAAGACAAAAGCAGGAAAAGCTTTACAATCAAAATGCACCTGCCGTTTCTTTGTCACCGGGAGAACAAGTCTTAAAAAGGAAGAGAAGATTGCACAAATTGGATGATCAATGGGAAGCTGAACCTTCTACCATTCTGCCCTCAAACTTTGATAATACCAAGGTATGCCTTATTAGCAAAGATGGAGGAGAAACCTCAGCAGCAATATCAAGAGATCACCTGAAACTATGTCCTGACCTGCTGAAGGAAAGAGTGGAAGAACCAGATAACATCCAACCCATAGAGTAAGAAGAGAAGGTCAGAACAATACTTGAGGAATTCCCTGCGAATTGGACTAAAGTAAATGATGTTATAGTGGTGTCGGTGCTGATATTTCCCCATTTGGTAGCACAGGAAGACGTGACTCAAGGAAATCCTGAGGATCAGGAAAATCAGGCAGCAGATGCCACACCAGCAGTGGAGCCAGAGAACCCTCGCCCTGTCAGTGGTGAACCTGTTATGCCCCTGGTGAGTCTAAGAGTTCACAGACAATCTAGGATCCCTGTGCCATGCAGAACCCCCAGTAGTGTATCCAGTACATTACCCACTACACCAGTCTTACGCAGTTCTACCCACATTACACAAGGGATACCACCCATCAGATATTGTATATAGGTAAATGTAAATGTTGAAAAAGTATGTGTACATATGTAACTGTTTTTCAAGTTTTGTGCCTACAGGTAACCTGTAAGAGTTTCCTTTAGATTTGCCAGTTTTATTTTATGGACATTGTACCACAGGACTTGTGTGGTCAAAAACTTTCTCACCATTTGCCCAGGAATGGACCATGGTCATTGATGCTTGGACTTATCATCATAGGACCAATTTTGAAGCTCTTGGTTTTTGTAACTTTTTCATTTTTAACTCTTGTACAATTATTATTGTTTAACTGTTTATATGGTTCATGTTTTTATTCAGCTGATTTGCACTAGGGGGGAATGTGGCGCCCCCAGGGTGTATGCTTTGCCTTCCTCCAGGGGAGGGTAATGCCAGGCTTGGAGGCAATGATGGGTCTCTCTCGCAGTCAATCCATGCATGCAACACAGTTCCACTCCAGGACAGCAGGGTAACTCTGAACTGGGATTAAGGGGAGGAGTGCTCTCTGAGGGCCAAGAGGAAGGATTGGTCAGTTATTCTGAGGAGGGTGAAGTGTGCAGACATGTGGAAGGAGTGCTGAGATAGAGCTGGGAGGAAGAGCTCATCTCTGGAGAGAGCGCATGAACTGGAGCCTGGTCTCCACGGTTGTACGGATACTAACAGTCCTGCAACAGATACAAGAGGATTAGGAGGCTGCAAATGCCCTACTCCCATCTAAGACTTGAGGGCACAACAGTAGCTTGGATAGTGAGCCGGGACTTAGGAGTAGAGAGTCCCCAATAGAGGCTACAGCTGTCTGCCATGCAAGTGAGGTTCTTGGGAACATCTGACAGGAGGAACTTCAGTGTAACCTGATACTAGAGATCCTGCAAACAAGCGCTAGTAAGGAGACTGCACAACCCTTCTGCTGAGAGAGAATCCCTGAATTGCTTCCAGGCTAGCCTGCTCCAATACCATCTGTAATCAGGACCCTGGACTGCAGTTATCAAGTAAAGGTACAGAAATTGCACCCCGCTGTGTCTTGTCTGCTTCCTACCCTTCCGGCAGCGCTACAACCCCACGCCAAACACATCTACACTTCCCTGGGACTACAGCTTCACCTGTGGGGAGCTTTTACATCTTTGCTGCACCATACCATCAGTCCCAGCGGATCTACATGCAGCGTTGACTTCACACCTCCCTTGCTGAGCACCACAGGTGGCGTCACAAACTATTCATTTAACTACATCCCACCATTCACATCTTCCTATTACTTGGGCGCCGAGGGCCACGGTCTGGGTCACCGCTGCTGTGACACATCCCACTGATACCGGCCCGGTACCAATTACCGATTTGTGGAAATGTCCAAGCAAGTTTATTAAAGTTGCATAAACCGCTTTGAATACTCAAAACACATGAACAGCCTTTCCGGCACAAGGTGAAAATCAAACAGGAACAAATACACAGGCCATATAATAATGCAGGTCCACCCACTCTGGTCAGTGTCTTTCGCACATTAGCACACACATGGGTGGTCTCCACACCTCCAGTCACTGACACAGAATGAGACACTCGGTCTCCATTTTATCTACCAACAATGCCCCTGGGGTTGGGATATGTGAGCGGTCATTCCTACCCATCTCTTATGACCACTCATAAAACCCGGTCCTGGAGCGGCCCAAACAACTCTCTCAGCACTATACGTCCTGGAGCATACTTCCAAGCTCACATCACCGCAGCTAATAGCCGCAATCACACATATCTCCCCTCCAGGACTCATCTGGTGGCCATCCTACAGGGTATTAAATGTGTATGAGATGATTTGGAGTGGATATGAGGGGATTTAATGTGTGGGGGGATTTGGAGTGGATATGGGGGGATTTAATGTGTAGGGATTTGAGGACACAAAATGAGGAGTAAAAGGGGAAATGCAGAGCATGTATGAGGAAACACTATGGGGGGATGTGTGCAGACACAGAATGGCGAGAAGGGGGATGGGTCCAGACAGTATGGGGAGTGAAAGGGGAATGTATGTGGACACAGTATGGGGAGTGAGGGTGATGGGATGTGTGCAGACACAGTATGGGGAGTCAGGCAGTATAGAAAGTGAGGGGGATTAATATATGAGTAGACAGCATGGTGAAGAGGGGGGATGTGAGAGGAGACAGTATGAGGAGGGAGAGGAATAGTGTGAGGAGACAGTATGGGGGGAGGAAAGTGAGTGGGCACAAAATAGAGACTGAGTAGTATGGGCGTAGCATGGGGGGACAGTGTAAGGGCACAGCCAGGAGGGGACAGTATATCAAGGAGGGAGGAGTGTGATGACAGAGTTCAGTATAAATACTGGGAGGACTCAGTGTGAGAGGACGGTGTGAAGAGGGGGTCGGTATGGAAAGGAGAGGTCAGTGTAAAGAGCATGTACCATAAGAGGGACAGTGTGGGGTCATATTTTGTGCAGACAATATAGTGAGGGGCAATTACTTATTCAGGGGCTCAGCGTACAGCAGATATCTGTATTTAGGGGCATTATAATGACACTTCTATCTGTAAGGGGATCATGTGGAGATTTTCTGCAAAAGACCGGAAAAGATGGAAGTCTGCGGAGACGAGATGTGGGAGAGGAATCATCATGGGGTCTGGACAAGAAGAAGAAAAGAAGGAGAACGACTCCAGAGACGACGTCATCTATAAGGTACCTGGGTGTAAATGTTATGTGATACAGACTATCTCTCATGCTTTTGTTAGGAGCATTACAGGGGTTGTCCAGGTTTGTGCTGAGTCTGCAGTCATTCTATGTGACTGCAGACTTCTGAACTCTCACAGTGCTCACTGCACGCTGTCAGGATTCTCTCGTGCCGGTAATTTACATACATGCGGTCACATGCTGACTAGATGTGTGTGGCCTCACTCAATGAAAATGAACGGAGCGAGGCCGGGCACGTCTAGTCGGAATGTGGCCAGAAGTATACAAATCACATACTTGTGCTGACATGACTGTACATCGGCAAGGGAGAATCCTAAAAGTGTGCAGTGCATTCGTTGTGAGAATTCAGAAGCTCCAATGTCAGGATTCAGCTCTGCAGGTTCCAGTAGTCATCACACGGACACTTCACTCATATGCGATTTTCATACTTATTGTCCTGTGACAACGAGCTTCTCTTCTGCTTCTCTCAGTCTTTCACTGACCATTGAGAGCATTAGAGGAGAGCAACTTGTGGGTACATGACTAAGTGTGCAAATCGCATGTGTGCTGGGGGGGCGCCGATCCGAATCCTTGCCCCGGGTGCCAGAAAGACTAGATACAGAACTGATCACATCATAGAACCAACCAGATCACAGACCCGACCAGATCACAGGACCCGATCACATGATACAACTGACCTGATCACAGGACTGATCACATCTCAGAACCAACAAGATCACATCACAGAACTGATCATATCACAGAAATAACTAGATCACATCATAGAACTAACCAGAGTACAGAACTGATCACAGATCTGATCACACCACAGAACTGACCAGATCACATAACTGATCACATTATAGATCAGATCACATCACAAAATCGACCAGATCACAGAACTGAACACATCACAGACCCGATCACATGACAGAACCGACCTGATGACAGAAATGATCTCATCACAAAACTGACCAGATCACAGAACTGATCACAACATAAATCAGATCACATCACAGAACTGGCCAGATGAGAGAATTTATCACATCTCAGAACCAACCAGATCACATAACTGATCATATCACAGACCCAATCACATAACAGAACCGAATACATCACATAACTCATCACATCACAGAACTGATCATATCACAGAACCAACCAGATCACAGAACTGATCACATCAAGGATCAGATCACATCACAGAACCGATCACATCACAGAACCGATCATATCACAGAACCAATCACATCAGAGAACTGATCATATCACAGAACAGATCACATCACAGACCAGATACTATCACAGAACTGATCGCATAAGAGAACTGATCACAGATCCCATCACAGATCAGATACTATCACAGAACCGACCAGATCACAGAACTGATTATATCATAGAACAAATCACCTCACAGAACCAATCAGAACATAAAACTGATCCATTCACAAAACTGACATCAAGGATCAGGTTACACCACAAGACAGATCACATCACAGAAGCGATCATACCAACAAAACTGATCACAACACAGAACAGATCACGTAACAGGACTATTCACGTCACAGAACCGATCAAATCACAGAATTTACTAAATTACAGAACTGATCATATCACGGAACTGATCACAACAAGAAACTGATCACATCACAGAATCAAGCAGATCACAGAATTGATAATATCACATAACAGATGAGATCACAGAACCAATCACATTACAGAACTGATCAAATCATAGAACCAATCACCTCACAGAAGCGATTATATAATAAAATTGATCACATCACAGAACTGATCACATCACTTCACAGAAGAGATTACATCAAAAAACTTATCACATCACAGAACTGATCACATCACTTCACAGAAGAGATTACATCAAAAAACTGATCACATCACAGAACTGATCACATTACAGATCCGATCACATCACAGAACTGATGAGATCACAGAACCAATCAGATCACAGACACAGTCACATCACAAAACTGATCACACCAAGAAACTGATCACATCAAGGAACTGATCACATCATAGAACCAACCAGATCATAGAAATGATCACATCACAGAAAAGATCATATCTATAAACAGATTACATCATAGAACTTATCCCATCATAGAACTGATCACTTCGGAACTGAAGAGATCACAGAATTGATGAGATCACAGAGCAGATCACATTGCAGAACTAATCACATCACAGAACAGATGACATCACAGAACTGATCACATCACAGAACTGATCAAATCAAAGAGCTGAATAGATCACAAAAATATTCACATCACAGAACTAACCAGATCACAGAACTGATCCCATTACAGAAACGATCGCAACAAAGAACTAGTCACATCGCAGAACACATCTCAGAACAGATCATATCAAGAATCAAGTCACATCACAGAACTGATCATATCACAGAGCTGATCACATTCAGATTACAAAACCGATTACATCATAGAACTCACTTTATTTTAGAGCCAATTGTAACACAGAATCAATCACATCATAGAACTGATCACATCAAGAAACTGATCATATCACAGAACTGACCAGATCACAGAAATGATAATATCACATAGCCAATTAGATCCCAGAAAAGATCACATCCCAGAAGCAATGAGATCATAGAACCAATCATATCACAGAACTGATCATATTACAAAACTGATCAGATCACAGAACGTACCAGATCTGTGTTCCCATGCAGTGTTGCCAGACATTATGTGCCTGAGAATATTTTAATGCCATTTTGATAATAAATATTGGTTTTTCACTGTCACCCGACATCGCTGGATCCTTCCATTTCTTGATCACATCAAGAGACTGATCACATTAATGAACTGATCACATTAAAGAACTGATCACATCACAGAACCGACCAGATCACATCACAGAACTGATCACATCACAGAACTGACCAGATCACATCACAGAATTGATCACATTATGTAAACGATCACATTGATCACATCACACAACTGATCATACTATAAAACCAATTACAACAAAGGACTGATCACATTACTAGACTGAAGGAGAACAGCTGGAATTCAAGCTAATAGCAGCTAATATAATATACGTTTCTTTGCTGACATTATTTTATCTGTCAAATTCTTTTGCTTCATTAAGAAGGATTTTTCTGATAATATACAAGAATTTCCACAAGTATCCTATGATAAGATTGATAAAAATAATCCCAAACATTGAAAAGAAAATATCCCAAAAGAGTTTGATCTAAAGTGTGAAAGCAGCGATGCACCGCACCTTGGCCATCATCTCACTGGCAGATTTAAAGATTTGGCTGATGTGAACATGGAAATATGATATAACAATATTCAGGACGACATTGTACATTTCCTAAACAATGAGATATCTTTGCTCGGCAAGATCATAACATATAAAATGTTTGCATTGCCAAGATATCATATATTTCATACTGTCCATGTTCACATCCACCAGCTGGAGAAATATATTTCAAAAGCAAATCTCTCTGTCTTTGGAAGAAGAAAAAATCCAGAGTTAATAAAACAACTCGTCAGGAACATAAACGTAGAGGAGGAATCTTCTACCCCAATCCTTTGGGATGTCATCAAGCTAATATCATAAGACAAAGTGAAAACTGGTTGGATATAAATAATAAGAGTTGGGTTTATCTAGAATAATAAATAAATAAATACACTGCTCAAAAAATAAAAGAAACAATGTAACTCTCAGGCAATCCCACTTCTGTGAAATCAGCCTGTCCAGTTATGAAGCCACACTGATTGTGAATCAATTTCTCCTGCTGTTGTGCAAATGGAACAGACAACAGGTAGAAATGATAGACAAATAGCAAGACAACCCCTATAAAGGAGCGGTTCTGCAGGGGGTGACCACAGACCATTTCTCTGTTCTCATCCTTTTTGGCTGTTGTTTTGGTCACTTTTGCATTTTGCTATTGTTCTCACCCCTAGAGGTACTGTAGTATGAAGCGATGTCTACAACCCACAGAAGTTGCTCAGGTAGTGCAGCTCATCCAGAATGGCACATCAATACAAGCTCTGGCATGAAGAGTAGCTGTGTCTCTCAGCACATTGTCCAGAGCATGGAGCACATACCAGGAGACAGGCCAGTACATCAGAAGGCGTGGAGGGGGCCGTATGAGGGCAACAACCCAGCAGCAGGACTGATACCTCCTCCTTTGCGCAAGGAAGTACAGGAGGAGCAGTGCCAGAGCCCTAGAGCCCTGCAAAATGACCTCCAGCAGGCAACTAACATCCATGTGCCTGCTCACACTGTCAGAAACAGACTCCATGAGGGTGTTATGATGGCCCGACATCTACATGTGGGTGTTGAGCTTACAGCCCAACACCATAACACCATGCAGGATGATTGGCATTTGCCAGAGAATACCAAAATCGCCAGATTCGACATTGGTGCCCTGTGCTCTTCCCAGAAGAGAGCAGGTTCACACTGATCACATGTGACAGACGTAAAAGAGTCTGGAGAAGCCGTGGAGAATGTTCTGCTGCCTGCAACATCCTCCAGCATGTCTGGTTTGGCAGTGGGTCAGTAATGGTGTGGGGTGGCATTTCTTTGGCGGGTCGCAGAGCCCTCCCATGTGCTAGCCAGTGGTCACCTGACTGCAATTAGGTACCCTGATGAGATCCTCAGACCCATTGTGAGACCATATGCAGATGCGGTTGGCCCTGTGTTCCTTCTGATGCATGACAATTTTAGGCCTCATGTGGCTGGAGTGTGTCAGCAGTTCCTGCATGATGAAGGCATTGATACTATGGACTGTCCTGCCCGTTTCCCAGACCTGAATCCAATCGAGCACATCTGGGATATCGTATCTCGCTCCATCCACCAACATCACATTGCACCACAGACTGTCCAGGAGTTGACTGATGCTTTAATCCAGGTCTGGGAGGAGATCCCTCAGGAGAACATCCGCCGCCTCATCAGGAGCATGCCCAGGCGTTGTAGGGAGGTCAAACAGGCACGTGGAGGCCACACACAATACTGAGCATCATTTGCTTGTCTTGAGGCATTTTCCCTGAAGTTGGATCAGCCTGTAATTTGATTTTCCACTTTGATTTTGAGAATTATTACAAATATAGACCTCCGTGGGATATTAATTCTGATCTAAAATGAACATTTTTATGTTTTAGATTTGTCAACACATTCTACTATGTAATGAATAAAGATTTGCAACTGGAATATTTCTTTCAGTGATATATAGGATGTGAGATTTTAGTGTTCCCTTTATTGTTTAAACAGTGTAAATCCCTTACAATCACTAATAATTGGACATTTCATTGCTCCTTCAGTAAATACACCTTATCTCCCATTACAACAACAATTTCAACTTCAAAACTTATACAAAACAAATATAAGAACATTTCAGTAGATGAAATTTCAGATGAGTTAATTTCTTCCCTGAAATTCATTATTGCATCTATGGGCTACTAAACAATTAAACTCACTTTTTAATTATGATCTGAACTTCACTGAAATGGCACAAAAAGAGGACGTAAAAATCCTCCAATAATGGGGGGCGTGGCTATGTAGCGAGCAGAGAGGACGCTGCTGTGAGACCTCCTCAGAATCCTGGCATCTGGACCCCTTTTTAAGAAATTTACCGGCGGCGATCTGGACCCCTTGGACGTTGGGACCCCCTGGTGCCCAGCAGGAGGACGTGAGGTCGTTTCTGCGGGCAGGCGACTGAGGAGACCAGAGCGGGCGGCTGATCCTGCTCCTCCACGAGGCAGCGGCCATCTTGGGCGTGCGGCTCTGCTGCTGAGAGCTGCGGCGTCGATCCACATCGCTGCACCGCGGGCAGTGAAGATACTGGCAGACCGATAGAGGGGACGCACGGTTAGTGCCCTGAAAAATTGGGCCCTGCGTGTTTCCCCCTCCGTTAACCCCTCACTGCACCATCTAGTGCCATCACTGAGGGAGACTCTGGGCACCCTCAACCACTGCTGCTGTCTTTGTGGGGCTTCCTCTCCCTCCCCTGGCCGCGAGGTACTCTCCTGAATAGTGCTCACAATTGTATGTAGCCTATATCTGGCCTGTGCTGGAACTATAATTGTCTATTAATAACCCTGCTGTGGTTGCCCTCTGCGGTGGGAATTGTCCGAGGCACACATTTCTGGCTGTCTCACTGGATCCTATTGCAATCAGTCATGAGTCGATTTAAGGGGCCAGGAGCGGCAGAAAAACTTAAGGAGTTTGTAAGACCCGATCCCTCCGAAAGTGCACGACTCCTTAGAAATACCTCCTCTCAAGTTCAACGCAAAAATCGCCCTTCCGGGGGTGAGAAGGAGACGGAGCAGGAGGAGTTGACCCTTAAACAGGCATCTGAGCAGATGATGCAGGCTCTCTCTCTGACCAGGACATCCCTGACGGAAAAAATCGAGGATGTCTACACAGAGGTGGGAGACTCCGTCATGATATACAGGCCATGAAGGGACGCATTACGGAGGTGGAGATGAGGGTGTCCAGGGTGGAGGACACCGTTACACCTATGGAGGCTGACGAAGGTGGCGGGCTCCATGAATGCTTGGAAGCAAAAAGCGGACGACTTGGAAAATAGAATGCGTCGGAATAATATCCGCATTATTGGTCTGCCTGAGCGCTCGGAAGGTCAGCATCCTGAGCAGTTTCTGGAGGATTGGCTTAAGACCTCCCTGGGAGATGAATTCTCCTCAATGTTCGCTATTGAAAGAGCCCATAGGGTCCCTACAAAACCCCTGCCTCCAGGGGCCCCGCCTCGGCCTTTCCTGGCACGCCTGCTCAATTGTAAGGACAGAGACACCATTCTGCGTCTTGCATGATTAAAAAGTCCCATCAAGTTCAATAATGCTGTGATTTCCATCTTCCCGGACTTTTCCATGGAACTGCAGAAGCAGCGGGCACAGTTCATCGAGGTCAAGAAACGGCTCACGGACAGAAACATTGTGTACTCGATGATATACCCGGCCCGGCTCCGGGTTGTTCATGGAGGTACCTCTGTATTTTTCACAGATCTGGCGGAGGCGGCTGAGTGGCTGCGGTCCCATGGGGGATCCCCTGCGAAGGAATCCTAATGTGACCGCTGTTAATTTGGATCCTCTCAGTTACAGGTCTAATTGGAGCTTTTCGGTGAGATTCCAGTTACCAACAATACCGGATGCTGTGTTCAGTGATGGTATCCCCTTCTTTATTTTTCGATGGGGGCGTGAGACTGTGCTCCAATATCACTAAGTTCTTGTTTTGTTTTTTCTTTTTCAAGGTTTTAGTTTTTATAGTTATTTAGGTAAATGCCGCAGCCGATGCCAACTTTGTTCTCTAGGTGATATTTCTGCACTCTGTTCGGGTACCACTGCGCAACATAGGCGGGAATGGGTTCTGAGCTGATTTGTATGACCTGGAATGTAAGGGGCATGAAAACCCCCCGAAAGAAAATTAAGGTGTTCTCACAAATTAGACAATATTGCTCTCATATTGTGGCTTTGGTTGAGACGCACCTGACCAGGGATACGGTTCGGTGGGTGCAAAAACCATGGGTACAGTGGTTTATACATGCCTTTCACACCAGCTATTCAAGGGGGGTTTCACTGTTAATACATAAAGATGTTCGGTGGGAGGTTGGGGAGGCCCGGAAAGACCCTGAGGGAAGATTTGTGTTTGTACATGCGCTAATTGACTCTCAGAAATATGTTATCCTGTGTATTTACAATCCTCCCCCAGTGAGTATGTCCATTATCCAGAAGGCATTGAGTTTTGCCCGGAATTGCCCAGATGCTCACGTTATTTGTATGGGAGATTTTAATTTGGTGATGAATAATCATCTAGATAAGCTGAGACTGGGTGATGGGGTGCGGAACGGGACATCCCCCCCGGGTTACATCCCAGCTGTCACAATTCATGGCGGGTAGCGGGTGGCTGGATCTATGGAGAATGCGCCATCCTGAGACAAGGGAGTATACTTGCCATTCCTCCACTAAACGCTCCCTATCTCGTATAGACTACATTTTTGGATCCAGCGGCCTGGCGACGTGGGTAGATGATATTGAACATGGCAGTAGGGGGATTTCAGACCATAGTCCGGTTGTTCTTAATCTTAAATTTGGCCCATCGACCAACAGGATAACATGGAAATTGAACCCCTTTTGGCTGAAGTCGATAAAATAGATCAGTTACGTTGCTTCGTCTCGTCCCACCCTGAACCCCGAAATGTTAATGTATTTTGGGACACTCTTAAAGCTTATCTGAGGGGTTATGTATCCTCTACAATCTCTTATATTAAACGGGTGACATCGGAGGAGGATGGCGAGATGGAGCGATGTCGGAAAGATTTGGAGGCAGCCTATATATCTGATCAAACTAGTAGTAATAGGGTGGAGTGGTTGACTGCTGAAAGGTTACATACTCAATATATTGATACTAAAGTGAAACGTAAACTATTTTTTACTAGGCAATCTTATTTTGAAATGGGGAATCAGGCTAGTAAATTCTTGGCTTATTTGGTGCGACAGCATAATACAACTACCACAATTCTACAGATTCGCAACTTGGATGGTACTCTGGTTTCTTCAAAGGAGGAAACTCTGAAATGTTTTTCTGATTATTATAGTTCATTGTATAATTCTAAAACTGATATGGACGGCCCGGAGTGTCTAAATTACTAGTTAGATATAGAGTTTCCTATGCTGAGTCCTTCCCAACCTTTATGGATGCTGAATTTACTCTAGAGGAGGTGGAGGATGCCATAAAGCATATGGCCTCTGGGAAGGCCCCTGGGCCGGATGGGTTCCCTGTTGAACTGTATAGGAAATACCAGGAGATACTGGTGCCTCTTTTGTTGACGGTGTTTCGGGGGATTTGGGAGGGGAGATGCATGCCAGAATCCTTCTATGAGGCCAATATAATAGTTCTTAAAAAGGAGCGGAAGGACGCTTTAGATTGTGGATCTTATCGGCCCATATCATTGGTAAATGTGGATTATTAGATTTTTACAAAAATTTTGGCCAAGAGGTTGAATTCAGTCATATTAGATCTTGTACACTCTGACCAAACTGGCTTTATGCCTGGTAAGAGCACCTCCATCAATATTAGACGAGTCCAGTCAGTGGTCCAATATAGCTCCCTGGTGCAGGATAATGAATGGGCATTGGCATCGCTTGATGCGGCCAAGGCCTTTGACTCTCTTGAATGGCCTTTTCTCCGTGCATGTTTGCAGAGGTATGGATTCGGTGATAGATTTAAAAAATGGGTCAGTATTTTGTACATGAAGCCTAGGGCCCGGGTCATTGTAAATAATTCCTTATCTGAGCCATTTTCACTGCATAGGGGAACTTGTCAGGGGTGTCCCCTCTCCCCGGCCCTTTTTGCTCTTGCTATTGAGGCCCTGGCAATTCGTGTAAGTGTGGCGCCCCTGAGGCTCAGTCGCCACAGAGGTACTGCACCTTCTCCTAAGGTGTAGTGCCCCACCAACTAGGTAAGTTGGGAGCTCCTTTCCACACCCAACACCTGCATCCCACACACAGGATAGTTCAGCAATGGACCAGATTGCGACTCCATGCTTACAGGATAGCAGAGAACCTTTCGTGGGTCCTTGCTTCGTAACACGAGATGTGCTGGGAGGTGGGTGGAGTTAGGTATAAAAGAGGGGGAAAGTTTAGAATTACAGGTCAAGTTGACGGGAAGTCAGTCAAGAGAGAGGAGGCTAGGGGGTCAGTCAGTCAGGAGAGACTGAGGACGGATCCCTAGAAGGAAGGATGGAGGAAGGAGTGCTGCAGCTGCCTCAGTGACCTGAGCCAGCTGGCACGGGAAAGGAACAGAAGGAGAAAGACGTAGAACTGCAACCTAAGCTTCTATAAGAGAGAGAAGGAATGAAGGAGTAGGAGAACAGAGAGGAATTGTGGGTTGGAAGAGGAACCCTGCCTATAGGTTCTCAGCGCAAGGCCGGGGCCCGGTCCCTGAGGTTGTATGGACACTTATGGTTCTGCAGCAGACACCGGTGGAGTAGTTGGCTGTAAATGCACTACTCCCATCCAAGACTTGAGACACAACAGCAACCGAATAGAGAGCCTGGACTCTGGAGAAAGGAGTCCCCGAGAGAGGCTACAGCTGTCTGTCATACAAATAGAGTTGTTAGGAACATCTGACAGGAGGAACTTCAGAGTACCACGGTACTGGAGCTCTTCACACTAAAAGGTGCAATAGAGGAGTCGTTCAGGGAAGGTACATGTTGGCGGAGTGTTGGAGAGGAGAAGCCTGACTTGCCCGGGAGGTTGATTGAGTCTCTGCCCCGGAGGACACGGCACGGAGGCAGGCACCAGTGTGTACTACGAACTGTGAGTAAAGCTGTGGAACTACAAGCCCTGGTGTCGTCCAGTCATTGGGCACCAACACCGTCAGCACCGCTACATCTGGGTATCATCCTTTACATTACCTGCGCCTATACACTGCCCTGGGGTTACAGCTTCACCTGTGGGGAGCTACACCATCTATGCTGCAACACAACATCAGCCCCAGAGGATCTGCATGCAGCGTTGGCTTAACATCTTGCTTGCCAAACACCACAGGTGGCGCCACGATCTATTCCATAAACTATATCACAAACCACCATTGATTTGGGGCGCCCAGGGCCACGGTCCGGGTCACTGCTGCTGTGACACATCCCCCTGACACCGGCCCGGTACCGAGTACCCCACAGCCCTGGGACGGGGCGACCCAATTTTTGGCATCACGAACAGGATGATGAGACCCGATGCCATCGGGTTCTGTGTGCCTGAAATTTGTGAGACTTTGTGCTTTTGAAAATGTGCAGAAGACCTGATTTAATAGACTGTAAAATGGACATTAGAAATGGCTGCTGGTGCGGAGAAGAAGAGCGTGAAGAGATGGGAGGTCCTAGGAAAAGACCGCGAAGAATATTGGGCCTTCCCTGCCTGAATTACTATGTGACAGATACATGGCCCGCCCCCCGAGGGGTTCGTATACTGGCTTGGTATGAGCAATCTTACACCACAAGCCCATATACTAGGAGGCGCCTGTCTGTATCCTGTTCATTTAGACACTGTTCACATGTTCAGGTTTTAAATACATTAGATAGGGACTGCTTCGTGAAGGGTTACTGTGACGTGGTGAAGCGACTTGGTATACATTTTTTGCAAAAAAACATATCAACTAAATACCCTGTATTTGTTATACAGCACTTGCTGATTACTGTCATGTTTTTTACTGCAGAGTATTTTTGTGTTCTCTTGTTGTGTTTCAGTCATCGGGTGGTGTGAGCATTGTCTGACCGACTTGTTCACACTTGTGCATGTCACATATATTTTTAATCCGTTTTTTCCTTGCTCAGCATGGTTTGGTAGACCCCACCCCTCTCCTGTGTGACATGCACATAAATGAGCTGTCTTACACCACAAGCCCATATACTAGGAGGCTCCTGTCTGTATCCTGTTCATTTAGACACTGTTCACATGTTCAGATTTTAAATATATTAGATAGGGACTGCTTCATGAAGGGTTACCGTGACGTGGTGAAGCGGCTTGGCATACATTTTTTGCAAAAAACGTATCAACTAAATACCCTGTATTTGTTATACAGCACTTGCTGATTACTGTCATGTTTTTTACTGCAGAGTATTTTTGCAAATTTGTCATTTTGTGTTCTCTTGTTGTGTTTAAGCCATCGGGTGGTGTGAGCATTGTCTGACCGACTTGTTCACACTTGTGCATGTCACATATGTTTTTAATCTGTTTTTTCCTTGCTCAGCATGGTATGGGAGACCCCACTCCTCTCCTGTGTGACATGCACATAAATGAGCTGTCTTACACCACAAGCCCATATACTAGGAGGCGCCTGTCTGTATCCTGTTCATTTAGACACTGTTCACATGTTCAGGTTTTAAATACATTAGATAGGGACTGCGCCGTGAAGGGTTATCATGACGTGGTGAAGCGGCTTGGTATATATTTTTTGCAAAAAGCTTATCGACTAAATACCCTCTATTTTTTATACAGCACTTGCTGATTACTGTCATGTTTTTTACTGCAGAGTATTTTTGCAAATTTGTCATTTTGTGTTCTCTTGTTGTGTTACCTCCTATACTAGGAAGATTAGTATAAGAAAAGTTTGTTATGCATTACAAAATTTTTGTACGTTTCTTTGCTGTCAACTTTGTTGTCTTGGAGCCCGCGGATGTGCTGTGTTTAATGGGGGGTATGTGGCGCCCCTGAGGCTCAGTCGCCACAGAGGTACTGCACCTTCTCCTAAGGTGTAGTGCCCCACCAACAAGGTAAGTTGGGAACTCCTTTCCACACTCCAACACCTGCACCCACACACAGGATAGTTCAGCAATGGACCAGATTGCAGCTCCATGCTTAGAGGATAGCAGAGCACCTTTCGTGGGTCCTTGCTTCGTAACACGAGATGTACTGGGAGGTGGGTGGAGTTAGGTATAAAAGAGGGGGAAAGTTTAGAATTACACGTCAGTCTGACCGGAAGTCAGTCGAGAGAGAGGTGGCTAGGGGGTCAGTCAGTCAGGAGAGACTGAGGACGGATCCCTAGAAGGAAGGATGGAGGAAGGAGTGCTGCAGCTGCCTCAGTGACCTGAGCCAGCTGGCATGGGAAAGGAACAAAAGGAGAAAGACATAGATCTTCAACTTAAGCTTCCATAAGAGAGTGAAGGAACAGCGCGGAACGAAGGAGTAGGAGAACAGAGAGGAGTTGTGGGTTGAAAGAGGAACCCTGCCTATAGGTTCTCAGCGCAAGGCCGGGGCCCGGTCCCCGAGGTTGTATGGACACTTATGGTTCTGCAGCAGACACCGGTGGAGTAGTTGGCTGTAAATGCACTACTCCCATCCAAGACTTGGGACACAACAGCAACCGAATAGAGAGCCAGGACTCTGGAGAAGGGAGTCCCCGAGAGAAGCTACAGCTGTCTGCCATACGAGTAGAGTTGTTAGGAACATCTGACAGGAGGAACTTCAGAGCACCACGGTACTGGAGCTCTTCACACTAAAAGGTGCAATAGAGGAGTCGTTCAGGGAAGGTACATGTTGGCGGAGTGTTGGAGAGGAGAAGCCTGACTTGCCCGGGAGGTTGATTGAGTTTCTGCCCCGGAGGACACTGCACGGAGACAGGCACCAGTGTGTACTACGAACTGTGAGTAAAGCTTTGGAACTACAAGCCCTGGTGTCTTCCAGTCATTGTGCGCCAACACCGTCAGCACCGCTACATCTGAGTATCATCCTTTACACTACCTGCGCCTATACACTGCCCTGGGGTTACAGCTTCACCTGTGGGGAGCTATACCATCTATGCTGCAACACACCATCAGCCCCAGAGGATCTGCACGCAGCGTTGGCTTAACATCTTGCTTGCCGAGCACCACAGGTGGTGTCACGAACTATTCCATTCCATTAACTACATCCCCCCATTACTTGGGCGCCCAGGGCCACGGTCCGGGTCACTGCTGCTGTGACACATCCCCCTGACACCGGCCCGGTACCGAGTACCCCAAAGCCCAGGGACGGGGCGACCCATAAGATCTTCCCCTAATGTTGCTGGTATAGAAATAGCAGGTCGGACAGACACCACAGGCCTATATGCTGATGATATAGTGATATTTATGTACAAGCGGAGGAAACCCTGACAAGAGTGATCACTATTATAAATAAATTTGGTAAATTTTCAGGCCTATATATAAATTGGGGGAAATCTGCTTTGATGCCTCTTTCCCATGCTCCGATGCCACGACTTGAGACTCTCTCCTTGCTACCCATTGTAACCAGTTTTAAATACCTGGGTGTCCATATTTCTAAAGACAGTAAACTTGATTTGCACCTTAATATATATCCGCTACAGAAGATGGTTAAAGTCAAATTTGCGATCTGGGGTAAACTTCCACTGTCTGTGGCCGGATGTATTAATTTAATTAAAATGATATTACTGCCCAAGCTTAGCTACTTTCTTCAACGTAGTGCTGTAGTGGGGCCCAGATCCTTTTTCGCTAATTTGAATTCCCAAATCACATCTTTTATATGGGGGAAAACTAGGCCCAAACTTAAGCAAGCCACTTTGCAGAGGCCCAAGAAGGGAGGGGAGGCGGCGTTACCTGATTTATTCCTGTATTATTTGTCTGGGCAGGCCAAAGCCATACGCACGTGGATGCCCGGCGGTAACCTACCTAATTCTGAAAAACGTTTACTTCATGCCGCACAAACTAGTTGCCCGTTGGGATTTTTGGAAATGAGGAAAACAAATGTCTCACGACTGCTGCCCCTGCTTCGTCTGGCACGATCAATATGGAAACAGATCAAGAGGGTGGTTGGATTTCAGGATATTGTGGCTGAGATGCCCCTATGGGATAATGGTTACCTTCCGGCGTTACTTGAACATCCATCTGCCGAGTTTTGGGCTCAATATAGGCGATCTGTATGACCGTGGAACTTTGATCTCTTTTGAACAATTACAAATTAATCGCAGTGTCCCGAGGTCTCGGTTCTTTCGTTATTTACAGCTAAGATCAGCGTTTCAATCACATATGAGATGTATGGGTACAGACAATGCTATTTCATCTCTACCCTTGATAGGGATCCTTAAATCACAGGGCCCCCAGGATCTCATCTCTTCTCTATACACATATCTGTTGTCAATAGGGACAGAATCCACCATAGACTCCGTTAAGAAGAGGGAAAGGCTCATCCCAGATACACGGGGAGAGGAGTGGGAAGAAATTCTAGAGTCATCGATCAAGGATGATACAGTTATATATTATAAATCAATCATATTTGACTCCAACTCGGCTCTTTAAGATGGGCCGACACCAATCATCGGAATGTTTGAGATGTCACTCAATAGATGCAGACTTTGTTCATATGATCTGGGGTTGTCCGGTTGTTGCACAATATTGGAGAGAAGTGACATCACTATTGTTCCTGTTCCCCTTGAGCCACTGGTCTGTCTATTTGGAGTATGGGATGAGGAGACATGGGGTCAATATGTTGGGATATTCCTAAGAGAGACACTGTTTATGGCACGAAAGGTACTGGCATTGCGGTGGATGGGGAGTTCGTTTCCCTCTCTCGGGTCCTGGATCAGCTTGGTGAACTCGATTATTCCATATGAGCGCACGTTATATCAGAACAGAGGGTGCCCAGGTAAATTCGACAAGATATGGGAGAGGTGGAATTCCTCTCACCTCACTTTGCAGAGTGGAGATGTCCCATAATAAACAGCTAATTGTGTGGACGTAGGCTGCGGAATCGTGGTTTGTTCTTGTAGATGTAGGTATGAGTCAGGTAGATCTCATCACTGGAATAATAACACAAGGCCACTGTGATTTCATGCACATTATGTTTTGCTTTATTTGTATGCAACTGGTATTTACATTTTAATGTAGTGTGAAATATATGTGTATTTTATATTATGCTTAACATTATATACCAGTATGTATGCAGTACACTTGTTTATGGTTCAATAAACGAATTTAAAAAAAAATCTTCCAATAATAGAAGAAAACAGCAAAGAAGCAGAAAGGTTTACCCGTCCCGGCCTCCATGACAGGATGCAGTGGACCCATGGGCAGCCCGCCTGAGCTAATGGAAGGGTGTCACTACTAGGCTGTTAACCTGGATGCTGGGCATGGCCATAGTGTGAACAGCGCCGCATACAAGCTTTTTATTGTGCATTAACCCCTTCTCACCCGAGCCTGTTTTTCACGCTCGCGCCTTGGCTGAATGGCGCGAGCCGGGGGGTTGTGGCCCCACTGGACCACAAACCAGACTACCCTGGAAGGGGCGTGACTACGACAGCTACCTCGGTCTTTTTCATTGTACTATACCGCTATTTCTCTGCCGTATCGGAGCATGATGAGTTGTGGTATGTGTTAAAGGGGCGCTCTTTCGCCCAGGGCACATGAAAACCTGGAGCCAGCCCTACCCCCCCACAACTTTAGCCAAATAACCACCATTTTTCAGTGCGTAACTTATATTATGAAGTTAATTAAGGTTGACAAGCTTAAGTAAGAAGAATTGATGCTTTTGGCATTCAAATGGGCACTGTAGGTGTGTTTCCTGTCCTCCTCTCACTGCCGACGTTTATTCCCCATTGACTTACATTGGGTTTCGTGTTTCGGGACGACCCCGACTTTTCCCTATAATCGTCCAATCTTGCTCGACCCGACTTTTGGAAAAGTCGGGTTTCACGAAACGAAACTCGACCCTAAAAAAACAAAAGTCGCTCAACTCTAGTTATAAGGGTTAAAAGTTGACCGGCGATTTCTCATTTTTACAACAAAATTTGCAACACCATTTTTTTTAGGGACCACCTCACATTTGAAGTGAGTTTGGGGGGTCAATATGACAGAAAATACCCAAAAGTGACACCATTCTAAAAACTGCACCTCTCAATGTACTCAAAACCACATTCAAGAAGTTTATTAACCCTTCAGGTGCTTCACATGAATGAATGGAATATGGAAGGAAAAAATAAACATTTAACTTTTTTTCACAAACATGTAAGTGTAAAAAGAGAAAATTAACCACAAAATTTTTTGTGCAATTTCTCCTGAATACGCCAATACCCCGTATGTGGGGCTAAACCACTGTTTGAGCACACGGCAGAGCTCAGAACGGAAGGAGCGCCATTTGACTTTTTCAATGCAGAATTGGCTGAAATTGAGATCGGACGCCATGTCGCATTTGGAGAGCCCCTGATGTGCCTAAACAGTGGAAACCCCCCACAATTGACCCCATTTTGGAAACTAGACCCCTTAAAGAACTTATCTAGATGTGTTGTGAACACTTTGAACCCCCAACTGCTTCACATAAGTTTATAACGTAGAGCCATGAAAATAGAAAATCTTTTTTTTTCCATAAAATGATATTTTTGCCCCCAATTTCTTATTTTCACAAGGGTACCAGGAGAAATTGGACCCCAAAAGTTGTTGTCCAATTTGTTCTGAGTACACTGGTACCCCATATGTGGAAGAAAACTACTGTATGGGCACACGGTGGGGCTCGGAAGGGAAGTAGTGATGTTCTGGAATGCAGACTTTGATGGAATGGTCTGCGGGTGTCATGTCGCGTTTGCAGAGCCCCTGATGTACCTAAACAGTGGAAACCCCCCACAAGTGACCCCATTTTGGAAATTAGACCCCCCCCAAGGGACTTATCTAGATGTGTGGTGAGCACTTTGAACCCCCAAGTGTTTCACTAAAGTTTATAATGTAGAGCCGTGAAAATAAAAAAATCATTTTCTTTCCACAAATATGATCTTTTAGCCCCCAATTTTTATTTTCACAAGAGTAACAGGAGAAATTGGACCCTAAGAGTTGTTGTCCAATTTGTCCTGAGTACGCTGGTACCCCATATGTGGGAGAAAACTACTGTTTGGGCACACGGTGGGGCTCGGAAGGGAAGTAGTGACGTTCTGAAATGCAGACTTTGATGGAATGGTCTGCGGGCGTCATATTGCATTTACAGAGCCCCTGATGTACCTAAACAGTGGAAACCCCCAATTCTAATTCCAACCCTAACCCCAACACACCCTAACCCTAATCTCAGCCCTAACCATAACCCTAACCACAAACCTAACACCAACACACCCATAACCTTAATCCCAGCCCTAGCCCTAACCCTAGCCCTAACCCTAACCATAACCCTAGCCCTAACCCTAACCCTAACCCTAGCCCTAACCCTAACCCTAACCCTAGCCCTAGCCCTAACCCTAACCCTAACCCTAGCCCTAACCCTAACCCTAGCCCTAGCCTGTGTACCTGCTTTTTTTCTTTACTTTTTTTTCTTTTTGTGACAAGATCACTGCCCTGCGATCTGACTCATAGTAACGTGACTTCTCCTCTGATCTCACACTGACAGATGATCAGAGGTGAAGCAGCGTTACTGTGTGACAAGATCGCTGCCTGGCACAGCTGTGCTAGGCAGCGATCAGCTGTGCCAGGCAGCGATCTAGTCACACAGTAACGCTGCTTCACCTGTGATCATCTGTCAGTGTGAGATCAGAGGAGAAGTCGCGTTACAATGAGTCAGATCGCCGGGAAACAAGCAGCTTTCCCAGCGAGCGCTCTCATTGGCTGCTGTGACGCTGACGTCATCAGGACCTGAACCAATCAGGTCTCGATGACGTCGGGGGTCCCAGCATGCATTGTGCACCGGGATCCCTGCGTTATAAGGTATGTGGGGGTCCCGGGGGGCACAAAACCGCCGACAGTAGATAAACGTCGGCGCTGCACAAAGCGCAGCAAGCACCAACGTTTATCTACTGTGGGCGGTCGGGAAGCGGTTAACATACCAGGCAACCGCCCCCTCCATGGATTGGTAGGCTGTGAGCGGTTGTTGCATCGGTATTCTTGCACCTGTGTTGCCATCTTAATTATATGGGTCCACTGCATCCTGATAGTCTGGAGGCCTGGACGGGTAAACCTTTCTGCTTTTTTGCTGTTTTGATCTGAATTTCATCAAAACTAACAATGTGAAAAGTTGGGACAAAAGTCTTCAAAAATCCTTTAGCATATGTGCCAGTAGGATCCACCCTCCTGAGCTGTCTATATGGGCAAGGTTATAGGAAGCTGAATAAAGTGATGCCTTGATATCTGAGATCCAATGTCATATTCAAGAGAAATCCACGATTATTCTCATATGTAATTGAGTTGTTCAGTACTATGGGTGGGGCATAGATCTACTGAGGCTCTGCCTCCAGAGCTTATTATAATTGACAAGCTGTATTACCAGTGTGATGGCCACTTCTGCTCTCCTGATGATTATCACTGACACATCTGCAGCTTCCATCCCACAGGAGTCTATACAATACAGTAGAGCTGTGAGAGCTGCAGCTGCTGATGTGTTTGTGTCACGACTATGACCGCGGACGCAGCCGAGCCGGCGCCTCCACGTCGACTGACCACGCCGACAAGGGTCGAACGTCCCAGGTGGGGATGTGGCGCCCCCAGGAGTATGGTCGCCACAGTGGAATTGCCTTCCTCCTAGGGAGTGTGATGTCATGCTTGGATGCAATAAAGGATCTCTCTGGCAGTTAATCACTGCACACAACACAGTTTCCTTTCCAGGTCAGCAGAGGGAGCTCTCAACCAAAACTGGGGAAGTATCTACTCTTTGGGGGCCAGGAGGGAAAATTAGAAGGAGTTCGTGAGAGGAGGGCAACGTGTGTGGACGTGGAGGAGAAGAGCTGGGAGACTGAGCAGAGAGATCAGGCTCATTCCCAGCTATAGCTGTTATGAATGAGTCACCGAAGGAGGAAAAAACAAAAATACAAGCCAAGCCCAGAAAACCGGAGAGGTTGGTAGCTATCAGATTGCAGACCCCTGATCCTATCCACAACAACTAACAGTAGCCGTGGGGGGTTCCCACGATGCCCTAGACCCCTCGATCACAGCCAGGAAACTAAATAGGCCTAAAGAAAGAAAGGGGAAATCTAAACTGCCCCAGAGCAGACCCCAAAGCAATAGGCAGCCCCCAACATATAAAGACGGTGAAGCAAGATGAAACACTAACACAGATAGAAAGATAGGTTGAGCAAACGATGGGGCCCAAGCTAACTAAAAAGGACAGGATAGAAAAGCTGCTGTCTGCAATCCGTAAAAAACCCTACCAAAAAAAAGTCCCAACCATCTGATAGGAAAAACAGGCCCTGAAGTCGCTAGGACTTCAAAAAGACTATATCAGCACTCAGGTAAATTCTGAAGACAGAGCAAAGAGTCAAACTGATCAGAGACAAAAATGGAACTCAGCACACCCCCGACCGGGGATGGCTGAACTCCAAAAAACAAGGAAAATAAAACAAAACTAATAAGTTCAATAGCAGAGCAAAAACTTATCTTTGGGAAGCAGGAATCAGACTGGTCTCCAAGAATCCAGCAGAGAAATCACCAGCGACTCAGAAGGGCGTCGGCTGCCTTATATCCAGTCAGAATTTCCTGTTACCCAGTCATCATCTACCAGATCAGGTGTTTGGTAATCAGCCTCACTACCTTCCTTCACCAGAAGAGGGAGTTCATCAGACATCGACGGTGAAGGGGAAAATGAACTCACAACATATAGCGCATGATCTGGAGCCCGGTCTCCAAGGCTGTACGGACACTGATGGTCCTGCAACAGAAACCGGAGGAATAGGAAGCTGTAAATGCTCTATTCCCTGTAACGGCTCCAGCCCCAGCCCCCACTTACCGTGCTGCGTGCGCCCCTCGGTGCGCTCCTGCTTCTCAGTACATCCACGCGCCCGGCCTCCGGCTCTTTTCTCATCGGGCACCTGCGCACTGCGTGACTCCCAGCGCGCAGCCTCCTGGGTAGAGTGATGCGCTGGCCCCGCCTCCAACATGGCGGCACCCACCTCTACATATGTCTGGCGTCTGGACAGGTAAGATGCCTGTCTATCAAACGTGGTAGCGCTGTCTCGTGCGGCGTGCTCTGTGTTTCCAGGCCCCTTCACCCTTGCCTCTGTCAGCTCTGCGCTCTGTGTCTCTGGGGCTCTCTGCCTGCGCTGTCTCTGCCTGTTCGTGCCTCCCTGCATCTCCCTCCGTCTGTGTCCTGCTCCTGCCGCCTCTCGTCCAACCCTGTTACATTCCTTGTTGTTGCCAACCCTCCTGCCTATTGTATCTTTGTGCTTCCTCTCCTTTGCAGCCTCCCGTCCCGGACGACCCTGGCTCTTCGGTCCTGTGCTCAGCTTAAATCTCTGTGTTTTCTGGTGTCCTCCTGTACGGATACGTCGGTGCCTCCTTCTAGTCTATTGCCCCAGTCGTCCCTTTGGTTCCGGCTGTCACGGTTCTATCCCCTGGGGGTCTGTCCCTAACACTCCCTGTATAGGGGGTGGTCCTCACCTGGGTGCTCGCTCTCGGGGGCTCTGGAACCGTCCACTCTCGGGTATCCTTTAGCTTTCCTCTTTTGCAATAGAGAACCGTAACAGATAGACAGGCCATGGACCCCGCTGGAGCCACGGCTGCCCAAAAAGAGTTAGTTTTCCTTCGGGAGAACCAGACGCGCATGATGTCCTTTATGAAAACCGTGGACTCGCGTCTTTCTGCTCTCCAGTCCTCTGACCCTGGTAACGCCACCCAGTTGGCTGGCCTACAACAGGAATTGTCTCAGCAGCTTGACACCCAGTCCCATATCCTCAGCTACATGGCTTCGGTGGACGGTCGGTTGCTTTCCTTGCACTCGGCCGCCTCTGCTCCCCCTGCTGCGGCTTCCCATCCTCCTCCACGGTTGGCCAAATCACCCCGTTATAGCGGGAACGCCAAATTGTGCCGCGGTTTTATAAATCAGTGCCGCCTACATTTTGAACTGCTGCCCCAGCAGTATCCCACAGACCGAGCCAAGGAGGCCTTCATCATTTCTCATCTGGAGGGGGACGCGTTGGCTTGGGTCAATCCCCTCTGGGAGCGTGATGACTCGATAGTTACCCAGCTATCCGTTTTTCTTGACACTTTTCGTCGTTTTTTTGACAAACCGGGTTGTTTAGCCTCCGCCACTGAGGCTTTGTTCAACCTGTGCCAAGGTTCTCTGACTGTGGGCCAGTACGCCATACAGTTTAGGACCCTGTCTTCTGACTCAGGTTGGAATAACGAGGCCTTGGTGAGCACCTTCTGGCGAGGCCTCTCGAGTCGAATAAAGGATGAGCTCGCTGGTCGTGACACTCCAACTGCTCTGGAGGATTTGATCTCTTTAGCCACTCGGATTGATCTCCGGTTTCAAGAACGGGCCAGGGAGAGAAGGGTCTCTCGTCCATTTTCTTCTATTCGTAGACCACCCAGTCCCCGACCTAGGAGCCTCCCTTCACCTTCGGTACCCAAACCCATGCAGGTGGACCTCCTGAAGCTCTCTGATCAGCATCGTAGGGAGAGGTGTCTCCACGGTTAGTGTTTCTACTGCGGTAGCAGTTCTCATCTCCTCCGAACTTGTCCAGATCGTCCGGAAAACTCCTCCGCCTAGGCCAGGTAAGAGAGGCCTCCCTAGGTGTATGTGATACCTCTCTTCCCCTCACTTTGTCTGTCCTCTTGCATGTTGGTGGGAAGCGGGCTTCTCTAGTGGCCTATGTGGACTCGGGTGCCGCCGGGAATTTTATTAGGCTAGAGGAGGTTAACAACTTTCTATTCCCGTGAGGGCTTTGCAGAATCCCCAAGTTCTCCCCTCCGTAGATGGTCGACCCCTGCTAGAGACAGTTACTCTTGTCACTCATGAGGTAGAGTTGCAAGTAGGGGCCCTGCACAAGGAGAGAATTACGTTTTATGTTTTATCAGGTATTTCCCATCCAATCCTGCTTGGTCTTCCCTGGCTGCGGCTTCACGAGCCCACCTTAGATTGGCATAGTGGCAACGTTTTGCACTGGGGGGAGTCTTGTCAGGCTCGGTGTCTGCTGTCGGTGCGTCCCGTAGGTACCCCTCGCCCTTCCCTTGTTCCCTGTGGATTACCGGTGGCGTACTATGACTTTTTGGATGTTTTTGACAAGAAAGAGGCTGAGACTCTTCCGCTGCACCGTCCCTACAACTGCCACATTGAGCTCGTTCCTGGTACCACTCCGCCTCGTGGAAGAATTTATCCTCTCTCCTGGGCAGAGACCCAAGCCATGTCTGAATACATCCAAGACAACCTGGACAGAGGCTTCATTCAGAAGTCTTCGTCCCCTGCAGGAGCAGGCTTCTTTTTCATAAAAAAGAAAGATGGATCCCTGCGCCCGTGCATTGATTATCGTGGCCTGAATCGTATCACGGTGAAGAATAAATATCCACTACCACTCAACTCCAAGCTTTTTGATCGCCTGAGGGGAGCACGTGTGTTTATTAAGCTTGACTTACGAGGGGCCTATAATCTGGTTCGCATACGCTCTGGGGACGAGTGGAAGACTGCGTTTAACACGCGAGATGGGCACTACGAGTATTTGGTTATGCCCTTTGGGCTCTGCAACGCACCTGCAGTATTCCAGGAACTCGTTAATGATGTCTTTCAAAATCTTCTCCACTCCTGTGTCGTAGTCTACCTGGACGACATCTTAGTCTTCTCCCCAGATCTGGCCACACATCACCGAGACATTCGCCAAGTCCTTCAGCGTCTCAGAGAGAACCATATGTTTGCCAAGTTGGAGAAATGCCTCTGTTGCGTGTTACAGAACCACTTAGCACCCAGAATATGTTGTGCAGTTATATGTATGTATAATAGGTTCTATGTGAGATGCATGTCCCTAATGCATCAGCTCACAGGCTGCGCCCCTGGGCAGAGGGGACACGATATTCTCCTTTTGTCCGCCCTCCCCCCACCTTTGTAATTCCCACAGTAAACATCGGCAGGCTCCGGCCACCTGCGGCTTTTGTAATGCATGTCTGACCTGCCGCTTTTCTATTGGCCTGCCCTCTGTATCTGTGTGATATATTCTGTGTCCTGTGAGTAAAGTTTTGTCAGACTGGAAATACGTGGAGAAGCAGTGATCTTCTACATGCGCCCATGTAACCAAGGAATTCCAGCCAGCGTCATTCATTCATACTCCAGCCAACGCAGAGCAGACCTCCGAAAACACGGGGTGGTACTGAAAGAGGTACCCCAGCCTGGGTAGACCCCGTTACACTGGTGGCAGCAGTGGGATTTGATACCCTTTCTACAGGAGGAAAGGAATGAATGGAAAATAACTACCAGAAGTTAAAGAGGACTACATTAAAAGATCTGGTGGAAGCCCGAGGGTTGATCGCCAGCAACAAAACAAAAGCGGATTTGATAGCAGCCATAATGGAACACGACAGTGCAGCGCCCCCCAATGTGAATGTGGAGGAGACCGAATTCCAGAGGGAGGTAAAGAACAGACTGGCGTTCTATGGCCTAAACCCTGCAGTAGAGATCATACGAGAGGTGATGGCTGATGTGCGTACTGATCTGAAGGAAAAGATGGCCGAGCGGACCAGGATAGAGCTAGCCAAGATGGAGATGGCAGAGCGGACCAAAGTGGAGCTGGCCAAGATGGAGATGGCAGAGCGGAGAGAGGATAGCCAGTGAGCAGGGGGAGCTCTGGCCTTCGACCAGGTACCTTCAACAGTAAGCCATAAAAAGATCCAGTATAATGCCTTCCGACAGTTGGGGGAGGCAGAGGAAGACATTGATGGCTTTCTGCAGGACTTTGAGCGGCAGTGTGCTCTTCATCAAGTGAAGCCAGAGGAACGGGTTCAGATTCTGGCCAGCAAGCTGACAGGCCGGGCAGCGGACGCCTATCACACGGTACCTGATGAGGACTGTATGGACTATGAGCGGATCAAAGAAGAGATCTTGGCCCGGTATGCGCTGACACCAGAGGCCTACCGCCAAAAGTTCCGCGGACTTATAAAACGCGTAACCAATACCCACGCTGAATGGGCCTGTAAATTACGGCGGTCACTGCTACAGTGGGTACAAGGGAGCCAAGCAACCACTAAGGAGGACGTCCTCCAGCTCTTCCTGTTAGAACGATTCTTTAATGGACTAAACCCCGAGACACAGGAATGGCTTTGGGACAGGCGGCCAAAGACTCTTTAGGAAGCCGCTCGTCTGGCCGATGAACATCATGATGCCAGGAGGCCACAGTTGTCCGGATCAAAGGTGGTCACTAGGGGCCCGCCCATGGACCTGGAGGGCCACAAACCACCGAAGATTGCAGGGGGACCTGCTAGAAACCTGGCCTACCACAGTCCCCCTGGGGCGCGATGCCACACCTGTCGTCAGCTGGGCCACCTGCAAAGACAATGTCCCAACCAGACTCAGCATACCCAGTGGCCAAAGGTGGGAACAGCTACCTTCAGCCGGGCTGCTGTACACTGCTACCAAGGCGAAGCTGACCCGGCATTGGGGGCTACGACTAACCAAGGAGTGGAAGAGATGTAGGAAGTGCTGCATGAAGTAGTCCCCGTGCATGCAGCCCGGGCAGATAATCGACAACAGCATCGACAGGTCGTGTGGGTTAATGGGAAACGTATGCAGGGACTAAGAGATTCCGGGGCAACTTTGACCCTTGTGAAGCCTCATCTTGTCTGGGACCAAGAGAAGACGGACCGGACAGTGGCAGTCCATGTAGCAGAGGGAGCTATACATCGACTACCCACTGCCAGGATTCACCTGAACTGGGGAGTCAGGGATGGCCTTGTTGAGGTCGGCTTGATGAAGGATTTGCCTGCAGACGTCTTGCTGGGAAATTACTTGGGGCCCTTGTTGTCTGCATTCTCAGTGGCCCCTCTGGCTGAGACCTATCCTGTGACCACCCGGAGACAAGCTCGAGCTGCGGAGGCGGAATCACACTCAGAGGAGGCCCAGGTAAGACATCCCAGCCCTGCACGTATTCCCATAGCCAGACACATTTCTTGGGCCACCCCAGATGAATTTAAGAGGGAGTTACTTGAGGATCCTTCATTAGAGGGATATCGTGGGAAGGCCCAGGAGGGGAGAGGAGTACTGGAAGGGGAACAGTTTGTATGGAAGCAGGAACTCCTCTACCGGATCACAGAGCAGCACCACACAGGGACGAGCCCCACTACAAAATGACAGCTGGTAGTTCCCAAGAAGTATAGGCAGGAGCTACTGCGAATCTCTCATGATATACCCTTGGCCGGGCACTTCAGCGTCAGTCGCACCAGGCATCGTCTGACACAAAACTTCTTTTGGCCGGGGGTAACCTATGATGTTCGTCAGTACTGCCAGACCTGTGACAGTTTCCAGCGCATTGGCAAGAGGGGGGATGTCCCTAATGCATCAGCTCACAGGCTGCGCCCCTGGGCAGAGGGGACACGATATTCTCCTTTTGTCCGCCCTCCCCCCACCTTTGTAATTCCCATAGTAAACATCGGCAGGCTCCGGCCACCTGCGGCTTTTGTAATGCATGTCTGGCCTGCCGCTTTTCTATTGGCCTGCCCTCTGTATCTGTGTGATATATTCTGTGTCCTGTGAGTAAAGTTTTATCAGACTAGAAATACGTGGAGAAGCAGTGATCTTTTATATGCGCCCATGTAACCAAGGAATTCCAGCCAGCGTCATTCATTCAGACTCCAGCCAACGCAGAGCGGACCTCCGAAAACACGGGGTAGTACTGAAAGAGGTACCCCAGCCTGGGTAGACTCCGTTACAGCCTCTTTGAGCAAACGTCATTGCCTTTTCTTGGCTACATCGTCTCAAACTCGGGGTTAGAGATGGATCCTGAGAAAGTCTCAGCAGTTGTCAATTGGCCACGTCCCCATGGCGTTAAGGCAATTCAGCGTTTTTTGGGTTTTGCCAATTATTACAGGCAATTTATTCCTCATTTTTCTTCTTTGACGAAACCCATCTCGGCTCTTGTCCGCAAAGGAGCCGATCCTAATCATTGGCCCGCTGAAGCAGAGGCTGCCTTTCAGATCCTGAAGCAAGAGTTCGCTAAGTCCCCGGTACTCCATCACCCGGATGCCAGTAGACCCTTCATCCTCGAGGTCGACGCATCCTCTGTAGGAGCTGGAGGAGTTCTTTTGCAGAAATCCTCCTCTGGCCGCGCTCTCACTTGCAGATTCTTTTCTAAGGCTTTCTCCACTCCCGAGCGTAATTAGGCCGTTGGAGATAGAGAACTCTTGGCCATAAAAATGGCTCTTGAAGAATGGCGCCATCTTCTCGAGGGTGCTCTCCATCCATTCATTTTTACGGATCACAAAAATTTGGCCTACTTTCTGTCCGCCCAAAGGCTCAACCCACGGCAGGCCAGATGGTCAATGTTTTTCGAACGGTTTGACTTCGAACTCCACTTCAGACCTGGGGATAAGAACGCCAAGGCAGATGCCCTCTCACGATCATTCCTATCTGTCGACAAGGAGGAGGGTCCAGTCCATCTCATCGACCCTGCCAAGATCCTTACCGTGGCCCCACTAAGCCTGGTTTCTCCACCATCCGGTAGAACCTTTGTTCGGAGTGGAGATAGGCTAAAGGTTCTACGCTGGAGTCACTCTTCAAAATTTTCTGGACATGCTGGAGTTAGAAAAACTCTCTCGCTTGTCTCCCGCCATTACTGATGGCCTTCGCTCTGCAAGGATGTCCAACATTTCATCACTTCCTGTCATTCCTGCGCCCGGAATAAGGTCCCTCGACATCCTCCCTCGGGACTCCTACATCCGTTGCCAGTACCAGCCAACCCATGGACTCATATTGCTATGGATTTCGTCACCGATTTGCCTGCCTCTTCTGGTTGTACGGTGATATTGGTGGTCGTGGATCGATTTTCCAAAATGGCCCACTTCATCGCCCTGCCAGGTCTGCCTTCCGCACTCGAGTTGGCGAAGATCTTTCTGCTTCACATCTTCCGCCTCCATGGTTTCCCTCAGCATATTGTCTCGGATCGAGGGGTCCAGTTTACCTCCCGTTTTTGGCGAGCTCTCTGCGGATTGCTGAAGATAACGTTGGATTTCTCCTCAGCTTATCACCCTCAGTCGAATGGTCAAGTCGAGCAAGTCATCCAGGCGCTAACATCTTACCTTCGGCATTTTTCCAATGCTCATCAGGACGATTGGTGCTCTCTTCCTCCTTGGGCAGAATTCGCCTACAACAATCATCCCAGTGAAGCCTCCTCCAAATCTCCCTTTTTTGTGGTTTTTGGTCAACACCCCGGGATTCCTCTTCCCGTGTCTCCCACCTCGGGTGTTCCGGCAGCGGACTCCTTGTCTGTAGACTTCTCTCAGATTTGGAGGGAGGCCAAAGTAGATCTTGAGGGTGCCAGCCTCAGAATGAAGCGGCATGCCAACAAAAGGCGGCTAGACGCTCCTCCGTATCGCCCTGGGGATAAGGTTTGGTTAGCTTCTCGGCACATCAGGTTAAAAATCCCCTCCTATAAGTTAGGTCCACGTTACATCGGGCCCTTTGAGGTTTTAAGTCGCATCAACAACGTGGCCTACAAGATGAGGTTACCCGCCTCACTAAAGATTCCCAATGCTTCCATGTATCTCTCCTCAAACCGGCAGTATTTAACCACTTCCACTCTGCGCCTTCCCAAACTTCCCAACCTTGAACCTCGTACCTCGGATAACACCTTTGAGGTACGAGATATATTGGCCATGAAGACTGTTAAAGGAAAAACGCTGTTTCTGATTGATTGGAAGGGTTTCGGTCCCGAGGAGAGATCATGGGAACCCCAGGAGAATATTGATGCTCCTCGCATTATGAGACGGTTTCTCTCCAGCGTTAGGAGGAGGGGGTGTAAAAGGGGAGTACTGTAACGGCTCCAGCCCCAGCCCCCACTTACCACACTGCGCGCGCCCCTCGGTGCGCTCCTGCTTATCGGCGCATCCCCGCGCCCGGCCTCCGGCTCCCTTCTCGTCAGGCACCTGCGCACTGCGTGACTGCCGGCACGCAGCCTCCTGGGTATAGTGACGCGCTGGCCCCGTCTCCAACATGGCGGCGCCCACCTCTACATATGTCCGGCGTCTGGACAGGTAAGACGCCTGTCTATCAAACACGGTAGCGCTGTCTCGTGCGGCGTGCTCTGTGTTTCCAGGCCTCTTCACCCTTGCCTCTGTCAGCGCTGCGCTCTGTGTCTCTGGGGCTCTCTGCCTGCGCTGTCTCTGCCTGTTTGTGCCTCCTTGCTTCTCCCTCCGTCTGTGTCTTGCTCCTGCCGCCTCTCGTCCAACCCTGTTACATTCCTTGTTGTTGCCTACCCTCCTGCCTAGTGTATCTTTGTGCTTCCTCTCCTTTGCAGCCTCCCGTCCCGGACGACCCTGGCTCTCCGGTCCTGTGCTCAGCTTAAGTCTCTGTGTTCTCTGGTGTCCTCCTGTACGGATACGTCGGTGCCTCCTTCTAGTCTATTGCCCCAGTCATCCCTTTGGTTCCAGCGGTCGTGGTTCTATCCCCTGGGGGTCTGTCCCTAACACTCCCTGTATAGGGGGTGGTCCTCACCTGGGTGCTCGCCCTCGGGGGCTCTGGAACCGTGACCCAGAGGTTCCACTCTCGGGTAACCTTTTGCTTTCCTCTTTTGCAATAGCGAACCGTAACTTTCCCACATAAGACTCGGAGGCACAACAGTGACGTGTGGGCCAGAAGAGGAAGGCTACAGCTGTCTGCCATACGAGAGAGTTCTAAAGAGAATAAGCAAGTGGAACTTCAGTGTAACACAGAACTGCAAGTACCTAAAAATAAGCGATAGGAAGGAGACTACACAACCCATCTGCATAGAGAGATTCCTAAGTTGCTTTCAGGCTAGCCAGCTCATGTGCCATCTGTAATCTGGACCCTGGACTGCATTTTCCAAGCAAAGTAAAGGTAAAGAAACTGCACCCTGTTGTGTCCTTGCCTTCTTCCTGCAACCCCCGTCAGCACTGCTTCATCCCTGTGCCAGACATTGCACCCTCTTCCTCAACACCTATCCTCGCTGCCCTGGGATTACAGCTCTACTTGTGGGGAGCTAATACACCTTGCTGCCTTACACCATCTGTCCCAGAGGATCTGCCGGCAGCGTCGGCTTAACCCCCTATTTGCCGAGCACCACAGGTGGCGTCACGAATCATTCACTCATAAACTTTATTCCATCACTTAAGCCATTTTACATGGGCGCCCAGGGCTACGGACCGGGTCACCGCTGCTGTGACATTCACATTTGAGAGACCGACCCGGTACCAAGTACCCAACAGCCCTGGGAGGGCGACCCAGAGACGGAATGTGGACCCACTGGACCTTGGACCATAGGGGGGACCTGGGCCTACCCGGACTAGGGAAGAGTAGTGACCGGGGTCTGTGGCAGCTGAGCATGTGGACAAGGTAGCAGAACGACATGACACTGCACAACTTCAGGTATAGACATAAAGATTACTTGGAGACAAAGCAAAGTACAAGCACGAAACATAATTATGCCAGGCTCCTGATTCCGCACATCAGGGAAGGGTAAACGTCTCAGGATAACAGACGAAGGCAGGAGGATATCACGGGTTGATGCAGTTCAGGGTTGTCTGGCATGGGCATACTAGGGCTGCCTTTCTCTCAGGCCTCAGGCGTAGCACAGGCTCAGCAGGAGAACATCAGACACCGACCTCAGACAGACTTTAGACGATGGCAGGAGTCATCACGGGTTGATGCAGTACAGGATCATCTGGCACGGGCTTACTAGGACGGCCTCTCTCAGGCCTCAGGCGTAGCACAGGCTCAGTAGGAGAACATCAGACACCGATCCAGGACAGACATCATCACAGGGGGACCTCAGGGAACCGGTGGAACATCAGGACACAGGCAGGACAGGAACAGGAACTCCGGCATGGCAACACAGGTCATTGGCTGGTTAGATCCAGGCAGAGCCGTCACCGGGAAACAAGGCTGGAGACTCTCCAGTAACACAGGCGGGACCAACTCTAGAACACAGGCTGGACCACCAGGACCATGAACCAGACATCTGGACACAGGCTGGAAGACCAGGACCACAGACCGGACATCAAGACACAGGCAGGGCATCAGGAACACGGACTGGACATCAGGAACACGCACTGGACATCAGGAACACGGACTGGACATCAGGAACATAGACTGGACATCAGGAACATAGACTGGACATCAGGAACACAGGTTACAAGCAGGACATCTGAACGTCAGGGCACCAGGCGGATATCAGGACACCAGGCGGACATGAGGTCTCAGGCAGGACATCAGGACACCAGGCAGGACATCAGGACACCAGGAAGGACATCAGGACACCAGGCAGGACATCAGGTCTCAGGCAGGACATCAGGCCACCAGGCAGGACATCAGGACACCAGTCAGGACATCAGGACACCAGTCAGGATATCAGGACATCGGGTCTCAGGCAGGACATCAGGACACCAGGCGGACATCAGGTCTCAGGCAGGACATCAGAACTCGGATTTCAGATAGATCATCAGCACACTGGCATCGGACTCTGGACATCTGACCACAATCGACAGGTTCCGGACATCAGGCTGCGGACATCAGCTCTGGACATCAGGCCTCAGTCATCAGGCTTCAGACCTCTGGCAGCGATCGGCAGGCTCCGGACATCGGGCAGGGAAGCATACGATCCGGACATCTGGTGGAGGACATCAAGTGCAGCACATCTGGAAGAGGTCATCAGACATCAGATCGCGGTCATCAGGCTCCGGACAAGAGGCCACGGTCATCAGGCTCCGAACATCTGGAAGCGACCTATAAAGGAACCCAAGTGGTCTGGTGCAAGCCTGGCTGGGTTGGACTGGAACCGGCTTGGGATTGCACCGAATAACAAGCTGAGCACAGAGTAGCAGAAACTCAGCGGGCAGACCAGGCTCCAACCTCCAAGATGAACCCAGGTTAAATCACAGAAAGTCAGGTAGCAGAGAGTCACAGTCACTGGGCACAGGGTTCAAGACACGAAAGGACCTCAGGAACATAATACAGAGGAAACAGTTCAGACAGGGTCAGGTACAGGAACAGATCCAGGAAACAAGACACAGCAGGAAACAGGTGCACGGCAAAACATTAACACAGGGACCAGGATATTCTGCCTCCTGGAGGGCAGACAGGAACAGGGACCAGTATATTCTGCCTCCTGGAGGGTGGACAGGAACAAGGGCCAGGATATTCTGCCTCCTGGAGGACGGACAGGATCAAGGATCAGGTTATTGTGCCTCCTGAAGGGCAAATGATGCGCCCCAGGGGCTGTGGGATACTCAGTACCGGGCTGGTCATCTTAAAGGGATGTGTCACAGTGGCAGTGACCCAGTCCGTGGCCCCAGGCGGTCATGTGAAATGGGTATAATTAGAGGAGAATAAAATTTTATATGTAGAAATCCGTGACTCCACCTGTGGTTTCTGGTCAGAGTGACCATCGCTGCAGTGCTGCTTCTCTGGGACAGATGTTGTGGTGCAGCAGAGTTGTAGAAGCTCTCCACAGGTAGAGCTGTAGTCCCAGGGCAGTTGGGATGAGTTTGTAGCTGGTGAGGTAGAGTGGAGTGCAGGGTGAAGCAGTGCTGAGTTGAAGAGGCAGGTATAATGTAGATGACACAATTGCATGTAGTTCCAAAGGCTTTACTCACGGTCTGGTGCGCACAGGTGCCCGCTTCAATGCTGCGTTCTCCAGGTGAGAGGTCCAGACAACTTCCAGATAAGATGAAGTACACCCTTCCAGCACTCCCTGTCAGTATGTACCTTTCTTGGCCGTCTCCACACAATATGCTGCTTTACTCCTTCCTTTCAGCACTTCACAGTTATTGTTCTAGGCCAGTAGCTGCGAATCCTGTCAGACAACGCGTACCCTTCCGTCTCTGTGATACTTTATAGCCGCCTCTCCAGTCAGACTGTGGTAGGGGCGATGGTCCATAAAGTAACCAAAGCTATCGGCTTGCTAGTAGTGCCCTGAAGTACGCTAGCTAGGCTAGGGGTCGAGAACCTTTGCGACCAGTTTCTCCCTCCACCTGACCTGTAGTCAGTGTGGAGAAGGGACCCACGGGGAGTATGCTCCAGCCATGTCCCAGAAGAACCTTCTTTCCTAGGGAGCTTCCTTTGTAATCCAATCCGTCCAGCAGCCTCTAATCGATAGAGCTGCTGCAGACACGTCCTTCTCCTTCCCTCCCTCAGAGGGATCTGATCTCACTTTCTATCCTACTCTAAGCTATGCTCCGCCCACCTCCCAGCACTATTCGTGTTCCAAGCAGGGGCCATAAAGGGTGCTCTGCTACACTACTGGTGTGTGGGATGCGGGTGTTGGAGTCTGAACGGGTGAGGTGCAGTACCTCTGTGGTGACTGGACCCTCAGGGGCGCCACACAGATAGGAACAGCGACCAGGATATTCTGCCTCCTGGAGGGCAGCAAGACAGGCCCCAGCTCACCTCAAACTGCAGACAAGCAGGACAGGTGCTGACACCACACAGACATATAGAGACATAAGGCGAAGCTCTGGCAAAACCCCACAGGGCAGGAAACTTTTATATAGGAGCTGCCTCACAGGGATAGACTGAAGCAGCAATTGTAGCACACACCCATTCCTCATAAAAGCAGGGGAGGTGTGGCCGCACACACCCTAAGCACAGCCAGACACTAATCAGCATTGCAAAGGACACCTGGCGAGAGCTACAAGCCTGAACACACGTGGCAAGCCATACACAGTGCAGAGGACCTAGAAATCCACGGATAGCTTTCCACAGTGACAGCCAGGGACCGCATACATGGGTGGTCATGCAGTGCAGCGGAGCCACACATCCATGCACGGCTACGCAGCGGAGTAGGGAACTGAGCAGCATCCATAAAGGTAACAGACAACAGTATCCCTGCTAATAAGGGGGAAAGGAGCAAAGGGTTAATACAGAGACATGCAGAGCAACGCCGAGGAAGCAAAACACAAACACACCGGCATTACAGTTTATAAGAAGACAATGTTCAGTTCTGCTGCTCTGTTTTATTACATGTCTCACATTAGTAACTCCTCCAGGCAATAAAGTCTGGAGGCAGAGTCTAGGAAAGATCTATGCCCAGCCCATAGCTCTGATGAGCTCATTTACATCTTAGAAAAACATAGATTTCTGTGTAATTAGACATTGAATCGCAGATAACAAGATGTCGCTGTTCCCCTCCCTACCAAGTCTTCGCCTCCCCATTTATCTCCCTTCCCTTTCCTCATCCTCCCTTCCATATTCCTATCCCTTCCCTGTTCCTCTCCTTCCCTTTCCCATTCCTCTCCCTCCCTTCCCCTTTCCTCTATGTCCCTCACCCTGTTATTTTCCCTTCACCATTTCTTTCCCTTCTCCATTCCACACTCTTCCCATACCTCTCCCTCAATTTTCTTTTCCTCTCCCTCCCTTCCCCATTCCTTTTCCTTCCTTCCCAGATTCCCCTCCCTACCAATTTCCTATTTTTCCCTTCCCTGTTCTTCTCCCTCCCTTCCCCATTTCTCTCCCACCCATCTCTTTTCCTCTCCCTTCCCCATTTCTCTCCCACCCATCTCTTTTCCTCTCCCTTCCCCATTCCTCTTCCTCCCTTCCCTGTTCCTCTCCACCCCATTTATCTCCCTTTCCTTTCCTCTCCCTCCCTTCCATATTCCTATCACTTCCCTGTTGCTCTCCTTCCCTTTCCCATTCCTCCCCCTCCCTTCCCTCTATCTCCCTCACCCCATTATTTTCTCTTGACCATTTCTTTCCCTTCTCCGTTCCTCAGTCTTCCTATACCTCTTCCTCTCTTCCCCGTTCCTCTACCTCCCTCACCCCTTTCCTTTCCCTCCCTTCCCTGTTTCTCTCCCTCCCTTCCCTGTTCTCCTCCCTACCTTCCCGTTTCCTCTCCGCATCTTCCCCACTATTCTTCCTTCCCCGTTCCTCTCCCTTCCTTCCCTGTTCCTCTCCCTTCCTCACCCTGTTAAATTCCATTTCTTACAAGTCCCTCTCCCTTCCCTGTTCCTCTCCTTCCTGTTATGAATGAGTCACCGAGGAGGAGGAAAAAACAAAAAGCAAGCTAAGCCCAGAAAACCGGAGAGGTTGGTAACTAGCGGATTGCAGACCCCTGATCCTATCCACAACAACTAGCAGTAGCCGTGGAGCCTGCCTACGGTGGTCCTAGATGCCTCGTCATGGCCGGAGAACTAAATAAGCCTAAAGAAAGAAAGGGAAAATCTAAACTGCCCCAGAGCAGACCCCAAAGCAATAGACAGCCCCCAACATGTATTGAAAACACAGACACAGGTAGGAAAATAGGCTGAGCAAACGATGGGGCCCTCGCTAACTAGAAAGGGCAGGAAAGAAAAGCTGCTGTCTGCAATCACACAAAAAACCCTGCCAAAAAAAAAGTCCAACACATCTGATAGAAAAAGGCCCTGAAGTCGCTAGACTTCAAATCACTATATCAGCACTCAGGTATATTCTGAAGACAGAGCAAAAGAGATCAACTGATCAGAGACAAAATGGGTATTCAGCCCAGTCCCAGCCAGGGCTGGCTGAACACAAAAACTAAGTAAACCAGACAAAAACTCATATGAACAATAGCAGAGAAATCTTAGCTTTAGGAAGGCAGGAACCAAACTGAAAACCAGGAGCCACAGTCAGGAAAAATCACCAGCAAGAAACTAGGGAGTCGGCTGCCTTAAATCCAATCAGAAACTCCTGATGTCCAATCACAGTCCTCTTCCTCAGGTGGCCGGTCTCTGCCATTTAGATCAGCTTCATTACCTCCCTTCACCAACAGAGGGAGTCCAGATAGAGAACTCACTACTCCTCTGTCAGCACAGCCAGCTCCATAACCCTCACCAGAAGCCAGAGGCAAACCTGAAAATGAGCTCACAACAGCTTCCCTTCTCTGTTCCTTTGCCTCACTTCTGTGTTCCTATCTTTCCCTTCCCTGTTCTTTCCCTGTTTATCTCACTTCCCTGTTCCTCTCCCTATCTTTCCTGTTCTTCTCCCTCCCTTGCCAGGTTGCTCTCCCTTTCTTCCCCATTCCTCTCCATCCATTCCATGTTTTTCTCCCTCCCTTCCCAATTCCTCTCCCTTCCCCCATTCCATTTGTTTCCCTTTACCATTCCTCTCTCTTCCTTACCCCATACCTCTCTTACCCATCCCTCTCCTTTCCCCATTCCTCTCCCTTCTCTGTTATTGTTCCTCCCTTCCTCATTCCTCTCCCTTCTCCGTTACTCTCCCTTAACTGTTCATTTCGTTGTTCCTCTCCCTCCATTTCCCATTTCTCTCCCTTCCATGTTCCTCTTCCTGCCTTCCCAGTTCTTCTCTCAACCTTCCCAGTTCTCCCTGCCTTCTCAGATTCCTATCCCTCCCCTCCTGGTTCCTCTCTCTTCCTCATTCCTCTCACTCCTTTCCCTATACCTCTCCCTCCATTCCCTGTTTATCTCCCTTACCAATTACTCTCCCTTCCCTGTTCCGCTCTCTTCCTATTCCTCTGCTTTCCCCATTCCTCTCCCTCCCTTATCTCTTTTTTCTCCTTCACTTACCCAGTTCTTCTCCCTCCCTTTCCAGGTCCTCTCCCTTTCTTGTACATCTCCCTCCTTTCCCCATTCCTCTTGCTTTCCTTTTCCTCTCCCTTCCTGTTCCTCTCCCTCTCGTTCCTTGTTCCTCACCCTCCCTTCCCTATTCCCTTCCCCATTTCTCTCCCTTCTTTGTTTCTCACCCTCCCTTTCCTATTCCTCTCCCTCCCTTCCTCGTTCCTCTCCCTTCCCTGTTCCTCTACCTTTCCCATTCCTCTCCCTTTCCCATTCCTCTCTCTTCTTGTTCCTCTCCTTCTCTTCTCTGTTCTTCTCCCTCCCTTACTCTGTTTTTCTCCCTCCCTTACCCTGTTATTCTCTCTCACTTCCCTGTTCCTCTCCCTTCTCTGTGCCTTTCCCTGCCTTCCCTATTCCCCTTCCTTCCTGTTCCTCTCCTTCACTTCCTTGTTCATGTCCCACCCTGGTTCTTCTACCTCCCTTCCTCGTGCCTCACCCTGCCTTACTTGTTCCTCTCCCTCCCTTCTCTGTTACTCTCCCTCCCTTCACTGTTCCTCACCCTCCCTTTCCTATTCTAATCCCTTTCCCATGTCTCTCTTTTCCCCTTTCCTCTCTGTTCCCGTTCCTCTCCTTCTCTTCCCCATTTTTCTCCCTTACTTTCCCATGTTTCTCCCTCCCTTCCTCATTCCTCATCCTCCCTTGCTGGTTCCTCTTTCTCCTCCATTCCTATCCCCCATTCCTCTCCCTCCCTTCCCTATTCCTCTCCTTCCCTTCCTCATTCCTCTCCATCCCATCACCATTACTATCCCTCCTTTCCCCACTCCTCTTCATTCCCCTTGTTCCTCTCCTTCCTCTGTACTTCTCCCTCCCTTCCTCATTCTTCTCCCTCATTTCCCTGTTGATCTCACTTTCCCATTCCTCTCCCTCCCTTCTCCATTCCTATCCCTCCCTTCTCCCTTTCTCTCCCTCCCTTGTTCCTCTCCCTCCTCTATTCTTCTCCCTCCCTTCCCCATTCCTCTCCCTCCTTCCCCTGTTCCTCTCGCTCCCTTCCCTGTTCCTCTCTCTTCCTCTTTCCTTTCCCTCCTTTCCTCTCCCTTCCTTGTTCCTCTGCTTCCCTTCCTCGTTCCTATCCCTCATACCTCTCCCTCCTTTCCCTGTTCCTCTATCTCTTGTTCCACTCCCATTCCTGTTCCTCTCCCTCCTCCATTCTTCACCTTCCCTTCCTTGTTCTTTTCCCTCTTTCCTCCATTCCTTTTCCTCCCTTCCTCTCCCTTCCCCGTTCCTTTACCTCTCTTCCCCGTTCCTCTTCCTTCCCTATTCCTCTCCCTCCCTTCCCCGTTCTTTTCCCTCCTTTCCTTGCTTCTTCCCTCCCTTCCCATTACTTTACCTCCCTAAACCCTCCAACCCATCTGTCCATTTATTTTACACATGATGTGTAAGTGTAAGGGGGTGACCAGGAGTGCCTGCCCTCCTGAAAGACAATGTTTGCAAAATGGTTCAGACATGTGATTGTTTTGTATTTTCATGACTGTAGTTTTATTGTATTTTTATAGCAATGTGAAATATAGAAGTGCGTAGAACCTTATAGGTACTAATGTAATGTGATTAATGTACAAGGTTATTGATGTGTAATATATAAGGAAAGATACAGTGGTGGGCATTAGTGATGAGAGAGCGTGCTCTTCACTGCTCGTTACTCGCTCAAGCATCAGAGTACTCGAGATGCTCATTACTTGGCGAGCATTTCTGAATGCTTGTGTGCAAGCTCCAATCCTTGCTCCGCATGTTTGGTGCTTGTTAGCCAATTTACATGCTGGCATTGCCTGCCATTCACTGTAATGCCGTAGCCATCTTGGTTGTGGCATTACTGTGATTGGCCTGGCCGCACAGCGTCATCAGGTCTATATAAGAGCCGGGACGGCACGCTCAGCACACTGGACACCCCGGACACAGGCAGAGCAGGGAGAGGTGCTGGTGAGAGAGGGACAGAGTTGTAGCTGCGTATAGGCAGCGATTAGACACCGGTAATGTTTCTTTCAGCTGCAACAACCGCCCTTCTTAGGGCTAATGATAATCAATAGTAATACTGACGATAGCAGCACTTAGGGAGAGATTGCGCAGAAGGGATCGTGCAGGACAGGATAGGGTGAAGTGTACGTCCTTTATGCTTCAGCCCAGACCAACAACACTTCTCAGTGCTAATAATATTCTTTTTGCTCTTAATGCTGCAATTTTTTCTGAGCTGGGAAATATTCCACACCATTTAAACCGCAGCAGTTGTGCATCAAAAGCTACAGCCAGACTTGGCTGGTTAGAAATTGCATCACTATATTGATACTACTACAGTCTCATGCATCCATCTGAGGTGGGATAATATTCCTGCCATTGTAATACTGCAATGATTTCTCAACAAGGATAGATCATACATAATTTAAAATGGGCAAGGCGCATGGTGCTGATGTGATGCTGATGGTGGCCGTGGGCAAGGTGAAACTGCCTGCTGTAGGAGCACAACAAACACACATAATGTCAATCTAGCTTCCTGTCCCACTTTGTAGGAGGGCGCAGAACACCACTTTTGAAGCCAGACCAGTGTGAAAAGGTTGAGGGATGGATAGCAGGTAATGCTTCCAGTCACTTTGCCAGCACCACCTTGTCTTCCATATAATCCTTACCCTGATCTTTCTTCCTCTCACCATGCTGAGTGCCCAGAGACAATTGCTCTATCACTTGGACACTTCGAAAAGCTGGTCACATTTACATTGATAGATTCTGACCTCTCGCCCTGCCCGTTTCAAACGGGACATAAGGAGATCACATATAGTGATGCCCAAATATTTGCTCAAATATTTAAGCAGCCATGCTCACAAGAAGGCCACAGTGAGAAAATGCAATTACTGTTGCAAGAGGTGGATGATGATGAGACGCAATTGCCAACAAGTGGTTTTGTTACTTCAGCAAGTCAGGAGGAGGACCAGGGTGCGGAAGTGGAAGACGAGGTAGTGTATGATGAAGTCATTGACTCAATCAGGGAAAGTGACATGCAGAGCGAGGATAGCAGAGCACAGGGGGAGGGATGCACAGCACCACAACAGGCAGTGATTGGCAGGGGAAGAGTCCTGAGGAGATCATTTGCATATTCCCAGTGCCTTCTGGGATAAGTTAAGAGTCTCCGCGAGCTCAACGATCACTGGGTTTCGGCCGTTGCAGCTGAAAAGAGGAAATCGGTAAACCGCGCGCCGAATTTTAACTCATTTTTCATTGCTTTGAAATCTTTTTAATAATAACAACATGGAAGAGGCCAGGAGCCATTTGGTGAGCTGCATTTCTTGCTACATGTTCACAGACTTACCAGTGGAAAAGCCAAATTTCACATGCCACAAATGCAAGCTTGTGTCCCTGTTGGAGGAAAAGTTGCAAAATCTCGAAGAGAGGTTAGCTACGTTGAAGATCATTAAGGAAGGTGAAGAGTTCTTAGACAGAGCAGAATTATCTCTTCATGTTACAGAAAGAGAAGAAATTCGAAGTGCACCTGAAGAAACAGAGGAATGGAGACATGTGACCCAGAGAAGCAGGAGGATCAGGAGGCAGTCAGCACCCATGCTGCTCAGGAACCAGTACCAGGCTCTCGCGCAGGAGAACGATGAAGAAATACATCAGGATAAGACTTTGCCAACAAACAGCAACCTTGTACGCCTTCAGAGTCCTCCTGGATGGAGAAAGAAAAATGTTGTGAAGAAGAAACGTAGAGTGGTGGTCATGGGGGATTCCCTGCTGAGAGAAACAGAGGCCGCTATCTGCAGACCGGATATAACCTCAAGAGAAATGTGCTGTCTTCCAGGTGCAAAAATTAAAGATGTATCTGACAGGAGATCAGGACTCTTCAGACCTACAGATGACTACCCATTCCTGCTACTACATGTGGGGACAAAATGACACCTCAAGAAATGACCTGGAAACCATCTGCAGAGACTTTGAAAACTTAGGTAAGAAAGTGAAAGAACTGGGAGTGCAGGTGGTCTTCTCTTCCATCCTCCCAGTGGATGGTCATGGAACAAGGAAGTGGAATAAGATTCTGCAGGTGAACAACTGGCTACGTCGATGGTGCCGTCAGCAACGATTTGGATTTCTGGATCACGGAGTGAATTACCTGTACGATGGACTACTTGCTAGAGATGGGGTGCACCTTACGAAGAATGGAAAACATGTATTTGGAAGTTGCATTGCTACACTCATCAGGAGAGCTTTAAACTAGAACAATGTGGGAAGGGAAGCAAAAGACCAGAAAAATCCATACACCTGACAAATGCTAATGAGAACTCTGCTATTAGAAGTGGAAAGGAAGAACAAAGACAAAAGAATCTAATTAATAAAAATATTGGAGAAAGAGAAACCAATCACAAACTAAAATGTTTCTATACTAGTGCACAAAGCATGGGCAACAAACAAGGAGAACTGGAACTACTAACGCAGGAAAAGAAATATGATGTCATTGGAATCACTGAAACTTGGTGGGACGATACACATGATTGGAATACAAGGCTATAAGGATACAACTTATTTGCAAGAAACAGACTTGATAAACGAGGAGGAGGTGTCGCATTGTATGTTAGAAACGCGTATATCTGCACAGAGATCCAAGCTTCAGAGACTGGGAGTTCTGTGGAAACTGTTTGGGTCAGAATACAAGGACAGAACAATGGAAAGGACACCATTGTAGGTGTGGCACCCCCGAGGCTCAGTCGCTGCAGAGGTGCTATACCTTCCTCTCTCCTAAGGTGTGGTGCCCCACCATCCAGATAAGTTGGAGGCTCCTGACCACGCTCCAACACTCGCACCCCACACAATAGAGTAGATCAGCATAACCGCATTGCGGCTCTTTGCTTAGAGAGAAGCAGAGCACCTTTGGTGGTTCCCTGCTTGGAACACTAGACGTACTGGGATGGTTTAGGATGACAGGTTAGTCTGACAGGAGGTCAGTGAGGAAGGAAGCCACTCGGGAGGAGTGGGGATCCCTGGAAGAAGGGATGGAGGAAGGAGTGCTGCAGCTGCCTCAGTGACCTGAGCCAGCCGGCACGGGAAAGGAAAGGAAAGAAGGAAAAGGACGTTGACCTGAAGCCTGAGCTTCCATAGAAGGGAAAGGACAAGTACGGAACGTAGGAGTATAAGGGAACACAGAGGACGTGGGTTAGAGGAAGAACCCAGCCTAGAAGTTCTAAGCGCAAGGCCGGGGCCTGGTCCCCGAGGTTGTATGAACACTAATGGTTCTGCAGCAGACACCGGTGGAGTAGTGGGCTGTAAATGCACTACTCCCATCTAAGACTTGAGGGCACAACAGCAATACAGATTGAGACCCGGGACTTAGGAGTAGAGAGTCCCTGAAGCAGGCTACAGGTGTCTGCCGTGCAAGTAGAGTTCTTGGGAACATCTGTCAGGAGGAACCCCAGTGTAACACGGTACTGGAGATCTTCACACTTAAAGTCGCTATAGAGGAGACGTTCAGGAAAGGCACATAAGTTGGCGGAGTGTGGAAGGGAGCTTTCCATCTTGCCTGGAGTTTGACTGAGTCCCTGACCCGGAGGACACGGCACGGAAGCGGGGACTACAGACTGTGAGTAAAACTTTGGAACTACATGCCCTGGTGTCCTCCATTCCTTCCTGCATCCGTCCGCCTGACACTGCTACATCCCCTGTGCCAGACACTACATCACCTAAGTGTCTCCACATCTACACTGCCCTGGGACAACAGCCCTGCCTGTGGAGGGCTATACCACCATTGCTGCACCACACCATCTGTCCCGGAGGATCTGCATGCAGCGTCGGCTTAACACCTCCCTTGCCGAACACCACAGGTGGCGTCACAAACTATTCATTTAACATCCACATCTTCCTATTACTTGGGTGCCCAGGGCCACGGTCCGGGTCACCGCCACTGTGACACATCCCACTGATATGGCCCGGTACCGAGTACCCCACGGACCTGGGAGGGGGACCTATCATGAACTCATTTTCTGCTCCACCAGTTGAGAGTTCCCCTTCCGTTCTCCCTCTGGTGGTGACAGGAGGTAGTGCGGTTGGTTTAAGTGGAAGTGATCTGCCACCTGATGAGGAAGATAACGATTGGATCTCTGGAGTATCAGACTGGATATAAGACAGCCAACGCCCTATCCGGGTGCTGGTGATTCAGTCTGCTTCTCAGGTCCTCTCTTCCAGTCTTCTCAAGTTAAGTTTGTTTTTTGCTAATGTTCACATTTGCGCTTGTTGGTCAATTCAGTTTTTTGTGTAATAAGCCTACCCCTGCTGGGGCTATGCTGAAATTCCACTCCTATTAATCAGAATTTGCCAATCTGCTTTTTGGCCCTTATTAGATTGGCCTCTTTTTTGCTCTGTCTCAGAATGTTTCAGAGTGCTGATATAGATTTAGAAGTCTAGTGACTTCAGGGTTAATTTTGCTATCAGAAGTGTTGGACAATATTTTTGCAGGTTTTTTTGGGCAGATTGCAGACAGTGTCTTTCCTTTTCTGTCCTTTTTAGTTAGCCGGGCTCCATCGTTTGCTCAGCCTAATCTTCTGCCTTTGTTTGTATTTTCATCTTGCTTCACCGTCAATACATGTGGGGGGCTGTCTTTCCTTTGGGGTCTGCTCTGGGGCAGTTAGTTTTCCTCTTTTCCTGCTTTAGGCTTATGTAGTTCTCCGGTTGTGACGAGGCGTCTAGGACCAACGTAGGAACGCTCCACGACTGCTGCTAGTTGTGCGGGTAAGATCAGGGATCTGCAATCTTCAGGCTATGTGCACACACTGCAGATTCGTCTGCGCATTCATATCTGCGGAACCGCAGTTAAAACCGCAGGTAAAATGACCTGCGGTTTTTCCTGCGGATTGGCCTGCGGTTTTGCCACCTGGACAATGGAATAGGTGGCAAACCGCAGCAGAATCCGCAGAAACAATTGACATGCTGCGGAAAAAAAAATGCAGCTTTTCCGCAGGTAAAAATCCGCAGCATGTGCACAGCTGAATGTTAATCCCATAGGATAACATGCTACTGTACACTGTCTGCAGAACTGCTGCAGTTCTGCTGCGGTCAAAACTGCAGCAGAACCGCAGCAAAAACCGCAGCGTGTGCACATGGCCTCATAGTTACCAACTTTTCTGATTTTCTGAGACTTAGCTTGTTGTCTTTTTTCCTCCTTGGTTTCCCATTCATAACAGAATCACCAGCCATACTGCAGATTCTTGGGTACTCAAAAGCAGGAAAGAATTGTTAGAGAAAGAAAAAAAAAGTGTCAGAATTTTTTTTTTATTATGTATTTTTTCCTCTTTTTCTCTGGGGCCGTAGGATTTTTTCCTAATGGAGATTAAGCAATTGTCTGATGGTGTGGAGCAACTTGCTGCTGAAGTGCAGGGAATTTCTACCTACCTTATTCAGTCACATGCTGCTGAACCCAAGATTCCTACTCCTGATGTGTTTTCTGGGGATCGGTCTAAATTTCTGAATTTTTTAGAATAATTGTAAATTATTTCTTGCTTTGAAGCCTAACTCATCTGGGAGCTCTGTGCAGCAGGTTAAAATTGTCGTCTCCTTGCTGCGCGTCGATCCCCAGGATTGGGCTTTTTCTCTGACACCTGAAAATCCTATTCTGACTAATGTGGATGCATTTTTTCAGGCCTTGGGGTTGTTGTATGATGAACCTAATGCCGTTGATCAAGCTGAGAGAACCCTGTTGGCATTAAACCAGGGTCAAGAGCCTGCAGAGTTGTACTGTCAAAAATTCTGAAAGTGGGCGGTCCTTACTACATGGAATGATAGTGCATTGGCAGCTTTCTTTCGGAAAGGTTTGTCAGAGACCGTAAAAGATGTTATGGTGGGATTTCCTGTTCCCTCTGGTCTGGATGGCTCTATGTCATTAGCCATTCACGTTGATCGGTGTTTACGTGAATGTAAAACTACACGGGAGGTGCTGCCACCTTTTGAACAAATGTCGGAACCTATGCAATGTGATGGGGTTTTGTCTAGGGCGCAACGTCGGGAGTTTAGAAGGCGTAATAAGCTGTGTTTTTTCTGTGGAGACGCCTCTCATACTATTTCTGTCTGCCCTAAACGAGAGAAACGATTTGCACACACATTTGCTGTGGGCAGTATACAACCTAAGTTCCTTTTGGCAATTACTCTGATCTGCTCCTTGTCCACATTTTCCACTAAGGCTTTTGTGGATTCAGGAGCAGCTCTGAATCTGATGGATTTGGACTTTGCTAAACGTTGTGGTTTGTCCATGACGCCTCTGCGGACGCCCATTCCTTTGAGGGGTATTGATGCCACTTCTTTGGCAGAGAATAAACCTCAGTTTTGGACCCAGGTGACAATGCGAGTTGCCCCAGACCACCAAGAAAATTGTAAATTTTTGGTGCTGCATAATTTGCATGATACTATTGTTCTGGGGTTCCCCTGGTTGCAAACTCATAACCCAGTTTTGGATTGGAAATCTGTGTCTGTGGTGAGTTGGGGTTGTCAGTGTGTTCTTAGGGACGCTCCTGTTTTCTCCACCTCTCCTCAGTCTCATGATATTCCTGATTATCTGGATGATTTCTCTGATGTATTTAGTGAGAGCAAGTCTGCGTCTTTGCCTCCTCATAGGAGTTATGACTGTGCAATTGAGTTGATGCCTGAGTGTAAATTTCCCGAGGGTCGGCTTTTCAACTTATCTGTACCCGAACATGATGCTATGCGATCCTATATTAAGGAGTCATTGGAGAAGGGTCATATTAGACCATCCTCATCACCGTTAGGCGCTGTTTTTTTTTGTGGCCAAGAAAGATGGTTCATTAAGACCGTGTATTGATTATCGTTCCCTTAACAAGATGACGGTTAAATATCAGTACCCGTTACCTCTGATGTCTGATTTATTCTCCAGAGATAAAGGTGCCTGCTGGTTTACTAAGCTTGACCTCAGGGGGGCGTATAATCTTATTCGCATCAAGCACGGGGATGAATGGAAGACGGCGTTTAATACTCCGGAGGGACATTTTGAGTACCTGGTGATGCCTTTTGGGCTCTCTAATGCCCCTTCTGTCTTCCAGTCCTTTATGAATGATATTTTCCGAGACTTTGTGGATAAGTTTTTGATCATCTATCTGGATGATATTTTGATCTTTTCTAGTGATTGGGATTCCCATGTGGAACATGTCTGGTCTGTGTTCCGGATTTTGAGGGAGAATTCCCTGTTTGTTAAGGGATCGAAGTGCCTCTTTGGTGTACAGAGGATTTCATTTTTGGGATTTATCTTGTCTCCATCGACTATTGAAATGGACCCGGCCAAGGTACAGGCCATTTATGATTAGGTTCAGCTTACTTTTTTGAAGGCTCTCCAGAAGTTTTTGGGGTTTGCTAATTTCTATCGTAAATTTATAGGTAATTTTTCTAGTATTGTCAAACCACTGACTGATCTGACCAAGAAGGGTGCTGATGTGCTGAATTGGTCTCCTGAGGCTGTCTCAGCATTTCAGGAGCTTAAGCGGAGATTTACTTCAGCTCCAGTTTTACGGCAACCTGATGTCTCACTTCCATTTCAAGTGGAGGTGGACGCTTCTGAGATTGGAGCAGGAGCTGTGTTGTCCTAAAAAGACCCTGTGACTTCTAAGATGAATCCCTGTGCCTTCTTTTCTTGAAAGTTCTCCCCATCTGAATGCAACTATGACATGGGGAATCGGGAATTCTACGATTCTATGATTCTATGACACAAGATGGACATCTGTTCCCCAGAACACCAACACGGGTGAAGTTGCCAGTCCAAGGGTAAGGTGTTCCTGAGTCTGGCTCTTTTTTAAAGACAATCCAGTTAACCCAAATAAGGCCATTCACAACATCTGCCATCAGCAGGGGCAGCGCAACTACCAGCCTGATCACCACCACCATGTTCAGGCACATGTAAGAAAAGCACCCGACTACTTGGGCCGAATGCAAGGGTATAGAAACAGTATTTGCAGGTGACACCACTGCCTTTTCCCCTGTTCTACATGCACGTCAATCCCATGATGTAGGCAAAGATGCCTCCCATCCTGAACATGTCAATGCACACTTGCAACCCCCATTAGCAACCACGTCCACGTCCACATCCCAGCCCAGCGTTCAGTTGTCCCTACCCCAGTCCTTGGAACGCAGGAATAAATACGCAGCCACCCACCCACCGGTCACAATTTTAAATGGTCACATTTTCAGAAAGCTTGCCCTTGAAACGTTTCTGTTTAGGCATGTGGAAACTGAAGCATTCCACAACCTCATAGTGAGGGCTGTCCCTCAGTGCACGGTTCCGAGCCGACAATATTTCTCCCGGTGTGCTGTCCCCGCCTTACACATGCATGTTTCCCATAATATCACCCTTTTCCCTAACAGATGCTGTTACTGGAAAGGTCCACATAACCACGGACACTTAGATAAGTGCTTGTGGGCAGGGACCCTACATTTCCCTGACGGCACACTGGGTGAACATTGTGGAAGTCAAGACCCAGTCGACACTGAGGATTGTAGACCCTGGTTCAGTGAGGGTTTCCCCCACCTTTACAGCAGTTCCTGCACCTCCCTACATCTTAGAAACATCAACATCAGTAGAGGGCTGGAGCACTACAGCACTGCCTTGGCCAAGTGGCAACAGGCTCTGCTGAAGCTAATCTGCTTAGGTGACAAACCGCACACCACCGTGGAGTTGTTGAAAGGTCTACCTCAACCTACTTATTGTCATGTGTGACAATTCCCATTACCTGGTGGCTGCTCTGAAGCTTGTCAAGCTCACACACATACCATGCCAGGCCCATGTGCTCAACATAGTGGTTCAGCGGTTTCTTAAAACCTACCCAGATCTGCCTGAGCTACTGGTGAAAGTATGCCATGTGTTTGCCCATTTCTGCAAGTCAGCTGCCCTGGCTCTGCTGCAGCAGAGTTTGAAACTTCCAGCTTGCCTACTGGTGTGCGACATCATCACGCGTTGGAACAGAGGTCAGTAGCTGAATACCAGCTGCAACATGCCCATCGTTATTCCGGTCAGCTTCCGCACATAAGAAATGATAAGTGGACATGGATATCTAACATCTGTGCGGTTCGTCAAACTTTGACGACTCGACCAAGATGGTGAGCGCTGATGGCGCCATAGTCAGCGTAACTATCCCGCTTCTCTGTCTACTCAAATACTCGCTGCTCACAATTAAAAAGGAGGCTTTGCAGAGGGAGCAAGTTGAGAAGGAGCAAGAAACTATACAAGGTGTTGCTACACAGCCCAGCCTCATCTCATCTTCTCAACGCGAATTGGGTGATAATGAGGAAAGGGAGCTGGTTGTCTGTGCTACTGATGTTACAACCCACACCACCTTCATCCCATCTGTGGATGGCCTGAAGACGAGGAGGACAACATGGACAGTCGTCCTCTTGGTGGGGACAGGGAACTCCTGGCTGTTGGTAGTCTAGCACACATGGCTTAGTTTATGTTCCACTGCCTTTCCCGTGACACTTGCTTTGTACGCATTTTGGCCAACACTAATTACTAGTTCATCACCCTTCTACACCCACGCTACAAGGAGAACTTTCCATCTCTCCTTCCCATGACTGAGAGGTCTAATAAAATGTTGTAGTACCAGAAGGCCCTAGTTGAAGAATTATTTGTTTTTAAAAACGCTGGCGGCAGAGGTCACAGTTCGTTGGACAACCAAGGAGTAGAGACAAGGGAGACATACACCAGATGCAGCAGAGGCAGTGGAACACGTAAATGTCTGTGACAGTTTTTTTAGACCAAGGAGGGAAATGTTTTTGAAGATGCATCCATGCACCCCTTCCCATCCAAACATGGGTCTATGCTTCTCCTCCACCATAACAACAGGTTGATCATACTAAACTTGCTACATATTTTTTAAGGGCGTTTATGATGCTCACATAAGTATTCTTTGATATATACTTAGTGCATGCACATTACCAGTCTAGGATACTCACTACTTAATAATAGGGGAAAAAATGTTTTCTGAGGCCCTCCACTATGTCTCCTCAAAGGGATATGTCAGGAAAATATGAGGAAGACTCTCCTCCCTGAGATAGAATAATTTCTTATTTTAATCCCTTTTATTTGTAACTGTTGTACATACTGTATTTTGTCTTCTTTTGTAATATCTTTTGTATTTTTGTAAACACTGCCTATATTTTCTGGAGTAAACTTAAAAATGTACTAGCTTCGTTTTCCTTGCTCTATGATCGAACCAACACATACTCTGCACCAAATTATGCTATCTGCGGATTGGTTTCTGACCAAGCCTCCCAACTTTTGAAGAAGGGAAAGAGGGACAAAGGCTGTGGCGCACACAGTGGCAAATTTTAGGCCATGCCCCTGACCACACCTATTTCACAGCTAGTCACACCCATGCCCATGCCCCAATCACACCCATTTAGCACTGCTGATCACACTGACTGGTACTGAGGGCACAGTGGCTGGCATTATGGGCACAGTGGCTGGTACTGTTGGCACATTGACTGGTACTGAGGAAAAGAAAAAACAGAGAGAGAGAGAGAAAAAGAAAACAGAGAGAGAAAGAAAGAACAGAGAGGGAAAGAAAGGGGAAAGAAAGAACAGAGAAAGAAAGAAGGAAACAAAAAAAGAAAGAGGGGAAAGAAAGAGGGAACAGAGAGAAAGAAAGAGGGGAAAGAAAGAAAGAACAGAGAGGAAGAATGAAACAAAGAACAGAGAAAAAAAGAGAGGGGACAGAAAAAAAAGAACAGAGAAAAAAAGAAAGAACAGAGAGAAAGAAAGAGGGGAAATAAAGAGAACAGAAAGAAAGAAAGGAAGAACAGAGAGAGAAAGAAAGAACAGAGAGAGAAAGAAAAAGGTTAGAGAGAGAATGAAAGAGGGAAAAGAAAGAGAAAGAACAGAGCAAAAGAAAGAACAAAGAGAAAGAGAAAGAAAGAAGGGAAAGAAAGAGCAGAGAGAGAAAGAAAAAAAGACAGAAAGAAAGAAACAGACAAAGAAAGAAAGAACAGAGAGAAAGAGGGGACAGAAAAAACAGAGAGAGAGAGAAAAAAGAAAGAGGGGAAAGAAAGACCAGAGAGGGAGAAAGAGGGGAAAGAAAGAACAGAGAGAGAAAGAAAGAGAACGAAAGAGGGGAAAGTACAGAAAGTGAAAGAAAGAGGGGAAAGAAAGAAACAGAGAGAAAGAAAGAACAGAGAGAAAGAAAGAGGGGACAGAAAAAAGAACAGAAAGAGAGAGAAAAAAGAAAGAGGGGAAGAAAGAACGGAGAGATAGAAAGAAAGATGGGAAAGAAAGAACAGAGAGAAAGAAAGAGGGGAAAGAAAGAACAGAGAGAAAGAAAGAATGAACAGAGAGAGAGAGAAAGAAAGATTAGAGAGAGAAAGAAAGAGGGGAAAGAAAGAGAAAGAAAGAACAGAGTGGAAGAAAGAACAAAGTGAAAGAGAAAGAACAGAGAGAAAGAAAGAATAAAAGAAAGAAAGAGAAATGAAGAAAGAAAGAAAGAAAGAGGGGAAAGAAAGAACAGAGAGAGGAAGAATGAAAGAATTAAACAAAAAAAGAAAAAAGAGAAAGAGGGGAAAGAAACAAAGAACAGAGAGGAAGAAAGAAAGGACAGAGAGAGAAAGAGAGGGGACTGAAAAAAAGAACAGATAGAAAGAAAGAAAGAAAGAAAGAAAGAAAGAGGGGAAATAAAGAGAACAGATAGAAAGAAAGGAAGAACAGAGAGAAAGAAAGAACAAAGAAAGAAAGAAAAAGATTAAAGAGAGAATGAAAGAGGGAAAGAAAGAGAAAGAGAAAGAACAGAGTGAAAGAAAGAGAAAGAAAGACAAAGAACGAGGGGAAAGAAAGAAACAGAGAGAGAGAGAAAGAAAGAACAGAGAGTAAGAAAGAGGGGACAGAAAAAAGAAAGAGGGGAAAGAAAGAACAGCAAGATAGAGATAAAGAAAGATGGGAAAGAAAGAACAGAGAGAAAGAAAGAGGGGAAAGAAAGAACAGAGAGAAAGAAAGGGGGGAAAGAAAGATCAGAGAGAAAGAAAGGAAGACCAGAGAGAGAAAGAAAGAAAGATTAGATAGAGAAAGAAAGATTAGAGGGAGAAAGAAAGAGGGGAAACAAAGAGAAAGAAAGAACAGAGTGAAAGAAAGAACAAAGAGAAAGAAAGAACAGAGCGAGAGAGAAAGAAAGAAACAAAGAAAGAAAGAAAGAGAAATGAACAAAGAAAGAAAGAGGGGAAAGAAAGAACAGAGAGAGAAAGAATGAAAGAATGAAACAAGAAAGAAAGAGGGGAAGAAAGAGAGAACAGAGAAAGAGAAAGAGGGGAAAGAAAGAAAGAACAGAGAGGAAGAAAGAAAGGACAGAGAGAGAAAGGGAGTGGGCAGAAAAAAAGAACAGAGAGAGCGAAAGAACACAGAGAGAGAGAAAGAAAGAGAAACAAAGAGGGGAAAGAAAGAACAGAGAGAGAAAGAAAGAGGGGAAAGAAAGAAACAGAGAGAGAAATAAAGAACGGAGAGTAAGAAAGAGGGGACAGAAAGAACGGAGAGAAAGAAAGGAAGACCAGAGAGAGAAAGAAATAAAGATTAGAGAGAAAAAGAAAGATTAGAGAGAGAAAGAAAGAGGGGAAAGAAAGAGAAAGAAAGAACAGAGAGAAAGAAAGAAAGAAAGAAAGAAAGAAAGAAAGAAAAAGAAAGAGAAATGAACAAAGAAAGAAAGAGGGGAAAGAAAGAACAGAGAAATAATGAAAGAATGAAACAAAAGATGCATGTGCTGGCAAACGCATACCTGCACACGGCCTGCATACCCAATGCTAAAGATAGGCTACGCAAGTCGCAAGCAGCATCATGCGCCCATAGGCGGAGCTGACCGGAGGAGGCACGGCAGGGGCGGAGCTTAGCGGTGGCCGTGCGCAGCTTCAAGGAGCGCAAGTGTGAAACCAGCCTAATTTATGCTTGAAGGTAGTGAGAGTGAAGAGCCCGTTGATTGGCTGCATGGCTCACGTGAGACCTGGCACCAAGAATGCTGAAACAATGCCGGCAAGGTGAAATATATTAATTGAGAAGGGGTTATCTGAGTAGTGGACAACGCCTTTAAGGGTGCACTCACATCGACGTACTGTGAAAGAAATAAGTATTGGATCCCTTGCTGATTTTGTGAGTCTGCCCACTGACGCAGACATGAACAGTCTATAATTTTAAGGGTCGGTAAATTTTAACATTGAGAGATAGAAAATCAAAAATAAAATCCAGAAAATCACATTGTATAAATTATATAAATGTATTTGCCTTTTGCAGTGAGAAATAAGTATTCGATCCCTCTGGCAAACAAGACTTAATACTTGGTGGCAAAACCCTTGTTGGCAAGCCCAGCAGTCAGACATTTGTTGAAGTTGATGATGAGGTTTCTGCACATGTCAGGAGGAATTTTGCTCCACTCCTCTTTGCAGATCATCTCTAAATCATTAAGATTTTGAGACTGTCGCTTGGCCACTCGGAGCTTCACCTCCCTCCATAAGTTTTCTACGAGATTAATGTCTGGAGACTGGCTAGACCACTCAATGACCTTAATGTGCTTCTTCTGGAGCCACTCCTTTGTTGCCTTGGCTGTATGTTTTGGATCATTGTTGTGCTGGAAGACCCAGTGTGATCAGCAGTGCAAAATAGGTGTGGATGGGGTATAGATATGGGTATGACTAGTTGTGAAATGGGTGTGGTCAGGGGTGCCCCCTGACACCAGCAGCTCATGTGCCCCCCGACACCAGCAGCTCATGTGCCCCCCGACACCAGCAGCTCATGTGCCACCCCGACACCAGCAGCTCATGTGCCACCCCGACACCAGCAGATCATGTGCCTCCTGACACCAGCAGCTCATGTGCCCCCCCGACACAAGCAACTCATGTGTCCCCCGACACCTGCAGTTCATGTACCCCCCGACACAAGCAACTCATGTGTCCCCCGACACCTGCAGCTCATGTGCCCCCCCGGACACCAACAGCTCATTTGCCCCTGACACCAGATCATGTGCCCCCGACACCAGCAACTCATGTGTCCCCCGACACCTGCAGCTCATGAGCCCCCCTGGACACCAACAGCTCATTTGCCCCTGACACCAGATCATGTGCCCCCGACACCAGCAACTCATGTGTCCCCCGACACTGGCAGCTCATGTGTCCCCCTGGACACCAGCAGCTCATGTGCCCCTGACATCAGCAGATCATGCGCCCCGACACCAGTGTCTCATGTGCCCCCCGGAAACCAGAAACTCATGTGCCTCCTGACACCAGCAGCTCATGTACCCCCCGACACCAGCAACTCATGTGTCCCCCACACCTCATGTGCCTCTGACATCAGCAGCTCATGTGCCTCTGACATCAGCAGATCATGTGCCCCCGACACCAGCTGCTCATGTGCCCCCTGACATCGGCAGCTCATGTGCCCCCAACAACGGCAGCTCATGTGCCCTCAACACCAGCAGGTCATGTGCCCCCCATCACCTGCAGCTCATGTGCCCCCTGACACCAGCAGCTCATATACATCCCAACACCAGCAGCTCATATGCCCCCCAACACCAGCAGCTCATGTGCCCCCCAACACCAGCAGCTCATGTGCCCTCCGACACCAGCAGATCATGTGCCTCCGACACCAGCAGCTCATGTGCCCCCGACACCAGCAGCTCATGTGCCCCCGACACCAGCAGATCATGTGCCCCCCGACACCAGCAGCTCATGTGCCCCCGACACCAGCAGATCATGTGCCCCCCGACACCAGCAGCTCATGTGCCCCCGACACCAGCAGATCATGTGCCCCCCGACACCTGCAGCTCATGTGCCCCCGACACCAGCAGATCATGTGCCCCTTGACACCAGCAGCTCATGTGCCCCCAACACCAGCAGCTCATGTGTCCCCCCGACACCAGCAGCTCATGTGCTCCCCTAACACCAGCAGCTCATGTTCCCCCAACACCAGCAGCTCATGTGCCCCCGACACCAGCAGATGATGTGCCCCCTGACAGCAGCAGCTCATGTGTCCCTGACACCAGCAGCTCATGGGTCGCCCTCACACCCAGGGCAGCGGGGTACCCGGTACCGGGCCGGTGTCAGGGGGGATGTGTCACAGCAGCAGTGACCCGGTCCGTGGCCCTGGGCGCCCAATATCAATGGCGGTGATGTTAATAGTGTTAGAGTTTATTTGAATAGTTTGTGACACCACCCGTGGTGTTTGGCAAGTAAGATGCTGAGCCATCGCTGCGTGCAGATCCACTGGGACTGATGGTGTGGTGCAGCAAAGATGGTGTAGCTCCCCACAGGTGGAGCTGTAATCCCAGGGCAGTGTAGGTGCAATGGATGAGGAGAGGCGCAGAATGGTATAGATGCTGGTACCCAGATGTAGTGGTGCTGAAGGTGTTAGCGGCGAATGAATGGAGGACACCAGGGCTGCAGTTTCAAAGCTTTACTCACAGTTCGTGGTACCCACTGTGCCCGCCTCCGTGCCGTGTCCTCCGGGGTAGAGACTCAATCAACCTCTCGGGCAAGTCAGGGTTCTCCTAACCAACACTCCGCCAACATGTACCTTTCTTGAACGACTCCTCTATTGCACCTTTTAGTGTGAAGAACTCCAGTATCGTGGTTACTCTGAAGTCCCTCCCATCAGATGTTCCTAGAACCTTACTTGTATGACAGACAGCTGTAGCCTCTATCGGGGACTCCCTTCTCAGAAGTTCTGGCTCTCTATCCAGTTGCTGTTGTGTCCCAAGTCTTTGATGGGAGTAGTGCATTTACAGCCAACTACTCCACCGGTGTCTGCTGCAGAACCATAAGTGTCCATACAACCTCGGGGACTGCGCCCCAGCCTTGCACTGAGAACCTATAGGCAGGGTTTCTCTTACAACCCACAACTCCTCTCTGTTCTCCTACTCCTTCATTCCACGCTGTTCCTTCTCTCTCTTATGGAAGCTTAGGTTGCAGGTCTACGTCTTTCTCCTTCTCTTCTCTTTCCCGTGCCAGCTGGCTCAGATCACTGAGGCAGCTGCAGCACTCTTTCTAAACTGAACTCAAACTGAACTCAAAACTAACTTCAGAACTGAACTCCTCTCACCTGACCTCCTGTCAGACTGACTTACAATTTTCCACTTTCCCTCTCTTTTATACTAACTCCACCCACCTCCCAGCACATCTCGTGTTACGAAGCAGGGTCCCACGAAGGGTGCTCTGCTACCCCCAGCCTGAAGCTGCTAGGTGGACCTACTGAACTATCCTGTGTGTGGGATGCAGATGTTGGAGTGTGGAAAGGAGTTCCCAACTTACCTAGGCGGTGGGGCACTACACCTTAGGAGAAGGTGCAGTACCTCTGTGGCGAATGAGCCTCAGGGGCGCCACATACCCCCCGTTAAACACAGCACGTCCATGGGCTGCAAGATAACAAAGTAGACAGCAAAGAAACATACAAATTTTTGTAATGCATAACAACTTTTCTTATACTAATCTTCCTAGTATAGGAGGTACTCATCCTGAACGTTACCAACAATTCTATCTTAAATCCTATCTAAAATGTTTAATTCCAAGTGCAATTCTCAATTCAAAATGCTATTCACGGTAACACACTTTCTCTCATTTTCTTCTCTAATACACATTTATTTTTCTACTTTCACTGTCTCTTCTAGACGCAAGACGCTGACCGCAAGTACCTGGTCCGTCACCTGTCTACTTTCAATTCTTTATTCACATCACTTATCTCTAGATCAGACATTCCTAATTCTTCTACAAAAGCCATTTCTCAGTTACTAATACTCTTATAAAACACATTATCAAATACTTCATAGTAAAACATTCAACAGTTATTCTTGTAAGGTGCTGGACACCGCTCCCAGCCGGGATCTCTTGCAGTGTCCTTTGAGGTAGACATTATCTTCGAAAAGTGTCCATGCAAAAACATTATTTTCACAAAGTGTCTTTTTATGTAAAACCAAGAAAGGACACCTAAAGAGGTGCAAACTATTTACAGTAAAAGTTTTGGATCATACAGCGTTCATGATCTCCTCAGTTCCAAATGTAGAAACGCTGCCAATAAAAAACAGGGCAACAAAAGTGCTACCGGAAAAACATGATAGCAAAACAAGGCACAACTGGTGCAAACAAACCCTCCTGGGTAACGAGATTTGAAAAGTATTTCTTAATGGCTACCAGATTCAAAGTAGTCATTGGAAATCCGTAAGTACTCCTCTTCCCACGGTGTCAAGCCAGGGATCTTTGATTTGGGCTGTCGAACTGGAGGTGATGCAAGAGCAGCCTGGTTCTTGGAAGCAGGTAGCTGAGCAGTCTGAGTGGCAAGGGTGGATGGAGGGGCAGCAACAGGTCTCTTTGGCTTGTACCTTTCGATAAACTCCTCCGGAATACGGCGGATATTCAGGGTGTACCACCCTCGGAGTCCCTCTTGCCGGGTGAAGGTCACATACTCCCAGGCTGCAGGACTCTATCAGGATGCCCCCTCCTCAGATGGGGCTCCACATCCCACCAGGTAAAGAACAGGTCGCTGATTCTTTTGGGGTCCGCAATAAATCCGAACCCCTTCTCTCGGTTTACATTCAGCACCTGCCCCCATCCAGCTGCATCCCGGGGACCATGATACCCAGCCCGGGCCCTCTCCTTCCGGGCCAGATCCGGGCCCAGCACAGCCCTCTTTCTCTGCTCTCTCTCCCGGTATTCCGCTGCCAGCTGTCGAATGGTGTCCCGACATCCAGCCCAACTCTCTTCTTCCTCCCGCTCTTCCCGGGACCTGCTCTCACCCACGGCACTAACATCCCGGTCCCACACCAGATCCACGACGACCTGGCCAGCCGCTGCAACTGCGGTACACCCCAGGGCCTCCCAAGGTGGGGGAACATCCAACATACCTGGGGCCTCCGGGCGGTGTGGCCTCTGCTCCGGTGCAGGCGGTGATGGAGCGGATGATGGCTCCGGATCCGCAGGGGTCTCTGCGGGGACATGCGCAGCCGCGTCAGGTCCAGGCGGGAGCTCCGCTTTCACTCCCGGGTCCTCCGGTAACTCCTTCGGGCAGGCGGCACCCAGCCGCACAGTCAGGGTAGAAGTGTAGAGCAGCGCTGCCCGGGGACAGTCCGGTGTGGTAGCGGTAGGTACCGATGGAGAGGGTACCGCTGGTGTAGGCCCTGCCGGGGCGCGCTGCCATCTCAGCTTCTCTAAGGCATCCTTTCTTAGCTGCAGACTGGCTGTCAATTCAGCTATTTCAGCTTTTAGTTGCTGGCGGTTGATTCCGGAGTTCGGGTTGGAGTCGTCAGCCATGGCGCCAGGGAGATCCGTTTCCCCACGCTCCGCAGGCCTCCTTCCCTCACTCTCCAAAATGGTGTTCTGGCGTTCTTCTTCCTGCCTCGGCCTCTTTCCCGCCACTGGCTTCTTCTGCCGCTCCTTCCGGGGGCGGTGTCTTCTTCCAGCGCCTCCATACCAAGCCAGTATACGAACCCCTCGGGGGGTGGGCCATGTCGCTGTCACATAGTAATTCAGGCAGGGAAGGCCCAATACTCTTCGCGGTCTTTTCCTAGGACCTCCTATCTCTTCACGCCCTTCTTCTCCACGCCAGTGACCATTTCTAATGTCCATTTTACAGTCTATCAAATCAGGTCTTCTGCACATTTTCAAAAGCACAAAGTCTCATAAATTTCAGGCGCACAGAACCCGATGGTATCGGGTCTCGTCATCCTGTTCGTAATGCCAAAATTGAGTCGCCCTCACACCCAGGGCAGCGGGGTACCCGGTACTGGGCCGGTGTCAGGGGTGATGTGTCACAACAGCAGTGACCCCTTCCGTGGACCTGGGTGCCCAATATCAATGGCGGTGATGTTAATAGTGTTAGAGTTTATTTGAATAGTTCGTGATGCCACCCGTGGTGTTTGGCAAGTAAGATGTTGAGCCAACGCTGCGTGCAGATCCACTGGGACTGATGGTGTGGTGCAGCAAAGATGGTGTAGCTCCCCACAGGTGGAGCTGTAATCTCAGGGCAGTGTGGGTGCAATGGATGAGGAGAGGCGCAGAATGGTATAGATGCTGGTACCTAGATGTAGCGGTGCTGAAGGTGTTAGCGGCGAATGAATGGAGGACACCAGGGATGCAGTTTCAAAGCTTTACTCACAGTTCGTGGTACCCACTGGTGCCTGCCTCCGTGCCGTGTCCTCCAGGGTAGAGACTCAATCAACCTCCAGGGCAAGTCAGGGTTCTCCTCTCCAACACTCCGCCAACATGTACCTTTCTTGAACGACTCCTCTATTGCGCCTTTTAGTGTGAAGAACTCCAGTACCGTGGTTACTCTGAAGTCCCTCCCGTCAGATGTTCCTAGAACCTTACTTGTATGACAGACAGCTGTAGCCTCTATCGGGGACTCCCTTCTCAGAAGTCCTGGCTCTCTATCCAGTTGCTGTTGTGTCCCAAGTCTTTGATGGGAGTAGTGCATTTACAGCCAACTACTCCACCGGTGTCAGCTGCAGAACCATAAGTGTCCATACAACCTCGGGGACTGGGCCCCGGCCTTGCGCTGAGAACCTATAGGCAGGGTTCTTCTTCCAACCCACAACTCTTCTCTATTCTTCTACTCCTTCATTCCGCGCTGTTCCATCTCTCTCTTATGGAAGCTTAGGTCTACGTCTTTCTCCTTCTCTTCTCTTTCCCGTGCCAGCTGGCTCAGATCACTGAGGCAGCTGCAGCATTCTTTCTAAACTGAACTCAAACTGAACTCAAAACTAACTTCAGAACTGAACTCCTCTCACCTGACCTCCTGTCAGACTGACTTACAATTCTCCACTTTCCCTCTCTTATACTAACTCCACCCACCTCCCAGCACATCTCGTGTTACGAAGCAGGGTTCCACGAAGGGTGCTCTGCTACCCCCAGCCTGAAGCTGCTAGGCGGACCTACTGAACTATCCTGTGTGTGGGATGCAGATGTAGGAGTGTGGAAAGGAGTTCCCAACTTACCTAGGCAGTGGGGCACTACACCTTAGGAGAAGGCGCAGTACCTCTGTGGCGACTGAGCCTCAGGGTCGCCACACTCATGTGACCCCGACACCAGCAGCTCATGTGCCCCCGACACCAGCAGCTCATGTGCCCCCTGACACCAGCAGCTCATGTTCCCCCGACACCAGCAGCTCATGTTCTCCCCCGACACCAGCAGCTCATGTGCCCCCGACACCAGCAGCTCATGTTCCCCCGACACCAGCAGCTCATGTGCTCCCCCAACATCAGCAGCTCATGTGCCCCCCAACACCAGCAGCTCATGTGCTCCCCCGACACCAGCAGCTCATGTTCCCCCGACACCAGCAGTGCATGTGCTCCCCCGACACCAACAGCTCATGTGCCCCCAACACCAGCAGCTCATGTGCTCCCCTGACACCAGCAGCTCATGTGCCCCCAACACCAGCAGCTCATGTGCTCCCCTGACACCAGCAGCTCATGTGCCCCCCGACACCAGCAGCTCATGTATCCCCCTGACACCAGCAGCTCATGTTCTCCCCCAACACCAGCAGCTCATGTGCCCCCCAACACCAGCAGCTCATGTGCTCCTCCGACACCAGCAGCTCATGTGCCCCCGACACCAGCAGCTCATGTTCCCCCGACACCAGCAGCTCATGTGCTCCCCCAACACCAGCAGCTCATGTGCCCCCCAACACCAGCAGCTCATGTGCTCCTCCGACACCAGCAGCTCATGTTCCCCCGACACCAGCAGCTCATGTGCTCCCCCGACACCAACAGCTCATGTGCCCCCCAAACACCAGCAGCTCATGTGCTCCCCCGACACCAGCAGCTCATGTGCCCCCCAACACCAGCAGCTCATGTGCTCCTCCGACACCAGCAGCTCATGTTCCCCCGACACCAGCAGCTCATGTGCTCCCCCGACACCAACAGCTCATGTGCCCCCCAAACACCAGCAGCTCATGTGCTCCCCCGACACCAGCAGCTCATGTGCCCCCCGACACCAGCAGCTCATGTACCCCCCTGACACCAGCAGCTCATGTGCTCCCCCGACACCAGCAGCTCATGTGCCCCCCGACACCAGCAGCTCATGTGTCCCCCCGACATCATCAGTTCTGTGCCCCTGACACCAGCAGCTCATGTTCCCCTGACACCTGCAGCTCATGTGACATATGGCCACATGATGAGGATGAGACCACCACCCGGCCTCAGGACATGACACATTACGGAGCATCAGCTACTGGAAGTCAGATCAGGAAACCCTATCAGCTGAAGCACAGGACAAGGTTTCCTGCACTGATACATTGACACAAACCCTCAGCCATGAGAGCAGGACTGGGCTTGGTTTCCTATCAGAGACTTCTGGGGGGGGCACAGACTTTGTCACATCATATCCCTGCCTCCCGCAAACCTCAGACAGAGCACAGACTTCAAGAGTATGACGACACCATAATGGATCCAGAATTTGATCCTCACAGGAAACAAAAAACTTGTGAAATAAAAACGCATCCAAAGACAAAACAAAACAACTTGTCCGTCTGGAAGCAATTTAGGAAAATTCGATTGTAATACATGTACGCGAGCCAAGCACTGACAACATCTATGTGAACTGCGAGCGCTGCTCCGGAGGCCACTGCAATATCAAAACAAGGTGCTCATACTGGTGCAAGAGTGAAATAAGGTCTGCAGCACCTAACCATGACACTGAATATATCCACTGCCAGTGAGATGGGTCTAAGCCTGATCTCCGCTGCCAGTGAGATGGGTCTAAGCCTGATCTCCACCGCCTGTGAGATGGCTCTAAGCCTGATCTCCACTGCCAGTGATATGGGTCTAAACCTGACCTCCACTGCCAGTGAGATGGGTCTAAGCCTGATCTCCACCGCCAGTGTGATATGGGTCTAAGCCTGATATCTGCCGCCAGTGAGATGGGTCTAAGCCTGATCTCCACCGCCAGTGAGATGGGTCTAAGCCTGATCTCCACCGCCAGTGAGATGGGTCTAAGCCTGATCTCCACTGCCAGTGATATGGGTCTAAGCCTGATTTCCACTGCCAGTGAGATGGGTCTAAGCCTGATCTTCACTGCCAGTGATATGGGTCTAAGCCTGATCTCAACTGCTAGTGAGATGGGTCTAAGCCTGATATCCACTGGAAGTGAGATGGGTCTAGACCTGGCCTCCACCACCAGTGAGATGGGTCTAAGCCTGATCTCCGCTGCCAGTGAGATGGGTCTAAGCCTGATCTCCGCTGCCAGTGATATGGATATAAGCCTGATCTCCACCGCCAGTGATATGGGTCTAAGCCTGATCTCCACTGCCAGTGAAATGGATCCAGAATTTGATCCTCACAGGAAACAAAAAACTTGTGAAATAAAAACGCAACCCAAGACAAAACAAAACAACTTGTCCGTCTGGAAGTGGGTCGCCCTCCCAGGGCCGTGGGGTACTCGGTACCGGGCAGGTGTCAGGGGGATGTGTCACAGCGGCGGTGACCCAGTCCGTGGCCCTGGGCGCCCAAGTAATCAAAGGGAGTTTATAATGTAATGGAATAGTTCGTGACGCCACCTGTGGTGTTCGGCAAGTGAGATGTTAGGCCAACGCTGCAGGCGGATCCTCTGGGGCTGGTGATGTGTTGCAGCATAGATGGTGTAGCTCCCCACAGGTGAAGCTATAGCCCCAGGGCCGTGGAGTTGTAATGGTTGAGGAGAGGCGCAGGCAGTGTTAAGGATGGTTCCCAGATGTAGCAGTGCTACGCGGGTTGGCGCAAGAATGAATGGAGGACACCGGGGCTTGTAGTTCCTAAGCTTTACTCACAGTCTGCGGTGCACAATGGTGCCTGCCTCCGGGCCGTGTCCTCCGGGTCAGAGACTCAGCCAACTTCCAGGCAAGATGGAAAGCTCCTCTCCAACACTCCGCCAACATGTACCTTTCCTGAACGACTCCTCTATTGTGCTCTAAAGTGTGAAGATCTCCAGAACCGTGGTACACTGGAGTTCCTCTTTACAGATGTTCCCAAGATCTCACTTGTACGGCAGACAGTTGTAGCCTGCTTCGGGGACTCCCTTCTCCTGAGTCCCGGCGCTCTAACTGATTGCTGTTGTGTCCCAAGTCTTAGATGGGAGTAGTGCATTTACAGCCAACTACTCCACCGGTGTCTGCTGCAGAACCATAAGTGTCCATACAACCTGGGGGCTGGGTCCCGGCCTTGAGCTGAGAACCTATAGGCAGGGTTCCTCTTCTAACCCACGTCCTCTCTGTTCTCTCTACTCCTTCGTTCCGAACTTGTCTTTCTCTCTTATGGAAGCTTAGATTTTAGTTCTACATCTTTCTCCTTCTCTTCCTTTCCCGTGCCAGCTGGCTCAGATCAATGAGGCAGCTGCAGCACTCCTTCCTCCATCCCTTCTTCCAGGGATCCTCATTCCTGTCTGAGTGACTTCCTACCCGCCTGTACTTCTGCCAGACTGACCTGTAATCCTACACTTTCCCACTCTTTTATATATCTAAACTCCACCAACCTCCCAGCACATCCAGTGTTCCATGCAGGGAACCACCAGAGGTGCTCTGCCTCTCTCTAAGCACTGAGCCGCAATGTGGTTGTGCAGAACTCCCCTGTTGTGTGGGGTGCCAGTGTTGGAGCGTGGAAAGGAGTTCCCACCTTACCTGGATGGTGGGGCACTACACCTTAGGAGAAGGTGCAGTACCTCTGTGGTGACTGAGCCTCAGGGGCGCCACAGAAGCAATTTAGGAAAATTCGATTGCAAAACATGTACACGAGCCAAGCACTGACAACATCTATGTGAACTGCGAGCGCTGCTCCAGAGGCCACTGCGATATCAAAACAAGGTGCTCATAGTGGTGCAAGAATGGTGACCGGTCTGCAAACCCTGTCTTATGAGGAAAGGTTGCAGGATTTGGGAATGTTTAGTTTTCAAAAGAGAAGACTGAGAGGAGACTTAATAGCTGTCTACAAATATCTAAAGGGCTGTCACATTGTAGAAGGATCAACTTTATTCTCATTTGCACAAGGAAAGACTAGAAGCAATGGGATGAAACTGAATGGGAGGAGACACAGATTAGATATTAGAAAAAACTTTTTGACAGTTAGAGTGATCAATGAGTGGAACAGGCTGCCACGAGAAGTGGTGAGTTCTCCTTCAATGGAAGTCTTCAAACAGAGGCTGGACAGGCATCTGACTGGGATGATTTAGCGAATCCTGCTTTGAGCAGGGGGTTGGACCAGATGGCCCAGGAGGTCCCTTCCAACTCTACGATTCTATGATTCTATGATTAAGAGTGAAATAAGGTCTGCAGCACCTAACCAGGACACTAAATATATCCACTGCCAGTGAGATGGGTCTAAGCCTGATCTCCACCGCCAGTGTGATATGGGTCTAAGCCTGATCTCCACTGCCAGTGAGATGGGTCTAAGCCTGATCTCCACCGACAGTGAGATGGGTCTAAGCCTGATATCCACCGCAGCAGGCAGGATTTGCAGCAGGCAGGATTTGCACCAGAGTGCAGCAGGCAGGACTTGCACCAGAGTGCTGCAGGCAGGATTTGCACCAGAGTGCAGCAGGCAGGATTTGCACCAGAGTGCAGCAGGCAGAAGTTGCACCAGAGTACAGCAGGCAGAAGTTGCACCAGAGTGCAGCAGGCAGGACTTGCACCAGAGTGCAGCAGGCAGGATTTGCACCAGAGTGCAGCAGGCAGAACTTGCACCAGAGTGCAGCAGGGACTGATATGCAACCTTACACAACTTAGACTGCAAAACAGGAAGGTTGGTCAGGCACCTCCCCAGTGGAAAGGAAGCAATATATACATACTGCCTCTCAATCATTGGCTGGTGAGAAATAGCAAGTGCACGCTCTGGCCCTTTAAGAGGGCAGGAGCATGCATGCATGTGCCCTAAGGATACGGATGAAAGTGCTGCTGGAAGCATGCAGAGCATGAGGAAGAGAGGAACTAACCGCAGCGTGGGTGAGTGAAGTGACACGCCGGAGACCCTGCCTGTCAGAGCACGGATCTGGCGTGGTGCTAACAGTACCCCCCCTTTACACCCCCTCCTCTTCAGGCCATCAAGGAGTTTCCGGAGGAGAATCGGAGCGTGAATGTTCTCCTTCGGCTCCCAGGATCTCTGGTCGGGACCAGATCCCTTCCAATCAACAAGGAAGAGGGTCTTGCCTCTCACCTTCTTCAAGGTCAAAATGTTATCCACTTCAAAAACATTATCCGAGATAGTTGGCATGGGTGTGGTACTGGGATTCTTGAAGAAGGGACTCAGGTTGACCGGCTTCAGTAGAGATATATGGAAGTTCACCATGTAGAAAAAAGAGCATGGCACTCACCGTCCCAAAAAATGTCCTTTGTTGTAGATACATATAAAACAGAGGCAGGGAGGCTTTCAAGTGGAAAGCACACTAGCCGACGGCCGTTTTGCTCTGAATTTGCGCTTAGAAGCGCAAATTCAGGACGAAACGGTGATCTAGTGGTGGTGGATGATGAGGATGAGAAGAAGGAGGAGGACAACAGCAAATATCCAAAATCAGGAAGCATATGTGTGGGTGTGAAGAGGTGCATGGGAATATACCTCCCAAAAGAATACACTGGATTTGAGTTTATGTTACGCTGCTATCATTCAGTGGTGCAGAGAAGTCTAGCCCAATTCATTTTTATAAGAGTCAGCATTTTCCGTTGACAGGCGGATGCGCTTATCAATTGCGGTATAATTCCAACAGCGGCACTAAATACCCGCTCAGACAGAACGCTAGCAGCAGGGCAGACCACGACTTCCAAGGTGTAGAGAGCCAGTTCATGCCACATGTCCAGCTTAGATACCCAATAATTATAAGGCACAGAGGAATCTCGAAGGACCTTGGTACGGTCAGCAAGGTACTCCCTCACCATCTTCCAAAACTTTGCACTCCTTGTGAGAGTACCCCACGTCTCAGGGCCTGTGTGATAGGAGGGTCTGAGAAAACTCTCCCAAAACTGTGCCAGTGTTCCCCTGCCTCTGCTGGATTGGAGTTGTGTCTCTCTCCCCTCTACTATTTGGTTTTCCAATGAACTGTGACCTCTGCCGCCAGCATTTTCAGATGGAAATTGTTTTTTAATAATTCCGCAGCAAGGGCCTTCTGGTACTGCACCATTTTAGTACACCTGCCTGACTCTAGAAGAAGAGATTGAAAGTTGTAGCATGAGTCTAAATGTGTCACCAACCAATAATGATTGTCACCCAAAATTTTGAGGGCCACGGGAAAGTCAGCGCAACATAAACTGACCCATGCGTGTCAGACTGCTAACAGGCAAGACTTGCATGTCCTCACCAAGATGACAACTGACCATGCTCTCCTACTCCTCCCTGTCCTCAGGCCATCCACTCTGAACAGACGGTATGACAGTTGTGTGCTGTGAGTTCATTTTCCCCTTCACCGTCGATGTCTGATGAACTCCCTCTTCTGGTGAAGGAAGGTAGTGAGGCTGATTACCAAACATCTGATCTGGTAGATGATGACTGGGTAACAGGAACTGCTGACTGGATATAAGGCAGCCGACGCCCTTCTGAGTCGCTGGTGATTTCTCTGCTGGATTCTTGGAGACCAGTCTGATTCCTGCTTCCCAAAGATAAGTTTTTGCTCTGCTATTGAACTTATTAGTTTTGTTTTGTTTACCTTGTTTTTTGGAGTTCAGCCATCCCCGGTCGGGGGGGTGTTGTGAGTTCATTTTCCCCTTCACCATTGAGGTCTGATGAACTCCCCTTCTGGTGAAGGAAGGTAGTGAGGCTGATTACCAAGCACCTGGGCAGGATGATGATGACTGGGTGACGGGAATTACTGACTGGATATAAGGCAGCCGACGCCCTTCTGCCTTGCTGGTGAGCTCTCTGAGGGATTCTAGGAGACCAGTCTGATTCCTGCTCCTCAAAAGCTAAGTTTTCTGCTCTACTTTTTGCATTTGTGTTTTGGTTTTGTTTTGCATTGTTTTCCTTGATTTCTGCCATTCCCTGCTGGGGTGAGCTGATTTCCTTTTTGCTCTGTCTTCAGAAAATACCTGAGTACTGATATAGTCTTTTTGAAGCCTAGCGTCTTCAGGGCTTTTTTCCCTATCAGCTGTTGGCTCTTGTTTTGTTAGGGTTTTGGTGGATTACAGACAGCAGCTTTTCTATCCTGTCCTATCTAGTTAGCTTGGGCCCCATCATTTGCTCAGCCTATCTTTCTATCTGTGTGTGTTTTTTCATCTTGCTTCACCGTCATTATATGTTGGGGGCTGCCTATTGCTTTGGGGTCTGCTCTGGGGCAGTTTAGATTTCCCTTTCTGTCTTTAGGCTATGTAGTTCTCCGGCTGTGATCGAGGGGTCTAGGGCACCGTAGGAACCCCCCACGGCTACTGCTAGTTGTTGTTGATAGGTTCAGGGGTCTGCAATCCGATAGCTGCCAACTTCTTTGGTTTTCTGGACTTAGCTTGTATTTTTGTTTTTAGGCCTAAAGAAAGAAAGGGGAAATCTAAACTGCCCCAGAGCAGACCCAAAAGCAATAGGCAGCCCCCAACATATAATGACGGTGAAAACAGATGAAAACACTAACACAGATAGAAAGATAGGTTGAGCAAACGATGGGGCCCAAGCTAACTAAAAAGGACAGGATAGAAAAGCTGCTGTCTGCAATCCGCAAAAACCCTACCAAAAAATGTCCCAACCGTCTGATAGGAAAAACAGGCCCTGAAGTCGCTAGGACTTCAAAATGACTATATCAGCACTCAGGTTTATTCTGAAGACAGAGCAAAGAGACAAACCGATCAGAGACAAAAATGGAACTCAGCAAACCCCCGACCGAGGATCTGCTGCCCCGGGTCAAAGGACACAACGGAGCATTGCCAGACTCCCAGGAGGGAGGAAATCTGCTGTCCCGGACTAAGGTCTAAAGGACCACAACAGGGGCCCCAGGACTCCGGATGGGAACCAGCTGAAGGGACTAAAAGCATCCAGGTTCTAGCGTGCGGACGCCGTGGATAGTGTCAGGGAAAGAGCAGGAAGCCAGTGTTGTATCTTCTTTTCTACCACCATTTTCTACTTTGTTACCATTGCAAAACATAAGATAAAGATATCCCTGTTGGATGACAGCGGTGACTCAGGCCGGACTATAGTGGCTGGAAAGAAAAAGGTAACCCATGGGAAGAAGCTGTGTCAGTCCTGTCTATTTATGTACAAGGGACCGGGGTTGCTTGCTGACCATTTGTTCACTGAACTGTGTCTGTGAACTGTGCCTTTAAGTAACTCAGCCATAACTACCCCCCACCCTGTGCCACCTTGTTACATTAACCTTGATGTTTCTGTTTCTCCCTCTGTTTGTTTCTTCCTCCTGCTCTTCACACTCCTCTCTCCATAGATGATAAGGAGCTGTGTCCGTCCGTCCGTCCATCTCCTCTGAGTAGGGTGGACTTCACTTAGTGGAATACAAGTTCAGCAGTCAGAGCGAGGGAAGAAGTATCCGAGAACTGGAGAAAGAAGAGGATATTCCTGATAAGATACATCAGAAAGATTCTAAAATTCACTTGAACTAATGATTTATAGAAAGTTTATTGAAAGCACGGTCTCTATTATCACCACAAGACTTGCCCTATACAGGGAACAACACCTCACAAGTCCTGCCGTATACTGGGAACACTCCGCAAGACCTGCCGTATACTGGAAACACCCCACTTTAAGGAAAACACGCATGAGAGGAGAGCCAGGGGGATGTGGACAGCACCCCACCGTCACCAATCTGTGACGGAGCTTACACAGTTGCAGCTCTCTGGCGCCTCCCTTACCCTCTGGTCAGTCAGAGAACTGCACCTAGGATAAGTAGTCACCAGAGAGGCTGCCCGGTCATGTACTGGTTATCGGGGCACTCTGCAGTGAGGTCGATATATATATCACCAGTCCCAGGCCGGGAATATATATGTAAACCTCCGATCCGTCACTTCCAGGATCCCACGATAACATCAGAATGGTTTGCTGCCACCAGATCCTCGTTAGATATAATCCCAGTATATTAACAAGCTTATATCAGGTCAGAAACCAACGCCAGGTAGCGTATAAGTACTAGCCAGACTCATCAAATTAATTGATATTTTAATTGCCAATAGGTGCACTAGATAATACAGATATATACAGAGTAATATACAGATATTACAGCCAGAGGTGCAGATACAGGGAGGGCACAGGATGGGACAACAGATAGCTGTATGTGTCACGTTACTGTGGCGCCCCTGATGCTCAGTCGCCACAGAGGTATTGCACCTTCTCCGAAGGTGTGGTGCCCCACCAACTAGCTAAGTTGGGAACTCCTTTCCACACTCCAACACCTGCACCCACACACAGGATAGTTCAGCAATGGACCAGAATGCGGCTCCATGCTTAGAGGATAGCAGAGCACCTTTCGTGGGTCCTTGCTTCGTAACACGAGATGTGCTGGGAGGTGGGTGGAGTTAGATATAAAAGAGTGGGAAAGTTTAGATTTACAGGTCAGTCTGACGGGAGGTCTGTCGAGAGAGGAGGCTAGAGGGTCAATCAGTCAGGAAAGACTGAGGACGGACCTCTAGAAGGAAGGATGGAGGAAGGAGTGCTGCAGCTGCCTCAGTGACCTGAGCCAGCTGGCACGGGAATGAACAGAAGGAGAAAGACGTAGAACTGCAACCTAAGCTTCCATAAGAGAGAGAAGGAACAGCGCGGAGCGAAGGAGTAGGAGAACAGAGAGGAGTTGTGGGTTGGAAGAGGAACCCTGCCTATAGGTTCTCAGAGCAAGGCCGGGGCCCAGTCCCCGAGGTTGTATGGACACTTATGGTTCTGCAGCAGACACTGGTGGAGTAGTTGGCTGTAAATGCACTACTCCCATCCAAGACTTGTGGCACAACAGCATTTGTATAGAGAGGCGTGACTCAGGATAAAGAGAGTCCCCGAAGTAGGCTACAGCTGTCTGCCGTACAAGGAAGAGTTGTTAGGAACATCTGACAGGAGGAACTTCAGAGTACCACGGTACTGGAGTTCTTCACACTAAAAGGCGCAATAGAGGAGGCGTTCAGGACAGGTACATGTTGGCGGAGTGTTGGAGAGGAGAAGCCTAACTTGCCCGGGAGGTTGATTGAGTCTCTGCCCCGGAGGACACGGCACGGAGGCAGGCACCAGTGTGTACTACGAACTGTGAGTAAAGCTTTGGAACTGCAAGCCCTGGTGTCTTCCAATCATTGTGCACCAACACCGTCAGCACCGCTACATCTGGGTGTCCTCCTCTACACTACCTGCGCCTATACACTGCCCTGGGGTTGCAGCTTCACCTGTGGGGAGCTACACCATCTTTGCTGCAACACACCATCAGCCCCAGAGGATCTGCATGCAGCGTTGGCTTAACATTTTGCTTGCCAAACACCACAGGTGGCGTCACGAACTATTTCATCACATAAACTATATCACAAACCACCAATGATTTGGGCTTTCAGGGCCACGGGCCGGGTCACTGCTGCTGTGACACATCCCACTGACACCGGCCTGGTACCGAGTACCCCACAGCCCTGGGACGGGGGCGATTCATTACCGTTCCGTATAACTTGTGGTGGAGGGAAAGCTCTCATATCCACAGGCATCGTCTTAGTTTCAGGTCCGTCTCCACACGTGACGTGACGCGGCTTCTATGGCAGAACAATGACAAAGGCTAAAGGTATATAGCTAGCTTTCAACCCCTATCTCGCCCCCCTCTCATATTTGCCACCGCCCCTCTGAGTTGTACTGAATTCTTCTCCCTTGACCTCCTAGCTGAAATAAGTCACAATATCTAGGATGGGTCATAACTTTCCTAGCGAGAGCTCCAAATAGGACGACTGGTGTCTCAATGGGTTTGTTGGGGCTGGACTGATACAGAGTCCAAACTTGGGTCGGCTAAGAGGTTCATCTCTGGGTGTCCCAAGTGTCTACGCTTTCATGGTACTCTGATAATTAGAGTTGAGCGACTTTTGGTTTTTTAGGGTCGCGTTTCGTTTCGTGAAACCCGACTTTTCCAAAAGTCGGGTCGAGCAAGATCGTCCGATTATAGGGAAAAGTCGGGGTCGTCCCGAAACACGAAACCCAATGTAAGTCAATGGGGAATAAAAGTCGGCAGTGAGAGGACAGGAAACACACCAACAGTGCCCATTTGAATGCCAAAAGCATCAATTCTTCTTACTTAAGCTTGTCAACCTTAATTAACTTCATAATACAAGTTACGCACTGAAAAATGGGGGTTATTTGGCTAAAGTTGTGGGGGGGGGAGGGCTGGCTGCAGGTTTTCATGTGCCCTGGGCGAAAGAGCGCCCCTTTAACACATACCACAACTCATCATGCTCCGATACGGCAGATAAATAGCGGTATAGTACAATGAAAAATACCTCACTTTTTACATCTCATGACGAGGCCCATCTATTTCTCCATACAGAATCATTGGTCCCATATAATGTTTGAAACAGTATATGATGAGCTCCACATAATGCTACAGTATATGTTGGTCCCCATGGATGAAGCTCCACTGTCTTATGGGCCCAAATAATGCTCCAAACATAATGGACCCCATTTCTAATGCTCTAGTGTATAATGGGCCCTGTAAATGCTGCTCCAGTGTCTGATTTCCACCTTTGGAATGTTCCAGTGTATGGTGGGCCCCATCTATCATTCTCCAGAGTATAGTGCTCCCCAAAAATTGCTGTCCCAACATTGAAAACATTCAAATAAGTTTCCTCGCTAGGGAATCCCTGTACTTGTCTGGACAGGTGCTGTAGCTTGCTTAACAGCTCGCCAGCCGTTCTCACGCCCAGTATGGATTGCACGTGATTGCACAAAGGTTAGAAAGGGTACCGTATCCCTGGATAACATGTATGGATAGCGTACACATTCAAAATATATGTCTCAGGAGGCAGGCTCAGACGGTGTCAGGCCCAGTATGGATTGCACGTGATTGCACAAAGGTTAGAAAGGGTACCGTATCCCTGGATAACATGTATGGATAGCGTACACATTCAAAATATATGTCTCAGGAGGCAGGCTCAGACGGTGTTAGGCCCAGTATGGATTGCACGTGATTGCACAAAGGTTAGAAAGGGTACCGTATCCCCGGATAACATGTATGGATAGCGTACACATTCAAAATATATGTCTCAGGAGGCAGGCTCACACGGTGTTAGGCCCAGTATGGATTGCACGTGATTGCACAAAGGTTAGAAAGGGTACCGTATCCCTGGATAACATGTATGGATAGCGTACACATTCAAAATATATGTCTCAGGAGGCAGGCTCAGACGGTGTCAGGCACAGTATGGATTTGACGGCCCAGATTACACAGCGGAGGAGCAGGGAGAGGTAAAGATTGCAAATGCTGGGGCCCTGCCCAAGCAAGGGGGGCCCACTCGTGGGCGTCGGTACTGGCACTGGGCCCCTCATAGTACAGCGGTGTGTCTGACGGCGGGTGTGCACCACCACCGTCAGAGACACTTGATTGCACTATGAGGGACCCTGTGCCAGTGCCCGCGCCCAAGAGTCGGCCTACCCACCTGTCCAGGGCAACGGCACTCGCACGGTGTCGTGCGCTAGGTGGTGACCCCGGCCATGGGGGGGGAGGCAGCACAGTTAGGGAGTTTTAGAAAGTGGCATATGTTGATGTTGGACATTCAGCTGATGCAAAAGGCGAAATAGGTGAAGTACCAGGAAGAGGTGGACCAAAGCAAGCCATTTTTCTGTCACCCTATGTGTCATCAGGGGAAGGTGGGACAAAATCCTTGGAAACCCATGCGTGGTTCATTTTAATGAAGGTTAGATCATCCACATTTTGGGTTGACAGACGGGTCCTTTTTTCTGTCAGGATTGATCCAGCTGCACTGAAGACTCTTTCCGATAGCACACTTGCAGCTGGGCAAGCGAGCTCCTGTAAGGCATATTGGGCCAATTCAGGCCAGGTGTCCAGTTTAGCGGCCCAATAGTCAAAGGGGAATGACCTGTGTGGGAGAACATCGATATGGGAGGAAAAGTAGTTTGTAACCATAGTTGACAACTGCTGTCTCCTGTCACTTTCCATCGATGCAGTATTACCAGTTGTGTGAGCGGTATTTGAAAAATCAGTCCACAACATTGTCATGAAACCTCTGTCTCCAACGCCACTTCTGCTGTGTGCACCACGAACACCTCTGCCAAGCTGCCCCCGGCCCGTAAGGCTCGTGGGAGAACCATCACCGCTGCTGTGTGCTGGGAATGCCTCAAGCAACCGATTTACCAGAGTTGCTTGTTTATTAGCCAATATTAGGTCAAGGTTCTCCTGTGGCATGATGTTTTGTAATTTGCCTTTATAGCGTGGATCCAGGATGCTGGCCAACCAGTAGTCATCATCGTTCATCATTTTGGCAATGCGGGGGTCCCTTTTTAGGATCCGCAAGGCATAATCTGACATGTGGGCCAATGTTCCCGGTGTCAATGATGCACTGCGAGCAGTGGCGTAGCAACTGTTTGTGGCGCCCGGGGCGGTCGAAAAATTTGCCGCCCCTTTGGTCAATGATAATCCGGATTCCGGAAGCATCCGAAGAGCCCACACTACACTCAAAGATATAATTTTTAGTCTGCTACTAAAGGTACAGTCACACTTAGCGATCTACCAGTGATATGACGCGGTCAGGATCGCTGGTACATCGCTAAGTGGTCGCTAGTGAGCTGCCACACAGGCAGATCTCACCAGCGACATCGCTGGGAACGGTGGTCGCTACTTACCAGTCAGACGTGGCGATCCTACGTCCTCCCGCCCGGCTCCACGCTCGTCGCTCGTCTCGCCGCAGGAAGCTGACGACAAGAAACAGTCCTGGACGTTCTCGCGCGATCAGCGATAATCAGAGGGGGAGCTGGTCGTAGGTAAGTATCACACACAGCGATGTCGCTAGCAATATCGCTATATCGTCACAAGTTATAGCGATATTGCTAGCGATATCACTTAGTGTGACAGTACCTTTACTCTGCTGTTATTATTTCTAAATTTCTAGACTTTCATCTTCTTGCAGTTCTCTATATATACACGGGTATAGGATGTGTATGAAATCCAGCAGACCTGTGTATGCGGTCATACATGATGAGAGAGGAACCCCGGCCCCTGCACTCGGCTGGGGGCCACCGTACGGCTGTGTACTTAAGGAGCATCCCCAGAATGACAACCGATGGCGGCGGTGTGACATCACATCACTACGACCATTAGACAGGACGGCTAGATGAGGTCTCCACCATCATCATCTATGACGCAGGACAGAACACTGCAGATGATTGGTGGCATTGGACTGGCTGCAGCGGTCACGCGACACCCCTTCCAGACATTGATGACCATAGATTGCCCAAGACTCTGCTGTGAGCGTGATGAGCGGCGCTGATCCAGGGGGCAAGAATAGGATTTGGGGGTCTCGGCTTAATTATTCCACCTTGGACCCAACAATAAGTGATGGAAATCCCCTTAAACTGTGGTGTAGAGATGAGGAGACCACCCAGCACCGGCGTCACTATCAGGGGGCGCAGAGAATTGCCCCATTTATATCACATCAGGACTACAACCCCCAGCAGACACCCCCACAGTAATGTGCCTGCCCCACACCCCAGGACGCAAGTAATGAGGGGCAGAGAACTGGTGACAGTACAGACCCCAAGGAGCCCTAGTGGGGTCCCAGACGAGGACTGTGGGCTGCCAGTGTGTGCGCCCACCTCCACCTGCCCTGCTGTACTGGGCACAGGAATGGCGCTGGTGTCGGGCACTCACACACCACCGGAGACCTCTCACCTTGTCAGACGGCGGCTCCGCCATGAATGAATGGGGCCTCGGCCCATCCTCCCGGGAAGGCTGCCAGCGTCCCCACTTCCTCCACAGCCCCCAGCGCCGAAGCCGCCTCAGTACCGAGGAGCAAAGGCTGGAGGGGGCGGGACGCTGCTGAACGACGTCACAGCCCGCCCCTTCTATCGATGGCGAACAGGCCGCTCTGCTCAGCCTCATGTGCCCGCACACAGGCCGGCCCGATGCTGCTGCACTGTGCCTCCGCGCTTCTCCCACAGAGGAGATGAATTGCTGCTGCTGCCGCGCCGCCCCCACACACGTGCCGCCTGGGGCGGACCGCCCCCCCCGCCCCCCCCACGCTATGCCACTGTCTGCGAGTGCTGGGTGGAGGAGCACTTTCTGGCAAATCCACATCCCTCCAGTCACGCACAAACCCTGTACCAGACCTTGCCACGCCAACATTTTCACTTGCCCCACGAGATGCATCCTCCTCCCCTAAGTAATCATCCCCATCATCCTCCTCCTCCTCCTCTTCTTCCTCCACCTCGTCCAGGAGAGGTCCCTGAGCAGACAATGGTTGAATGTCATCAAGGATTCCCTCCTCCTCTTCCTCCTCATCAACATTGGCTGCAGACGCCTGCTCCTTAAGGTGCGTCAAAGTTTGAGCAGACGCATAAGTGGGATGCTCATGCTTAGGATGGCGTCGTCTGCGCTTACCAGCCGTGTGCATTCCTCAAAACACTGAAGGACTTTGCAGAGGTCTTTCAGCTTCGACCACTGCACACCTGTCAACTCCATGTCTGCTCTCAAAGTGCCTGGCCGTGTATCCTCCCACAAATGCATTATGGCCTGCCTCTGCTCGCACAGCCGCTCCACCATGTGCAGGGTGGAGTTCCACCTTGTTGCAATGTCGATAATGAGGCGGTGGTTGGGAAGGTGGAGCAATCGCTGCAGCTTCTGCATACGAATGGAGTGTACAGGCGACCGGCGGATGTGCGCGCACAGTCTTCGCACCTTCTGGAGCAGGGCTGTTAACTCCGGATAATTTTTGAGGAAGCACTGCACCACCAGGTTCAAGGTGTGAGCCAAGCAAGGTATGTGGCTGAGTTTTGAAAGGGCTATGGCTGCCACAAAATTACGGCCGTTATCACTAACTACCTTGCCTGCCTCAAAATGTACACTGCCCAGCCATGACTCAGTTTGTCGCTTCAAGTACTCGGCCAGCACCTCGGCGGTGTGTCTGTCGCCCAAACACATCATCTGCAACACAGCCTGCTGACGCTTTCCACTAGCTGCTCGATAGGGGGACACATCATGTGCAACAGTGGCAGCTGCAGATGGAGTGCTCGTACGACTGCGCTCTGTGGACGAGCTTTCGCTTCTGGAGGAGGAGGAGGAGGAGGAGGAGGGTCGAACGCCTACAGCCAACTGTTTCCTATACCGTGGGCTAGGCAGCACTGTCCCACCACCGCTGTCCCCTGTGGACCCTGCATCCACCACATTAACCCAGTGCGCAGTGATGGACACGTAACGGCCCTGGCCATGCCGACTGGACCATGCATCAGTTGTGAGGTGCACCTTTCCGCTCACTGACTGCTTGAGTGCATGGACAATGCGGTCTTTCACATGATGGTGGAGGGCTGGGATGGCTTTGCGAGAGAAGAAGTGGCGACTGGGTAGGTCATAGCGTGGTACTGCATAGGCCATGAGTTCGCGGAAAGCTGTGCTTTCCACCAACCAATAGGGCATCATCTCAAACAAGATTAGTTTGGCAATGTGGGCGTTCAAACCCAGTGTACGCGGATGAGAGACTGAGTACTTTCTTGACCTACTCATAGTGTCTGGGAGGGTGAGCTGGACTTGAGAGCTGCATATGGTGGAAGTAGCGGTGGACAGGGCGGACTGAGAGAGGGTTGATGATGGTGATGGAGTTGGTGTTCTTTCTGATGGCCTAGAATCAGTCTTTCGTTGATATAACAGTGGGATTCCCTGACTGCTGTGGTCTTGCAACGACACCTCAACATTTGCTGCTGTGCTAACCGGTGGGCTTACAGTGGGGGAAACAATGTAGCGTTGCTGACTACCTTCGTTGTGATCAGTTGCACATGTGGCACTTGAGGTTTGGTGTTGTGTCCACGCTTGCAAGTGCATGCTGGTTAAATGTCTAAGCATGCAACTGGTATTCAAATTTTTCAGATTTTTCCCTCGTCTAAAGGTCTTTGCGCACTTCTTACAGATAACCTTGGCCTGATCATGAGGATTTTGTTCAAAAAAGTGCCACACTGCACTCTTCCTACTTTGGCAGACATTTTGCGGCCTAGCACGCTGTGATCTTTTGACCCTCTGGACAAGCTGTCCAGCAACTCTTTTGATGTTTGGAACCTGTCTTTGGAGTGCTCCGGGCCTGCCAGATAACAGCTGTTGCGATGTCGATGTCTGCTGTGGATGCTCCTCATCTGAGCTATTGGAAGCAGCACCCTCTTCCCCCAATGGATGCCAATCTGGGTCAACAACTGGGTCATCCATCACCTCCTCTTCTATGTCATGTGCACCTTTCTCTGTGTCACCGTGTATGGTGGTATAGTGTGCGGGAAGGGGCACCTGAGTCTCATCAGGGTCAAAATCTGGCTCTGTACACTGCGAGGACAATGTAGTGCTCTGAGTGAATGTACCAGCAGAATCATCCATCAGCGGCTGTGCATCAGTGCACTCCATGTCAGATTCATCTTGGCCTGGGTAATTCACCATTTCACTTGATAATCCAGGCATGGTATGTGAAAACAGCTCCATGGAGTAATCAGTTGTATGGCCTGCGTCATCCTTCAATCTTGGTTGGGGTGAAGGACACAAGGAAAGGTGTGGTTCATGAACATGAGCCTCCAATGACGACTCAGTGCTTTTACTTTTTACAACTGAAGAAGAGGAGGCGATAGAGCTGGAGGCTGAGTCAGCAATGTAAGACAAAACTTTTTCCTGATGCTCTGCCTTTAAAAGCGGTTTGCCAACTCCTAGAAAACTAAGCGTTCGAGGCCTTATGTAGCCAGACGATGACGCAGGGTCAGCACCTCCTGCATTCGGTCCTATTTTGCTCTTGCCACTACCATCAGATCCACCACCAACACCATCATTACCAGCTGCCAACCCCCGCTCAATTCCACGGCCTCTTCCACCAGCCTTCCTCATTTTTGGTAGAAATGTAGACAAAATCCAACAAACTATATAGTAATGTAAAACAAGGTACAAGGTGTCTATAGGACAGGGGAGATTTAGAATTTCTGCACACACTTGTGGACAGTGGACACTTTTGGATTGTGTGAGGCCCACTGATATCTGAGCGCTATGTGACAGGCTCGATGGCACAGCTGCCTGTGACCAAAGTGACGAGAGGATAATGGAGATTTTGAATCTCTGCGCACACTTTTGGACACTGGACACTTGTGGATTGTGTGAGGCCCACTGATATCTGAGCGCTATGTGACATGCTCGATGGCACAGCTGCCTGTGACCAAAGTGACGAGAGGATAATGGAGATTTTGAATCTCTGCGCACACTTTTGGACACTGGACACTTGTGGATTGTGTGAGGCCCACTGATATCTGAGCGCTATGTGACACGCTCGATGGCACAGCTGCCTGTGACCAAAGTGACGAGAGGATAATGGAGATTTTGAATCTCTGCGCACACTTTTGGACACTGGACACTTGTGGATTGTGTGAGGCCCACTGATATCTGAGCGCTATGTGACACGCTCGATGGCACAGCTGCCTGTGACCAAAGTGACGAGAGGATAATGGAGATTTTGAATCTCTGCGCACACTTTTGGACACTGGACACTTGTGGATTGTGTTAGGCCCACTGATATCTGAGCGCTATGTGAAAGGCTCGATGGCACAGCTGTGACCAAAGTGACGAGAGGATAATGGAGATTTTGAATCTCTGCGCACACTTTTGGACACTGGACACTTGTGGATTGTGTGAGGCCCACTGATATCTGAGCGCTATGTGACACGCTCGATGGCACAGCTGCCTGTGACCAAAGTGACGAGAGGATAATGGAGATTTTGAATCTCTGCGCACACTTTTGGACACTGGACACTTGTGGATTGTGTGAGGCCCACTGATATCTGAGCGCTATGTGACACGCTCGATGGCACAGCTGCCTGTGACCAAAGTGACGAGAGGATAATGGAGATTTTGAATCTCTGCGCACACTTTTGGACACTGGACACTTGTGGATTGTGTGAGGCCCACTGATATCTGAGCGCTATGTGACAGGCTCGATGGCACAGCTGTGACAAAAGTGACTAGAGGATAAGGGAGATTGGATTGCTTTTAAAAAAGCAGTTTGCGGAGCAGTGGGTAAACAGCAATGCAAGCGTGTCAGGAAGCCTTAAAAGGCAGCCCAACAACCAACACCACTGATACACCACAATATAGCCTCCCCTTGCACTGCACACACAGTGACTGGTGTGTTGTGCAGGCCAAATCGCTAGCAGCAGAAGCAGTTTTTTTGTCTTCTTCCCTGCCTAACGCTCTCCCTACAGAATCAGCAGCAACCTCTCCCTATACTAAGATCGGCAGAAGTAAGATGGCGGTCGGCGTGCACGCCCTTTTATACCCCCTGTGACGCCCACCAAAGCAAGCCAATCACTTGCATGCCCTTCTGAAAGATGGTGGTGACCCGTGCCTAGGTCATCACGTTGCCCACAGTGTCCGTGGATCCTGATTGGCTGAATAAGAGCGCAAAACAAACTTTTGAAACGCGACTTTGGTGCGTAAGTCGCCGACCTCGTGGCCGACCTCATCCTAGGGTCGGGTTTCGTTTCATGAAACCCGACTTTGCCAAAAGTCGGCAACTTTTGAATTTTTTCGACCCTTTTCGCTCAACTCTACTGATAATCCATCTCTAGGTGTCGATGACGCTCCGTCTACTGTAGAGCTTCCTGTGAAGTTGGCCGCCTTGCACAAAAGACAGCAGGGGATCCTAGCTCTACTCCTACTTGCCTTCATTAACACATGGTTTTTAATTCTCTGGCCATTTGGTGAAGTTCGGTTCTTTTGAGGATTTGTGTACTTATCCCAAGGGTGGGGGCCACTTCAGTGGAGGAAGATCCCTGGACAATATATTGGGCCTGAAATAATAAATCCAAAATGGAGATTTCCTTGGCCCTCACACCCACAAGACCCGCTGTATACCGGGAACACCCCACAAGACCCGCCATATACTGGGAACACCCCACAAGACTTTCCGTATACCAGGAACATCCCACAAGACCTGTCGTATACTGGGAACACCCCACAAGACCCGCAGTATATTGGGAACTCCCCACAAGACCCGCCGTATACTCGGTATATCCCACAAGACCCGCCATATACTGGGAACACCCCACAAGTCCTGCTGTATACCGGGAACACCCCACAAGTCCCGCTGTATACCGGGAACACCCCACAAGTCCTGCCGTATACCGGGAACACCCCACAAGACCTGCCGTATACCGGGAACACCCCACAAGACCTGCCGTATACCGGGAACACCCCACAAGACCTGCCGTATACCGGGAACACCCCACAAGACCTGCTGTATACTGGGAACATCCCACAAGACCTGCTGTATACTGGGAACACCCCACAAGACCTGCTGTATACCTGGAACACTCCATAAAACCTGCCGTATACCGGGAAAACCCCACAAGACCTGCCGTATACCGGGAACACACCACAAGACCTGCAGTATTCCGTGAACACCCCACAAGACCTGCAGTATACCTGGAACACCCCACAAGACCTGCCGTATACCGGGAACACCCCACAAGACCTGCCGTATACCGGGAACACCCCACAAGACCTGCCGTATACCGGGAACACCCCACAAGACCTGCCGTATACCGGGAACACCCCACAAGACCTGCTGTATACTGGGAACACCCCACAAGACCTGCTGTATACTGGGAACACCCCACAAGACCTGCTGTATACCGTGAACACTCCACAAGACCTGCAGTATACCAGGAACACTCCATAAAACCTGCCGTATACCGGGAAAACCCCACAAGACCTGCCGTATACCGGGAACACACCACAAGACCTGCAGTATTCCGGGAACACCCCACAAGACCTGCAGTATACCGGGAACACCCCACAAGACCTGCTGTATACCGTGAACACTCCACAAGACCTGGAGTATACCAGGAACACTCCATAAAACCTGCCGTATACCGGGAAAACCCCACAAGACCTGCCGTATACCGGGAACACACCACAAGACCTGCAGTATTCCGGGAACAACCCACAAGACCTGCCGTATACCGGGAACATCCCACAAGACCTGCCGTATACCGGGAACATCCCACAAAACCTGCTGTATACCGAGAACACCCCACAAGACCTGCAGTATACCGGGAACACCCCACAAGACCTGCCGTATACCGGGAACACTCCACAAGACCTGCCGTATACCGGGAACACCCCACAAGACCTGCCGTATACCGGGAACACCCCACAAGACCTGCCGTATACCGGGAACACCCCACAAGACCTGCCGTATACCGGGAACACACCACAAGACCTGCCGTATACCGGGAACACACCACAAGACCTGCCGTATACCAGGAACACCCCACAAGACCTGCCGTATATTGGGAACACTCCACAAGACCTGCAGTATACTGGGAACACCCCACAAAACCTGCCGTATACCGGGAACACCCCATAAGACCTGCCGTATATCGGGAACACCCCACAAGACCTGCCGTATACTGGGAATACACCACCTGACCTGCTGTACACTGGGAACACCCCACAAGACCTGTTGTATATTGGGAACACCCCACAAGACCTGCCGTATACCGGGAACACACCACAAGACTTGCTGTATACCAGGAACACCCCCACAAGACCCGCCATATACCGGGATCACCCCACAAGACCTGCCGTATACCAGGATCACCCCACAAGACCTGCCATATACCGGGATCACCCCACAAGACCTGCCGTACACTGGGAACACCACACAAGACTTGCTGTATACCAGGAACACCCCACAAGACCCTCCATATACCGGGAACATCCCAAAAGACCTGCTGCATACTGTGAACACCACACAAGACCTGCCGTATACCGGGAACACCACATAAGACCTGCCGTATACCGGGATCACCCCAAAAGACTCTCTTTGCCCCTTGTCCCCATCACAGAGCACTTTGCTCCTCTCCAAGTTTCCTGCTTCACCTTCATCTTCCCGAAGTGACTGATCCGCACTGATGACAGGCGTCATAGTCAGCAGATAACCAGCGTGACATCAGTGGGCAGCAGTATTAATGTTATGACTGGTGGGTGCTGATATACTGTATACCATGTGCTCTGTGTATACAGCGAGAAGGAGGACAATGAGCCACAGTCAATAAGATCCAGGTAAGTAATTGCCCCCTAACAAGCCAGCATCATCAGGCTGGGATAAATGCAGCAGGCGAGCTGCGGTTGTAATGCTGCGGCAGCGTCACGTGTGAATGGGGGCACTGCTGACCTCGCAGAGGAGAAGTCCAGCTCTGCTAATTAGCTAATCTCTGGGCAGCAGGAGATTAATTGGGCTGTGGAGAAGGAGGAGGTCAGGCCTGTGCCGCCCGTGCCGGGTGTGAAGACGTTATTAGGAAGTGGCACCTTGTCTCCGGCTTGGTAATGAGCGGCACGGGCTTGTGTCCCTACTTGCCCGTCTGACGGCTCTGCAAGAAAGTAATAATGACAGAAAGCTGTGTGAGCCGGACAGTGACGGCGTCGTGTCTGCGCCGGCCAGGGGTGGACTTATCATTGGTGCAACCTGTGCAGCCGCTCAGGGGCCCGAGAGGTCAGGGTCAGGGGCCACTACTGCCTCTGAAGCCGGTGGAATTGTGCATTATGAGGAGCTATTGGACTGAAAAGTCCGCACTTTGTCTCACACAGGGGCCCGACAGACCTGGGGGCCACTGCTCCTCCACCTGAACGTCTGAGAGGAACCTCATGTCGTTCTGTCCACCATTACTGGATGACAATACCATTATCATATAGCGGCCTGTTCGTGACATACTGGGACTTGTAGTTCTCACAGAGCCACAAATGACAGAGCAGTGATCAGATCACCGCCCTCCGGTTGGCAGCCATAGAGACCGTTTTTGAATTAAAATAGAAGTGTTGTCATGGGATCATTCCTGAGAGCAGCCCCTCTAGAGCTGCCCCTCTACCCTCCAGAAGAGTGAGCCCAGGCCCCTCCTGACTGGCTGCTGGCCCTGGCTCCCTTGGTGCACACGCGGGGCCCCAGGGAGGCACCTGACTGTCGGCAGCAGATGTTGCCTGTTGTTTTGGTTTGGCAGCTTTTTTATTCATTAATTCATGTTTGTGTCTCTCAATTGAGCCCTGGAAATATGTCTGCGAGTAAATACAGGAAGCGACGTCCGCTACCGGCTACACACTGCCCAAATCAGAGCGTCAGCTCCAGGACACAGGGTGCCGGACGTCTCACTGCTGAGGACAACTGTAACGGGGCAGTAGGGAAAACCAGGTGCCCTGACTTTCCTTCACTTGGGGGTACACTTGATGGTAGTGAGGCCCAAGTCCCCAACCTGTCCCTATCTCCTGTTAAGCCCTGAGCTAAACCTCCAACTCCCACCCCAGGAGGTGAGACAGGGAATAAAGTGAACTGCACCGCAATCCAAAGGAACGATAAAGCAGACACCACGAGGTTAAAGCAACTAAAATCCAAAACTTAGCTTTGTCTGCTGCCAATGCTCCAAGCAGCAGAGTAAGGCTCCTGAACTCAGCTTTCAGCAGTAACACCACTGCTCCCAATAGCTCCTCTCTTCAGCAGCAACACCACTGCTCCAGATAAGCTGAACCCCCTCTGCACCAGGTAGGTCCAGTCTTCACCAAGGTTGGTTACCAAAGGACCAGTATTACCAACAGCTAACTGGTGTACCAGGCGACCTTATATAGGAAGATGAGAGTGGTCACCAGCAGCTAACTAAACATTTAGTAACACCAGCGGCCGCCGGGGGGAGAAACCCACCAGCAGACAAACTAAACATGCAGTAACACAAGCGGCCACCGGGGGGGGGGGGGACCCAGCAGCAGACTCACTAAACCCATATTAACCCCCGAGGGCCAGAAAGGAAAAAGGTTTATATAAGAGAGTCCAGACTCTGACTCAGATCCAAAAATGGATCGTGACAACAATATACCAGGAGGACCATGCTCTGTGAGCTGAGCACAGCAGCTGATACAGTGTAGCAATATAGACAATGCTCTGTGAGCTGAGCACAGCAGCTGTTACAATGTACCAGGCAGACAATGCTCTGTGAGCTGAGCACAGCAGCTGTTACAGTGTACCAGGCAGACAATGCTCTGTGAGCTGAGCACAGCAGCTGTTACAGTGTACCAGGCAGACAATGCTCTGTGAGCTGAGCATAGCAGCTGTTACAGTGTACCAGGCAGACAATGCTTTGTGAGCTGAGTACATCAGCTGATACAGTGTACCAGTGTAGACCATGCTCTGTGAGCTGAGCAAAGCAGCTGTTACAGTGTACCAGGCAGACAATGCTCTGTGAGCTGAGCATAGCAGCTGTTACAGTGTACCAGGCAGACAATGCTTTGTGAGCTGAGTACATCAGCTGATACAGTGTACCAGTGTAGACCATGCTCTGTGAGCTGAGCAAAGCAGCTGTTACAATGCACCAGTTAATAAAATGATCGGTGAGCTGGGCACAGCAGTTGTTACAGTGTATTGGTACAGACAATGCTCTGTGAGCTAAGCACAGCAGCTGTTACAGTGTTTCGGTGCAGACAATGTTCTGTGAGCTGAGCACAGCAGCTGTTACAATGTACCAGTTAAGACAATGCTCTGAGTTGGGCACAGCAGCAGTTACAGTGTATCGTGGCAAATAATCCTCTGTGAGCTGAGCACAGCAACAGTTACAGTGTATCGGTGCAGACAATGCTCTGTGACCTGAGCACAGTAGCTGTTACAGTGTATCGGTGCAGACAATGCTCTGTGAGCTGAGCACAGCAGCTGTTACAGTGCATCGTTGCAGACAATGTTTTTTGAGCTGAGAACAGCAGCAGTTACAGTGTAACGTAGCAGACAATGCTCTGTGAGCTGAGCACAACAGCTGTTACAGTGTATCGGGCCAGATACTCCTCTGTGAGCTGAGCACAGCAGCAGTTACAGTGTATCGGTGCAGACAATGCTCTGTGAGCTGAGCACAGCAGCTGTTACAGTGTATCGGGGCAGACAATGCTCTGTGAGCTGAGCACAGCAGCAGTTACAGTGTATCGGGGCAGACAATGCTCTGTGAGCTGAGCACAGTAGCTGTTACAGTGTATCGGGGCAGATACTCCTCTGTTAGCTGAGCACAGCAGCAGTTACAGTGTATCGGGGCAGACAATGTTCTGTGAGCTGAGCACAGTAGCTGTTACAGTGTATCAGGGCAGACAATGTTCTGCAAGCTGAGCACAGCAGCAGTTACAGTGTATCGGGGCAGACAATGTTCTGTGAGCTGAGCACAGCAGCAGTTACAGTGTATCAGGGCAGACAATGCTCTGTGAGCTGAGCACAGCAGCAGTTACAGTGTATCGGGGCAGACAATGTTCTGTGAGCTGAGCACAGTAGCTGTTACAGTGTATCAGGGCAGACAATGTTCTGCAAGCTGAGCACAGCAGCAGTTACAGTGTATCGGGGCAGACAATGTTCTGTGAGCTGAGCACAGCAGCAGTTACAGTGTATCAGGGCAGACAATGCTCTGTGAGCTGAGCACAGCAGCAGTTACAGTGTATCGGGGCAGACAATGCTCTGTGAGCTGAGCACAGCAGCAGTTACAGTGTATCGGTGCAGACAATGCTCTGTGAGCTGAGCACAGTAGCTGTTACAGTGTATTGGGGCAGATACTCCTCTGTGAGATGAGCACAGCAGCAGTTACAGTGTATCAGTGCAGACAATGCTCTGTGAGCTGAGCACAGCAGCAGTTACAGTGTATCAAGGCAGATAATCCTCTGTGAGCTGAGCACAGCAGCAGTTACAGTGTATCAAGGCAGATAATCCTCTGTGAGCTGAGCACAGCAGCAGCTACAGTGTATCGGGGCAGACAATGCTCTGTGAGCTGAGCACAGCAGCAGTTACAGTGTATCGGGGCAGACTGATTATCTCACAGAGGATTGTCTACGCTGGATACATTGTTACAGTCCCTCAGCTGTGACGTGACTGCAGTATGTGGCACTGGTTATATGAGGAGTCCCAGGACGGCCGCCATGTTTCCAGGTGTGACAGTGACAGCGCATCGTGAGTTGAGTAGTGCCACCTCCGGGGTTGTATTCCTGCTAGTTACTCTCCCTCTGCCGGACCTATTACCATGGAAACCTCAGAATGGCGCTTTCCTGCACAGCTCCTCTAATGACTAATTATGGGGTCCGGATAAGGTCACATCCGCGGGGGCTGATGGACGACCACATTTCAAATACTCCAGCATTCGGTGACATCTTTTTTTTTCTTGCGTTTGGAAGTGAGAAGTTAAAAAAAAACACTTAAAATGATGGTGCGGCTCCTTGATCCAATTACTCCCGCTCCTGCGCGCGTCCCCGGGGCACAGACTTGTTTGTTACAGCGCTGCTGTCTATTATTAATCTGCAGGTCGTTAGCGGAATCATTAACAGGAATCACCTTATGGATTTCTAAACTGCATTCACGGCCCGGCTAATGAGCCCCAGCAGAGCGGCGACGGGAGGGGACCACCGAAATACGGAGTGGCTGCGGCCAATGTCGCCAATCACAGCAAGAAAGTCTTCGGCGAGCGCAGCAGCGATCCCCAGAGACCGGGACAATGAAAAGAAGCAACAGGAACGAGATCCATCGAATCCACAGATGGACATGAATCACCCTGTGACTGCGGCTCATCATCAATCATCATCATAAATCACTGGGACGATTCACACTGTGACTGATGATCATACTCACTGATCACTGATGATTCACACTGTGTCTGATGATCATACTCACTGATCACTGATGATTCACACTGTGACTGATGATCATACTCACTGATCACTGATGATTCACACTGTGACTGATGATCACACTCACTGATCACTGATGATTCACACTGTGTCTGATGATGATACTCACTGATCACTGATGATTCACACTGTGTCTGATGATCATACTCACTGATCACTGATGATTCACACTGTGACTGATGATCACACTCACTGATCACTGATGATTCACACTGTGACTCATGATCATATTCACTGATCACTGATGATTCACACTGTGACTGATGATCACACTCACTGATCACTGATGATTCACACTGTGTCTGATGATCATATTCACTGATCACTGATGATTCACACTGTGACTGATGATCACACTCACTGATCACTGATGATTCACACTGTGACTGATGATCATATTCACTGATCACTGATGATTCACACTGTGACTGATGATCACACTACTGATCACTGATGATTCACACTGTGACTGATGATCATATTCACTGATCACTGATGATTCACACTGTGACTGATGATCATACTCACTGATCACTGATGATTCACACTGTGACTGATGATCACACTACTGATCACTGATGATTCACACTGTGACTGATGATCATACTCACTGATCACTGATGATTCACACTGTGACTGATGATCATATTCACTGATCACTGATGATTCACACTGTGTCTGATGATCATACTCACTGATCACTGATGATTCACACTGTGACTGATGATCATACTCACTGATCACTGATGATTCACACTGTGACTGATGATCACACTACTGATCACTGATGATTCACACTGTGACTGATGATCATACTCACTGATCACTGATGATTCACACTGTGACTGATGATCATATTCACTGATCACTGATGATTCACACTGTGACTGATGATCATATTCACTGATCACTGATGATTCACACTGACTGATGATCATATTCACTGATCACTGATGATTCACACTGTGTCTGATGATCATACTCACTGATCACTGATGATTCACACTGTGACTGATGATCATACTCACTGATCACTGATGATTCACACTGTGTCTGATGATCATACTCACTGATCACTGATGACTCACACTGTGACTGATGATCATATTCACTGATCACTGATGATTCACACTGTGACTGATGATCATACTCACTGATCACTGATGATTCACACTGTGACTGATGATCATATTCACTGATCACTGATGATTCACACTGACTGATGATCATATTCACTGATCACTGATGATTCACACTGTGTCTGATGATCATACTCACTGATCACTGATGATTCACACTGTGACTGATGATCATACTCACTGATCACTGATGATTCACACTGTGACTGATGATCATATTCACGGATCACTGATGATTCACACTGTGACTGATGATCATATTCACTGATCACTGATGATTCACAATGTGACTGATGATCATATTCACTGATCACTGATGATTCACACTGTGACTGATGATCATATTCATTGATCACTGGGACGATTCACACTGACTGATGATCACACTCACTGATCACTGATGATTCACACTGTGACTGATGATCATATTCACTGATCACTGATGATTCACACTGTGACTGATGATCATATTCACTGATCACTGATGATTCACACTGTGACTGATGATCACACTCACTGATCACTGATGATTCACACTGTGACTGATGATCATACTCACTGATCACTGATGATTCACACTGTGACTGATGATCATACTCACTGATCACTGATGATTCACACTGTGACTGATGATCATATTCACTGATCACTGATGATTCACACTGTGACTGATGATCATATTCACTGATCACTGATAATTCACACTGTGACTGATGATCATACTCACTGATCACTGATGATTCACACTGTGACTGATGATCATACTCACTGATCACTGATGATTCACACTGTAACTGATGATCATACTCACTGATCACTGATGATTCACACTGTGACTGATGATCATATTCACTGATCACTGATGATACACACTGTGACTGGTGATCATACTCACTAATCACTGATGATTCACGCTGTGACTGATGACCATACTCACTGATCACTGATGATTCACACTGTGACTGGTGATCACACTCACTGATCACTGATGATTCACGCTGCGGCTGATGATCATATTCACTGATCACTGATGATTCACGCTGTGACTGATGATCATATTCAATGATCACTGATGATTCACGCTGTGACTGATGATCATACTCACTGATCACTGATGATTCACGCTGTGACTGATGATCATATTCACTGATCACTGATGATTCACACTGTGACTGATGATCATACTCACTAATCACTGATGATTCACGCTGTGACTGATGATCATACTCACTAATCACTGATGATTCACGCTGTGACTGATGATCATACTCACTGATCACTGATGATTCACACTGTGACTGATGATCACACTCACTGATCACTGATGATTCACGCTGTGGCTGATGATCATACTCACTGATCACTGATGATTCACACTGTGACTGATGATCATACTCACTGATCACTGATGATTCACACTGTGACTAATGATCATACTCATTGATCACTGATGATTCACACTGTGATTGGTGATCACACTCACTGATCACTGATGATTCACACTGTGACTGATGATCATACTCACTGATCACTGATGATTCAAACTGTGACTGATGATCACACTCACTGATCACTGATGATTCACGCTGTGACTGATGATCATACTCACTGATCACTGATGATTCACACTGTGACTGATGATCACACTTACTGATCACTGATGATTCATCCTGTGACAAAAGATCATACTCACTGATCACTGATGATTCACACTGTGATTAATGATCATACTCACTGATCACTAAAGATTCACACTGTGACTGATGATCATACTCACTGACCATTGTGATGATTCACACTGTGATTGATGATGATACTCACTGATCACTGATGATTCACGCTGTGACTGATGATCATACTCACTGATCACTGATGATTCACATTGTGACTAATGATCATACTCACTGATCACTGATGATTCACACCGTGACTGAAGATCATACTCACTGATCACTGATGATTCACACTGTGACTGATGATCATGCTCACTGATCACTGACTGAAGATCACTCACTGATCACTGATGATACACACTGTGACTGAAGATCATACTCACTAAACACAGGGATGATTCACACTGTGACTGAAGATCATACTCGCTGATCAGTGATGATTCACGCTGTGACTGATGATCATACTCACTGATCACTAATGATTCACGCTGTGACCGATGATCATACTCACTGATCACTGATGATCATACTCACTGATCACTGATGATTCGCACTGTGACTGATGATCATACTCACTGATCACTGATGATCCACGCTGTGACTGATGATCATACTCACTGATCACTGATGATTCATGCTGTGACTGATGATCATACTAACTGATCACTGATGATTCAAACTGTGACTGATGATCACACTCACTGATCACTGATGATTCACACTGTGACTGATGATCATACTCACTGATCACTGATGATTCACACTGTAACTGATGATCATACTCACTGATCACTGATGATTCACACTGTGACTGATGATCATACTCACTAATCACTGATGATTCACGCTGTGACTGATGACCGTACTCACTGATCACTGATGATTCACACTGTGACTGATGATCACACTCACTGATCACTGATGATTCATGCTGTGGCTGATGATCATATTCACTGATCACTGATCATTCACACTGTGACTGATGATCATACTCACTAATCACTGATGATTCACGCTGTGACTGATGATCATACTCACTAATCACTGATCATTCATGCTGTGACTGATGATCATACTCACTGATCACTGATGATTCACAATGTGACTGATGATCACACTCACTGATCACTGATGATTCACGCTGTGGCTGATGATCATACTCACTGATCACTGATGATTCACGCTGTGGCTGATGATCATACTCACTGATCACTGATGATTCACGCTGTGGCTGATGATCATACTCACTGATCACTGATGATTCGCACTGTGACTGATGATCATACTCACTGATCACTGATGATTCACACAGTGACTAATGATCATACTCACTGATCACTGATGATTCACGCTGTGACTGATGATCATACTCAGTGATCACTGATGATTCATGCTGTGACTGATGATCATACTCACTGATCACTAATGATTCAAACTGTGACTGATGATCACACTCACCGATCACTGATGATTCACACTGTGACTGGTGATCATACTCACTGATCACTGATGATTCACACTGTAACTGATGATCATATTCACTGATCACTGATGATTCACACTGTGACTGATGATCATATTCACTGATCACTGATGATTCACACTGTGACTGATGATCATACTCACTGATCACTGATGATTCACACTGTGACTGATGATCATATTCACTGATCACTGATGATTCACACTGACTGATGATCATATTCACTGATCACTGATGATTCACACTGTGACTGATGATCATATTCACTGATCACTGATGATTCACACTGACTGATGATCATATTCACTGATCACTGATGATTCACACTGTGTCTGATGATCATACTCACTGATCACTGATGATTCACACTGTGACTGATGATCATACTCACTGATCACTGATGATTCACACTGTGTCTGATGATCATACTCACTGATCACTGATGACTCACACTGTGACTGATGATCATATTCACTGATCACTGATGATTCACACTGTGACTGATGATCATACTCACTGATCACTGATGATTCACACTGTGACTGATGATCATATTCACTGATCACTGATGATTCACACTGACTGATGATCATATTCACTGATCACTGATGATTCACACTGTGTCTGATGATCATACTCACTGATCACTGATGATTCACACTGTGACTGATGATCATACTCACTGATCACTGATGATTCACACTGTGACTGATGATCATATTCACGGATCACTGATGATTCACACTGTGACTGATGATCATATTCACTGATCACTGATGATTCACAATGTGACTGATGATCATATTCACTGATCACTGATGATTCACACTGTGACTGATGATCATATTCATTGATCACTGGGACGATTCACACTGACTGATGATCACACTCACTGATCACTGATGATTCACACTGTGACTGATGATCATATTCACTGATCACTGATGATTCACACTGTGACTGATGATCATATTCACTGATCACTGATGATTCACACTGTGACTGATGATCACACTCACTGATCACTGATGATTCACACTGTGACTGATGATCATACTCACTGATCACTGATGATTCACACTGTGACTGATGATCATACTCACTGATCACTGATGATTCACACTGTGACTGATGATCATATTCACTGATCACTGATGATTCACACTGTGACTGATGATCATATTCACTGATCACTGATAATTCACACTGTGACTGATGATCATACTCACTGATCACTGATGATTCACACTGTGACTGATGATCATACTCACTGATCACTGATGATTCACACTGTAACTGATGATCATACTCACTGATCACTGATGATTCACACTGTGACTGATGATCATATTCACTGATCACTGATGATACACACTGTGACTGGTGATCATACTCACTAATCACTGATGATTCACGCTGTGACTGATGACCATACTCACTGATCACTGATGATTCACACTGTGACTGGTGATCACACTCACTGATCACTGATGATTCACGCTGCGGCTGATGATCATATTCACTGATCACTGATGATTCACGCTGTGACTGATGATCATATTCAATGATCACTGATGATTCACGCTGTGACTGATGATCATACTCACTGATCACTGATGATTCACGCTGTGACTGATGATCATATTCACTGATCACTGATGATTCACACTGTGACTGATGATCATACTCACTAATCACTGATGATTCACGCTGTGACTGATGATCATACTCACTAATCACTGATGATTCACGCTGTGACTGATGATCATACTCACTGATCACTGATGATTCACACTGTGACTGATGATCACACTCACTGATCACTGATGATTCACGCTGTGGCTGATGATCATACTCACTGATCACTGATGATTCACACTGTGACTGATGATCATACTCACTGATCACTGATGATTCACACTGTGACTAATGATCATACTCATTGATCACTGATGATTCACACTGTGATTGGTGATCACACTCACTGATCACTGATGATTCACACTGTGACTGATGATCATACTCACTGATCACTGATGATTCAAACTGTGACTGATGATCACACTCACTGATCACTGATGATTCACGCTGTGACTGATGATCATACTCACTGATCACTGATGATTCACACTGTGACTGATGATCACACTTACTGATCACTGATGATTCATCCTGTGACAAAAGATCATACTCACTGATCACTGATGATTCACACTGTGATTAATGATCATACTCACTGATCACTAAAGATTCACACTGTGACTGATGATCATACTCACTGACCATTGTGATGATTCACACTGTGATTGATGATGATACTCACTGATCACTGATGATTCACGCTGTGACTGATGATCATACTCACTGATCACTGATGATTCACATTGTGACTAATGATCATACTCACTGATCACTGATGATTCACACCGTGACTGAAGATCATACTCACTGATCACTGATGATTCACACTGTGACTGATGATCATGCTCACTGATCACTGACTGAAGATCACTCACTGATCACTGATGATACACACTGTGACTGAAGATCATACTCACTAAACACAGGGATGATTCACACTGTGACTGAAGATCATACTCGCTGATCAGTGATGATTCACGCTGTGACTGATGATCATACTCACTGATCACTAATGATTCACGCTGTGACCGATGATCATACTCACTGATCACTGATGATCATACTCACTGATCACTGATGATTCGCACTGTGACTGATGATCATACTCACTGATCACTGATGATCCACGCTGTGACTGATGATCATACTCACTGATCACTGATGATTCATGCTGTGACTGATGATCATACTAACTGATCACTGATGATTCAAACTGTGACTGATGATCACACTCACTGATCACTGATGATTCACACTGTGACTGATGATCATACTCACTGATCACTGATGATTCACACTGTAACTGATGATCATACTCACTGATCACTGATGATTCACACTGTGACTGATGATCATACTCACTAATCACTGATGATTCACGCTGTGACTGATGACCGTACTCACTGATCACTGATGATTCACACTGTGACTGATGATCACACTCACTGATCACTGATGATTCATGCTGTGGCTGATGATCATATTCACTGATCACTGATCATTCACACTGTGACTGATGATCATACTCACTAATCACTGATGATTCACGCTGTGACTGATGATCATACTCACTAATCACTGATCATTCATGCTGTGACTGATGATCATACTCACTGATCACTGATGATTCACAATGTGACTGATGATCACACTCACTGATCACTGATGATTCACGCTGTGGCTGATGATCATACTCACTGATCACTGATGATTCACGCTGTGGCTGATGATCATACTCACTGATCACTGATGATTCACGCTGTGGCTGATGATCATACTCACTGATCACTGATGATTCGCACTGTGACTGATGATCATACTCACTGATCACTGATGATTCACACAGTGACTAATGATCATACTCACTGATCACTGATGATTCACGCTGTGACTGATGATCATACTCAGTGATCACTGATGATTCATGCTGTGACTGATGATCATACTCACTGATCACTAATGATTCAAACTGTGACTGATGATCACACTCACCGATCACTGATGATTCACACTGTGACTGGTGATCATACTCACTGATCACTGATGATTCACACTGTAACTGATGATCATATTCACTGATCACTGATGATTCACACTGTGACTGATGATCATATTCACTGATCACTGATGATTCACACTGTGACTGATGATCATACTCACTAATCACTGATGATTCACGCTGTGACTGATGACCATACTCACTTATCACTGATGATTCACACTGTGACTGATGATCATATTCACTGATCACTGATGATTCACACTGTGACTGATGATCATACTCACTGATCACTGATGATTCAAACTGTGACTGATGATCACACTCACTGATCACTGATGATTCACGCTGTGACTGATGATCATACTCACTGATCACTGATGATTCACACTGTGACTGATGATCACACTTACTGATCACTGATGATTCATCCTGTGACAAAAGATCATACTCACTGATCACTGATGATTCACACTGTGATTAATGATCATACTCACTGATCACTAAAGATTCACACTGTGACTGATGATCATACTCACTGACCATTGTGATGATTCACACTGTGATTGATGATGATACTCACTGATCACTGATGATTCACGCTGTGACTGATGATCATACTCACTGATCACTGATGATTCACATTGTGACTAATGATCATACTCACTGATCACTGATGATTCACACCGTGACTGAAGATCATACTCACTGATCACTGATGATTCACACTGTGACTGATGATCATGCTCACTGATCACTGACTGAAGATCACTCACTGATCACTGATGATTCACACTGTGACTGAAGATCATACTCACTAAACACAGGGATGATTCACACTGTGACTGAAGATCATACTCGCTGATCAGTGATGATTCACGCTGTGACTGATGATCATACTCACTGATCACTAATGATTCACGCTGTGACCGATGATCATACTCACTGATCACTGATGATCATACTCACTGATCACTGATGATTCGCACTGTGACTGATGATCATACTCACTGATCACTGATGATCCACGCTGTGACTGATGATCATACTCACTGATCACTGATGATTCATGCTGTGACTGATGATCATACTAACTGATCACTGATGATTCAAACTGTGACTGATGATCACACTCACTGATCACTGATGATTCACACTGTGACTGATGATCATACTCACTGATCACTGATGATTCACACTGTAACTGATGATCATACTCACTGATCACTGATGATTCACACTGTGACTGATGATCATATTCACTGATCACTGATGATTCACACTGTGACTGATGATCATACTCACTAATCACTGATGATTCACGCTGTGACTGATGACCGTACTCACTGATCACTGATGATTCACACTGTGACTGATGATCACACTCACTGATCACTGATGATTCATGCTGTGGCTGATGATCATATTCACTGATCACTGATCATTCACACTGTGACTGATGATCATACTCACTAATCACTGATGATTCACGCTGTGACTGATGATCATACTCACTAATCACTGATCATTCATGCTGTGACTGATGATCATACTCACTGATCACTGATGATTCACAATGTGACTGATGATCACACTCACTGATCACTGATGATTCACGCTGTGGCTGATGATCATACTCACTGATCACTGATGATTCACGCTGTGGCTGATGATCATACTCACTGATCACTGATGATTCACGCTGTGGCTGATGATCATACTCACTGATCACTGATGATTCGCACTGTGACTGATGATCATACTCACTGATCACTGATGATTCACACAGTGACTAATGATCATACTCACTGATCACTGATGATTCACGCTGTGACTGATGATCATACTCAGTGATCACTGATGATTCATGCTGTGACTGATGATCATACTCACTGATCACTAATGATTCAAACTGTGACTGATGATCACACTCACCGATCACTGATGATTCACACTGTGACTGGTGATCATACTCACTGATCACTGATGATTCACACTGTAACTGATGATCATATTCACTGATCACTGATGATTCACACTGTGACTGAAGATCATACTCGCTGATCAGTGATGATTCACGCTGTGACTGATGATCATACTCACTGATCACTAATGATTCACGCTGTGACCGATGATCATACTCACTGATCACTGATGATCATACTCACTGATCACTGATGATTCGCACTGTGACTGATGATCATACTCACTGATCACTGATGATCCACGCTGTGACTGATGATCATACTCACTGATCACTGATGATTCATGCTGTGACTGATGATCATACTAACTGATCACTGATGATTCAAACTGTGACTGATGATCACACTCACTGATCACTGATGATTCACACTGTGACTGATGATCATACTCACTGATCACTGATGATTCACACTGTAACTGATGATCATACTCACTGATCACTGATGATTCACACTGTGACTGATGATCATACTCACTAATCACTGATGATTCACGCTGTGACTGATGACCGTACTCACTGATCACTGATGATTCACACTGTGACTGATGATCACACTCACTGATCACTGATGATTCATGCTGTGGCTGATGATCATATTCACTGATCACTGATCATTCACACTGTGACTGATGATCATACTCACTAATCACTGATGATTCACGCTGTGACTGATGATCATACTCACTAATCACTGATCATTCATGCTGTGACTGATGATCATACTCACTGATCACTGATGATTCACAATGTGACTGATGATCACACTCACTGATCACTGATGATTCACGCTGTGGCTGATGATCATACTCACTGATCACTGATGATTCACGCTGTGGCTGATGATCATACTCACTGATCACTGATGATTCACGCTGTGGCTGATGATCATACTCACTGATCACTGATGATTCGCACTGTGACTGATGATCATACTCACTGATCACTGATGATTCACACAGTGACTAATGATCATACTCACTGATCACTGATGATTCACGCTGTGACTGATGATCATACTCAGTGATCACTGATGATTCATGCTGTGACTGATGATCATACTCACTGATCACTAATGATTCAAACTGTGACTGATGATCACACTCACCGATCACTGATGATTCACACTGTGACTGGTGATCATACTCACTGATCACTGATGATTCACACTGTAACTGATGATCATATTCACTGATCACTGATGATTCACACTGTGACTGATGATCATATTCACTGATCACTGATGATTCACACTGTGACTGATGATCATACTCACTAATCACTGATGATTCACGCTGTGACTGATGACCATACTCACTTATCACTGATGATTCACACTGTGACTGATGATCATATTCACTGATCACTGATGATTCACACTGTGACTGATGATCATACTCACTGATCACTGATGATTCAAACTGTGACTGATGATCACACTCACTGATCACTGATGATTCACGCTGTGACTGATGATCATACTCACTGATCACTGATGATTCACACTGTGACTGATGATCACACTTACTGATCACTGATGATTCATCCTGTGACAAAAGATCATACTCACTGATCACTGATGATTCACACTGTGATTAATGATCATACTCACTGATCACTAAAGATTCACACTGTGACTGATGATCATACTCACTGACCATTGTGATGATTCACACTGTGATTGATGATGATACTCACTGATCACTGATGATTCACGCTGTGACTGATGATCATACTCACTGATCACTGATGATTCACATTGTGACTAATGATCATACTCACTGATCACTGATGATTCACACCGTGACTGAAGATCATACTCACTGATCACTGATGATTCACACTGTGACTGATGATCATGCTCACTGATCACTGACTGAAGATCACTCACTGATCACTGATGATTCACACTGTGACTGAAGATCATACTCACTAAACACAGGGATGATTCACACTGTGACTGAAGATCATACTCGCTGATCAGTGATGATTCACGCTGTGACTGATGATCATACTCACTGATCACTAATGATTCACGCTGTGACCGATGATCATACTCACTGATCACTGATGATCATACTCACTGATCACTGATGATTCGCACTGTGACTGATGATCATACTCACTGATCACTGATGATCCACGCTGTGACTGATGATCATACTCACTGATCACTGATGATTCATGCTGTGACTGATGATCATACTAACTGATCACTGATGATTCAAACTGTGACTGATGATCACACTCACTGATCACTGATGATTCACACTGTGACTGATGATCATACTCACTGATCACTGATGATTCACACTGTAACTGATGATCATACTCACTGATCACTGATGATTCACACTGTGACTGATGATCATATTCACTGATCACTGATGATTCACACTGTGACTGATGATCATACTCACTAATCACTGATGATTCACGCTGTGACTGATGACCGTACTCACTGATCACTGATGATTCACACTGTGACTGATGATCACACTCACTGATCACTGATGATTCATGCTGTGGCTGATGATCATATTCACTGATCACTGATCATTCACACTGTGACTGATGATCATACTCACTAATCACTGATGATTCACGCTGTGACTGATGATCATACTCACTAATCACTGATCATTCATGCTGTGACTGATGATCATACTCACTGATCACTGATGATTCACAATGTGACTGATGATCACACTCACTGATCACTGATGATTCACGCTGTGGCTGATGATCATACTCACTGATCACTGATGATTCACGCTGTGGCTGATGATCATACTCACTGATCACTGATGATTCACGCTGTGGCTGATGATCATACTCACTGATCACTGATGATTCGCACTGTGACTGATGATCATACTCACTGATCACTGATGATTCACACAGTGACTAATGATCATACTCACTGATCACTGATGATTCACGCTGTGACTGATGATCATACTCAGTGATCACTGATGATTCATGCTGTGACTGATGATCATACTCACTGATCACTAATGATTCAAACTGTGACTGATGATCACACTCACCGATCACTGATGATTCACACTGTGACTGGTGATCATACTCACTGATCACTGATGATTCACACTGTAACTGATGATCATATTCACTGATCACTGATGATTCACACTGTGACTGATGATCATATTCACTGATCACTGATGATTCACACTGTGACTGATGATCATACTCACTAATCACTGATGATTCACGCTGTGACTGATGACCATACTCACTTATCACTGATGATTCACACTGTGACTGATGATCACACTCACTGATCACTGATGATTCACGCTGTGGCTGATGATCATATTCACTGATCACTGATGATTCACACTGTGACTGATGATCATACTCACTAATCACTGATGATTCACGCTGTGACTGATGATCATACTCACTGATCACTGATGATTCACACTGTGACTGATGATCACACTCACTGATCACTGATGATTCACGCTGTGGCTGATGATCATACTCACTGATCACTGATGATTCACACTGTGACTGATGATCATACTCACTGATCACTGATGATTCACACTGTGACTAATGATCATACTCATTGATCACTGATGATTCACGCTGTGACTGGTGATCACACTCACTGATCACTGATGATTCACACTGTGACTGATGATCATACTCACTGATCACTGATGATTCAAACTGTGACTGATGATCACACTCACTGATCACTGATGATTCATGCTGTGACTGATGATCACACTTACTGATCACTGATGATTCATCCTGTGACAGAAGATCATACTCACTGATCACTGATGATTCACAATGTGATTAATGATCATACTCACTGATCACTGAAGATTCACACTGTGACTGATGATCATACTCACTGATCATTGTGATGATTCACACTGTGATTGATGATGATACTCACTGATCACTGATGATTCATGCTGTGACTGATGATCATACTCAATGATCACTGATGATTCACACTGTGACTAATGATCATACTCACTGATCACTGATGATTCACACTGTGACTGAAGATCATACTCACTGATCACTGATGATTCACACTGTGACTGATGATCATGCTCACTGATCACTGACTGAAGATCACTCACTGATGATTCACACTGTGACTGAAGATCATACTCACTAAACACAGGGATGATTCACACTGTGACTGAAGATCATACTCGCTGATCAGTGATGATTCACGCTGTGACTGATGATCATATTCACTGATCACTAATGATTCACGCTGTGACCGATGATCATACTCACTGATCACTGATGATCATACTCACTGATCACTGATGATTCGCACTGTGACTGATGATCATACTTACTGATCACTGATGATTCACGCTGTGACTGATGATCATACTGATCACTGATTATTCACGCTGTGACTGATGACCATACTCACTGATCACTGATAATTCACACTGTGACTGATGATCATACTCACTGATCACTGATGATTCACACTGAGACTGATGATCATACTCACTAATCACTGATGATTCACTCTGTGACTGATGATCATACTCACTGATCACTGATGATTCAAACTGTGACTGATGATCACACTCACTGATCACTGATGATTCACGCTGTGACTGATGATCATACTCACTGATCACTGATGATGCACACTGTGACTGATGATCACACTCACTGATCACTGATGATTCACGCTGTGGCTGATGATCATACTCACTGATCACTGATGATTCACACTGTGACTGATGATCATACTCACTGATCACTGATGATTCACACTGTGACTAATGATCATACTCATTGATCACTGATGATTCACGCTGTGACTGGTGATCACACTCACTGATCACTGATGATTCACACTGTGACTGATGATCATACTCACTGATCACTGATGATTCAAACTGTGACTGATGATCACACTCACTGATCACTGATGATTCACACTGTGACTGATGATCACACTTACTGATCACTGATGATTCATCCTGTGACAGAAGATCATACTCACTGATCACTGATGATTCACACTGTGATTAATGATCATACTCACTGATCACTGAAGATTCACACTGTGACTGATGATCATACTCACTGATCATTGTGATGATTCACACTGTGATTGATGATGATACTCACTGATCACTCATGATTCATGCTGTGACTGATGATCATACTCACTGATCACTGATGATTCACACTGTGACTGAAGATCATACTCACTAAACACAGGGATGATTCACACTGTGACTGAAGATCATACTCGCTGATCACTAATGATTCACGCTGTGACCGATGATCATACTCACTGATCACTGATGATCATATTCACTGATCACTGATGATTCGCACTGTGACTGATGATCATACTCACTGATCACTGATGATTCGCACTGTGACTGATGATCATACTCACTGATCACTAATGATTCACACTGTGACCGATGATCATACTCACTGATCACTGATGATCATACTCACTGATCACTGATGATTCGCACTGTGACTGATGATCATACTCACTGATCACTGATGATTCACACTGTGACTGATGATCATACTGATCACTGATTCACACTGTAACTGAAGATCATACGCACTGATCTCTGATGACTCACACTGTGACTGATGATCATACTCACTGATCACTGATGATTCACGCTGTGACTGATGATCATACTGATCACTGATGATTCACACTGTGACTGATGATCATACTGATCACTGATTCATACTGTAACTGATGATCATACACACTGATCTCTGATGATTCACACTGTGACTGATGATCATACTCACTGATCACTGATGATTCATGCTGTGACTGATGATTATACTGATCACTGATGATTCACGCTGTGACTGATGATCATACTGATCACTGATTATTCACGCTGTGACTGATGATCATACTCACTGATCACTGATAATTCACACTGTGACTGATGATCATACTCACTGATCACTGATGATTCACACTGAGACTGATGATCATACTCACTAATCACTGATGATTCATACTGTGACTGATGATCTTACTGATCACTGATGATTCACGCTGTGACTGATGATCATACTGATCACTGATGATTCACACTGTGACTGATGATCCTACTCACTGATCATTGATGATTCACACTGTGACTGAAGATCATACTCACTGATCACTGATGATTTACGCTGTGACTGATGATCATACTCAGTGATCAATTATGATTCACGCTGTGAATTATGATCATACTCACTGATCACTGATGATTCACACTGTAACTGAAGCTCATACTCACTGAACACTGATGATTCACACTGTGACTGATGATCATGCTCACTGATCACTGATGATTTACACTGTGACTGATGATTATACTCACTGATCACTGATGATTCACGCTGTGACTGAAGATCATATTCACTGATCACTGATGATTCACGCTGTAACTGAAGATCATACTCACTGATCACTGATGATTCACGCTGTGACTGAAGATCATACTCACTAAACACAGGGATTATTCACACCATGACTGAAGATCATACTCTCTGATCACTGATGATTCACGCTGTGACTGAATATCATACTCACTAAACAGCGATGATTCACACTGTGACTGAAGATTAAACTCTCTAAACAGGGATGATTCACACTGTGACTGAAGATCATACTCACTGATCACTGGGATGATTCACACTGTGGCTGAAGATCATACTCACTAATCACGGATGATTCACGCTGTGATTGACGATCATACTAAACACAGGGATGATTCATGCTGTGACTGATGATCATACTAAACAGGGATGATTTACGCTTTTACTGAAGATCATACTCACTGATCACTGGGATTACTCCCACTGTGACTGAAGATCATACTCACTGATCACTGATGATTCACACTGTGACTGAAGATCATACTCACTGATCACTGATGATTCACGCTGTGACTGAACATCATACTCACTGATCACTGCTGATTCACAGTGTGACTGAAGATCATACTCACTAAACAGGGATGATTCACGTTGTGACTGAAGATCATACTCACTGATCAGCGATGATTCACGCTGTGACTGAAGATCATACTCACTAAACACAGGGATGATTCACGTTGTGACTGAAGATCATACTCACTGATCAATGCGATGGTTCACACTATGACTGAAGATGATACTGATCACTAATGATTCAAACTGTGACTGAAGATCATACTCACTGATCACTGATGATTCACACTGTGACTGAAGATCATACTCACTGATCATTGAGATGATTCACACTTCACACTGTGACTGAAGATCTTACTCAATGATCACTGCAATGATTCACACTGTGACTGATGATCATACTCACTGATCCCAGGATTCACACTGTGACTGAAGATCATGCTCACTGATCACTGCAATGATTCACACTGTGACTGATGATCATACTCACTGATCCCAAGAATGATTCAAACTGTGACTGGTGATCACACTCACTGATCACTGATGATTCACACTGTGACTGATGATCATACTCACTGATCACTGATGATTCACGCTGTGACTGATGATCATACTCACTGATCACTGATGATTCACACTGTGACTGATGATCACACTCACTGATCACTGATGATTCGCCCTGTGACAGAAGATCATACTCACTGATCACTGATTATTCACACTGTGATTAATGATCATACTCACTGATCACTGAAGATTCACACTGTGACTGATGATCATACTCACTGATCATTGTGATGATTCACACTGTGACTGATGATCATACTCACTGATCACTGATGATTCACACTGTGATTGATGATGATACTCACTGATCACTGATGGTTCATGCTGTGACTGATGATCATACTCACTGATCACTGATGATTCACACCGTGACTGAAGATCATACTCACTAAACACAGGGATGATTCACACTGTGACTGAAGATCATACTCACTGATCAGTGATGATTCATGCTGTGACTGATGATCATACTCACTGATCACTAATGATTCACGCTGTGACCGATGATCATACTCACTGATCACTGATGATCATACTCACTGATCACTGATAATAATAATAATAATAATAATTTTTATTTATATAGCGCCAACTTATTCCGCAGCACTTTACAATTAAGCGGGGACATGTACAGACAATAAATTCAATACAAGTTAAGACAATTCAAACAGTGACATTAGGAGTGAGGTCCCTGCTTGCAAGCTTACAATCTACAAGGGAATGGGGGGGGGACACAGTAGGTGAGAAGTACTTGTTATTTCAGGTCTGGCAATTATAATAAATAGGGATTTTCATATAAAGCTGCATGATCCGGTCATCAGCCCGTGTGTTTAAGTGCAATAGACAAGTATCAAGTGCACTGATGATTCACACTGTGACTGATGATCATACTCACTGATCTCTGATGATTCACACTGTGACTGATGATCATACTCACTGATCTCTGATGATTCACACAGTGACTAATGATCATACTCACTGATCGCTGATGATTCACGCTGTGACTGATGATCATACTCACTGATCACTGATGATTCACACTGTGACTGATGATCATACTCACTGATCTCTGATGATTCACACAGTGACTAATGATCATACTCACTGATCGCTGATGATTCACGCTGTGACTGATGATCATACTCACTGATCACTGATGATTCACGCTGTGACTTATGATCATACTCACTGATCACTGATGATTCTCGCTGTGACTGATGATCATACTGATCACTGATGATTCACACTGTGACTGATGATCATACTGATCACTGATTCACACTGTAACTGATGATCATACTCACTGATCTCTGATGATTCACACTGTGACTGATGATCTTACTCACTGATCACTGATGATTCATGCTGTGACTGATGATCATACTGATCACTGCTGATTCACGCTGTGACTGATGATCATACTGATCACTGATGATTCACGCTGTGACTGATGATCATACTCACTGATCACTGATGATTCACACTGTGACTGATGATCATACTCACTGATCACTGATGATTCACACTGTGACTGATAATCATACTCAGTGATCAATCATGATTCACGCTGTGACTGAAGATCATACTCACTGATCACTGATGATTTACACTGTGACTGATAATCATACTCAGTGATCAATCATGATTCACGCTGTGACTGAAGATCATACTCACTGATCACTGATGATTCACACTGTGACTGATGATCATACTCACTGATCACTGATGATTCACACTGTAACTGAAGATCATGCTCACTGATCACTGATGATTCACACTGTGACTGATGATTATACTCACTGATCACTGATGATTCACGCTGTGATTGAAGATCATACTCACTGATCACTGATGATTCACACTGTAACTAAAGATCATACTCACTAATCACTGATGATTCACGCTGTGACTGAAGATCATACTCACTAAACACAGGGATTATTCCCACCATGACTGAAGATCATACTCACTGATCACTGATGATTCACACTGTGACTGAATATCATACTCACTAAACACAGGGATGATTCACGCTGTGACTGAAGATCATACTCACTAAACAGCGATGATTCACACTGTGACTGAAGATTAAACTCACTAAACAGGGATGATTCACACTGTGACTGAAGATCATACTCCCTAAGCACGGATGATTCACGCTGTGATTGAAGATCATGCTAAACACAGGGATGATTCATGCTGTGACTGATGATCATACTAAACAGGGATGATTTACGCTGTTACTGAAGATCATACTCACTGATCACTGGGATTACTCCCACTGTGACAGAAGATTATACTCACTGATCACTGATGATTCACGCTGTGACTGAAGATCATACTCACTGATCACTGATGATTCACGCTGTGACTGAACATCATACTCACTGATCACTGCTGATTCACACTGTGACTGAAGATCATACTCACTAAACAGGGATGATTCACGCTGTGACTGAAGATCATACTCACTGATCAGGGATGATTCACGCTGTGACTGAAGATCATACTCACTAAACACAGGGATGATTCACGTTGTGACTGAAGATCATACTCACTGATCAATGCGATGGTTCACACTGTGACTGAAGATGATATTGATCACTAATGATTCAAACTGTGATTGAAGATCATACTCACTGATCACTGATGATTCACACTGTGACTGAAGATCATACTCACTGATCATTGTGATGATTCACACTTCACACTGTGACTGAAGATCTTACTCACTGATCACTGCAATGATTCACACTGTGACTGATGGTCATACTCACTGATCCCAGGAATGATTCACATTGTGACTGAAGATCATACTCACTGATCACTGTGATGATTCACACTGTGACTGAAGATCATAATAAACACAGGGATGATTCAGGCTGTGACTGAAGATCATACTCACTGATCACTGGGATGATTCACCCTGCGAGTGAAAATCATAATCATTGATCACTGGGATGGTTCATACTGTGACTGAAGATCATACTAATCACTGGGATGATTCACATTATTACTAGGACTCATTCTCACAAATCACTTTGATGATTCTCACTGTGACTGGGACTCATGCTCATTGATCACTGGGATGATTCACACTGTGAATGGGGCTCATTCTCACTGATCAATGGGATTTTTCACAGTAACTGGGGCTCATCATAGTAAATCAATGGGATGATTCACACTGTGACTTGGACTCATTCTCTCTGATCACTTGGATGATTCACACTGACTAGGGATCATTTTCACAGATCACTGAGATGATTCACATTGTGACTGAAGATAATTCTCACTGATCACTGCAGTGATTCACACTGTGACTGGAGCGCATGATCAATCATCATAAATCGCAGGGATGATTCCGATTGTAACTGGAGATCTTATTCACTAATCACTGGGATGATTCACACTGTGACTTTGACTCATCCTCACTGATCACTGGAATGATTCACACTGTGACTTTGACTCATCCTCACTGATCACTGGAATGATTCACACTGTGACTGGGTCTCATTCTCACTGATCACTGGAATGATTCACACTGTGACTTTGACTCATTCTCACTGATCACTGCAGTGATTCACACTGTGACTGGAGCTCACGATCAATCATCATAAATCGCTGGGATGATTCACACTGTGACTGAAGTTCATACTCACTAATCACTGGGGTGATTCACACTGTGACTTTGACTCATTCTCACTGATCACTGAGATTATTCACACTGTGACTGGCACTGATTCTCACTGATCACTGGGATGTTTCACACTAACTGGGGCTCATCATGGTAAATCACTGGAATGATTCACACTGTGACAGAAGGTCATACTCACTAATCACTGAGATACACAGGGCCTCCATTAGGGCATTACTGCCCTGACTGGCATATGGGGCCCGATGAACAGAGGGGGCCTGTATCTGCCGTTGCAGTAACTGAACCTGCATCCTAGACGTAGGTTCAGTTAAACTCTATTGCCGTGCGGGCCCGCACGGCATTAGTTAAAAGCCGCCAGCCAATCGGAGGCTGGCAGCTGACATCACCGCGCACGTCGCCGGCATATAAAGTCATTGTCATTTGCCGGCGAGTATGCACTTTAACTGCATGGAGGGAGTATCGCCGCAGGAGCGAGGCCAGGTAAGGAGAAAGCTTTTTTATTGAAAGCAGCTCGGTGGCAGGATGGGTGACATAGGGGGAAGAATGGGAGACATGGTGGCAGGATGGGAGACATGGTGGCAGGATGGGATACACGGGGACAGGATGGGTGTCACGGGGCAGAATGGAGACACAGGGGCAGGATGGAGACACGGGGACAGGATGGGGTCATGGGGCTTAATGGAGACACAGGGGCAGGATGGGAGACACAGGGACAGGATGGGAGACGCTGTGGCAGGATGGGAGACATGGGGACCGGATGGGGGTCACGGGGAAGAATGGAGACACAGGGGCAGGATGGGAGACACGGGGACAGGATTGGGGTCATGGGACAGAATGGAGACACAGCGGCAGAATGGGAGACACGGCCAGGATGGGAGACACAGGGGCAGGATGGGTGACACGGTGGCAGGATGGGAGAAAAGGGGACAGGATGGGAGACATGGTGGCAGGATGGGCGACACGGGGAAGAATGGAGACACAGGGGCAGGATGGGAGACACAGGGGCAAGATGGGTGACACGGGGACAGGATGGGAGACACGGGTATAGGATGGGAGACACGGGTATAGGATGGGAGACACAGGTATAGGATAGGAGACACGGGGGCAGAATGGGAGACACGGGACAGAAAGGGAGACACGGGGCAGGATGAGAGACACAGGGGCAGGATGGGAGACACGGGGGCAGGTTGGGAGACACAGGGGGCAGGATGGGAGACACGGAAGCAGGATGGGAGACACGGGGGCAGGATGGGAGACATGGGGACAGGATGGGAGACACGGGACAGGATGGGAGACACGGGGACAGGATCGAAGACACGGGGGCAGGATGGGAGACACGGGGGCAGGTTGGGAAACAGGGGGCAGGATGGGAGACATGGAAGCAGGATGGGAGACACGGGGGCAGGATGGGAGACATGGGGACAGGATGGGAGACACGGGACAGGATGGGAGACACGGGGACAGGATGGGAGACACGGAAGGATAGGAGACATGGGGGCAGGATGGGAGACATGGGAATAGGATGGGAGACACACAGGGCAGGATGGGAGAAACGGTGGTAGGTTGAGAGACATGGGGACAGGATGGGAGACACGGGGCAGGATGGGAGACACAGGTGTTGTGAGTTCATTTTTCCCTTCACCGTTGAGGTCTGATGAACTCCCTCCTCTGGTGAAGGAAGGTAGTGAGGCTGATTACCAAACACCTGGGCAGCTAGATGATGACTGGGTGGCTGGAATTGAGGACTGGATATAAGGCAGCCGACGCCTTCTGCCTTGCTGGTGATCCTGCTGGATTCTTGGAGACCAGTCTGATTCCTGCGTCTCAAAGCTAAGTTTTTCTGCTCTTCTTTGTACACTTCAGTTTGGTTTTTGTTTTGCCTTGTTTTTTGGGAGTTCTGCCATCCCCGGCTGGGGGTGAGCTGAGTTCCATTTTTGTCTCTGATCTGTTGTTCTTTTGCTCTGTCTTCAGAATATACCTGAGTGCTGATTTAGTCTTTTGAAGCCTAGCGACTTTTCCTATCAGTCGGTTGGCACATTTTGATAGGGTTTTTGCGGATGGCAGACAGCAGCTTTCCTATCCTGTCCTATTTTAGTTAGCTTGGGCCCCATCATTTGCTCAACCTATCTTTCTATCTGTGTTAGTGTTTTCATCTTGCTTCACCGTCATTATATGTTGGGGGCTGCCTATTGCTTTGGGGTCTGCTCTGGGGCAGTTTAGTTTTTCCCCTTTCTGTCTTTAGGCTATGTAGTTCTCCATCTGTGATCAAGGGGTCTAGGGCACAGTAGGAACCCCCCACAGCTTCTGCTAGTTGTTGTGGATAGGTTCAGGGGTCTGCAATCCGATAGCTGCCAACCTCTCTGGTTTTTCTGGACTTAGCTAGTATTTTGTTTTTTCCTCCTTCGGTGACTCATCATAACACACAGGGCAGGATGGGAGAAACAAGGGGCAGGATGGGAGACACAAGGGGCAGGATGGGAGACACAAGGGGCAGGATGGGAGACATGGTGGCAGGATGGGAGACTTGATGGTAGGATGAGAGACATGGTGGCATGATGGGAGACATGGGGACAGGATGGGGGTCACGGGGCAGGATGGGAGACACAGGGCAGGATGGGAGACACAAGGGGCAGGGTGGGAGACACAAGGGGCAGGATGGGAGACATAGTGGCAGGATGGGTGACACGAGGACAGGATGGGAGACACGGAGATAGGATGGGAGACACAGGGCAGTATGGGAGACACGGAAGCAGGATGGGAGACACGGGGGCAGGATGGGAGACACGGTGGCAGGATGGGAGAATCAGGGGCAGGATGTGAGACTCAGGGGCAGGATGGGTGACAGTGGCAGGATGGGAGAAAAGGGGACAGGATGGGAGACACGGTGGCAGGATGGGAGACACGGGGAAGAATGGAGACAAAGGGGCAGGATGGGAGCCACAGGGGCAGGATGCGTGACACGGGGACAGGATGGGAGACACGGGTATAGGATGGGAGACACAGGTATAAGATGGGAGACACGGGGCAGGATGGAGACACGGGGACAGGATGGGAGACACGGGGACAGGATGGGAGACACGGGCAGGATGGCAGAGACGGGGCAGGATGGGAGACACGGGACAGGATGGGAGACACAGGGGCACGATGGGAGACACCGGGGCAGGATGGGAGACACCGGGGCAGGATGGGAGACAAGGGGGGCAGGATGGGAGACACGGAAGCAGGATTGGAGACACGGGGGCAGGATCGGAGACATGGGGACAGGATGGGAGACACGGGACAGGATGGGGGACACGGGGACAGGATGGGAGACACAGGGGGCAAGATGGGAGACACAGAAGCAGGATTGGAGACACGGCGGCAGGATGGGAGACATGGGGACAGGATGGGAGACACATGGGGCAGGATGGGAGACACATGCGGCAGGATGGGAGACACGGTGGCAGGATGGGAGACACAGGGGCAGGATAGGTGACACGGTGGCAGGATGGGAGAAAAGAGGACAGGATGGGAGACACGGTGACAGGATGGGAGACACGGGGAAGAATGGAGACACAGGGGCAGGATGGGAGACACGGGCAGGATGGGAGACACAGGGGCAGGATGGGAGACACAGGGGCAGGATGGGTGACACGGTGGCAGGATGGGAGAAAAGGGGACAGGATGGGAGACACGGTGGCAGGATGGGAGACATGGGGAAGAATGTAGACACAGGGGCAGGATGGGAGCCACAGGGGAAGGATGCGTGACACGGGTACAGGATGGGAGACACGGGGACAGGATGGGAGACATGGGCAGGATGGCAGAGATGGGGGCAGGATGGGAGACACGGGACAGGATGGGAGACACAGGGGCAGGATGGGAGACACGGGGGCAGGATGGGAGACACAGGGGGCAGGATGGGAGACATGGAAGCAGGATTGGAGACACGGGGGCAGAATGGGAGACATGGGGACAGGATGGGAGACACACAGGGCAGGATGGGAGACACACGGGGAAGGATGGGAGACACACGGGGCAGGATGGGAGACACGGGGCAGGTTGGGAGACACAGGGCAGGATGGGAGACACAAGGGGCAGGATGGGAGACATGGTGGCAGGATGGGAGACTTGATGGTAGGATGAGAGACATGGTGGCATGATGGGAGACATGGGGACAGGGTGGGGGTCACGGGGCAGGATGGCAGACATGGGGCAGGATGGGAGACACAAGGGGCAGGGTGGGAGACACAAGAGGCAGGATGGAAGACACAAGGGGCAGGATGGGAGACACGGGGACAGGATGGGAGACACAGGGGGCAGGATGGGAGACACGGAAGCAGGATTGGAGACACGGGGACAGGGTGGGAGACACAGGGGGCAGGATGGGAGACACGGAAGCAGGATTGGAGACACGGGGGCAGGATGGGAGACATGGGGACAGGATGGGAGACACGGTGGCAGGATGGGAGACACGGGGAAGAATGGAGACACAGGGGCAGGATGGGAGCCACAGGGGAAGGATGCGTGACACGGGGACAGGATGGGAGACACGGGTATAGGATGGTAGACACAGGTATAAGATGGGAGACACGGGGCAGGATGGAGACACGGGGACAGGATGAGAGACACGGGGACAGGATGGGAGACACGGGCAGGATGGCAGAGATGGGGGCAGGATAGGAGACACGGGACAGGATGGGAGACACAGGGGCAGGATGGGAGACACCGGGGCAGGATGGGAGACACAGGGGGCTGGATGGGAGACACGGAAGCAGGATTGGAGACACGGGGGCAGGATGGGAGACATGGGGACAGGATGGGAGACACGGGACAGGATGGGAGACACAGGGACAGGATGGGAGACACAGGGGGCAGGATGGGAGACACTGAAGCAGGATTGGAGACATGGCGGCAGGATGAGAGACATGGGGACAGGATGGGAGACACATGGGGCAGGATGGGAGACATGGTGGCAGGATGGGAGACACGGGGAAGAATGGAGACACAGGGGCAGGATGGGAGACACGGGCAGGATGGGAGACACAGGGGCAGGATGGGAGACACGGGCAGGATGGGAGACACAGGGGCAGGATGGGAGACACAGGGGCAGGATGGGTGACACAGTGGCAGGATGGGAGAAAAGGGGACAGGATGGGAGACACGGTGGCAGGATGGGAGACACGGGGAAGAATGGAGACACAGGGGCAGGATGAGAGCCACAGGGGAAGGATGCGTGACACAGGGACAGGATGGGAGACACGGGTATAGGATGGGACACACAGGTATAGGATGGGAGACACGGGGCAGGATGGAGACACGGGGACAGGATGGGAGACACGGGGACAGGATGGGAGACACGGTGACAGGATGGGAGACATGGGCAGGATGGCAGACGGGGGCAGGATGGGAGACACGGGACAGGATGGGAGACACAGGGGCAGGATGGGAGACACGGGGCAGGATGGGAGACACGGTGGCAGGATGAGAGACATGGGGACAGGATGAGAGACACGGGGCAAGATGGGAGACACAGGGCAGGATGGGAGACACAAGGGGCAGGATGGGAGACACAAGGGGCAGGATGGGAGACACAAGGGGCAAGATGGGAGACATGGTGGCAGGATGGGAGACTTGATGGTAGGATGAGAGACATGGTGGCATGATGGGAGACATGGGGACAGGATGGGGGTCACGGGGCAGGATGGCAGACATGGGGCAGGATGGGAGACACAAGGGGCAGGGTGGGAGACACAAGGGGCAGGATGGGAGACATGGTGGCAGGATGGGATACACGGGGACAGGATGGGGACACAGGGGGCAGGATGGGAGACACAGAAGCAGGATTGGAGACATGGGGACAGGAAGGGAGACACACGGGGCAGGATGGGAGATACGGTGGTCGGATGAGAGACATGGGGACAGGATGGGAGACACGGGGCAGGATGGGAGACACAGGGCAGGATGGGAGACACAAGGAGCAGGATGGGAGACACAAGGGGCAGGATGGGAGACACAAGGGGCAGGATGGGATACTTGATGGTAGGATGAGAGACATGGTGGCATGATGGGAGACATGGGGACAGGATGGGGGTCACGGGGCAGGATGGGAGACACGGGGCAGGATGGGAGACACAAGGGGCAGGGTGGGAGACACAAGGGGCAGGGTGGGAGACATGGTGGCAGGATGGGAGACACAGGGACAGGATGGAAGACACGGGGATAGGATAGGAGACACGGGGCAGGATGGGAGACACGGCGGCAGGATGGGAGACACGGTGGCAGGATGGGAGACACAGGGGCAGGATGAGAGACACAGGGGGCAGGATGGAGACATGAGCAGGATGGTAGACACAGGGGGCAGGATGGAGATAGGGCAGGATGGGAGACACAGTGGCAGGATGGAAGACACAGTGGCAAGATGGGAGACACGGGGCAGAATAGGAGACATGGGGCAGGATGGGAGACACGGGGTGTAGAATGGAGACATGGTGCAGGATGACAGATGGGGCAGGAATGTGGGGCAGGCTTGAGACAGATGGTGCAGTTGTTGCGCCCCTGAGGGTTCAGTTGTCAATGCGGTACTGCACCTCAGCTAGAGGTGTGGTACTCCACTCTCAGGTAAAGAGGGAGCACTACCCAGAACTCACACACTTACATCCAACACTGTACCTCTCAGGGCCCAGGAGGAGCTAGGTAGAGGGTGTGGGTGGAGAAGGTAGTAGGGGAGTAGCTGAAGGAAGTGACAGGAAAAGGAGAGAGTTGGTGCTGGGGACTTGAGCAGAGAGGAACTCGTCCCTAGACCAGAAGACAGTAGAAAGATAGAGGAAACACAGAAGAACAGAAAGATAAGCTTCAGTGGAAGAGAGAAAGAAGGGGTCCTAGGGGCACGGAAGTGAGGAATCCATCCGTGGCACCTGAATCCATGCTGACTGTAGTCAGGTGGAGGGACCAGGTCGCAGTAGGGGACTGGCCCCAGACTAGTGGAGAAACTAAGGACTCAGCTAGAAAACCAGAGGCTGTAGCGACAGTATGTGCTACAGCCAACTCCATACACATTTGCTGAAAAGGCAGCCAGATAGGATCAAGGGGACCTAGAGTAAGTCGCCCAACAGGATCTGAGGCTGCTGGCACTGTGTGTGAAGACGCAGGGCAAGAGAGGAGGGAGCCAGCACAGTGAGATGGCCAGGGAAGGAACATCTGAAGGGGGTTCTGACAGGGTGTACCCCAAATTACTTGAGAGATGGCTGCACCACTGACCCGGAGGACACAGCACCCCGGCTGGGGAATGTAACTGGAGAACTGTGAGTAAAAGTGTGGAAACTGCACTCCGCTGTGTCCTCGGATTTATTTACTGCGTCACATGCCTTGCACGACAACCACAATCGTCATCTTTTACACCTATAACTGCCCTGGGGCCTAGCTCTGCCCGTGGAGAACTGTAACAACTCTGGACAGACTGGAGAGGGGAAAGTCGAGTGAGGGGGAGGCCAATTAATAGAGCGTTATAGTAGTCCAGGTGGGAGTGGATCAAGGCGATCAAGGCGACAGTGAGGGGTTTTGTTGTTTCCATGGTGAGAAAAAAAATCTAGAGATGTTCTTTAGGTGTAAGTGGCAAGAGCTGGAAAGAGATATGGGAGGTAAAGGAGAGATTGGTGTCAAATGTAACACCCAGGCAGCGCGCCTGCTGCCGGGGTGTTATTATGGTGCAATGTCAGATTTATGCAATGAGAGGGCAATGTCAGATTTAGGGAGGTTTTTGGATGGTGGGAGCAAAAGAAGTTCCGTTTTGGAGAGTTTGAGTTTCAGATAGAGAGCAGACATGATGTTGGAGACTGCGGACAGACAGTCACTGGTGTTCTGTAGTACAGCGGGGGTAAGGTCGGGAGAAGAACGTATATAGTTATGTGTCATCAGCATAAAGATGGCACTGAAAGCCAAATCTGCTGATAGTCTGTCCAATTGGGGCCATGTAGAGAGAGAAGAGAAGGGGGCCAAGGACAGAGCCCTGAGATAATAATAATAATAATAATAATAATAATAATAATAATAATAAATTTTATTTCTATAGCGCCGACATATTCCGCAGCACTTTGCATTTCAGAGGGGACTTGTACAGACAATAGACATTACAGCATAACAATAATCACATAGATTATAACAAATACCAAGAGGAGTGAGGGCCCTGCTCACAAGCTTACAATCTATGAGTTGCCCTGATTGTATGGACCAGCCATAATGTTAAGTGTGTAACAGTACAGACACAGAGGGCTAATGGATGCATAAAGCATGTGGGAACATGATGCGGGGAGCCTGGTTATGGTAAAAACTTTTGGCTGTGCCACACAGGGATAGTTAGGTTAATGTGTTGAGGCGGGTGAGGGTAATAAATTTGTACTGGATTCTGGAGTGGATGGGTAGCCAGTGTAATGACTGGCACAAGGTAGAGGCATCGGTGTAACGATTGGTGAGGAATATGATCCTGGCTGCAGCATTCAAGACAGATTGGAGGGGGGAGAGTTTGGTAAGAGGGAGACCGATGAGAAGAGAGTTACAATAGTCGAGACGAGAATGAATAAGAGAAACAGTAAGAGTTTTTGCGGAGTCAAAAGTAAGAAAAGGTCGAATTCTAGAAATGTTTTTGAGGTGCAGATAATAAGAGCGAGCCAGTGATCGAATGTGGGGGACAAAGGAAAGCTCGGAGTCAAGTATGATTCCAAGACAGCGGGCATGTTGCTGGGAAGTAATAGTGGAACCACACACGGAAATGGCGATGTCGGGTATAGGTACATTAGTAGCTGGAGGAAACACAAGGAGTTCAGTCTTTGACAGGTTCAGTTTCAGATATAGTGAGGACATGATGTTAGACACAGCGTTTAGACAATCGCCAGTGTTTTCTAGAAAGGCAGGCGTGATGTCAGGAGAAGAAGTGTATAATTGGGTGTCGTCAGCATAGAGATGGTACTGGAAACCAAATCTACTGATTGTTTGACCAATAGGGGCAGTGTACAAGGAGAAGAGGAGGGGGCCTAGAACCGATCCTTGAGGAACCCCAACAGTAAGGGGAAGATGAGAGGAGGAGGAACCGGCAAAAGATACAGTAAAGGAGCGGCCAGAGAGATAGGAGGAGAACCAGGAGAGAATGGTGTCCTTGAGGCCAACGGAATGGAGCATAGTGAGGAGGAGCTGATGATCCACAGTGTCGAATGCTGCAGAGAGATCCAAGAGAATTAGCATGGAGTAATAACCATTAGATTTAGCTGTTAGTAGATCATTAGAGACTTTAGTGAGGACAGTTTCAGTAGAGTATAAGGAGCGGAAGCCGGATTGGAGAGGGTCGAGAAGAGAGTTATCAAAGAGATAGCGGATAAGATGGGCGTGGACCAGGCGTTCCAGGAGTTTAGAGATGAAGGGAAGATTAGAGACAGGTCTATAGTTAGCGGCACAGTTTTGGTCAAGGGATGTTTTTTAAGTAGTGGATGTATGATGGCATGCTTAAATGAGGAGGGAAAGATACCAGAAGAGAGAGAGGTTAAATATTTTAGTTAGGTGAGGGGTGACAGCAGGGGAAAGGGACTGGAGGAGATGGGGCAAGTGGTTGGGCGAGAAGACGTTCGGCGCACCTGGAGCACCGCTGCAGGAAACGTCTTTGCAGGGTGTGCCAGGGTTGTCGCCGTCTGTGTTGTGGCTTTCTATTTATAGGGGGTGCAAATTCAACCAGGGCACTTTGAAGTGTTTCATTGTAATGCTTCAGTGCAGAGTCAGGACATGAGATTGAGGAGATAGGGGCCAATGAAGACTGCAAGTTCTTCATAAGTTTCTGGGTATTAATGGCCTGTATGTTTCTATAAGTATGGACAGTGGGGGTGACCTGAGCAGCCTGGCAGTTCTTGATAGAGAATGAAAGAAGGTTGTGGTCAGAGAGCGGGAGAGGGGAGTTTGCAAAAACATCTGTGGTGCCCCCAGGAGTATGATCGCCACAGTGGCTTCACCTTCCTCCAGGGGAGGGTAATGCCAGGCTTGGAGGCAATGATGGGTCTCTCTCGCAGTCCATCCATACATGCAACACAGTTCCACTCCAGGCCAGCAGGGGGAACTCTGAACCAGGATTAAGGGGAGGAGTGCTCTCTGAGGGCCAGGAGGAAGGGGTGGTCAGTTAGTCTGCGGAGGGTGAAGTGTGCAGACATGGAGAGAGAAGCTGGAGGTTGAGCTAGGAAGAGCTCCCTCAGCTTGAGAGCGCATGAACTGGAGCCTGGTCTCCACGGCTGTACGGATACTAACGGTCCTACAGCAGATACCAGAGGAGTAGGAGGCTGTAAATGCCCTACTCTCATCTAAGACTTGAAGCACAACAGCAGCTTGGATAGAGAGCCAGGACTCAGAAAGAGAGGAGTCCCCGAGAGAGGCTACAGCTGTCTGCCGTGAAAGTAAGGTTCTTGGGAACATCTGACAGGAGGAACTTCAGAGTAACTTAGTACTGGAGTGCTTCATTCAAACCAGCGTTAGGAAGGAGACTGCACAGCCCGTCTGCTGAGAGAGAATCCCTGAGTTGCTTCCAGGCTAGCCTGCTCCGTTACCATCTGTAATCAGGACCCTGGACTGCAGTTATCAAGTAAAGGTACAGAAATTGCACCCCGCCACAGGTGGCGTCACAAACTATTCCATTCCATTAACTACATTCCCCCATTACTTGGGCGCCCAGGGCCATGGACCGGGTCACCGCTGCTGTGACACATTCCCCTGACACCAGCCCGGTACCGAGTACCCCACAGCCCTGGGAGGGTGACCCAATTTGGCGTCACGAACTGGATTACGGAGCCTGGTATCCCCAGGTCCTGTGTGCCATAGACTGTGTTTGTGCATAAAGACTGTGTGAAATTGGTGCCAATTGCCGCCATTGCCGCGCTGCTTGGCGTGCGCGGGAAGAAAGAGGCAGGCCTTCATGGGCGGAGCCTGTCGCAGAGCGCGAAGAAGCGAAGTGCCGCGCGGGAAGAGGGGACGGCGCGCGAGAGGAGGAGCTGAGGCCTACAGCCCAGAGCGTCGGGCCTGTGAAGCGGCCGCCGGTGAGCTCACCTAACCCCCGACCCTGGCTAACGTTAACTAGGGGGGAAGAAGATGTCCGCGCCGAATGGCGATGCTGCGGCAGGCGCCATTGTCAACCCCGCAGCACCGCCAGGAGGAGCGCCCACCGCAATGGTCTCCATAATGCCTCTGTCTATGCCCTACATACCGGGAGCGGCCTGGCTACCGCAGTACTCAGGTGAGTCGCATACCCTGAGTGAATTTAAAGAGACTGTGCAGTGTGTTTAAAGTATACCCTCTCTCTGAGAACCAGAAAGTGAATATCCTGATTGGACAGCTAACGGGTGCAGCACAGAGAGAAGTGAAAGCCTGGCAGTACAATGATAAAGAGACTGTTGCAAAGATCCTGGCCAAGCTGAGAAGCACCTTTGACACTCGCACTGCAGCTGAAATCAAGATGAGGTTCTTTGGCTGTAAACAGAAGGCACAGAACAGTATAAGGGACTATGCTCTCAAACTGCAGGAGGCGCTGCGAGCAGTTAAGCAAGTTGATCATGACATTATAAAGGAGGAAGATAAACTGTTAAAGGAGCAGTTCATTGAAGGGCTCCTATCCAGTACCCACAGAGGACAGTTGCGTATTATAACTCTGCAAAACCCTGATCTGAACTTTGCTGATTTTAAGGACAGGGCTATTCGGGTACTGCAGGAGTCCACTGACAGCCGTCCAGCGCCTCCTAGGCGCCCAGCGATCACCTACCATCAGGAAGCAACATCTTTTCCTTCCATCCCTGTGGAGGCTGATGCACAGACTCTGGATAAAGATCCAACTGAGGAGCTGCGTCTTCAGGTCCAGGAGTTGACCAAAGGAATGGCTGCGCTTACTAAAACTGTGCAGTCACTGCAAGTGTCCTCTAAAGACAAGATCCAGCTTGCTTCCAGTCCAGAGGATGTCCCGTGGCTCCGGAGGAGGAGAGCCCCGCCACTTCGAGGAAGGAACAACGATCGCTATGACAAGGACGGACGTCCCATCTGTCGTCGCTGTTACAAGACCGGTCATCTTGCAAGATTTTGTCCTTTAAACGAACAACCCCTGGGGCAGATGGCCAACCCCCAGGAATAGGATCCCCAGGCCCAAAGAACTGGAGAGCCAAGTATGTGGGAGGGAGACCAATCCTTCCTGTGGTGATTGATGGCATCCCCATGAACGCTTTGCTGGACACTGGCTCCCAGGTGACCACGATGCCGTACATTCTGTACAAGAGATATTGGGCTGATTCAGAGCTTACCCATGGCCCAACTGATGAACTGACAGTAGTTGCTAGTAATGGTCAGTCTTTACCGCAGATAGGATGTAAAGAAATTCCTGTCAAAGTGGGACGGGTAGAGCTAAAGTCTCAAGGTTTAATGGTTGTTGATATTGATCGACGTGAATGTAATCCCATGATGACTCTTGGTACAAATGTAATTGAAAACTGTCTGTCCGAGGTTATTGTCTTGTTGCAACAGGTGGCTGAGACTGCTGGTTCCGGAGAACAAGGAGTTCTGCAGAAGGAGATCAGAGCCCTGATGCAAAGGCAACAGGTGGAACTCTCTGGCGGAGAGATTGGCAGCGTCAGAGTGAGTGATGCTTTTCCCATTGCAATACCCCCCAGATGTGAAATGTTGGTTTGGTGTCGGGCAGCCATAGGGCTCAGAGGGCAGGATTACCAGGTGTTGGTAGAACCAGTATACTCCGAGAGCAGGCCCACTGTAATGACAGCCAGAGGGGTGGTTGACGTACGAAAGGGGAGAGTGCCTGTACACCTTTTGAATTGTGGGGAAGAGGAAGCCACAATACCTCGGTACGCCACAGTTGCTAAGCTGCTCACTGTTAATAACAACTCTTTGCAGGCAGCAGAACCCTTGGTCTCATCCGATCAGGTGGAGGACAATGGCTCTGTGAAGCAGCCAGAGGAGTGGTGTCAGCAACTGCAGGTGGGAACTGACTCTACACCTTCATATCAGAAAAATGGGATTTACAGTGTGACACAAGAATATGAGCGGGTATTCAGCAAACACCCACTAGATTTTGGGCAGGGAAAGGAGGTTCAACATCATATCCCCACGGGAGACCATCCACCCATAAAGGAGAGGTACAGACCTATACCCCCAACACAATACCAGCGTGCTAAGAGTATGTTGAGGGACATGAAGGAGGCAGGGGTCATCAGAGACAGTTGTAGCCCCTGGGCAGCTCCAATAGTGTTTATAAAGACAAAGGATGGTACCATGAGAATGTGTGTTGATTACAGGAAAATTAACAGCATTACACATAAAGATGCCTACCCATTACCCAGAATTGAAGAGTCCTTGGCTGCACTTAAAACTGCTAATTACTTTTCCACCTTAGATCTCACTAGTGGGTATTGGCAGGTTCCCGTGGCAGAGGCAGACAAGGAGAAAACAGCATTTACCACCCCAATGGGTCTCTGTGAGTTCAATTATATGCCATTTGGGCTCTGCACTGCTCCAGGAACATTTCAACGGCTGATGGAGTGCTGCCTGGGACACATGAACTTTGAGACGGTCCTGTTGTACCTGGATGATGTCATTGTTTTCTCCAAAACCTATGAAGATCATCTGGAGCACCTGGCTGAAGTGTTTGAAGCTTTGTCCAATTTTGGCCTGAAGGTGAAGCCCTCCAAATGCCACCTCCTGAAGCCCAAGGTGCAGTACCTCGGTCATGTGGTCAGTGCAGAAGGTGTGGCACCAGATCCTGACAAGGTCACAGTCATCCGGGACTGGCCGAAGCCCAGCAACCTTCATGAAGTACGCCAATTCCTTGGACTGGTAGGCTACTACCAAAGATTCATCAAGGGCTTTACTGAAATAGCCACCCCTATGCAAAATCTCCTGGTGGGGCAGTCCAAGAAGACCAAACAGAAAAATTTCACCTTTGAGTGGACTGAAGAGTTGGAAAGGTCCTTCACCAGATTGAAGATGGCTCTGACAGGAGATAAAGTTCTGGCCTACCCAGATTATGACAAACCCTTTGTGCTGTACACAGATGCCAGCAACATGGGACTAGGAGCAGTACTGTCACAGGTACAGAATGGGAAAGAAAGAGTGATCTCCTATGCCAGCAGAAAGCTGCGCCCCACTGAAAGTAACCCTGATAATTACAGTTCTTTCAAGCTGGAGTTCCTTGCCATAGTCTGGGCTGTCACCGAAAGGTTCAAACATTACCTAGCCTCTGCCAAGTTCACTATCTTCACGGACAACAACCCGTTGACACATTTGGACACTGCAAAACTAGGTGCACTGGAACAGCGATGGATGGCTCGGCTATCGAACTATGCGTTTACCATCAAGTACCGGGCAGGGTACAAGAATGACAATGCTGATGCGCTGTCCAGAATGCCTAACCTACCAGATGCCGGAGAAGACTCTGAGGCTCTTGAAGAGATAGAGCTACCTCCCTTCCACTGGCCACTTGCGGCCCAGGGTGCTCAAGGAGTGAGAAACAGACGGTCTGGCTTGAAGGAGGTCACCGTGAACCCATTGCCCCATCATGACTGGGTAGAAACGCAAGATAGTGACCCTGCAGTCCACCTGGTGAAGGAGCTGCTGGCACGAGCTGACTCACGTCCAGAGTCGGATGCTCCTTAAGAAACTCAGCAGTTGTGGAAGGAGAGAGGCCGGCTGTTCATTTATGACGGGAAGCTGTGTCGGAGGAGTATCAATGCCCGCACTCATGAGCTGGTCTGGCAGGTGATAGTCCGAAAGAGAGAGGCATCAATGGTCCTGGAAGCATACCACAATGGAGCTGGACACTTCGGATGGAAGAAGTTGGAAGTATTGCTCCGTGAGAGGTTTTACTGGGCTGGTATGAGGAAAGCCATTGAGAGGTGGTGCCGGGAGTGTGGACAATGTAACCTGCGCAGAAAGGATCGGGACAGTCAGAGAGCTCCGCTACAGCCAATCATCACCAAACAGCCCCTTGAGTTGGTAGCCCTGGACCATGTGAAGCTGGTTCCAAGCCGGTTAGGCTACATCTATGCACTTACCATTGTGGACCACTACTCAAGATTCCTGGTAGTTGTGCCTATCAAAGATCAAACTGCCAGGACAGCAGCTAGAGCATTCCAGCAGCACTTCTGTAGACCACATGGGCACCCGGAGAAAGTGCTTACAGATCAAGGTCCAGCTTTCGAGGCAGAAGTGTTCCAAGAATTCTGTAACCTGTATGGTTGTAAGAAGATCCGGACAACTCCGTATCACCCACAGACCAATGGCATGTGCGAGAAGATGAACCAGGTAGTGATGGATCTCCGGAAGACTTTGCCCTTGTAGGAGAGGAATCTGTGGCCAGAGAAATTGCCCGATCTGGTAGTCCTCTACAACCATATTCCCGTGAACTCTACCAACTGTACCCCAGCCTATTTAATGAGAGCAAGACCTGGTAAGCTGCCTATTGACCTGGACATGGGAGTCCTGACACCTGAAGTGGCGTCCCCAGATGCTGATTGGGACGCGGAGAGGCAGCAACAGTACAGAAGAGTTCAAGAATGTGTGGAGATGAGTTTGGCCCAGGCAAGACAAAAGCAGGAGAAGCTTTACAATCAAAATGCACCTGCCGTTCATTTGTCGCCGGGAGAGCAAGTCTTGAAAAGAAAGAGAAGATTGCACAAATTGGATGATCAATGGGAAGCTGAACCTTATACCATTCTGCCTTCGAACTCTGATAATACTAAGGTATGCCTTGTAAGTAAAGATGGAGGCGCGACCTCGGCAGCGATATCAAGAGACCATTTGAAGTTGTGTCCTGACCAGTTAAAAGAAAGGAAAGAAGAACCAGATAACATCCAACCCATGGTGGAAGAAGAGAAGGTCAGCACAGTGCTTGGAGAATTCCCTGCGAATTGGACTAAAGTGAACGATGCTATAGTGGTGCCAGTGTTGCTGTTTCCCCAATTGGTTGCACAGGAAGATGTGACTCAAGAGAATCAGGAAAATCGGATAGCAGATGCCACACCAGCAGTGGAGCCAGAGAACCCTAGCCCTGCCAGTGGTGAACCTGTTGTACCCCTGGAGAGTCTAAGAGTTCACAGACAATCTAGTATCCCTGTGTTACATAGAACCCCCAGTAGTTTATCCAGTACATTACCCACTACACCAGCCTTACGCAGATCTACCCGCACCACACAAGGTATACCACCACATAGATATCGCATATAGCAAAATAAATGTAAATGTTGAAATTGTGTATGTGTAAATATTTAACTGTTTTTCAAGTTTTGTGACTACAGGTAACCTGTAAGAGTTTCCTTTGGAATTTGTTTTATGGACACTGAACCACAGGACTTGTGTGTGGTCAAAAATTTTCACCATTTGCCCAGGAATGGACCATGGACATTGATGCTTGGACTTGCCATCATAGGACCAATTTTGAAGCACTTGGTTTTTGTACATTTTTCATTTTTAAATCTTGTACAATTGTTATTGTTTAATTGTTTATAGGTCTTTCATGTTTTTGTTCAGTCCAGGAGTGCTGACTTGCACTAGGGGGGAATGTGGCGCCCCCAGGAGTATGGTCACCACAGTGCCTTTGCCTTCCTCCAGGGGAGGGTAATGCCAGGCTTGGAGGCAATGATTGGTCTCTCTCGCAGTCAATCCATACATGCAACACAGTTCCACTCCAGGCCAGCAGGGGGAACTCTGAACCAGGATTAAGGGGAGGAGTGCTCTCTGAGGGCCAGGAGGAAGGGGTGGTCAGTTAGTCTGCGGAGGGTGAAGTGTGCAGATATGGATAGAGAAGCTGGAGGTTAAGCCAGGAAGGAGAGCTCCCTCAGCTTGAGAGCGCATGAACTGGAGCCTGGTCTCCACGGCTGTATGGATACCAACGGTCCTACAGCAGATACCAGAGAAGTAGGAGGCTGTAAATGCCCTACTCCCATCTAAGACTTGAGGCACAACAGCAGCTTGGATAGAGAGCCAGGACTCAGAAAGAGAGGAGTCCCCGAGAGAGGCTACAGCTGTCTGCCATGAAAGTAAGGTTCTTGGGAACATCTGACAGGAGGAACTTCAGAGTAACTTAGTACTAGAGTGCTTCATTCAAACCAGCATTAGGAAGGAGACTGCACAGCCCGTCTGCTGAGAGAGAATCCCTGAGTTGCATCCAGGCTAGCCTGCTCCGTTACCATCTGTAATCAGGACCCTGAACTGCAGTTATCAAGTAAAGGTACAGAAATTGCACCCCGCTGTGTCTTGTCTGCTTCCTACCTTTCCAGCACTGCTACATCTCCATGCCAGTCACATCTACACTGCCCTGGGACTATAGCTTCACCTGTGGGGAGCTATTATATCTTTGCTGCACCACACCATCAGTCCCAGCGGATCTGTCTGCAGCGTCGGCTTAACATCTCCCTTGCCGAGCACCACAGGTGGCGTCACAAACAATTCCATTCCATTAACTACATTCCCCCATTACTTTGGCGCCCAGGGCCATGGACCGGGTCACCGCTGCTGTGACACATTCCCCTGGCACCGACCCGGTACCGAGTACCCCACAGCCCTGGGAGGGCGACCCACATCCACTGCACAAAGCCAAGAGAAGACCAAGTCGAGGGAGTTTCCGTCTTCATGCATTGGAGAATTAGTAAGCTGCAAAAGGCCAAACGAGGAGGTTAGAGATAAAAGGTGAGTAGCAGATGGGGAGAGAGGAAGAGCAATGAGGATGTTGAAATCGCCTGTTGTGAGTTCATTCTCGGGTTCCCCTTCTGAACTCCCTCTGGTGGTGTCGGGAGGTTGTGCGGCTGGTTTGATCGGTGGAGATCTGCCACCTGAGGATGGGGATGATGATTGGATCTCGGGATTCTCAGATTGGATTTAAGACAGCCGACGCCCTATTCAGCTGCTAGTGATTCCTTCCTGCTTGTCAGCTCTTGGTTTTCAGCTCTGTTCCAGTCATCTAAAGCTAAGTTTTTCTGCTAATGTTCACACTTGATTTTGATGGTCTATTCAGTTTTTTGTGTGGTCTGCCAGCCCCTGCTGGGGGCTGAGCTGAATTTCCACTCTTATTTATCAGTATATTGCCAATTGGATTTTTGTCCCTTACTAGTTCGGTCTCTTTTTGCTCTGTCTCAAAATATTGCAGAGTGCTGATATAGTGGGAGAAGTCTAGTGACTTCAGGGTTAATTTTGCTATCAGAAGTGTTGGACATTATTTTTGTAGGGTTTTTTTGCAGGTTGCAGACAGTGACTTGCCTTTCCTTTCCTGTCTAGTTAGTTTGGGCCCCATCATTTGCTCAGCCTATTTTCCTGCCTGTGTTTGTGCCTTCATCTTGTTTCACCATCAATACATGTGTGGGGGCTATCTATTCCTTTGGGGTCTGCTCTGGAGCAGTTAGTTTTCCCTATTCTTGCTTTAGGCTTATGTAGTCCTCCGGCCGTGACGAGGCGTCTAGGAACATCGTAGGCACGCTCCACGGCTGCTGCTAGTTGTGTGGTTAGGATCAGGGATCCACAATCTGCATAGTTACCAACTTCTCTGGTTTTCTGTGGCTTAGCTTGTTTTGTTTTTTTTTCTCCTCGGTGACCCATTCATAACAATCGCCCATGATGAGGGTAGGGATGTCACAGTAGAGAAAATGTGGAAGCCAAGTGGCAAAATGATCCAGGAACTGATGGGAGGGGCCAGGAGGATGATATACCACCGCCACTTACATGGTGTAGAGTCTGACGGCATGGACCTCAAAAGAAGCGAGAGGAAGAGGAGATGACGTGGAGCCAGCGAACAAGACACTGAAGGAGCGGTCATAAAGATAGGAAGAGAACCAGGAGAGAGCGGTGTCCTTAATGCCTAGTGACTGGAGCCTAGAGAGTAGGAGAAGGTGGTCAACAGTGTTGAAAGCTGCAGAAAGGTCGATAAGAATGAGCAGAGAGTGGTCACTGTCACATTTTGTTGTCAGATCATTGGTCATTTTGATGAGTGCAGTTTCTTTAGAATGTAGGGGGTGGAAGGTGGACTGTGAAGGGTCTAGGAGGGAGTGAGTGGAGAGGTAACGGGTAAGTCGGGAGTAGACTAGGCGCTCCAAGAGTTTAGAGATGAAGGGGAGATTGGAGACTGGTCTGTAGTTGTCCGTGCAGGATGGGTCGAGAGCATGTTTCTTTAGTAATGGAGTAACGATGGCGTGTTTGAAGGAGGAGGGGAAAAATGTCCGAGGAGAGGGAGAGATTAAAGATTGCAGTTAGGTGAATTGTGACGATTGGAGAGGGAGACTGGAGGAGATGTGAGGGGATAGGGTCTGGAGACTTTTTCTTCTGTGATGGGATCAAATGTGGAGAGTGAGCCAGGGGAAATGAAGGGAGGGATGGGAGTCAAGGCACCTGGTGGTTGGGAGAGGATTTCCTGATGGATGTAATCTATTTTCTCTATAAAGTGGGAGACCAGGTCATCAGCACAAATGTCTGTGATAGGGGTTTGTGCTTTTGGCCTGAAGAGGGAGTTAAAGGTGTCAAAAAGTTTCTTGGGGTTGTTGGCTAGTGAGATCTGTCATGATCTGCTTAGTTTGTGGGATTGGGTAGTTCAGAGGTTAATCTTGATGGCCTCACTCAGAGATTCTGGGAGGCTTTTAATAGCCTCATTGTGGGCTCAATCCTCGTCGCTTATACTCAGACCCTTGGCCGAGTGTGTGTGACCCTAGTGTGCTTTGTGCCTGTGATACTTTATGCTTGTTTGGTTTTGATCTGGTTCTGTCTCTGTTAGGAGTTCTGCCTGTCCCTCTTGTACTGCGCAAGGGTACTTCAAATTTATGTTAAGGACATATAACTCTGCCCTTCACCTCGCCAAACAGACCTACTTCACCATCCTGATCTCCTCACTATCCAACAACCCCAAGAAACTTTTTGACACCTTTCACTCCCTCCTCAGGCCGAAAGCACAAACCCCTATCACAGACATTTGCGCTGATGACCTGGCCTCCTACTTTGTAGAGAAAATAGACAATATCCGTCAGGAAATCCGCTCCCAATCACCAAGTTCAGTGACTCCCATCCCTCCCTGCATTTCCCCTGGCTCACTCTCCACATTCGATCCCATCACAGAAGAAGTCTCCAGGCTCCTCTCCTCTTCTCGTCCGACTACATGCACAACCGACCCCATTCCCTCACATCTCCTCCAGTCTCTCTCTCCAGTCGTCACAACTCACCTAACTACAATCTTTAATCTCTCCCTCTCCTCTGGCATTTTCCCCTCCTCCTTCAAACACTCTATCATTACTCCATTACTAAAGAAACCCACCCTCGACCCATCCTGCACAAACAACTACAGACCAGTCTCCAATCTCCCCTTCATCTCTAAACTCTTGGAGCGCCTGATATACTCCCGCCTTACCCGTTACCTCTCCACTCACTCCCTCCTAGACCCTTCACAGTCCGGTTTCCGCCACCTACATTCGACAGAAACTGCACTCATCAAAGTGACCAATGGCCTTCTGACAGCAAAACATAATGGTGACCACTCTCTGCTCATTCTTCTCGACCTTTCTGCAGCTTTCGACACTGTTGACCATCCTCTCCTACTCTCTAGGCTCCAGTCACTAGGCATTAAGGACACTGCTCTTTCCTGGTTCTCCTCCTATCTTTCCGACCGCTCCTTCAGTGTTCTGTTTTCTGGCTCCACTTCATCTCCTCTTCCTCTCACTGTTGGGGTACCTCAGGGCTCAGTCCTTGGCCCCCTTCTCTTCTCTCTCTACACGGCCCCAATTGGACAGACCATCAGCAGATTTGGCTTTCAGTACCATCTTTATGCTGATGACACACAACTGTACACATCATCCCCTGACCTTACCTCCGCTGTACTACAGAACGCCACTGACTGTCTGTCTGCAGTCTCCAACATCATGTCTGCTCTCTATCTGAAACTCAACCTCTCCAAAACTGAACTTCTTCTGCTCCAGCCATCTACTAACCTCCCTAAATCTGACATTTCCCTCTCTGTGGGTGGCACCATAATAACACCCCGACAGCAGGCGCGCTGTCTGGGTGTTATGTTTGACTCCGATCTCTCCTTCACCTCCCATATACAATCTCTTGCCCGCTCGTGCCGCTTACACCTAAAGAACATCTCTAGAATCCACCCTTTTCTCACCATGGAAACAACAAAAACTCTCACTGTCGCCCTGATCCACTCCCGCCTGGACTACTGTAATGCTCTATTAATTGGCCTCCCTCTCACTCGACTCTCCCCTCTCCAGTCTATCCTTAATGCAGCAGCCAGGGTTGTCCATCTGGCTAATCGTTACTCAGACGCGTCCGCTCTTCGCCAGTCGTTACACTGGCTGCCAATTCATTACAGGGTACAATTCAAAGAACTTGTTCTCACAGTGCGGCACCCCCTTACATCTCCTCCCTCATTTCTGTCTATCGGCCTAACTGACCGCTGCGCTCTGCAAATGACTTTCGACTAACCTCTGCCCTAATCCGTACCTCCCACTCCCGACTCCAAGACTTCTCCCTTGCTGCGCCAATCCTCTGGAATGCTCTACCCCAAGATATTAGGACCATCCACAATTTGCATAGTTTTAGGCGCTCGCTCAAAACACATTTGTTCAGAGCGGCCTATCACATTCAGTAATCAAAGTCATTTTATGTTTGTGTGTGTGTAGCCCATTCACTATCTCCATCTAACCCCCACCCCCTGAAGATGGCTGGACCATCATTGTAAATACATCATTGTAAATACAAACCTATGCTTTGCAACTCCCCCACCTCATTGTAGATTGTAAGCTCCCACGAGCAGGGTCGTCTTATTTCGCTTTAATTATTGTATTGTTAACGTTATTACTTATGACTGTTGTGTTTGAAACTGTTCAACTGTAAAGCGCTGCGGAATATGTTGGCGCTATATAAATAAAGATTATTATTATTAGTATTATTACTACTTTATGCAGGGGTGGCATTTATGTACATATAATCAAAGTACAAGTATCTAAGTACGCTGGCAGTTATAACATGGCTGAATCTAACACGCATCTCTATTCTCTTCATACAGGTATTTAACTCTTTCCAGCAACTTCACTGAATCCTGCATGTGTTCAACCTCTATCATTCATCTTTGCAGCATATATTATGGTATATAGCTATTTCAACTCACCCTGCTTGTCCCCTTATGCTATTGAGGTCAAGTAACTTTTCAAAGTGGTTTATGATCCATGTAGGCCTGGACACTTGTTTATCTGCTAAATACATTTATTGTGTCCTGCTGTCCTAACTTAGTTTGATTGATTGCTAACGAGTAAGAGAGGGAAAAAAAAGGAAGATCTTAGAAATGGCCTTCTATAAATTCAGAGCTAGCCTGGGGAAGGCATTTATGCAGGGGAGCATTTATGTACATGTCATCGAAGTACATGTATCTAAGTAAGCTGGCAGTTATAACATGGCAGTTAGACAGGGCAGGAGACAGGTAAGACAAATAAATAAATCTTCCCTGTACATTTGGGCAACCCAAAATATTTACCATAGGCATTTGTATAATTTATATCCTGGCCGCTGCATTTACACACATCCACCGCCCTGGTATTAACTCTCTACACTCCGTCCATATTGGCCCCTCACTCCTTTCCTCTCATATGTATAGCACTCACGCTCTTTTCACATTGCTAAATTGCACAGATCCATTCAGTCCCACCATTCAACATAAGAGACGCTCTCACAAATCACTTAACTATCTGCTCACTCTTTCTATGCTCCTTCTCCTAGTCGCAGGAGACATTGCTCCCAACCCTGGTCCCCCATGTTATAGAAAGTCAAACCCCCCAACTGCTACCCTCAGAAACCCCTCTAATCTTATTAATATTTCCTGCCTGCCATCTGTCTCTCTTAATTGTGCACTTTGGAATTCTCGCTCAGTGTGTAACAAACTCTCCTTCACTCATGAATTTTTCTTTCTAATTCTCTTAACCTCCTGGCTCTTACTGAAACCTGGATCCAGCAGTCAGATACTACCGCTGCTGCTGCTCTTTCATACGGGGGACTACACTTCTCTCATACCCCAAGATCAGACAATAGAGCAGGTGGAGGTGTTGGTCTGCTCCTATCATCAAAATGTACCTTTCAGGTTATCCCTCAAGTACCCTCACTTGTCTTTCCTTCTTTTGAGGTCCATGCCGTCAGACTCTACACCCCCTTCTCCATGCGAGTGGCGGAGGTATATCGTCCTCCCGGCCCCTCCCATCAGTTCCTGGATCATTTTGCCACTTGGCTTCCACATTTTTTCTCCTGTGACATCTCTACCCTCATCATGGGAGATTTCAACATCCCCATTGCTCTTCCCCTCTCCCCATCTGCTATTCACCTTTTATCTCTAATCTCCTCGTTTGGCCTTTTGCAGCTTACTAATTCTCCAACGCATGAAGACGGAAACTCCCTCGACTTGGTCTTCTCTCGGCTCTTTGCAGTGGATGATTTTGCAAACTCCCCTCTCCCGCTCTCTGACCACAACCTTCTTTCATTCTCTATCAAGAACTGCCAGGCTGCTCAGGTCACCCCCTCTGTCCAGACTTATAGAAACATACAGGCCATTAACACCCAGAAACTTATGAAGAACTTGCAGTCTTCATTGGCCCCTATCTCCTCCCTCTCATGTCCTGATTCTACATTGAAGCATTACAATGTAACACTTCAAAGTGCCCTGGATGAATTTGCACCCGCTATAAATAGAAAACCACAACACAGACGGCGACAACCCTGGCGCACCCAGCAAACACGTTTCCTGCAGTGGTGCTCCAGGTGCGCCGAACGTCTGTGGAGAAAATCCAATCTAAACGAAGATTTCATCCATTATAAGTTTATGCTTAGAACATACAACACTGCCCTTCACCTCTCCAAACAAACCTATTTCAACACCCTCATCACCTCACTGTCCAATAACCCGAAACGTCTCTTTGACACTTTTCATTCTCTACTCAACCCAAGAGTAGAGGCCCCAACCACGGAGCTCCGAGCTGACGATCTGGCCAATTACTTCAAAGAAAAAATTGATCATATCCGACAGGAAATTATCTCCCAATCCCCTCATACCATGCACTGTCCTCCCTCCCCCACTGCATCTAGCTCACTCTCTGACTTTGAACCAGTCACAGAAGAAGACGTAAGCAGGCTCCTTGCATCTTCCCGCCCAACACTTGCACCAGTGACCCATTTCCGTCACATCTCCTCCAGTCCCTTTCCCCTGCTGTCACCCCTCACCTAACTAAAATATTTAACCTCTCTCTCTTCTGATATCTTTCCCTCCTCATTTAAGCATGCCATCATACATCCACTACTTAAAAAACCATCCCACGACCAAAACTGTGCCGCTATCTATAGACTTGTTTCTAATCTTCCCTTCATCTCTAAACTCCTGGAACGCCTGGTCCACTCCCGTCTTATCCGCTATCTCTTTGATAACTCTCTTCTCGACCCTCTCCAATCCGGTTTCCGCTCCTTACACTCTACTGAAACTGCCCTCACTAAAGTCTCTAATGATCTACTGTCAGCTAAATCAAATGGTCATTACTCCATGCTAATTCTCTTGGATCTCTCTGCAGCATTCGACACTGTGGATCATCAGCTCCTCCTCACTATGCTCCGCTCCATCGGCATCAAGGACACCGTTCTCTCCTGTTTCTCCTCCTATCTCTCTGACGGCTCCTTTACTGTATCTTTTGCTGGCTCCTCCTCCTCTCATCTTCCCCTTACTGTTGGGGTTCCTCAAGGATCGGTTCTAGGCCCCCTCCTCTTCTCCTTGTACACTGCCCCTATTGGTCAAACAATGAGTAGATTTGGTTTCCAGTACCATCTCTATGCTGATGACACCCAATTATACGCTTCTTCTCCTGACATCACGCCAGCCTTTCTAGAAAACACTGGCGATTGTCTAAACGCTGTGTCTAACATCATGTCCTCACTATATCTGAAACTGAACCTGTCAAAGACTGAACTCCTGGTGTTTCCTCACGCTACTAATGTACCTATACCCGACATTGCCATTTCCGTGTGTGGTTCTACTATTACTCCCCAGCAACAGGTCCGCTGTCTTGGGGTCATACTTGACTCTGAGCTTTCCTTTGTCCCCCACATACGATCACTGGCTCGCTCTTGTCATCTGCACCTCAAAAACATTTCTAGAATTCGACCTTTTCTTACTTTTTACTCAAAAACTCTGACTGTTTCTCTTATTCATTCTTGTCTCGACTATTGTAACTCCCTTCTAATCGGTCTCCCTCTTACCAAACTCTCCCCCCTCCAATCTGTCTTGAATGCAGCTGCCAGGATCATATTCCTCGCCAATCGTTACACCGATGCCTCTACCTTGTGCCAGTCATTACACTGGCTACCCATCCACTCCAGAATCCAGTACAAACATATTACCCTCACCCACAAAGCTCTTCATTGCTCAGCACCACCCTATATCTCCTCCCTTGTTTCAGTATACCATCCTACCCGCGCCCTCCGTTCTGCTGATGACCTGAGGTTAGCATCCACAATAATCAGAACCTCCCACTCCCGTCTCCAAGACTATACATGTGCTGCACCAATTCTTTGGAATGCACTTCCCAGGTCAATACGATTAGTCCCCAATCCCCACAATTTGAAGCGTGCCCTGAAAACGCATTTATTCAGACTGGCCTACCGCCTCTACACATTAACCTAATCTATCCCTATGTGGCACAGCCAAAAGTTTTTTACCATAACCAGGTTCCCCGCACCATGTTCCCACCTGCTTTATGCATCCATTAGCCCTCTGCATCTGTACTGTTACACACTTAACATTATGGCTGGTCCATACAATCCGGTCAACTGTTACCACCCACCTTTCGTGTCTCCCTCTTTCCTCATAGACTGTAAGCTTGCGAGCAGGGCCCTCACTCCTCTTGGTATCTGTTATGATCTATGTGATTATTGTTATGCTGTAATGTCTATCGTCTGTACAAGTCCCCTATGAAATGTAAAGTGCTGCGGAATATGTCAGCGCTATAGAAATAAAATTTATTATTATTATTATTATTATTACTACGCTACCCTCTCTGTGTATGATTCATTGTCTATGTCCTGACCCTTCTCTGATTGCCTCTCCTCTAATATGCTGCCCTCTCCATGTATGACTCATTGTCTATGTCCTGACCATTCTCTGATTGCCCATCCTGTACTACGCTGCCCTCTCTATGTATGAATCATTGCCTATGACCTGACTATTCTCTGATTGCCGCTCTTGTACTGCGCAGCCATCTCCGTGTATGACTCATTGCGTATGTTCTGACCATTCTCTGCTCGCCCCTCTGGTACCGCGCTGCCCTCTCCGTGTATGACCCCCCATTTGTCTGACCTGAGTTCCCCTCGCCTCTACTCCAGGGTTCCTGTAGTAGAATCCTACAATCATTTCCGGCAGTAGGACGCTAAGTCCCGCCCCCTGTGGTCACATGATCGTAGATCCTTGTGTTTCTTACTTCCTTCAGCATCGCAGGTCCCGTCTGCCTGAACTTTCCCTGCAGTGTCTGACCCCGGGCCCTCTTGCAGTGTGGGTGAGTCACCCTGCTCATCTGTGGCAGTTCACCGGCGCTGACAGGATCCTGATAAGATCAGGGTGGTGAAGTAGGTCTGTTTGGCGAGGTGAAGGGCAGTATTATAGGTTCTTAACAAATTTGAAATGGATGAAGTCTTGTGGTGTGCGGGTTTTTCTCCATAGGCGTTCAGCACACCTAGAGCATCGCTGTAGAAGTCGATTTTGCGATGTGAGCCAGGGCTGTTTAACTCTGTGCTTGGAGGTTCTGAGGTGATCAGAGCTACTTGGTCAAGGGTGCTTCTAAGAGTGTCATTGTAGTGATGTACAGCCAGATCAGGACAGGAAAAAGAGGAGATTGGGGACAGTGATGAGTGTAGGGAGTCTGAAAGTGTCTGACGGTTAATGGCTTGTAGATTTCTGACTGTGTGGTAGGTAGGAGTGAGCTGGGGTGGGCGAGGATTTGTGAGCGTGAACGAGTGAATGTTGTGGTCGGAGAGGATAAGCAGTGAGTTAGGTAGGAGATTGAACAGAGCCGGACAAAGACCAGATCAAGGGTGTTACCATCCTTGTGTGTCTCAGAGGTTGAGAGCTGTGAGAGGCTGAGAGGTGGTTAGTGATAGAAGCTGGGATTCAGATGTGGAAGTGGAGATCTTGATGACTCCCAGGATAACGGTTGGTAGTTCTGAGGGCATGAAGTGCGACAGCCAGGCAGAGAAATGGTCAAGGAATTGGGTGGGTGAGCCTGGGGACCTATATGTTGTGAACTCATTTTCTGGTTTACCTCTGGCTTCTGGTGAGGGTGGTGGAGCTGGCTGTGTTGACAGAGGAGTCATGAGTTCTCCATCCAGGCTCCCTCTAGTGGTGACAGTAGGTAATGAAGTTGATCTAAATGGCAGAGACCTGCCACCTGAGGAAGAGGACTGTGAGTGGACATCAGGAGTCTCTGACTGGATTTAAGACAGCCGACTCCCTAATTTTGTGCTGGTGATTTTCCTGCCCTGAGGTTCTGGTTTCCAGTTCTGTTCCTGCCTTCTCAAGCTAAGTGTGCTCTGCTATTTTTTCACATGAGATTTGGTCTAGTTTACTCAGTTTTTGTGGTCAGCCAGCCCCTGCTGGGGCTGTGCTGAATTTCCATTCTTATGTCTCTGTTTATGCCAGTTTGCTTTTTGTCCCTGATCAGATTGGTCTCTTTTTGCTCTGTCTTCAGAATATACCAGAGTGCTGATATAGGGAATTGAAGTCTAGTGACTTCAGGGTTTTTGTTATCAGAAAGTGTTGGACTTTTTTGGCAGGGTTTTGTGCGTGATTGCAGACAGCATCTTTCCTTTCCTGTCCTTTCTAGTTAGTTTGGGCCCCATTGTTTGCTCAGCCTATTTTTCTATCTGTGTTTGTGTTTTCATCTTGTCTCGCCGACAATACATGTTTGGAGGCTGTCTATTGCTTTGGGGTCTGCTCTGGGGCAGTTTAGATTTCCCCTTTTCTTGCTTTAGGCTTATTTAGTTCTCCGGCTGTGACAAGGCGTCTAGGATCATTGTAGGTACGCTCCACGGCTACTGCTAGTTGTGTGGATAGGATCAGGGGTCTGCAATCCGCTTAGTTACCAACCTCTCTGGTTTTCTGTGGCTTAGCTTGTTTTTGTTTTTCCTCCTCGGTGACTCATTCATAACACCTATATATGAACGCTACTCTGAGGGAGAGGGGACGGAAGAGCCTGATGGTGTGAACGTTAAAAGAAGGGAATGAGTGATAGAACTGGGGGGATGACCTGGAAGGCGCATTGTGAGGACAGGAGTATGCCAACTCTACCAACAAGTGTTTGTGGGTCTCGGGGAATGGGAGAATTGTAAGCCACCATTGGAAATGGCAGTAGGGACAGTGTCAGAATCCTGGATCAAGGTTTCAGTGAGGGCCAACAGATTAATATATACGGAGCTCCTATGTATAATGTCACTGGTGATCACTGTATTTCCTGTACACTGATACTGTATACAGAACTCCTGTATATTATGTCACTGGTGATCCCTGTATTACCTGTACACTGCCACTACATACAGAGCTCCTGTGTATAATGTCACTGGTGATTACTGTATTACCTGTACACTATACACTATATACAGAGCTCCTGTGTATAATGTCACCAGTGATCACTGTATTACCTGTACGCTGACACAGCATACTAAGTACAGATCTCATGTGTATAATGGCACTTATGGTTATTTTAGTGTTGTGTTTTTTTTATTAATGATCAGTATTGTAGTATTCAGTCAGCATGTGGTGGTAATATGTTGTCCGGCCATGGTGTGGTGGTATTTGTTCCTTGTATGTTCTATTATTTGGTCATTATATGGTGGTAATATGTGGTCTGGTCATGGTGTAGGGTATGTGTTCCTTGTATGCGGTATTATTGATCACCATGCGGTGGTAATATGTGGTCTGGGCATGGTGCGGTGGTATTTGTTCCTTGTATGTGATATTATTCGGTCACTATATGGTGGTAATATGTGGTATGGACAAGGTGTGGTATTTGTTCGTTGTATGTGATATTATAGGTATATATATATATATATGGTAATATGTTGTCTGTTCATGGTGCACTGGTATTTGTCCCTTGTATGTGATATTATTTGGTCACTGTAGTGGTAATATGTGGTCTGGACATGGTGTGGTGGTATTTATCCCTTGTATGTGATATTATTTGGTCACTGTAGTGGTAATATGGTGTCTGGTCATGGTGCTGTGGTATTTGTCCCTTGTATGTGATATTATTCGGTCACTATGTGGTGGTAATATGTGGTCTGGACATGGTGCGGTGGTATTTGTCCCTTGTATGTCATATTATTTGGTGACTGCAGTGGTAATATGGTGTCTGGTCATGGTGTGGTGGTATTTGTCCCTTGTATGTGATATTATTCGGTCACTGTGTGGTGGTAATATGTGGTCTGGTCATGGTGCACTGGTATTTGTCTCTTGTATGTGATATTATTGATCATTTTAAAAATTGAAAAATAAATAAAAATATACCTAAATTGTATTGGATATTTTAACAAATGATTAATAGGACAGAGTAGAGCTCAGCCAAAAGAGTCGTGGTGGTGGCGGCTTCAAAATTATTTTGGCCAAAAGAAAAGCTGCTGGCTATATGTGTGATCTGGTGATGGGAACTGTAAGGCTATGGGCCCATGTTGCGTTTTTTAAGTGTTTCCGCCTCGTTTTTGCCGCTGCGGAAATGCTTAAAAAACGCATTCCCATGCAATCCTATGGGATTCCGCAGTTGCTGTGCCAATGCTGCGGATTTTTCTGCTGTGGAATCGCATAGCTGTAAAATCCGCAGCATGTTCTTGAATTCTGCGGAATTGCGGCGATTCCGCCGCCATAGGTTTGCATTGAAACGCTCACTTTACGCATGTGGCTATGCCCACCAAGCGTAAAGTGAGCTGAAAATGTGCAGATGGTACCCAGGGTCTGGAGGAGGGGAGACTGTCCTCCAGGCCCTGGGTACCATATTCCTGTAAAAAATAGAGTTAAAATAAAAATAGAGATATACTCACCCTCTGTCCGCCCCCACAGTATTCCAGGTCATCTTTGGCGCTGGCAGCAACTTCTGTTTCCAGGGATGCATTGCGCGAATGACCTCTGATGACGTAGCAGTGTCGCGGACACAGAGGGATATAGCGGACACAGAAGGATACAGTGGACACAGAGGGTACAGACGATACAGAGGAAACAGGGATACAGAGGGATACAGAGGACATAGAGGGCACAGAGGATACAGAGGACACAGAGGGATACAGAGGACACAGGGATACAGAGGACACAGAGGGATACAGAGGACACAGGGATAGAGGACACAGGGGTACAGAGGACACAGAGGGACACAGAGGATACTGAGGACACAGGGATACAGAGGACACAGGGGTACAGAGGACACAGGGGTACAGAGGACACAGAGGAATACAGAGTACACAGAGGGATACAGCGGACACAGGGATACAGAGGACACAGGGATACAGAGGACACAGAGGGCACAGAGGGATACAGAGGACACAAAGGGATACAGAGGACACAGGGATACAGAGGACACAGGGGTACAGAGGACACAGGGGTACAGCAGACACAGAGGGACACAGAGGACACAGGGATACAGAGGACACAGGGGTACAGAGGACACAGGGGTACAGCGGACACAGAGAGACACAGAGGATACTGAGGACACAGATTTACAGAGGACACAAAGGGATACAGAGGATACAGAGGGATACAGAGGACACAGAGGGTTACAGCAGATACAGAGGATGCAGAGGGACACAGAGGAATACAGAGGACACAGAGGGATACAGCGGACACAGAGGAATACTGAGTACACAGAGGGATACAGCGGACACAGGGACACAGAGGACACAGAGGGATACAGCGGACACAGGGATACAGAGGACACAGAGGGATACAGAGGACACAGAGAGATACAGAGGGATACAGCGGATAGAGAGGACACAGAGGGATACAGAGGACAGAGAGGGATACAGAGGACAGAGAGGGTACAGAGGATACAGAGGACACAGAGGGTACAGCGGACACAGAGGGATACAGCGGACACAGAGGGTACAGCGGACACAGAGGGATACAGCGGACACAGAGGGCTACAGAGGACACAGGGATACAGCGGATACAAAGGGATACAGAGGACACAGAGGGATATAGCGGACACAGAGGATACAGAGGACACAGAGGATACAGAGGACACAGAGGACACAGAGGGATACAGAGGACACAGAGGGATACAGCGGACACAGAGGATACAGAGGACACAGAGGGATACAGAGGACACAGAGGGATACAGCGGATACAGAGGACACAGAGGGATACAGAGGACACAGAGGGATACAGCAGATACAGAGGACACAGAGGGATACAGAGGACACAGAGGGATACAGAGGATACTGAGGACACAGATTTACAGAGGACACAAAGGGATACAGAGGATACAGAGGGATACAGAGGACACAGAGGGATACAGCAGATACAGAGGATGCAGAGCGACACAGAGGAATACAGAGGACACAGAGGGATACAGCGGACACAGAGGAATACTGAGTACACAGAGGGATACAGTGGACACAGGGATACAGAGGACACAAAGGGATACAGAGGACACAGAGGGATACAGCGGACACAGGGATACAGAGGACACAGAGGGATACAGAGGACACAGAGGGATACAGCGGACACAGGGATACAGAGGACACAGAGGGATACAGAGGACACAGAGAGACACAGAGGGATACAGCGGATACAGAGGACACAGAGGGATACAGAGGACAGAGAGGGATACAGAGGACAGAGAGGGTACAGAGGACACAGAGGATACAGAGGACACAGAGGGTACAGCGGACACAAAGGGATACAGCGAACACAGAGGGTACAGCGGACACAGAGGGATACAGTGGACACAGAGGGCTACAGAGGACACAGGGATACAGCGGATACAGAGGACACAGAGGGATATAGCGGACACAGAGGATACAGAGGACACAGAATACAGAGGACACAGAGGACACATAGGGATACAGAGGACACAGAGGGATACAGCGGACACAGAGGATACAGAGGACACAGAGGATACAGAGGACACAGAGGACACAGAGGGATACAGAGGACACAGAGGGATACAGCGGATACAGAGGACACAGAGGGATACAGCGGATACAGAGGACACAGAGGGAGACAGAGGACACAGAGGGATACAGCGGAGAGAGAGGACCCAGAGGGATACAGCAGATACAGAGGGATACAGAGGACACAGAGGGATACAGCGGATACAGAGGGATACAGAGGACACAGAGGGATACAGCGGATACAGAGGACACAGAGGGATACAGCGGACACAGAGGATACAGCGGACACAGAGGATACAGAGGACACAGGATACAGAGGACACAGAGGGATACAGAAGACACAGAGGGATACAGAAGACACAGGGGAATACAGAGGACACAGGGGAAAACAGAGGACACAGGGGAATACAGAGGACACAGAGGGATACAGCGGACACAGAGGATACAGAGGACACAGAGGGATACAGAGGACACAGGGGGATACAGCGGACACAGAGGGATACAGCGGACACAGAGGATACAGAGGACAGAGCGGACACGGAGGACACAGGGGGATACAGCGGACACAGAGGATACAGAGGACACAGAGGGATACAGAGGACACAGAGGGATACAGAGGACACAGGGGGATACAGCAGACACAGAGGGATACAGCGGACACAGAGGATACAGAGGACAGAGCGGACACGGAGGACACAGGGGGATACAGAGGACACAGCGTTTCGCACACCATCTGATTTGTGCCTTTATCTGGGGGGTGCAGAGGGTCAGGTCTTGGGGGTTGCGTACATGTAGGTTATTTTAGGCCTGAGTGTATGTTAGCGCCTGTGACTGTATACGCATGGAGGGAGGATAGTTTTGGAGACAGCGCAGGCCCTGTCCCTTGTCTTGCCGCTGACCCCTGGCGTCTCCTTGCGGACCCTGATGGCCCTTCTGGGCATTGCTGGCCTGTTCTCATTCCCCTGTAGGTTTGTGACGCTAGTTGTCACCGGGGTCTCGTCCCGCTCATTTAATGTACGATCCCCCCGTGTTACAGCCAGTATGGCCACCTCTCCTCCGCACAAAGGGCCTTTTATGATGGAAAGAAGCTGAAACCCCAGAATGATGGTGGCCGTCAGACGGCGGCTGGTGTATCGCACACTTGTACTCCGCGCTGTCCCCTTGTCCTCCACCATCTGAAGACCCCGGCCACCATAACTCATGAGAGGAGTACACAGGGGCTTGTCAGGATGTGTCACTCACTGACAGCAAGCAGAGATCTGACAACAGCGAGGAAAAGGATGACGTTCACTTTCCTCAACGATGAAGCTTCATTTACATGGGACTGTGCCTGCCCTTCTATAGTGTCACCTGAGCCGCTTGTGTCAGGGCCTGACGGTGAGAAACTGCTGCTGCTTCCTCTGGAGACCTGAGGGCGACCCCGGGGGACCTGGCGGAGGAGGGGACGGGTCCAGCTGCTCCTCACCTCCCTGCTGAGAAATCCATAATTACCGTCATAAGAAACGTTTATTACAGAGGAGACACAAGTAACAGAGAAGAACCTCCGCGCCAGAAACCTAAGAGGCCACGCGGGACACCGGGCCTGTAATTAGCTCACCGGGCCCAGATGACACCGCAGCGGTGTCACCGCTCCCCCAGCCACACAATCACATCTGAGGGAGCCCCCAAAACCAAGCCACCCCTGTACAATGACCAAGACGGACCCCATCCACAGGGGGCACCTCAGCAAGCGACACATGGTTAATACAATGAGCTTATAGCCGAGGATCACCGTACGGCTGTACACTGAGGCACAGGTGACAGCCTCACACTATTCAGGTGGCATCTTCTCCATCTGGCCCAGACCACCATGACAACTTCTCTAGCCGGGACTTTGCAGAGATTACAGCACATCTGGTGTCTCAGATTCCCCTTCCTATCCCCAATTATTCCCAGCCTGCACAACTGCATCCGCATGATAACCCCAGCTCCTTGCCTATTGCTCCCCTACTAGGTTGTGTGTTACTCCAGAGACCCTACATGATCGGCCGGCAGCTCTGTCCTCTGATGCCTCCATATACAGGACTGCTGGGCGCCAAACCTCCGCTAATCACTGTGACAGGCCCACTGCCAGACGTCTCCACCCCATCCATCATACTCCTCTGTCCTCCTCCTCCCTCCTTCTCTTCCTTTGCTCCGCACTCCTCTGTTCTCTTCTTTCCTCCCCCCAGATTCCCTTGTCCTCCTCTGCCTCCTAAACTCCCCTATCCTCCTCCACCCTCCAGAATTCTCTGTCCTCCTCCCCCGACCATACTCCTCTGTCCTTCTCCCTCCATAGTCCTCTGTCCTGGTTCCTCCATATTCCTATGTGCTCCTCCTCCCCCATACTCCTCTGTTCTCCTCCTCCCTCCATATTCCTGTCTTCCTCCATACTCCTCTGTCCTCCTCTTCCTCCCTACTGACTCCTATCTTCCTCCTCCCTCCAGATTCCTTTGTCCTTCACCCTCCTCTCTCCTCCTTTTCCTTCCCTCCAAACTCTTCTGTCCTTCTCTTCCTTCCCTCCAGACTTCTCTGTACTCCTCTTTTCCCCTCTGCCCTCCAGACTCCTCTGTTCTCCTCCAGACTCCCCTGTCCTCCTCCCTCCATATAACTCTGTCCTCCTCCTCCCTCCATATTCCTCTGTCCTCCTCCCTCCATACCCCTCTGTTCTCCTCCTTCCCCCATACTCCTATGTCATCCTCATCCATCCATAATCCACTGTCCTCCTCCCTCCATATTCCTCTGTCCTTCTCCTCCTCCCTACATACTCCTCTTTTTCTCCTACTAACTCAATACTAATTTGTTTTCCTCCTCCCTCCATACTCCTGTCTCCATATTCCTCTGTCATCCACCTCCTTCCATTCTGCTCTGTTCTCATCCTCGTCTCCTCATACTCCTCTGTCCTCATCCACTATCCATACTTATATGTCTTCATCCTTCATCCAGACTCCCCTGTCCCCCTCCAACCTTCAGATTCACCTGTACTCCTCCATTCTCCAGACTCCCCTGTCCTCCTCCATCCTCCAGATTCCTCTGTCCTCCTCTGCCCTCCATCTTCCTCTGTCCTACTACTCCCTCCATATTCCTTTGTCCACATCCTCCCTCCATACTCCAATGTCCTCCTCTGTCCTTCATACTCCTTTGTCCTCCTCCCTTCATATTCTTCTGTCCTGCTCCTCTCTCCATACTCCTCTGTAGTTCTTCTCCCTCCATATTCCTCTGTCCTCCTCCCTCAGACTCCTCAGTCCTCTCCCCTGCAGATTCCTCTGTCCTCCCCCCTGAAGACTCCTCTATCCTCCTTCTGCAGCCTCCTCTGTTCTCCTCCTGCAGACTCCTTGGTATTCCTCCTGCAGATTTCTCTGTCCTCCTCCTGCAGACTCCTTTGTCCTCCTGCAGACTCCTCTGTCCTTCTTCTGCAGACTCCTAGACTCCTGATCTCCTCCTTCAGACTACCCCATCCATTTCCCTCCAGACTCCTTGGTGCTTCTCCTCCATCCTCCTCCGTGTAGACTACTATGTCATCCTCCAGACTCCCCTGTCCTCCTCCATCCTCCAGATTCCTCTGTCATCTTCTGCCCTCCATCTTCCTCTGTCCTCCCACTCCCTCCTTATTCCTTTGTCTTCCTACTCCCTCCATACTCCTATGTCCACCTCCTTCCTCCATACTCCTCTGTCCTCCTCCCTCAGACTCCTCTGTCCTCTCCCCTGCAGATTCCTCAATCCTCCTCCCTCCTGACTCCTCTGTCCTCCTGCACACTTTTCTGTCCTCCCCCTGCAGACTCCTCTGACCTCTTCCCTGTAGACTCCTCTGTCCTTCTCCTCCAGACCATTCTGTCCTCCACAAGACTCTGTCCTCCTCCCTGCAGATTCCTCTGTCCACATCCTCCATCCAGACTCCTCTGTCCTCCTCTCCCTCCAAACTCCTCTGTCTTCCACCCTGCAGATTCCTTTGTCATCTCCCCTGCAGACGTTTCTATCCTTTTCCTGGAGACTCCTCTGTAGTCTTCCTGCAGACTCCTCTGTCCACCTTCTTGAAGACTCCTCTATCCTCCTCCTGCAGACTCCTCGGTCTTCCTCCTTCAGATTCCTCAGTCCTCCTCCTGAAGACTCCTTGGTCCTTCTTCTTCAGACTTCTCGGCCCTTCTCCTCTAGACTCCTCGGTCCTTCTCGGGACTCCTCCCTACAGACTCATTTGTCCTCCTTATTCAGACTCCTCTATCCTCCTCTAGACCCCTCTGTCCTCCTCCCTGAAGACTCCTCGGTCTTACTCCTCCAGACTTCTCTGTCTTCCTCCAGACTCCTTGGTCCTCTTCCCTGCAGACTCCTCTGTCCTCCTTGAGACTCCTCTGTCCTCCTGCAGACTCCCTGTCCTCCTCCCTGCAGACTCCTCTGTCATCCTTACTGCAGACTCCTCTATCCTCCTCCTGCAGACTCCCTGTCCTCCCTGCAGACTACTCTGTTCTCCTTCCTGTAGACTCCTCTGTCTTTTTCCTCCAGATTCCTCTGTCCTCTTCCCTGAAAACTCCTCTGTCTTCATCTCTGAAGACTAATTGGTCCTTCTCCTCCTGACTCCTCGGTCCTTCTCCTCCAAACTCTTCTGTCCTCCTGCTGCAGAATCCTAGATCCTTCTCCTCCAAACTCCTCTGTCCTCCTCCACTCTTCTGTCCTACTCTCTGCAGACTCCTCTGTCCTCCTCCTACCTGCAGGCTCCCCTGTCCTCCTCCCTGCAGATTCCTTTGTCCTCCCTCTAGACTCTTCTGTTTCCCCCACCCTCCAGACTCCTCTGTTCGCCTCCGCTCTCCAGACTCCTCTGATCTCCTCCAGACTCCCCTGTCCTCCTCCGCCCTCCAGGCCCCCCTGTCCTCCTCCCCCTCCATATTCCTCTGTCCTCCTCCCTCCAGATTCCTCTGTCCTCTTCCCTGAAAACTCCTGTCTTCCTCCCTGAAGACTAATTAGTCCTTCTCCTCCTGACTCCTCCATCTCCTCCATACGCCTCGGTCCTTCTCCTCCAAACTCTTCTGTCCTCCTGCTGCCTCCTCCTCCAGACTCCTCTGTCCTCCTCCACTCTCCTGTCCTAATCTCTGCAGACTCCTCTGTCCTCCTACCTCCAGGCTTCCCTGTCCTCCATCCTGCAGATTCCTTTGTCCTCCCTCTAGACTCCTCTGTTCTCCTGTGGCGCCCCAGAGGCTCAGTCGCCACAGAGGTACTGCACCTCCTCCTGATGTGTGGTACCCCACCATCCAGGTAAGGTGGAGACTCCCAACCACACTCCAACACCTGCACCCCACACCACAAAGTAGTGTAGCAAAGCACCTTCGGTGGCTCCCTGCATGGAGAATAGCAAAGCACCCATTGGTGGCTCCCTGCTTGGAACACGAAATGTGCTGGGAGGTGGGTGGAGTTAGATTACATTACAAGGAGCGGGAAGAGTTGAGATTCAGTCATTCATTCAGTCACTGAGAGTGAGTGAGGAAGTAGAAGGACAGAGAGTGAGAAAGAGAAGATCCCTGGGAGAGGGATGGATTAAGGAAGTGCAGCAGCAGGCCACAGTGACCTGGGTCTGCTGGCACAAGAAAGAGACATAGAAAGAAAACCTGATTGTTCCATAGGAAGAAAGGATTAGTACGGAACGTGAGGAGTAAAAGAGAACAGACGACGTGGGTTAGAGGAGAATCCTTCCTAGAAGTTCTAAGCGCAAGGCCGGTGCCCGGTCCCCGAGGTTGTGTGGATACTAATGATCCTGCAGCAGACACCGAAGGAGTAGAAGTTATCAATACTTTTTTCCCACATCAGACTTGGGGGCAGCACAACAGCATCAGAGAAGTGAGCCGGGACTAGGAAGCAAGGAGTCCCTGAAGCAGGCTACAGCTGTCTGCCGTACAAAGGAAAGTTCATAAGAACATTGAACAGGAGGAACTCCAGTGTAACTCAGTACTAGGAGTACTTCATTTATAGGCGCTATAAGAGAAGACGTTCAGAAAGGCACATGTTGGCGGAGTGTTGGAAAAGAGTATTCCATCTGGCCTGAAGGTTGACTGAGTCCCTGACCCGGAGGACATGGCACGGAAGCAGGCACCTGTTTGCACAACAGACTGTGAGTAAAGCTTTGGAACTACATGCTCTGGTGTCCTCCATTTATTCCTGCGCCAACACACCCGACACTGCTACATCTTGGTGCCCGACAATGCCTCACCTACGCCTTCCCTTTGCCTTTACATCTACACTGCCCTGGGACTACAGCTCCACCTGTGGGGAACTATAACATCTTTGCTGCACCATACCATCAGTCCCAGAGGATCTGCATGCAGCTTGGGTTTAACACCTTCCTTGCCGAACACCACAGGTGGCGTCACGAACTATTGATCTAATCAACTACATTCCACCATTCAATCTCCCTTTTTACTTGGGCGCCCAGGGCCACGGACCTGGTCACTGCTGCTGTGACATTCCCATCTGAGAGACCGGCCCGGTACCGAGTACCCCACAGCCCTGGGAGGGCGACTCAAACTTGGCATCACGAACAGGATGACGAGACCCGATGCCATCGGCTTCTGTGTGCCTAAGACTCAAAGTTTTTGAAAATGTGCAGAAGACCCAATTTAATAGACTGTAAAATGAACGCTAAAAATGGCTGCTGGCGCGGTGAAGAAGGGCGTGACAACATGGGTGGTCCTAAGAAAAGACCGCGAACTGTCCTGGGCCTCCCCTGTCTGAACTTCTATGCGACAGCAACATGGCCCACCCCCCCGAGGGGTTTATATACTGGCCTGGTATGGAGGAGTTGGAAAAAGACGCCGCCCTCAGAAGGAAGAGTGCAAGCCAGTGGCGGGAAAAGAGCCCAGGCAGGAAGAAGAATGCCAGAACGCCATGATGGAAGGAGGAAAGAAGCCAGAAGAACAGGGGAAGGAAAGGCAGCTTGCCCCCAGGCCGCCCCTGCGGAGAATATGACCGCTGAGACACCCTCTTCAGCGCCTGTCACCACCTCAAAGCAGATATTGTCACTGGCTGAGGCCTGCCCGGAGGAGGTATATGAGGGTTCTGGAGCAGAATGGAGAACCGGGACCACGTCCCCGTCTGGACCGGGCGCAGCCACGCGGGCACCTGCCAACGGCCTTGGCAGAAACCAACCTTGCCCTTCGCCGGATCCAGCTGCGACCTGCCCCGCCGACAACTCCGGGAATTGCGGTCGCAGCTGCTCACTATCATGCACCCGCACCGGGATCGGAGCCTCAGCAGGGAGCGCAAGGTATGATTACCGCTCCGGACATGACCTTGGTGTTAGGAATAGAGCCAATGAATCGGAATGGCCGGATTGACCCTAGCCGGCGGCCCCAGGCTACGATACCCATCACTGAGGTCCCGATGGAACTGGAAGAGGACGATCCAGTGGTGCCGGCGATAACACCTGCTGAACCACTGACGGCAGTAGAGGTAAGCCTGGAAATTGCTGACACGCCATCTCCTGAGGCAGCCGACGTCTCCATGGCCCTTTTGATTACCCCGACCGGTCCCAATCTTACCCTTTGGGAGGCGGAGTACCTGCGATTAGCAAGCAATCAATCACAAGATGAGGACACCCAGAGCATCTCCCCTGGAAGCAGCCCAAGCAATCACCTTCCAGAACCCCAGCAGGGGATCACCACTAGCAATTTACAGTAAACTAACTTTGTTGCCCAGGAGGGTATTTGCACCATTGTGCCTGTTCATTCAGTTTTTCTAATATTTTTCTATTTTTGATTATGTTATCTGTTGATCCAGTTGTTGCCTAGTTCCATTGGCAGCCTTTACACTTGAACTGTGGAGATCATGGACGCTGAGTGATTCAGAACTGTACATGTAAATAGTTTACACCTCTTTAGGTGCTCTCTCTTGGCTTTACATAGGAACCTTCCCTTGAATAAGGATTACCTCATAATAAGGACATTTCAAGACATGATGGCCGGACCTGTGTCTACTCTTTGCACTTATTAATAGTGCTTAATATTTTTGAATAAGAAGCTAGACAGTGATAGTGTGAAGTGAAAGTATTAATGACAGATTTTTTCAGGTCTAAATGAGAAAGAAATATAGTGAATGTTTTACAGAGTTTGAATAAAGATGTGAGAGTTAAATAAAAAAGTGAAAGATGAACAGAAAAGAAATGTCGCTAGCAAATGTGTTGCTGAAGTTGATAGTGAATCTGTTGCTCTAGCACTTTGAATTAAGTAGCACAACTTTAAATATAGATAGGCAGTTAACTTGTTTGTAACATTCAGGAAACAGAGCCTCCCACATTGGGAAGTTTAGTATAAGGAATGTTCGTTATGCAATATAAAATTGTGTATGTTCCTATATTGCCAACTTTGTTTAACTTGCAGCCCGCGGACGTGTTGTGCTTAACGGGGGGGTATGTGGTGCCCCTGAGGCTCAGTCGCCACAGAGGTACTGCACCTCCTCCTGAGGTGTGGTACCCCACCATCCAGGTAAGGTGGAGACTCCCAACCACACTCCAACACCTGCACCCCACACTGCAAAGTAGTGTAGCAAAGCACCTTTGGCGGCTCCATGCTTGGAGTATAGCAAAGCACTCTGTTGTGAGTTCATTTTCCCTTTCAACATTTAGGTCTGATGAACTCCCTCTTCTGGTGAAGGAAGGTAGTGAGGCTGATTACAAAGCACCTGAGCAGAATGATGATGACTGGGTGACTGGGATTGCTGACTGGATATAAGGCAGCCGACGCCCTTCTGCCTTGCGGGTGATTACTCTGAGGGATTCTTGGAGACCAGTCTGATTCCTGCTCCTCAAAAGCTAAGTTTTCTGCTCTACTTTTTGCATTTGTGTTTTGGTTTTGTTTTGCCTTGTTTTTCTGGATTTCTGCCTTTCCCTGCTGGGTGAGCTGAATTCCTTTTTGCTCTGTCTTCAGATAATACCTGAGTACTGATATAGTCTTTTTGAAGCCTAGCGTCTTCATGGCCTTTTTCCCTATCAGTCTGTTGGCTCTTGTTTTTGAGAGGGTTTTGGCGGATTGCAGACAGCAGCTTTTCTATCCTGTCCTATCTAGTTAGCTTGGGCCCCATCATTTGCTCAGCCTATCTTTCTATCTGTGTGAGTGTTTTCTCATCTTGCTTCACCGTCATTATATGTTGGGGGCTGCCTATTGCTTTGGGGTCTGCTCTGGGGCTGTTTAGATTTCCCTTTCTGTCTTTAGGCTATGTAGTTCTCTGGCTGTGATCGAGGGGTCTAGGGCACCATAGGAACCCCCCACAGCTACTGCTAGTTGTTGTTGTTAGGTTCAAGGGTCTGCAATCCGATAGCTGCCAACTTCTCTGGTTTTCTGGACTTAGCTAGTATTTCTGCTTTTGCCTCCTATGGTGACTCATTCATAATAGAATCACCCGCCATACCGCAGATCCTAGAGTACTCAATAGCAGGAAAGAATTGTAAGAAAAAAAAAAAAGTGTGTATATTTTTTCCTCTATATCTCTGAGGCCGTAGGGGGAATTTTTTTTTCTCTCAATGGAGATAAAGCAATTGTCTGATCGTGTGGAGCAGCTCACTGCAGAAGTGCGGGGAGTTTCCGCCTACCTTGCTCATTCACATGCTGCTGAACCAAAGATCCCTACTCCTGATGTGTTTTTTGGGGATCGGTCTAAATTTTTGAATTTCAAAAATAATTGTAAATTATTTTTTGCCTTGAAGCCTAACTCGTCAGGGAGCTCCGCGCAGCAGGTTAAAATTGTCATCTCTTTGCTGCGTGGCGATCCCCAGGATTGGGCGTTTTCTTTGAAACCAGATGATCCTATTCTGACTAATGTGAACGCATTTTTTCAAGCCTTGGTGTTGTTGTATGACGAACCTAATGCTATTGATCAGGCTGAAAAGACCCTGTTGGCATTGAGCCAGGGTTGAGATTCTGCAGAATTGTACTGTCAAAAATTCCGAAAGTGGGCGGTCCTTACTACCTGGAATGATAATGCCTTGGCAGCTCTCTTTCGGAAGGGTTTGTCAGAAGCCGTAAAAGATACTATGGTGGGATTTCCTGTTCCCTCTGGTCTTGACGATTCTATGTCATTAGCCATTCAGGTTGATCGGCGTTTACGTGAACGCAGGACTGCACGAAAGGTGTTGCCACCTGTTGAACAAGTGTCTGAACCTATGCAATGTGATAGAGTTTTGTCCAGGGAGCAACGTCAGGAGTTCAGAAGGCGTAATAAGCTGTGTTTCCTGTGGTGGGATTTCCTGTTCCCTCTGGTCTTGATGATTCTATGTCATTAGCCATTCAGGTTGATCGGCGTTTACGTGAACGCAGGACTGCACGAAAGGTGTTGCCACCTGTTGAACAAGTGTCTGAACCTAAGCAATGTGATAGAGTTTTGTCCAGGGAGCAAAGTCAGGAGTTCAGAAGGCGTAATAAGCTGTGTTTTTTTTGTGGAGATGCCTCGCATATTATTTCTGTCTGTCCTAAACGAGAGAAACGTTTTGCACACACGTTTTCTGTGGGTGGTGTTCAACCTAAGTTTCTTCTGACAATTACTCTGATCTGCTCCCTGTCCACATTTTCCGCCAAGGCTTTTGTGGATGCGGGAGCAGCCCTGAATCTAATGGACTTGGATTTTGCTAAACGTTGTGGATTTCCGATGACACCTCTGCGGACGCTTATCCCTTTGAGGGGGATTGATGCTACTCCTTTGGCGAAAAATAAACCTCAGTTTTGGACCCAGGTGGTAATGCGGGTCGACCCAGACCATCAAGAAAATTGCAGATTTTTGGTGTTGCATAATTTGCATGATACCATTGTTCTGGGGTTTCCCTGGTTGCAAATTCATAATCCAGTTTTGGATTGGAAATCTGTGTCTGTGGTGAGTTGGGGTTGTCGGTGTGCCCTTAGTGAGGCTCCAGTTTTTTCCACCTCTCCTCAGTCGCATGATGTTCCTGACTATTTGGCGGACTTTTATGATGTATTTAGTGAGAATGAGTCTGCATCTTTGCCTCCTCATAGGAGTTATGACTGTGCAATTGAACTGAGCCCGGGGTGTAAATTTCCTAAGGGTCGGCTCTTCAATTTATCTGTACCCGAGCACGAGGCTATGCGATCCTATATTAAGGAGGCATTGGAGAAGGGTCATATTAGACCATCCTCTTCACCCTTAGGTGCCGGGTTTTTTTTCGTGGCCAAAAAGGATGGTTCATTAAGGCCTTGTATTGATTATCGTGCCCTCAACAAAATTACTATTAAATATCAGTATCCGTTACCCCTGATTTTGGATCTATTCTCCAGAGTTAATGGTGCTTGCTGGTTTACCAAGCTTGACCTCAGGGGGGCGTATAATCTTATCCGCATTAAGCATGGGGATGAATGGAAGACGGCGTTTAATACTCCGGAGGGACATTTTGAGTACCTGGTGATGCCTTTTGGGCTCACTAATGCCCCTTCTGTCTTCCAGTGCTTCATGAACGACATTTTCCGAGACTTTGTGGATAAATTTTTGATTATCTATCTGGATGATATTTTGATCTTCTCCAAAGATTGGGATTCTCATGTGGAACAAGTTCGGACTGTGTTCCGGATCTTGAGGGAGAATTCCCTGTATGTCAAATGATCAAAATGCCTTTTTGGGGTACAGAGGATTTCATTTTTGGGATTTATTTTGTCTCCGTCAACTAATGAAATGGACCCGGCCAAGGTACAGGCCATTTATGATTGGGTTCAGCCCACTTCTTTGAAGGCCCTCCAGAAGTTTTTGGGTTTTGCTAATTTTTAGCGGAAATTCATAGCAAAATTTTCTAGTATTGCCAAGCCATTGACTGATCTGACTAAAAAGGGTGCTGATGTATTGAATTGGTCTCCGGAGGCTGTTTCTTCCTTTCAGGAGCTGAAGCGAAGATTCACTTCTGCCCCGGTTTTGCGGCAACCTGATGTTGCACTCCCGTTCCAGGTAGAGGTGGACGCTTCTGAGATTGGTGCAGGAGCTGTTTTTTCCCAAAAGGATCCTGTAACATCTAAAATGAATCCCTGTGCTTTCTTTTCCCGAAAGTTCTCTCCATCTGAACGTAACTATGATGTGGGGAATCGGGAACTGTTAGCCATGAAATGGGCATTTGAGGAATGGAGACATTGGTTGGAGGGAGCTAAACACCAAGCCGTGGTCCTCACTGACCACAAGAATTTGATTTACCTGGAGTCGGCCAAACGCTTGAACCCTAGACAGGCTAGGTGGGCCTTGTTCTTTACACGTTTTGATTTTGTGGTCTCTTTTCTTCCTGGAACTAAGAATGTCAAGGCAGACGCCCTCTCTAGGAGCTTCTTTGCTGATTCTCCTGTGGTGACCAAGCCTGCTACCATCTTAGGCGAAGGGGTAGTTCTTTCTGCCATCTCGCCCGATTTGAGACGTGCTCTGGAAGAGTTCCAGGAGGACAAACCTGAGTGTTGTCCAAGTGGAAAGTTGTATGTTCCTGACCAGTGGAAGAAGAGAGTGATGTCCGAAGTTCATTGCTCTGCATTAGCTGGTCATCCAGGTATTTTTGGTACTAGAGATCTGGTGAGTCGGTCTTTTTGGTGGCCCGCCTTGTCTCGTGATGTCAAGAATTTTGTGCAGTCCTGTGGGACTTGCTCCCGGTCTAAACCTTGTTCTCGCTCTAGTGGGTTGTTGATGCCTTTGCCGGTCCCCAGGAGGCCATGGACCCATATTTCAATGGATTTCATCTCTGATATGCCTGTCTCTCAGTGAATGACTGTTATTTGGGTGATTTGTGATAGGTTCTCTAAGATGGTTCATCTTGTACCACTCCCTAAGTTGCCATCTTCCTCTGAGTTGGTGCCCCTGTTTTTGCAACAGGTGGTTCGCTTGCACGGGATTCCTGAGAACATTGTATCTGACAGAGGAGTTCAATTTGTGTCTAGATATTGGAGGACTTTCTGTTCCAAGCTGGGAATTCAGTTGTCCTTCTCCTCTGCTTTTCACCCTCAGACCAATGGGCAGACGGAAAGAACAAACCAGACCTTGGAGTCATATTTGAGATGTTTTATTTCCGCCGATCAGGATCATAGGGTTTTATTTTTGCCCTTGGCCGAATTTGCTTTAAATAATAGAGCTAGTTCTGCCACTTTGATGTCACCTTTTTTTTGTAACTTTGGGTTTCATCCTCGATTTTCTTCAGGGCAGGTGGAGCCTTCTGCCTGCCCAGGTGTTGACACTGTGGTGGAGAGAATGCACCAGATCTGGGACCAAGTGGTGGATAAGTTATCTCTCTCCCAGAAAAAGGCCCAGCGGTTTTCCAACCGACATAGGACCATTGGTCCCCAGTTTAAGGTTGGTAATATGGTTTGGTTATCATCAAAAAATATCGCTATGAAGGTGGCTTCTCCTAAGTTTAAGCCTAGATTTATTGGACCTTACAAGATTTTGGAGATTATTAATCCGGTCTCTTTTCGTTTGGCTCTTCCTGTCACATTTAAAATTCATAATGTGTTTCATAAGTCCTTGTTGAAGAGGTTTGTTGAACCAGTTGTTCCTGGGGTGGCACCTCCGGACCCTGTATTAGTTGAAGGTAACATGGAATATGAGGTAGAGAAGATACTGGATTCCCTTCTGGCTAGACGGAGACTCCAGTATTTGGTTAAGTGGAAGGGTTATGGTCGGGAGGATAATTCCTGGGTCTCTGCCTCTGATATTCATGCCAAAAGATTGGTGCGTGCCTTTCATCGGGCTCACCATGAGCGCCCTGGTGGCGTGGATGAGGGTTCGGTGACCCCTCCTCAAGGGGGAGGTACAGTTGTGAGTTCATTTTCACCATTGAGGTCTGATGAACTCCCTCTTCTGGTGAAGGAAGGTAGTGAGGCTGATTACAAAGCACCTGAGCAGAATGATGATGACTGGGTGACTGGGATTGCTGACTGGATATAAGGCAGCCGACGCCCTTCTGCCTTGCGGGTGATTACTCTGAGGGATTCTTGGAGACCAGTCTGATTCCTGCTCCTCAAAAGCTAAGTTTTCTGCTCTACTTTTTGCATTTGTGTTTTAGTTTTGTTTTGCCTTGTTTTTCTGGATTTCTGCCTTTCCCAGCTGGGTGAGCTGAATTCCTTTTTGCTCTGTCTTCAGATAATACCTGAGTACTGATATAGTCTTTTTGAAGCCTAGCGTCTTCAGGGCTTTTTTCCCTATCAGTCTGTTGGCTCTTGTTTTTGAGAGGGTTTTGGCGGATTTGAGACAGCAGCTTTTCTATTCTGTCCTATTTAGTTAGCTTGGGCCCCATCATTTGCTCAGCCTATCTTTCTATCTGTGTGAGTGTTTTTTCATCTTGCTTCACCGTCATTATATGTTGGGGGCTGCCTATTGCTTTGGGGTCTGCTCTGGGGCAGTTTAGATTTCCCTTTCTGTCTTTAGGCTATGTAGTTCTCTGGCTGTGATCGAGGGGTCTAGGGCACCGTAGGAACCCCCCACGGCTACTGCTAGTTGTTGTTGTTGTTAGGTTCAGGGGTCTGCAGTCCGATAGCTGCCAACTTCTCTGGCTTTCTGGACTTAGCATCCTCTATCCCATAGTCCCATGCCCATATACCCATCATGCATATCCTCCATCCCATAGTCCCGTGCCTATATACCCATCACACATCCTCTATCCCATAGTCTCATGCCCATATACCCATCATACATATCCTCATCCCATAGTCCTGTGCCTACATACCCATCACACATCCTCCATCCCATAGTCCCATGCAAATATACCCATCATACATATCCTCCATCCCATAGTCCAGTGCCCATAAACACATCCTCTATTCCATAGTCCCATGCCCATATACCCATCATACATATCCTCCATCCCATAGTCCAGTGCCCTTATACACATCACACATCCTCTATCCCATTGTCCCATGCCCATATACCCATCATACATATCCTCCATCCCATAGTCCAGTGCCCATATACCCATCATACATACCCTCCATCCCATAGTCCCGTGCCTATATACCCATCACACATCCTCTATCCCATAGTCTCATGCCCATATACCCATCATACATATCCTCCATCCCATAGTGCAGTGCCCATATACACATCACACATCCTCTATCCCTTAGTCCCATGCCCATATACCCATCATACATATCCTCCATCCCATAGTCCAGTGCCCATATACCCATCATACATATCCTCCATCCCATAGTCCAGTGCTCATATACCCATACCCATCACACATCCTCCATCCCATAGTCCCGTGCCCATATACCCATCATACATATCCTCCATCCCATAGTCACGTGCCCATATACCCATCATGCATATCCTCCATCCCATAGTCCCGTGCCTATATACCCATCACACATCCTCTATCCTATAGTCTCATGCCCATATACCCATCATACATAGCCTCCATCCCATAGTCCAGGGCCCATATACCCATCACACATCCTCTATCCCATAGTCTCATGCCCATATACCCATCATACATCCTCCATCCCATAGTCTCATGCTCATATACCCATCATACATATCCTCCATCCCATAGTCCCGTGCCTATATACCCATCACACATCCTCCATCCCATAGTCTCATGCTCATATACCCATCATACATATCCATCCCATAGTCCAGTGCCCATATACCCATCACACATCCTCTATCCCATAGTCTCATGCCCTTATACCCATCATACATATCCTCCATCCCATAGTCAAGTGCCCATATACCCATCACACATCCTCTATCCCATAGTCCCATGCCCATATACCCATCATGCATATCCTCCATCCCATAGTCCCGTGCCTATATACCCATCACACATCCTCTATCCCATAGTCTCATGCCCATATACCCATCATACATATCCTCCATACCATAGTCCAGTGCCCATATACCCATCACACATCCTCTATCCCATAGTCCCATGCCCATATACCCATCATGCATATTCACCATCCCATAGTCCCATGGCCATATACCCATCATACATATCCTCCATCCCATAGTTGAGTGCCCATATACCCATCACACATATCCTTCATCCCATAGTCCCGTGCCCATATACCCATCACACATCCTCTATCCCATAGTCCCATGCCCATATACCCATCATGCATATCCACCATCCCATAGTCCCGTGCCAATATACCCATCACACATCCTCTATCCCATAGTCCCATGCCCATATACCCATCATGCATATCCTCCATCCCATAGTCCCGTTCCTATATACCCATCACACATCCTCTATCCCATAGTCTCATGCCCATATACCCATCATACATATCCTCCATCCCATAGTGCAGTGCCATATACACATCACACATCCTCTATCCCATAGTCCCATGGCCATATACCCATCATGCATATCCTCCATCCCATAGTCCCGTTCCTATATACCCATCACACATCCTCTATCCCATAGTCTCATGCCCATATACCCATCATACATATCCTCCATCCCATAGTGCAGTGCCATATACACATCACACATCCTCCATCCCATAGTCCAGTGCCCATATACTCATCATACATATCCTCCATCCCATAGTCCAGTGCTCATATACCCATACCCATCACACATCCTCCATCCCATAGTCCCGTTCCCATATACCCATCAGACATCCTCCATCCCATAGTCCCGTGCCCATATACCCATCATGCATATCCTCCATCCCATAGTCCCCTGCCTATATACCCATCACACATCCTCTATCCCATAGTCTCATGCCCATATACCCATCATACATATCCTCCATCCCATAGTCCAGTGCCCACATACACATCACACATCCTCTATCCCATAGCCCCATGCCCATATACCCATCATGCATATCGTCCATCCCATAGTCCCGTGCCCATATACCCATCATACATATCCTCCATCCCATAGTCCAGTGCTCATATACCCATCATACATATCCTCCATCCCATAGTCCAGTGCTCATATACCCATCACACATCCTCCATCCCATAGTCCCGTTCCCATATACCCATCAGACATCCTCCATCCCATAGTCTCATGCCCATATACCCATGATACATATCCTCCATCCCATAGTCCAGTGCCCATATACCCATCACACATCCTCCATCCCATAGTCCCGTTCCCATATACCCATCAGACATCCTCCATCCCATAGTCCCGTGCCCATATACCCATCATGAATATCCTCCATCCCATAGTCCCATGCCCATATACCCATCATACATATCCTCCATCCCATAGTACAGTGCCCATATACCCATCACACATCCTACATCCCATAGTGCAGTGCCCATATACCCATCACACATCCTCCATCCCATAGTCCCGTGCCCATATACCCATCACACATCCTCTATCCCATAGTCCCATGGCCATATACCCATCATACATATCCTCTATCCCATAGTCCAGTGCCCATATACACATCACACATCCTCTATCCCATAGTCCCATGCCCATATACCCATCATACATATCCTCCATCCCATAGTCCAGTGCCCATATACTCATCATACATATCCTCCATCCCGTAGTCCAGTGCTCATATACCCATGCCCATCACACATCCTCCATCCCATAGTCCCGTGCCGATATACCCATCATGCATATCCTCCATCCCATAGTCCAGTGCCTATATACCCATCACACATCCTCTATCCCATAGTCCCATGCCCATATACCCATCATACAGATCCTCCATCCCATAGTCCAGTGCCCACATACACATCACACATCCTCTATCCCATAGTCCCATGCCCATATACCCATCATGCATATCGTCCATCCCATAGTCCCGTGCCCATATACCCATCATACATATCCTCCATCCCATAGTCCAGTGCTCATATACCCATACCCATCACACATCCTCCATCCCATAGTCCCATGCCCATATACCCATCAGACATCCTCTATCCCATAGTCCCATGCCCATATACCCATCACACATCCTCCATCCCATAGTCCCATGCCCATATACCCATCACACATCCTCTATCCCATAGTCCCATGCCCATATACCCATCATACATATCCTCCATCCCATAGTCCAGTGCCCACATACACATCACACATCCTCTATCCCATAGTCCCATGCCCATATACCCATCATGCATATCGCCCATCCCATAGTCCCGTGCCCATATACCCATCATACATATCCTCCATCCCATAGTCCAGTGCTCATATAGCCATACCCATCACACATCCTCCATCCCATAGTCCCGTTCCCATATACCCATCAGACATCCTCCATCCCATAGTCTCATGCCCATATACCCATCATACATATCCTCCATTCCATAGTCCAGTGCCCACATACACATCACACATCCTCTATCCCATAGTCCCATGCCCATATACCCATCATGCATATCGTCCATCCCATAGTCCCGTGCCCATATACCCATCATACATATCCTCCATCCCATAGTCCAGTGCTCATATACCCATACCCATCACACATCCTCCATCCCATAGTCCCGTTCCCATATACCCATCAGACATCCTCCATCCCATAGTCTCATGCCCATATACCCATCATACATATCCTCCATCCCATAGTACAGTGCCCATATAACCATCACACATCCTCCATCCCATAGTCCCATTCCCATATACCCATCAGACATCCTCCATCCCATAGTCCTGTGCCCATATACCCATCATACATATCCTCCATCCCATAGTCCAGTGCCCATATACCCGTCACACATCCTTCATCCCATAGTTGTATGTGTATTTGTGTGTATCAAGCCACGCCCACTCCACATAGCAGGGACATCAACAGTTGATTATGACATCATTGAATAATTTTCACATCATCAGTTGATTATGACTAGTGATGAGTGAGTATACTCGTTGCTCGGGTTTCCCCGAGCATGCTGGGATGTCCTCCAAGTATTTTGGTGTGCTCGGAGATTTAGTTTCTGTCGACACAGCTGCATGATTTGCGGCTGCTGGACAGCCTGAATACATGTTAGGGAATCTCCACATGTATTCAGGCTGTGCAGCAGCCACAAATCATGCAGCTGTGTCGACAGAAACTAAATCTCCGAGCACGCCAAAATACTTGGAGGACATCCCAGCATGCTCGGGGAAACCCGAGCAACAAGTATACTCGCTCATCACTAATTATGACATCATCGAATGGTGGGGCTATATGGAGTGGGTGTGGCTTGATACACACATACATACACACACACACACTGTCATGTGTAACAACCCTGCTGGCATCACTGCATGGCCTCCCATCCCCCGCACACCAACTTACTTTCTGCTTCAAGCCATGCTGTGAATTCTGTCTGTTGCCAGCTCTGTGCCTCTGCTCTCCATGTTTCCTTACTGTGTGTATAGGGGGCGGCGCCTGAACTCTCTGGTTCTTATGCATTCAGGGTGCACCTGGCTAATGGGTCCCTGACCAATCACCTCGAGCCCTTGACTATTTAGCTCCGCCACACCCACTGAAACATGGCCTGAGCAATGTCTATACTCGGTTAGCAACTTGGTGCTGAGCTAGCCAGGCCCTGTTCTGTGTATCGCCTTCTCTGGAGGATTACTCCTAGTCTTGCCTTGTACCTTGTCTGCCTGCCAGGAGGCTGAATATCCTGGCCCTTGAGTCTTGGTCCCAGTACCTTGTCTGTACTCTGTCCTACCTTAATCTCCCTTTCTCCTTGTCCGTAGCTTTCTTCCCTGCTGTGTCTTTCCTTGTGTCCTCCCTGTCTGTGAATCTGCACCCTTGCAGCTCTATCTGTTCATCTGCACCCTTGCAGCTCTGTCTGTGAATCTGCACCCTTGCAGCTCTGTCTGTGCATCTGAACCCTTGCAGCTCTGCCTGCACGGCTCCCTAGCCGCTCTGCCTGCACGGCTCCATAGCCGCTCTGCCTGCACGACTCTCTAGCCGCTCTGCCTGCACGACTCTCTAGCCGCTCTGCCTGCACGGCTCTCTAGCCGCTCTGCCTGCATGGCTCCCTAGCCGCTCTGCCTGACCGGCTCCCTTGCCGCTCTGCCTGACTGGCTCCCTTGCCGCTCTGCCTGACCGGCTGCCTTGCCTCTCTGCCTGACTTGCTCCCTTGCGGCTCTGCCTGACCGGCTCCCTTGCCGCCCAGCCTACTCCGCACTCCTGCGGCTCTGCCTACTCCACACTCCTGCCTATATCCATACCTGCATCTCCTCTGTGAACAGGTCCAAATCCTGTTCCAACAGACACCACTCCCTCCAGCCTGCACCTGCTGTGTGAACAAGTCCCTACCTGCCCCTTCTCATACCACGCCCGCCTGTCCTGTGTCTCCCATCCGTGCCCGCCTGTCCTGTGTCTCCCAGCCGTGCCCACCTGTCCAGGGTCTTCAAGCTGTGTCCGCCTGTCCAGGGTCTTCAAGCCGTGTCCGCCTGCCCTGTGTCTTCAAGCCGTGCCTGCCTGCCAGTGTACCAGCCGTGTCCGCTTGCCCTGTGTCTCAGCCTGCTTGTCACTCACACCTGTCCAGGTGTCCTGTTCCCGAGTGGGATCAGCAGCCACAGCCAGACTTCACCCTGGAGTGGCACCCGGCAGCAACCTGCCGCACAAGCCTGACCTCACCATCAGAGGCTCCAGCGAAGACCGAGGTAGCTGCCGTAGTTACGTCCCTTCCAGGGTAGTCTGGTTTGTAGCACAGTGGGGCCACAACCCCCCGGCTCGTGCCACTCAGCCAAGGCGCGAGCGTGACAGTTTTCTCAGGCCATGGTCCCCGCTGAGTTCCTTGTCCTTTCGCCCTCGGAGCAAGATGAACTTTTTTGCCAGTATGGGCAACCAAATAAATTTACCCGGTCTGAAGCCCAATCCTTCACTGCTCCACCCACCATTGTGGTCTCCAATAGACTGTTTGCTCAACTAGAGGCTGGCATACCTAAAGTTGAACCTCCCTCGGACCCGCCAAGATATGATGGGGACCCCAAGCAGTGTCGTGCCTTTATGGAGCAGTGCCTACGCTATTTTCAATGGCATGCTCCCTACTTCACCAGCGATTGGGTAAAGGTAGGATTACTAATGTCCTACCTAACAGGAGATGTGTTGCAGTGGCTTAACCCCCTTTGGGAAGTAGGGGATCCCATCACCTCAAGCTTACCGGCCTTCCTGGTGGCCTTCTGCAAAGCCTTTGACAAGCCCAGTACAGTGTCTCCTGAAGAGTCTTCCCCTCCAAGCTTCCAGGAACGGATCGGACAAAAGAAACCTGTGGCCAATTCATCTTCTCCGTCTGTGACCGTCCATGACCCATCTGTTCCTCAGCCTGCCAAAGCAGCCCCCCATGCAAGATCCAAGAGGTCTAAGAAAAAGGGGCTGGCTAGGTTGTCGCCAGAGGCCAGTCCTGAGAAGGAACATCCTGATGGTCTCAGCCCTGTGAAGCCAAAGCTCCAGAACCTTGGGCCAGTAGGAGAGACTGCCCTTGGTGAGAGTACCTCCTGGCTACTAAAGTCTGTGACTGTTCCGGTGCCTTGTGCAGTTTCAGCCGTGCAGATGTATGCAAGCTACAAGCCAGACGAAGTCTGTGCATGGTTCCTGCTCCACCGCTCCAGAATCCATTGAGGGGGTTTGGTGATGGCCGAGTCCTACTTGTGAACAGTCCAGTATTGAGGGGTCAACTACAGCTCCTAATCGGAGCATTATACACAGAGACATTTGTCTTCCACCTGCTGACCAACTTGCCCACCGGTCGTTTTGAGCCGGGTACTCTATTGCCCCTTCTGGTCCAAAGACCCAGCGTGGTGCTACATTTGGATATGCCTAGCCAACAGAGGTGTCTAGTTCCATTACTGCAAGGTCAGTCTTCTGTATCGTCAACTTCTCCACCTGATCTGCCGGCTATCAAGCCATGGTGTACTGACGTCACTGAAGAAAAGAAAGCAGTGGCGCCCTCTTCGCACACCTCCGGTGACCATACCAGTGACCAGTCCTCAGGAACATCCCTGACGCTTGATAGTCTTCCCCAGGATAATGGGCTGAAGATGGATCCTGAGTGGATGCCCTCGGCTCCTCTATGGCCAGTGGGTGAAGGTCCCAGGATTAAGCAGTACTCGTTCGCCAACTTGAAAGAAGTGGCCCAGTCTTTTCCGGGTAACAGGCGGAAGTGGCTCCCCGTATGTATGCCTCCAACTTCCATGTGGCAGGTGGATGAAGAGGTGAGAACAGTGGCCTATGCATCTCTGTTTTTTACCCATCTGGAGGAGGAGGTCCAATTTTCTTGGGATATCGAGCTGAAGTTGGACTCAGTAAAGGTCTCTTCTGTTTCCAGCTGGCTGGCTGATGTAGGGGTCAAGTCTGAGGCTTCCAGGTCCCTGCTTTCTGCCACTCAGGAGGAAGAAATCCAAGTCCTTATACCCTCTGTGTTGGAAGCTGACTCCATCGGGCACCAAGAAGCTTGGCACTCTGGGATTCCTGATGGCACACATATTCCACCCTACGTGAAGGATGTCGTGTCAACCTGGACTGTGTGTGGTCCCATACTCCTTCTTCAGGTCATTCTGGCAGGCTTGAGGAAGAGGGGCCGTAAAGGGGGGGTACTGTAACAACCCTGCTGGCATCACTGCATGGCCTCCCATCCCCCGCACACCAGCTTACTTTCTGCTTCAAGCCATGCTGTGAATTCTGTCTGTTGCCAGCTCTGTGCCTCTGCTCTCCATGTTTCCTGACTGTGTGTATAGGGGGGCGGTGCCTGAACTCTCTGGTTCTTATGCAGTCAGGGTGCACCTGGCTAATGGGTCCCTGACCAATCACCTAGAGCCCTTGACTATTTAGCTCCACCACAACCACTGAAACATTGCCTAAGCAATGTCTATACTCAGTTAACAACTTGCTGCTGAGCTAGCCAGGCCCTGTTCTGTGTATCGCCTTCTCTGGAGGATTACTCCTAGTCTTGCCTTGTACCTTGTCTGCCTGCCAGGAGGCTGAATATCCTGGCCCTTGAGTCTTGGTCCCAGTACCTTGTCTGTACTCTGTCCTACCTTAATCTCCCTTTCTCCTTGTCCGTGGCTTCCTTCCCTGCTGTGTCTTTCCTTGTGTCCTCCCTGTCTGTGAATCTGCACCCTTGCAGCTCTGTCTGTGAATCTGCACCCTTGCAGCTCTGTCTGTGAATCTGCACCCTTGCAGCTCTGTCTGTGCATCTGCACCCTTGCAGCTCTGTCTGTGCATCTGCACCCTTGCAGCTCTGTCTGTGCATCTGAACCCTTGCAGCTCTCTCTGTGCATCTGCACCCTTGCAGCTCTGCCTGCACGGCTCCCTAGCCGCTCTACCTGCACGGCTCCCTAGCCGCTCTGCCTGCACGGCTCCCTAGCCGCTGGGCCTGCACGGCTCCCTAGCCGCTCTGCCTGCACGGCTCTCTAGCCACTCTGCCTGCACGGCTCTCTAGCCGCTCTGCCTGCCCGGCTCCCTAGCCGCTCTGCCTGCCCGGCTCCCTAGCTGCTCTGCCTGACCGGCTCCCTAGCTGCTCTGCCTGACCGGATCCCTAGCCGCTCTGCCTACTCCGCACTCCTGCCTATATCCATACCTGCACCTCCTGTGTGAACAGGTCCAAATCCTGTTCCAACAGACACCACTCCCTCCAGCCTACACCTGCTGTGTGAACAAGTCCCTACCTGCCCCTTCTCATACCACGTCCGCCTGTCCTGTGTCCCAGCCATGTCCGCTTGCCCTGTGTCTCAGCCTGCTTGTCACTCACACCTGTCCAGGTGTCCTGTTCCCGAGTGGGATCAGCAGCCACAGTCAGACTCCACCCTGGAGTGGCACCTGCCGCACAAGCCTGACCTCACCATCAGAGGTTCCAGTGAAGACCGAGGTAGCTGCCATAGTTATGCCCCTTCCAGGGTAGTCTGGTTTGTGGCTCAGTGGGGCCACAACCCCCCGGCTCGCACTACTCAGCCAAGGTGCGAGCATGACATCATGCTCGCCATGTCTGTCATGTCCGCCATGTCTGTTTTGCCTCATGACCCCTGGAGCGGTGTGCACGCGCATCTCATGTCTGCTATCCTGCATGTTCCCTAGAGCAGTGTGCACACTCACCTCATGACTGTTGGGCTGCAAGATGCCTGCGTTTCTGCTCTGCCTTCTGTGATCATCTCTGTGTTCCAAGAACCCCTGATCATGTGTCCTTCCTAGGTTCCAGCACTGTCTGGTTCTGCAATAATCTCTGCATGAACACTAAATGCCACTAAATTAATGAACAGCTGGCACAGAGAATGTAGAATACACAGTATAAACAATTTTATTCATATTAGAATTCATATACAATATAATCACATATAGATGCCTCAAATTATCAAAAAAGCCGCTGGATACATGGACAAAATGAATCACTACAGTATTAAAATAAGACAAAATAATGGTGCTGCGCTATGGTATACAATGCCTGCATAACTATAAGTGAAACCGCTATGGATCAGATTGGAATAAGTGCCCCAACTGACAAATTACTCCTACATTTAGTACCTGAACCAAATAAAAGCGGATCACATTCATTGGTAATTCAGGATAAACCATAACAACCGCTACCCAAAGCAAAATGTAATACCTGTATGTAGTGTCCACACTATCACCACGGTCCACCCCGACGCGCGTTTCGCCTCTTCTTCATCTGGGGGCATGACCACAGGGAGGCTCAGAGTCCCTATAAACCCCCGATGACCAATCAAAAGGGCCATAAGAAATCACCGCTAGCTAGCGGGAAATGTGTAGACAGAAAGCCGCACACCCATCGGTTGACTACATGCGTATGGGCAGTGGGCGTGGAGTACAGCGGCGCATCCGGCGCCGAGACCGCACCTCACAGAGCCACCCACTTCCGGACAATGTGCCGCTGACATCCGGGCGGAAGTTCAGGGACTCCATTTTGGAGCCGGGAGCAGGAAGCTCAGGGCGATCAAGGCAGCGCATGCGCACAAACCACCTGCCATAGAAGGGTCTGAAAAAAGTTTCCGAGATACAAAGTACGTATCCAAAGTTACACAAAAAAGGTGTACAGTGATAAAGACAATCCCGGCAGCACATGCGCATATATAACTGCCAAGAAAGAAGTGTTTGAATACAAAGGTGTCTAAAGTGCTACGTGCAAAGCAAAGCAGCATAAATCTAATAAAATAGACTATGTGAAAATAAATAATCCTATTGTAATCAATTATTTATGGACAGTGAAAATATGTAAATAGCATAACACACATCCATATGTAAATGCGAACAACAAATACATAAAGATAGCCTTGAAATAGTGACATTGTATCAGATAAATCAATACAATATATGTATGACAAGAGGAAATTTGTAATAAAATACAATAAAATACACCTACAACCCCATTAACAAAGGTGCTGACCCAAGCCCAAGCTAATAACCCCATCCAGCCAATAGGCCGCAATCATGTATCAAAAAATGACCAATAGGCTATAATACACAAATCCTGTTACACAGAAATAATGTAAAACATACTAAAACAATTCTAATCTGAATCACACAATTATTCTTAACGCATCAATTTTTCAAAGACTATTGCCAGACGTGGCCCTTCATAGGACATCATCATCCAGAAATACGACATCACTACGGAACATCCAGAAAGGTGGAACACCGGAAAGAAACAGCAGGGACTTTCCTATATGAAAAATAATACATATATGAATACAAAATATAAACAATAAAAATAAAATCAAACCCCCCTAAAATTCCCTCAGGACAAAGAGAAAATGTACTAAATTAAAGAAAGGCCCCAAACCCAAAACTTTCATTAAGCCCCTGTGGTGTGAGTGTACCCAACCGGTAAATCCACCTACTCTCTATTTGCGCCAGTTTTTTACCAATATTGCCACCTCTAACCCCCAGTGTCACCAAATCAATACCTTTGATCCTCAAACCATTAGGGTTACACTGGTGGTATCTCCTAAAATGTTTGGGTAGTGTCTTTAACGTCGACTCTTCTTCAGCAGTCTTGGCATTAATGATGTCACGATAATGCTCCCGTGTACGAATTTTTAGTTCACGTGTCGTTGACCCAATGTAGATCATATTACAGGGACAGGTTGCATGGTAAATCACACCACGGGAAGCACAAGTTATATGTTTCCTGATGTTATAAATCCTAGTATTATCAGAGTTGCAAAACGTTTTGGTTTTAATGTGATTAAGACAGGCCTTACACAGGCCACAAGGATAAAAGCCAGGATCAATATTATACCTAGGGGTCTTATCTCCTGATGGATTGTACAAACTATGCACTAGCAAATCACGTAAGTTTTTCGATCTTTTGGCCACAATAAGGGGTTTTTCAGGTAGAATCCTTTTCAAAACAGGATCAGTATGGAGAACTTTCCAATGTCTCTGGAAAATACCTTTAAATTGGTACCATTTATTGTGGTATGGAGTGATCATACGAACCTGATTAGTTTTCTCCATGGTGCGTACACACGTATCTTTTGCGTATAAGAGGTCATTCCTAGATTTATCCTGGGCTCTCTGGTAACCTCTACGTATGCTTCTTCTACTATACCCTCTTTCATAAAACCTCTGTGTCAGTTCCGCTGCTTGGATCTCAAAGTCTTCTGTCTTTGTGCATATTCTCTTAGCACGTAAAAATTGTCCTATGGGGATCCCTCTAAGAGTTGCTGGAGGATGCGACGATGTTGCATGTAGAAAAGAATTGGTTGACGTGGATTTCCTAAACAGATCCGTAGACAAGACACCTCTCTCGTCGGCCTTGATTAAAATATCCAAAAATTCAATGGTCCTACCTGTCTTAAAAGTAAGTTTAATGTTAAGGTCATTATCATTTAGGGATTCCATAAATCTAGATAATTCAAGCATGGATCCCTCCCAGATGAACCAAATGTCATCAATATATCTCATCCAGCCTACAGCTAGGCCGGAATGAGATACAGGATCAGTAACAAAAATCTTTCGTTCCCAAAGGCCGAGAAACAAATTGGCATACGAGGGGGCGCAACACGCCCCCATTGCTGTGCCTTGACATTGCCGATATACAACATTCTTAAAAATAAAAATGTTGTGAGTAAGTGCATACTCCAACAACTGTAGTACCAATAATACGAGATCCTTGTCCAAACTGGTTGCATTCAAATACCATGATGCAGCTTCCAATCCATCCTTATGACGTATCGAGGTATATAGGGCCTCAACGTCAGCCGTTACCATAATGGCACCATCAATCAATGAAATGCCATCAAGTCTACGTAACGCAGAATTTGTGTCCATGATATAAGACGGTAAATCCTTCACCAGGGGTTTAAGATAATAATCAACCACCATGGTAGCCACCTCACATAGGCCCCCATTGCCCGACACTATGGGCCTACCAGGTGGGTCCAACGCATTTTTGTGTATTTTTGGAATCAAATATAGGGCTGGGAGTCTGGGATGCAGCTCCTTAACATAATCCAACATTTTTTTTGGAATCGCACCCCTAGTAAAAGCCTCCTCCAATAGTCCAATTAATTTCTTGTGAAACAATTGCATTGGGCTCATTGATAGTTTCTCATAACAATCTCTATTATTCAATAGGTTAAATGCCTGCTTTTCATACATTTCAATAGGCCAAATTACCAGGTTCCCCCCTTTATCTGATGGTTTAAACACAACATCAGTAAGTTTTTGTAAGCTGATAATAGCCTCACGTTCCAACCTGCTGCAGTTGGTAACACCATACCCACTATGGCAAAGTTGTTCAATTTCCTCAGTTACCAGTCTGGTGAACACATCAACAGCAGGGCAAATACTTAATGGAGGAAATTTTTTGATTTATTGAAAAGAGAAAGGGGGAAACTCTGGCTCACCGGCATAGGTTCACTTTCCTCCGCAAGCATTTCAAGGTTTTCCAAAGCCTCCTTTTCCGTATCAGATAGAGACAAATCATCAGTCTTGGCATGCATTTTCTGAAGTATCATTTTTCTTGAAAAAAGATGCAAGTCCTTGATAGCCACAAAGGGGTCTAAGCCTGTAGAGGGAGAGAATGTTAAACCCTTCTCCAAAACTGATATTTGGATACCAGACAGATTATATTCAGATAAATTAATTACCTTAAATTTATCATTTCTGCCTTTTTTCGAATGCTTAGTAAAAAAATCTGCTTGTCTTTTAAATCCACCGTTACGTGTCCTATGTCCGGTAAGGTAATTAGAGTCCCGTTCACTATTGGAGACATTACATTCAGACATTGATGACGTAGAACTAAAGGATGATTCTCTTTGACGAGATACTTTGGGCCCATCTTTCTTAAACTGCCATTTAAAAATTCGATTTTCTTCATAATCAGTCACATCCCTCTGATACTTCTTAATTTTTCTATCACAGATCTCTTTCTCCCATTTCTCCATGTCATCATTCAGGTCTTTTGACCAAGAGTCAAGAAGATCCTTCTTAATATCCTTCTTCATTAACTGTTCAAGTTTCTCCAACTCATTTTCAATGGTAGATAGTGACTGAGTATTATTTTCAATAATAATTTTCAAAAATTCAATTGAGCATGAAGAAGCAGCCACTGACCATCTCTTAACCAATTTTTCATCAGTTAGTTCAAAAGTAGGGAATAACTGCACCCTCAGACCCCTAGGTATAATTTGATGGCTCACATAATTTTCCAAAGATGTTCTAGTCCACCATATCCTTGTTTTCTTATACATGGCACTTCTATATTGTTTAAAAATCTCTCTGTCCGATAGAGAAGCATCACTAGATAATTTAGAGGCACCATTAAACATATTACTTGCTTTTTGCCGCCAGGCAGTTTCCCTGGCCTTATAATCCATATTCAAAGCACGGACTCTCTGTTTGAAAACAGAAAATACAAACATATACATATTAGTCCTTAAAACCCAAAACCAACCATGGGTACATTCCGCAGAGATCAATGAACACTAAATGCCACTAAAGGAATGAACAACTGGCACAGAGAATGTAGAATACACAGTATAAACAATTTTATTCATATTAGAATTCATATACAATATAATCACACATAGATGCCTCAAATTATCAAAAAAGCCGCTGGATACATGGACAAAATGAATCACTACAGTATTAAAATAATCATCTCTGCATGTCTGGAACCCCTGATCATGTGACCTTTCCTAGGTTCCAGCACTGTCTGGTTCTGCAATTATCTCTGCATGTCTGGAATCCCTGGTCATGTGACTGCTCTCTGTGATCCTGGAGGAACTGAATTGGAAGTTCTCTCCGGTCCTGACCCGGAAGTGGAGGTGCTAATGCCCTATATCAGACCGCCCCTCCCTATGCTCAGGGCCTGAGTATTGTGTTGCTTCCCTGCAGTGCTGCTTGGTCTGCTGGGTCGCTCCCTCTATTCAGTGCCCCTGCACTCTGCCCTGTCGTGCGTCTCTGCACATGCTCCGTGCTTGTACTCCGTCTCTTGTCCCGTGTCTTGTCTAGTGTTTGTCCTTTGTGCCAAGTTTTGTCTCTGCTCTGCTTTGCCTTGTAGTCCTTCCTTGCTCTGATTCCGTTCTGTGATCCTGTCAAGCTCCCGTTCCTTGTTCGGTACCTTGCCTTGCTCTGCCTTGTTCCTCCCTATGGTCTCTCTCTTTGCTTGCTCTGCCTCACTCTCTCCTATGGTGCTCTGTAGTGCTCCCTGGCACACGCACTATTCCTCCTCTCTTACCTTTTGTGCTCTTTTCCATGTCTAGTCCCAAGGCTCTGCCTTGGCTCGGCTCTGGGCTTCGGCCTACGCTCCGCTGCTAGCTCTGTTCTTGCTCTGACCTGATTCCGTGTTTCTGCCTATGCTTCCGTTCCTGGTTCCTGGATACTGTATATAGGAGGCTATGTGCACGCTCATACTGTATATAGGAGGCTATGTGCACGCTCACACTGTATATAGGAGGCTGTGTGCACGCTCGTTCTGCATATATGAAACGGAGGCCAGGGCGGTTGTCGTGACTAGCGATGGCAGCTCTGGCACACCCTGGCTCCCCACCACATTAACACACTGCAGTCCACTCACTTGTAAGTCAGGGTCCTCGCCCCCTGACCGGGGCTCCTTTTCTTTCAGCATCACACAATGGCAGTCAGAGTCCAGATTCATTTTCAGCAAAACAATTTTACTCAGCTCATCCAGTTTAGTCACAGAAACAGCACAAGATTCCTCGCAGAATATAACCATTCCGTTGCCTGTACTGTCCCTCACTCCTCCTGGAATATCTCATTTTCGTACCATATCTGCCAGTACCACAGCAAAAACAAAAAGCAAAAAACACAAATATCCTGAACTAAAAAGTAAAAAATATACTGCAAATAATGCATAAAGGTAATAATAATAATAAGGGTATTTAGTAAACAATTTTGATCAAAATAATGTACAAGCCATCCCGCCACGTCACGGCAACCCTTGTGGGACAGTCCTACTCTAGTATTTAAAACCTTTTCACTTGCCAAGTGGTGTGAATGTGAATAAGGATCGAGCGGCTGAACCACTAGTAACAGCTTAGGCCAGACTGGATGGTTTTCCCAGCTCAGAAAAAGGGCGGTCACACCCATATATGCACTGAATGCACAATGAAATGAATAAAAGACAAATCTGAACTGAGAAAGTAAGTTTCCCGACTGGTCAGACTAACCCGCTTCAGGAGTTCCCTGCCCTCTTCCCTCTATGGAGGCGAAATTGAAGGAAGGCTCCCCCAATCCTTTCTAGGCTGTAGGCTTCAGATGTTAGGGATTGTTCCCATGAAGTTAGCTGCCACCAATCTTATGGTGCCTTGAGAATTTCTCCACGACCGTGTGACTGTCAGCCTTCAGGCCCTGGATTGTTGAGCTCCTAGACTTAATCGTTCCCAGGCACAACTGCCCTGTCTTGGCTCCCGATTCTCACACACACTAACTCCAGGAAGCTCCCCCAACTACTCTTCTTTAGCCCCTTCTAACTAACTTCATCCTATAGGTCCAACTAATTCCCTATTCTATTCTACTCTGCTCTCCCTACTGGTCTAAGTCCTACACTGTCCTTATAGCTTCGCAACACATGAACATAGGTACAATGTCAGGCACATTATAACAACATTACAAGATATGTAGGAGGTAGCCACTTTACCAGGAACGTGGGCAAGGAGCACGGGGCACAAACTGGCTTCCGTGCACTCCTTACATACACGAGGCTATGGAGGGCTCATACTGTACATAGGAGGCTAAGTGGGGCGCATACTGTATATAGGAGGCTAAGTGGGATGCATGCTGTATATAGGAGGCTATGTGCGGGCTCATACTGTATATAGGAGGCTATGTGTGGGCTCATACTGTATATAGGAGGCTATGTGCGGGCTCATACTGCATATAGGAGGCTATGTGTGGGCTCATACTGTATATAGGAGGCTATGTGCGGGCTCATACTGTATATAGGAGGCTATGTGTGGGCTCATACTGTATATAGGAGGCTATGTGCGGGCTCATACTGTATATAGGAGGCTATGTGCGGGCTCATACTGTATATAGGAGGCTATGTGCGGGCTCATACTGTATATAGGAGGCTATGTGCGGGCTCATACTGTATATAGGAGGCTATGTGCGGGCTCATACTGTATATAGGAGGCTATGTGCGGGCTCATACTGTACTTAGGAGGCTATGTGTGGGCTCATACTGTATATAGGAGGCTATGTGCGGGCTCATACTGTATATAGGAGGCTATGTGCGGGCTCATACTGTATATAGGAGGCTATGTGCGGGCTCATACTGTACATAGGAGGCTATGTGCGGGCTCATACTGTATATAGGAGGCTATGTGCGGGCTGATACTGTATATAGGATGCTATGTGCGGGCTCATACTGTACATAGGAGGCTATGTGGGGGCTCATACTGTATATAGGAGGCTATGTGCGGTCTCATACTGTATATAGGAGGCTATGTGCGGGCTCACACTGTATATAGGAGGCTATGTGCGGGCTCATACTGTATATAGGAGGCTATGTGCGGGCTCATACTGTACATAGGAGGCTATGTGCGGGCTCATACTGTATATAGGAGGCTATGTGCAGGCTCATACTGTATATAGGAGGATATGTGCAGGCTCACACTGTATATAGGAGGCTATGTGCAGGCTCATACTGTACATAGGAGGCTATGTGCGGGCTCATACTGTATATAGGAGGCTATGTGCGGGCTCATACTGTACATAGGAGGCTATGTGCGGGCTCATACTGTATATAGGAGGCTATGTGCAGGCTCATACTGTATATAGGAGGCTATGTGCAGGCTCATACTGTATATAGGAGGCTATGTGCGGGCTCATACTGTATATAGGAGGCTATGTGCGGGCTCATACTGTATATAGGAGGCTATGTGCGGGCTCATACTGTATATAGGAGGCTATGTGCGGGCTCATACTGTATATAGGAGGCTATGTGCGGGCTCATACTGTATATAGGAGGCTATGTGCGGGTTCATAATGTATATAGGAGGCTATGTGCGGGCTCATACTGTATATAGGAGGCTATGTGCGGGCTCATACTGTATATAGGATGCTATATGGGGCTCATACTGTATATTGGAGGCTATGTGCGGGCTCATACTGTATATAGGATGCTATATGAGGATCATACTGTATATAGGAGGCTATGTGCGGGCTCATACTGAACATAGGAGGCTATGTGCGGGCTCATACTGCATATAGGAGGCTATGTGTGGGCTCATACTGTATATAGGAGGCTATGTGCGGGCTCATACTGTATATAGGAGGCTATGTGCGGGCTCATACTGTATATAGGAGGCTATGTGCGGGCTCATACTGTATATAGGATGCTATATGGGGATCATACTGTATATAGGAGGCTATGTGCGGGCTCATACTGCACATAGGAGGCTATGTGCGGGCTCATACTGTATATAGGATGCTATATGGGGCTTATACTGTATATTGGAGGCTATGTGCGGGCTCATACTGCACATAGGAGGCTATGTGTGGGCTCATACTGTATATAGGAGGCTATGTGCGGGCTCATACTGTATATAGGATGCTATATGGGGATCATACTGTATATAGGAGGCTATGTGCGGGCTCATACTGCATATAGGAGGCTATGTGTGGGCTCATACTGCATATAGGAGGCTATGTGTGGGCTCATACTGTATATAGGATGCTATATGGGGCTTATACTGTATATTGGAGGCTATGTGCGGGCTCATACTGCATATAGGAGGCTATGTGTGGGCTCATACTTTATATAGGAGGCTATGTGCGGGCTCATACTGTATATAGGATGCTATATGGGGATCATACTGTATATAGGAGGCTATGTGCGGGCTCATACTGCACATAGGAGGCTATGTGCGGGCTCATACTGCATATAGGTGGCTATGTGTGGGCTCATACTGTATATAGGAGGCTATGTGCGGGCTCACACTGTATATAGGAGGCTATGTGCGGGCTCATACTGTATATAGGAGGCTATGTGCAGGCTCATACTGTATATAGGAGGCTATGTGCGGGCTCATAATGTATATAGGAGGCTATGTGCAGGCTCATACTGTACATAGGAGGCTATATGGGGCTCATACTGTACATAGGAGGCTATGTGCGGGCTCATACTGTATATAGGAGGCTATGTGCGGGCTCATACTGTACATAGGAGGCTATGTGCGGGCTCATACTGTATATAGGAGGCTATGTGCGGGCTCATACTGTACATAGGAGGCTATGTGCGGGCTCATACTGTATATAGGAGGCTATGTGCGGGCTCATACTGTATATAGGAGGCTATGTGGGGCGCATACTGTATACAGGAGGCTATAGAGGGAATCACACTGTATATAAGAAGGATATATCGGGGCCCATACTGAAAATAGGAGGCTATGTGCAGGCTGACACTGTATACAGGAGGCTATGTTCGGGCTCTTAGTGTACATAGGGGGCTCATACACTTCCAGCATCAGTAAAGCCCCAGGGTCTAGGTGTGACTGGAGTATCAGTCACTTCTACCCTCAGTAATGCCTCAGGGTCGGGGTGTGAATAGAATATCAACCACTTCCACCCTCAGCAATGCCCCAGGGTCGGGGTGTGACTGGAGTATCAACCACTTCCACCCTCAGCAATGCCCCAGGGTCGGGGTGTGACTGGAGTATCAACCACTTCCACCCTCAGTAAAGCCCCAGGGTCGGGGTGTGAATGGAATATCAACCACTTCCACCCTCAGCAATGCCCCAGGGTCGGGGTGTGACTGGAGTATCAACCACTTCCACCCTCAGCAATGCCCCAGGGTCGGGGTGTGACTGGAGTATCAACCACTTCCACCCTCAGTAAGGCCCCAGGGTCTAGGTGTGAATGGAGTATCAGCCACCTCCACCCTCAGCAATGCCCCTGGGTCGGGGTGTAACTGGAATATCAGCCACTTCCACCCTCAGTAATGCTCCAGGGTCGGGGTGTGACTGGAGTATCAACCACTTCCACCCTCAGTAAAGCCCCAGGGTCGGGGTGTGACGGGAGTATCAGTCACTTCCACCCTCTGTAAGGCCCCAGGGTCGGGGTGTGATGGGAGTATCAGTCACTTCCACCCTCAGTAAGGCCCCAGGGTCGGGGTGTGACTGGAGTATCAGTCACTTCCACCCTCAGTAAAGCCCCAGGGTCGGGGTGTGACTTGAGTATCAGCCACTTCCACCCTCAGTAATGCCTCAGGGTCGGGGTGTGACTGGAGTATCAGTCACTTCCACCCTCAGTAATGCCCCAGGGTCGGGGTGTGACTGGAGTATCAGTCACTTCCACCCTCAGTAAGGCCCCAGGGTCGGGGTGTGACTTGAGTATCAGCCACTTCCACCCTCACTAATGCCTCAGGGTCGGGGTGTGACTGGAGTATCAGTCACTTCCACCCTCAGTAAGGCCCCAGGGTCGGGGTGTGATGGGAGTTTCAGTCACTTCCACCCTCAGTAAGGCCCCAGGGTCGGGGTGTGACTGGAGTATCAGTCACTTCCACCCTCAGTAATGCCCCAGGGTCGGGGTGTAACTGGAGTATCAGCCACTTCCACCCTCAGTAAGGCCCCAGGGTCGGGGTGTGATGGGAGTATCAGTCACTTCCACCCTCAGTAAGGCCCCAGGGTCGGGGTGTGACTGGAGCATCAGTCACTTCCACCCTCAGTAATGCCCCAGGGTCGGGGTGTGACTTGAGTATCAGTCACTTCCACCCTCAGTAAAGCCCCAGGGTCGGGGTGTGACTTGAGTATCAGCCACTTCCACCCTCAGTAATGCCTCAGGGTCGGGGTGTGACTGCAGTATCAGTCACTTCCACCCTCAGTAAGGCCCCAGTGTCGGGGTGTGACTTGAGTATCAGTCACTTCCACCCTCAGTAATGCCCCAGGGTCGGGGTGTGACTGGAGTATCAGTCACTTCCACCCTCAGTAATGCCCCAGGGTCGAGGTGTGACTTGAGTATCAGTCACTTCCACCCTCAGTAATGCCCCAGGGTCGTGGTGTGACTGGAGTATCAGCCACTTCCACCCTCAGTAATGCCTCAGGGTCGGGGTGTGACTGGAGTATCAGTCACTTCCACCCTCAGTAAGGCCCCAGGGTCGGGGTGTGATGGGAGTATCAGTCACTTCCACCCTCAGTAAGGCCCCAGGGTCGGGGTGTGACTGGAGTATCAGTCACTTCCACCCTCAGTAATGCCCCAGGGTCGGGGTGTAACTGGAGTATCAGCCACTTCCACCCTCAGTAAGGCCCCAGGGTCGGGGTGTGATGGGAGTATCAGTCACTTCCACCCTCAGTAAGGCCCCAGTGTCGGGGTGTGACTTGAGTATCAGTCACTTCCACCCTCAGTAATGCCCCAGGGTCGTGGTGTGACTGGAGTATCAGCCACTTCCACCCTCAGTAATGCCTCAGGGTCGGGGTGTGACTGCAGTATCAGTCACTTCCACCCTCAGTAATGCTGAAGGGTCAGGGAGTCATTGGAGTATCAGTCACTTCCACCCTCAGTAATGCCCCAGGGTCAGGGTGTGACTGGAGTATCAGCCACTTCCACCCTCAGTAATGCCTCAGGGTCGGGGTGTGACTGGAGTATCAGTCACTTCCACCCTCAGTAAGGCCCCAGGGTCGGGGTGTGACTTGAGTATCAGCCACTTCCACCCTCACTAATGCCTCAGGGTCGGGGTGTGACTGGAGTATCAGTCACTTCCACCCTCAGTAATGCCCCAGGGTCGGGGTGTGACTGGAGTATCAGTCACTTCCACCCTCAGTAAGGCCCCAGGGTCGGGGTGTGATGGGAGTATCAGTCACTTCCACCCTCAGTAAGGCCCCAGGGTCGGGGTGTGACTGGAGTATCAGTCACTTCCACCCTCAGTAATGCCCCAGGGTCGGGGTGTAACTGGAGTATCAGCCACTTCCACCCTCAGTAAGGCCCCAGGGTCGGGGTGTGATGGGAGTATCAGTCACATCCACCCTCAGTAAGGCCCCAGGGTCGGGGTGTGACTGGAGTATCAGTCACTTCCACCCTCAGTAATGCCCCAGGGTCGGGGTGTGACTTGAGTATCAGTCACTTCCACCCTCAGTAAAGCCCCAGGGTCGGGGTGTGACTTGAGTATCAGCCACTTCCACCCTCAGTAATGCCTCAGGGTCGGGGTGTGACTGCAGTATCAGTCACTTCCACCCTCAGTAAGGCCCCAGTGTCGGGGTGTGACTTGAGTATCAGTCACTTCCACCCTCAGTAATGCCCCAGGGTCGGGGTGTGACTGGAGTATCAGTCACTTCCACCCTCAGTAATACCCCAGGGTCGAGGTGTGACTTGAGTATCAGTCACTTCCACCCTCAGTAATGCCCCAGGGTCGTGGTGTGACTGGAGTATCAGCCACTTCCACCCTCAGTAATGCCTCAGGGTCGGGGTGTGACTGCAGTATCAGTCACTTCCACCCTCAGTAATGCTGAAGGGTCAGGGAGTCATTGGAGTATCAGTCACTTCCACCCTCAGTAATGCCCCAGGGTCAGGGTGTGACTGGAGTATCAGCCACTTCCACCCTCAGTAATGCCCCAGGGTCGGGGTGTGACTGCAGTATCAGTCACTTCCACCCTCAGTAATGCCCCAGGGTCGGGGTGTGACTGGAGTTTCAGCCACTTCCACCCTCAGTAATGCCTCAGGGTCGGGGTGTGACTGCAGTATCAGTCACTTCCACCCTCAGTAAGGCCCCAGTGTCGGGGTGTGACTTGAGTATCAGTCACTTCCACCCTCAGTAATGCCCCAGGGTCAGGGAGTCATTGGAGTATCAGTCACTTCCACCCTCAGTAATGCCCCAGGTTCGGGGTGTGACTGGAGTATCAGTCACTTCCACCCTCAGTAAGGCCCCAGGGTCGGGGTGTGACTGGAGTATCAGTCACTTCCACCCTCAGTAATGCCCCAGGGTCGAGGTGTGACTTGAGTATCAGTCACTTCCACCCTCAGTAAAGCCCCAGGGTCGGGGTGTGACTTGAGTATCAGCCACTTCCACCCTCAGTAATGCCTCAGGGTCGGGGTGTGACTTGAGTATCAGTCATTTCCACCCTCAGTAATGCCCCAGGGTCGGGGAGTCATTGGAGTATCAGTCACTTCCACCCTCAGTAATGCCCCAGGGTCGGGGTGTGACTTGAGTCTCAGTCACTTCCACCCTCAGTAATGCTCCAGGGTTGGGGAGTCATTGGAGTATCAGTCTCTTCCACCCTCAGTAATGCCCCAGGGTCGGGGTGTGACTGCAGTATCAGTCACTTCCACCCTCAGTAATGCCCCAGGGTCGGGGTGTGACTGCAGTATCAGCCACTTCCACCCTCAGTAATGCCTCAGGGTCGGGGTGTGACTGCAGTATCAGTCACTTCCACCCTCAGTAATGCCCCAGGGTCGGGGTGTGACTGCAGTATCAGTCACTTCCACCCTCAGTAATGCCTCAGGGTCGGGGTGTGACTTGAGTATCAGTCATTTCCACCCTCAGTAATGCCCCAGGGTCGGGGAGTCATTGGAGTATCAGTCACTTCCACCCTCAGTAATGCCCCAGGGTCGGGGTGTGACTTGAGTCTCAGTCACTTCCACCCTCAGTAATGCTCCAGGGTTGGGGAGTCATTGGAGTATCAGTCTCTTCCACCCTCAGTAATGCCCCAGGGTCATGGTGTGACTGGAGTATCAATCACTTCCACCCTCAGTAATGCCTCAGGGTCGGGGTGTGACTGCAGTATCAGTCACTTCCACCCTCAGTAATGCCCCAGGGTCGGGGTGTGACTGGAGTATCAGCCACTTCCACCCTCAGTAATGCCTCAGGGTCGGGGTGTGACTGGAGTATCAGTCACTTCCACCCTCAGTAATGCTGAAGGGTCAGGGAGTCATTGGAGTATCAGTCACTTCCACCCTCAGTAATGCCCCAGGGTCAGGGTGTGACTGGAGTATCAGCCACTTCCACCCTCAGTAATGCCCCAGGGTCGGGGTGTGACTGCAGTATCAGTCACTTCCACCCTCAGTAATGCCCCAGGGTCGGGGTGTGACTGGAGTTTCAGCCACTTCCACCCTCAGTAATGCCCCAGGGTCGGGGTGTGACTGCAGTATCAGTCACTTCCACCCTCAGTAATGCCCCAGGGTCAGGGTGTGACTGGAGTATCAGCCACTTCCACCCTCAGTAATGCCCCAGGGTCGGGGTGTGACTGCAGTATCAGTCACTTCCACCCTCAGTAATGCCCCAGGGTCGGGGTGTGACTGCAGTATCAGCCACTTCCACCCTCAGTAATGCCTCAGGGTCGGGGTGTGACTGCAGTATCAGTCACTTCCACCCTCAGTAATGCCTCAGGGTCGGGGTGTGACTGCAGTATCAGTCACTTCCACCCTCAGTAAGGCCCCAGGGTCGGGGTGTGACTTGAGTATCAGCCACTTCGAGTCTCCGAGAGCTCAATGATCACTGGGTTTTGGCCGTTGCAGCTAAAAAGAGGAAATCGGTAATTTTGTCTCATCTTTCATCGTTTTGAAATCTCAATATGGAAGAGGCCAGGAGCCATTTGGTGAGCTGCACTTCTTGCTACATGTTCACAGACTTACCAGTGGAAAAGCCAAACTTCACATGCCACAAATGCAGCTTGTGTCCCTGTTGGAGGAAAAGTTGCAAAATCTCGAAGAGAGGTTAGCTACGTTGAAGATCATGACTTGTGGATATGGGACGGACCCCCACTCCATCTTAAAACCACCATAACTACAGTGAACCTAGGCACTAGAATAAATACACAACACATTATTTTGGTTGTCAAAATGGCCACAGCTTTATTTAAATCCCAGGATTAAAACAATCACAGTAGGAGTCAGGTGAAGTGCTAGTACATTGGGATTCACAAGTACTGTGATATCCCCAGCTGTCTGACATACAGCCCCAGGCCAGACAGCCATAAAGGGGCGGCACGCACTGGCTTGCCATTCAAGCAGAGCCAGTAAACTTTCAGGGCACCAATGACCCTATTATCCTCACTCCTGTGCTTAACCACTGTGCCCGCCCCTGATTGACGTTACCATTACAACGTCCTTGAGGCCACCAAAGCCGAGCCTGTTCACCACCATGAGGTTTTACATCCTCTATTAGCTAAAATGAGTCCACCTTAACTTGTCTGCAACTTCCACCTGACTCCTAAATCGCCACCAGAGAGACCATTTGACACCTTAAATGGACTCGACCCCCATCAGCCATGCCTAACAAAGCCATCAACCATTTCTACATGCTATGGAAAGTCTGTGCACACAAGTAATAAAATTAAAATTCCAGAGCTCCGACAGATTAGTTTTACCAATGCCATGCTACCAAGTTATGATCGATAATACGGTAACTACAGCAAAATAACAGTTGCTAAACATCCTGCAATGAGGATCCCATAATGGGGAATGTGGAAAGTAAACCATAATTAAGGTCGTAGCCACAATCTGAATACCTGTATAATTACATCTGTCATGCCTCAAAAAACTATTATACCGCATGCATTGTAGCCAGCTCTAATAGTTCACCAATTCACAGTTCTAGAAACCACCATTATTTACAGTAGCTGTGCAGTAAAATTTCTTAAACCCACTATCACTACCCGAAAAGTGCTGAACATATCAATAGAAAGATATTATAAATAGGGAGTAATTAAAAACTATACACAATATAACAACATTATAACCGACCATAAAATAACGTTCAGAATATCTGGAAGTAGTAATTGAAATAAACCTAAAGCAGAAAAAGTCTACAAAGGCATTATTAATAAAACTGCCACGCCATTGTTAATTGTTTTTCATGCACTTGATAACATTTACTGTTGACCACTCCAACTGGGTCAAAGGCATCGGGAATAGGCATACTGCCCTTCGTGTTAACGCACTTGATTACTTTACCCTTAGCCGCTCTCACTGACTCAAGGGCATCGGGAGTAGGCATATTGCCCTTCGTGTTAACGCACTTGATTACTTTACCCTTAGCCGCTCTCTCTGACTCAAGGGCATCGGGAGTAGGCATATTGCCCTTCGTGTTAACGCACTTGATTACTTTACCCTTAGCCGCTCCCACTGACTCAAGGCCATCGGGAGTAGGCATACTGCCCTTCATGTTAACGCACTTGATTACTTTACCCTTAGCCGCTCCCACTGACTCAAGGGCATCGGGAGTAGGCATATTGCCCTTCGTGTTAACGCACTTGATTACTTTACCCTTAGCCGCTCCCACTGACTCAAGGGCATCGGGAGTAGGCATATTGCCCTTCGTGTTAACGCACTTGATTACTTTACCCTTAGCCGCTCCCACTGACTCAAGGGCATCGGGAATAGGCATATTGCCCTTCGTGTTAACACACTTGATTACTTTACCCTTAGCCGCTCCCACTGACTCAAGGGCATCGGGAGTAGGCATACTGCCCTTCATGTTAACGCACTTGATTACTTTACCCTTAGCCGCTCCCACTGACTCAAGGCCATCGGGAGTAGGCATACTGCCCTTCATGTTAACGCACTTGATTACTTTACCCTTAGCCGCTCTCTCTGACTCAAGGGCATCGGGAGTAGGCATATTGCCCTTCGTGTTAACGCACTTGATTACTTTACCCTTAGCCGCTCCCACTGACTCAAGGCCATCGGGAGTAGGCATACTGCCCTTCATGTTAACGCACTTGATTACTTTACCCTTAGCCGCTCCCACTGACTCAAGGGCATCGGGAGTAGGCATATTGCCCTTCGTGTTAACGCACTTGATTACTTTACCCTTAGCCGCTCCCACTGACTCAAGGCCATCGGGAGTAGGCATACTGCCCTTCATGTTAACGCACTTGATTACTTTACCCTTAGCCGCTCCCACTGACTCAAGGGCATCGGGAGTAGGCATATTGCCCTTCGTGTTAACGCACTTGATTACTTTACCCTTAGCCGCTCCCACTGACTCAAGGGCATCGGGAATAGGCATATTGCCCTTCGTGTTAACGCACTTGATTGCTTTACCCTTAGCTGCTCCCACTGACTCAAAGGCATCGGGAGTAGGCATATTGCCCTTCGTGTTAACACACTTGAATACTTTACCCTTAGCCGCTCCCACTGACTCAAGGGCATCGGGAGTAGGCATACTGCCCTTCATGTTAACGCACTTGATTACTTTACCCTTAGCCGCTCCCACTGACTCAAGGGCATCGGGAGTAGGCATATTGCCCTTCGTGTTAACGCACTTGATTACTTTACCCTTAGCCGCTCCCACTGACTCAAGGGCATCGGGAATAGGCATATTGCCCTTCGTGTTAACGCACTTGATTGCTTTACCCTTAGCCACTCCCACTGACTCAAGGGCATCGGGAATAGGCATATTGCCCTTCGTGTTAATGCACTTGATTACTTTACCCTTAGCCGCTCCCACTGACTCAAGGGCATCGGGAATAGGCATATTGCCCTTCGTGTTAACGCACTTGATTACCTTACCCTTAGCCGCTCCCACCGACTCAAGGGCATCGGGAGTAGGCATATTGCCCTTCGTGTTAACGTACTTGATTACTTTACCCTTACCCGCTCCCACTGACTCAAGGGCATCGGGAATAGGCATATTGCCCTTCGTGTTAACGCACTTGATTACTATACCCTTAGGCGCTCCCACTGACTCAAGGGCCTCGGGAGTAGGCATATTGCCCTTCGTGTTAACGCACTTGATTACTTTACCCTTAGCTGCTCCCACTGGCTCAAGGGTGCACAGATTAGTTACATTGCTCTTCAGTTTCATGCACTAGATAACTGCTTTGTCCAGATGACAACCTTGAGAGAAACATGGAAAGAAACATGGTTTCATCAATATAAACAGTCAAAAACCGTGCCTCGGCATTCTCAAGTCACATGAAAAAAGAAAGAGGGTCCTTGAAGCTATAGCTTGTATTGAAAAGCATGCCTACCTTGTTCTCTTCTCCCCTCCAGCCACTGCTCCTGGCTCAGAGGAGCCAATTTATTCTGTAGGCATGCAAAATATGATTGCCATGACCCCAGGGACTTTACCCTAACAGGGTCCTATAAAATATAAATGCTTCTGAAGACCAGGGGGCCATACCGTGATGGTCACCCCTCCATACCAGGGGCCATTCCCGAGATGGTTACCCTCCACTCCAGGGGGCCATACCCGAGATGGTTACCCTCCACACCAGGGGGCCATACACGAGATGGTTACCCTCCACACCAGGGGGCCATACACGAGATGGTTACCCTCCACACCAGGGGGCCATACACGAGATGGTTACCCTCCACACCAGGGGGCCATACACGAGATGGTTACCCTCCACACCAGAGGGCCATACCTGAGATGATTACCCCTCAAAACCAGGGTGCCATACCTGAAATGGTTACCCTTCCAAACCCAGGGGGGGTCATACTGTGATGAACACCCCCCAAACCAGAGGTCCATACTTGATATGGTTACCCCTACTGACCTATTTATAAATAACTTCAAGGACCCACTAAAAGGAAAACAACTGTTTTTTTTTGTGTTTTTTGTTTTTTAAATTTTCAATTCATGTTCTTCTTAAAATAAACATAAAATAAACATCAAAGCATAAATAACATTAACACGCTGGGGGGAGTCCTTGAAGCTCCCAAATCTGGTGATTACCAAACATAAAATGTACCAAGAATTACTCACAGCTGTTACCCCACTAGCTCGGGAGCACCATAGCCACAAGGGTTCCAATGTTCACTTGATTTTCCTGGGGATCCGACAAACCCTTGCCGAAACTCCCCTCCACCTTTCACCAGGTCCAGAACCATATTAACTTCCAAAAAGAGGAATCCATATCCCAATGGATCCCCCAGAGTCCCAGACCAATTTCTAACCAACTTCAAGGACCCCCCCCAACCACCAGGCTCCAGGTAATCCACTCAGGCCTGTGCTATCCGCCATCTTAAGTAACATAAAATAAGCACTTGGTGGGTATACACCGATCCCTTTTTTTTAATTATTATTCACGCCTTTATTAAAACAAACATACAATAAAACATCAAAGCATAAATAATATTAACACGCTGGTAGGAGTCCTTGAAGCTCTCAAAATCCGGTGATTACCAAACATAAAGTGAACATAAAATGTACCAACAATTACTCCCAGCCGTTACCCCACCAGCTCGGGAGCACCATAGCCACAAGGGTTCCAATGTTCACTTGAATTTCCTGGGGATCCGACAAACCCTTGCCGAAACTCCCTCCACCTTTCACCAGATCCAGAACCATATTGAATTCCAAAAAGAGGAATCCATATCTCATCGGATCCCCCAGACCATATTTAACTAACTTCAAGGACCCCCCAACCGCACAAGATGTGGGATAAGTGAGGGTGAAAACCATGCAGGTATCACGTGGGGCTTAGTCCCACTAAGGCTGTAATAACTAGGGGAAACCCTGTCTGACCCTCAACCCAGGGTTTTTGCTGATGGTGCAAATGCCTGAGCCTCCAACCTTTCCTTGTCTCCTGCTCAGCCCTGCACTTAACCCTCCACCCTCCACCCAGTGAGGAGACAAACCACCAAAGCCCCCACACAAATAAAGACAGACAGGGAGAACTTAAACTGCACTGCGCCGCACACACACAGGAATATACAGTAATGTGAACAGGGCACAACTAAACACAAATATGGGAAGGAGAAAGGATAACAACGGATCATACGACACCAGATACGAATCTCTCTCTCTGCAACACCTCCACTCCAGACCGGAACCACTTGGTATGAAACACAAGCTATAGGCCAGCATGACTATTTAAAGACCGTGGGCGTGACTAACCAAGCAACCTGGTCTCCAGCAGGATTAACCCCCGAGAGCCTGAAGATCAGGCCGGCGCCACTGAGGCTATAGTGGCTGGAGGTGGAACTACCTCTGCCTGCCGGATGCTGTGGTGTGAACAGCGTCCGACATGACAGCAGGTTTACAACCAAGATATACAACAGATTAATAATGGAAAATATCCCATTGTAAGGTCCAGACATAGACAGAGATGGCAATGCTGTGTTATATGCTGTAACAATAAATGAGAAGCCGCCTGCTCCTCTACAGCAGTTAGACTCTAATCACCAGCTGCGCATAAATGGTAAGAAATATGTAGTTCTAATTTAACCTGCCTGCAGCCAGAGGTGTGTGAGCAGAAAACTGCAAGTTCTGTATCCCAGTCACCCTACTACATACAATAGACGAGAGACAGGGCTGAAAACTGGGCCCATGAGGTGTCTTCCAGAGCAGTGTGCAGCCTCACACTAGGAGTGCCCACTCACTGCTCGCCATGTGCTGAGTTATTAGTGCCCACTCACTGCTCGCCATGTGCGTAGTTATTAGTGCCCACTCACTGCCTGCCATGTGCTGAGTTATTAGTGCCCACTCACTGCCCGCCATGTGCTGAGTTATTAGTGCCCACTCACTGCCCGCCATGTGCTGAGTTATTAGTGCCCACTCACTGCCCACCATGTGCGTAGTTATTAGTGCCCACTCACTGCCTGCCATGTGCTGAGTTATTAGTGCCCACTCACTGCCCACAAGGTGCTGAGTTATTAGTGCCCCCTCACTGCCCGCCATGTGCTGAGTTATTAGTGCCCACTCACTGCCCGCCATGTGCTGAGTTATTAGTGCCCACTCACTGCCCGCCATTTGCGGAGTTATTAGTGCCCACTCACTGCCCGCCATTTGCGGAGTTATTAGTGCCCACTCACTGCCCGCCATGTGCGGCGTTATTAGCGCCTCCTCACTGCCCGCCATGTGCGGAGTTATTAGTGCCCACTCACAGCCCACCATTTGCGGGGTTATTAGTGCCCACTCACTGCCTGCCATGTGCTGAGTTATTCGTGCCCACTCACTGCCCGCCATGTGCTGAGTTATTAGTGCCCCCTCACTGCCCGCCATGTGCGGAGTTATTAGCGACCCCTCACTGCCCGCCATGTGCGGAGTTATTAGTGCCCACTCACTGCTCACCATGTGCTGAGTTATTAGTGCCCACTCACTGCCCGCCATGTGCTGAGTTAGTAGTGCCCCCTCACTGCCCGCCATGTGTGAAGTTATTAGTGCCACTCACTGCCTGCCATGTGCTGAATTATTAGTGCCCACTCACTCCCCGCCATGTGCTGAGTTATTAGTGCCCACTCACTGCCCGCCATGTGCGGAGTTATTAGTGCCACTCACTGCCCGCCATGTGCTGAGTTATTAGTGCCCACTCACTGCCCGCCATGTGCTGAGTTATTAGTGCCCCCTCACTGCCTGCCATGTGCTGAGTTATTAGTGCCCACTCACTGCCCGCCATGTGCTGAGTTATTAGTGCCCACTCACTGCCCGCCATGTGCTGAGTTATTAGTGCCCACTCACTGCCCACCATGTGCGTAGTTATTAGTGCCCACTCACTGCCTGCCATGTGCTGAGTTATTAGTGCCCACTCACTGCCCACAAGGTGCTGAGTTATTAGTGCCCCCTCACTGCCCGCCATGTGCTGAGTTATTAGTGCCCACTCACTGCCCGCCATGTGCTGAGTTATTAGTGCCCACTCACTGCCCGCCATTTGCGGAGTTATTGGTGCCCACTCACTGCCCGCCATTTGCGGAGTTATTAGTTCCCACTCACTGCCCGCCATGTGCGGAGTTATTAGCGCCTCCTCACTGCCCGCCATGTGCGGAGTTATTAGTGCCCACTCACAGCCCACCATTTGCGGGGTTATTAGTGCCCACTCACTGCCTGCCATGTGCTGAGTTATTCGTGCCCACTCACTGCCCGCCATGTGCTGAGTTATTAGTGCCCCCTCACTGCCCGCCATGTGCGGAGTTATTAGCGACCCCTCACTGCCCGCCATGTGCGGAGTTATTAGTGCCCACTCACTGCTCACCATGTGCTGAGTTATTAGTGCCCACTCACTGCCCGCCATGTGCTGAGTTAGTAGTGCCCCCTCACTGCCCGCCATGTGTGAAGTTATTAGTGCCACTCACTGCCTGCCATGTGCTGAATTATTAGTGCCCACTCACTCCCCGCCATGTGCTGAGTTATTAGTGCCCACTCACTGCCCGCCATGTGCTGAGTTATTAGTGCCCACTCACTGCCCGCCATGTGCTGAGTTATTAGTGCCCCCTCACTGCCCGCCATGTGCGAAGTTATTGCCCCCTCACTGCAAGCCATGTGCGGAGATATTAGTGCCCACTCACTGCTCGCCATGTGCGGAGTTATTAGTGCCCACTCACTGCCCGCCACGTGCGGAATTATTAGCGCCCCCTCACTGCCCGCCACGTGCAGAGTTATTAGTGCCCACTCACTGCCCGCCACGTGCAGAGTTATTAGTGCCCACTCACTGCCCGCCATGTGCTGAGTTATTAGTGCCCACTCACTGCCCGCCATGTGCTGAGTTATTAGTGCCCACTCACTGCCCGCCATGTGTGGAGTTATTAGTGCCCACTCACTGCCCGCCATGTGCTGAGTTTAGTGCCCACTCACTGCCCGCCATGTGCGGAGTTATTAGTGCCCACTCACTGCCCGTCATGTGCTGAGTTATTAGTGCCCACTCACTGTCCGCCATCTGCTGAGTTATTAGTGCCCCCTCACTGACCGCCATGTGCTGAGTTCATAGTGCCCCTTTACTGCCCTCCATGTGCTGAATTATTAGTGCCCCCTCACTGCCCGCCATATGTGGAGTTATTAGTGCCCCCTCACTGCCCGCCATGTGCTGAGTTATTAGTGTCCACTCACTGCCCGCCATGTGCGGAGTCATTAGTGCCCACTCACTGCCCACCATGTGCTGAGTTATTAGTGCCCACTCACTGCCCGCCATGTCCAGAGTTATTAGTGCCCACTCACTGCCCGACATGTGCAGAGTTATTAGTGCCCACTCACTGCCCGCCATGTGCTGAGTTATTAGTGCCCACTCACTGCCCGCCATGTGCAGAGTTATTAGTGCCCCCTCACTGCCCGCCATGTGCTGAGTTATTAGTGCCCACTCACTGCCCGACATGTGCAGAGTTATTAGTGCCCACTCACTGCCCGCCATGTGCTGAGTTATTAGTGCCCACTCACTGCCCGCCATGTGCTGAGTTATTAGTGCCCACTCACTGCCCGCCATGTGCGGAGTTATTAGTGCCTCCTCACTGCCCGCCATGTGCGGAGTTATTAGTGCCCCCTCACTGCCCGCCATGTGCGGAGTTATTAGTGCCCACTCACTGACCGACATGTGCAGAGTTATTAGTGCCCACTCACTGCCCGCCATGTGCTGAGTTATTAGTGCCCACTCACTGCCCGCCATGTGCGGAGTAATTAGTGCCCCCTCACTGCCCGCCATGTGCTGAGTTATTAGTGCCCACTCACTGCCCGACATGTGCAGAGTTATTAGTGCCCACTCACTGCCCGCCATGTGCTGAGTTATTAGTGCCCACTCACTGCCCGCCATGTGCTGAGTTATTAGTGCCCACTCACTGCCCGCCATGTGCGGAGTTATTAGTGCCTCCTCACTGCCCGCCATGTGCGGAGTTATTAGTGCCCCCTCACTGCCCGCCATGTGCGGAGTTATTAGTGCCCACTCACTGACCGACATGTGCAGAGTTATTAGTGCCCACTCACTGCCCGCCATGTGCTGAGTTATTAGTGCCCACTCACTGCCCGCCATGTGCGGAGTTATTAGTGCCCCCTCACTGCCCGCCATGTGCTGAGTTATTAGTGCCCACTCACTGCCCGACATGTGCAGAGTTATTAGTGCCCACTCACTGCCCGCCATGTGCTGCGTTATTAGTGCCCACTCACTGCCCGCTATGTGCTGAGTTATTAGTGCCCACTCACTGCCCGCCATGTGCGGAGTTATTAGTGCCTCCTCACTGCCCGCCATGTGCGGAGTTATTAGTGCCCCCTCACTGCCCACCATGTTCGGAGTTATTAGTGCCCACTCACTGCCCGCCATGTGCGGAGCTATTACTGCCAACTCACTGCCCGCCATGTGTGGAGTTATTAGTGCCCCCTCACTGCCCGCCATGTGCTGAGTTATTAGTGCCCACTCACTGCCCGCCATATGTGGAGTTATTAGTGCCCCCTCACTGCCCGCCATGTGCTGAGTTATTAGTGCCCACTCACTGCCCGCCATGTGCGGAGTCATTAGTGCCCACTCACTGCCCACCATGTGCTGAGTCATTAGTGCCCACTTACTGCCCGCCATGTGCTGAATTATTAGTGCCCACTCACTGCCCGCCATGTCCAGAGTTATTAGTGCCCACTCACTGCCCGACATGTGCAGTTATTAGTGCCCACTCACTGCTCGCCATGTGCTGAGTTATTAGTGCCCCCTCACTGCCCGCCATGTGCTGAGTTATTAGTGCCCCCTCACTGCCCGCCATGTGCTGAGTTATTAGTGCCCACTCACTGCCCACCATTTGCTGAGTTATTAGTGCCCCCTCACTGCCCGCCATGTGCGGAGTTATTAGTGCCCCCTCACTGCCCGCCATGTGCGGAGTTATTAGTGCCCCCTCACTGGCCACCATCTGCGGAGTTATTAGTGCCCACTCACTGCCCGCCATGTGCTGAGTTATTAGTGCCCCCTCACTGCCCGCCATGTGCGGAGTTATTAGTGCCCACTCGCTGCCCGCCATGTGCGGAGTTATTAGTGCCCCCTCACTGGCCGCCATGTCCGGAGTTATTAGTGCCCACTCACTGCCCGCCATGTGCTGAGTTATTAGTGCCCCCTCACTGCCCGCCATGTGCGGAATTATTAGTGCACACTCACTGCCCGCCATGTGCGGAGTTATTAGTGCCCCCTCACTGCCCGCCATGTGCGGAGTTATTAGTGCCCCCTCACTGCCCGCCATGTGCGGAGTTATTAGTGCCCACTCACTGCCAGCCATGTGTGGAGTTATTAGTGCCCCCTCACTGGCCGCCATGTGCGGAGTTATTAGCGCCCACTCACTGCCCGCCATGTGCGGAGTTATTAGTGCCCACTCACTGCCCGCCATGTGCGGAGTTATTAGTGCCCACTCACTGCCCCCCATATGCGAAGTTATTAGTGCCCCCTCACTGCCCGCCATGTGCAGAGTTATTAGTGCCCACTCACTGCCCGCCATATGCGAAGTTATTAGTGCCCCCTCACTGCCCGCCATGTGCAGAGTTATTAGTGCCCCCTCACTGGCCGCCATGTGCGGAGTTATTAGTGCCCCCTCACTGGCCATCATCTGCGGAGTTATTAGTGCCCACTCACTGCCCGCCATGTGCTGAGTTATTATTGCCCCCTCACTGCCCGCCATGTGCGGAGTTATTAGTGCCCACTCACTGCCCGCCATGTGCAGAGTTATTAGTGCCCACTCACTGCCCGCCACGTGCTGAGTTATTAGTGCCCCCTCACTGCCCGCCATGTGCGGAGTTATTAGTGCCCACTCACTGCCCACCATGTGCGGAGTTATTAGTGCCCCCTCACTGGCCGCCATGTGCGGAGTTATTAGTGCCCACTCACTGCCCGCCATGTGCTGAGTTATTAGTGCCCCCTCACTGCCCGCCATGTACGAAGTTATTAGTGCACACTCACTGCCCGCCATGTGCGGAGTTATTAGTGCCCCCTCACTGCCCGCCATGTGCGGAGTTATTAGTGCCCCCTCACTGCCCGCCATGTGCGGAGTTATTAGTGCCCACTCACTGCCCGCCATATGCGAAGTTATTAGTGCCCCCTCACTGCCCGCCATGTGCAGAGTTATTAGTGCCCCCTCACTGCCTGCCATGTGCGGAGTTATTAGTGCCCCCTCACTGCCCGCCATGTGCGGAGTAATTAGTGCCCCCTCACTGGCCACCATCTGCGGAGTTATTAGTGCCCACTCACTGCCCGCCATGTGCTTAGTTATTAGTGCCCACTCACTGCCCGCCATGTGCTGAGTTATTAGTGCCCACTCACTGCCCGCCATGTGCTGAGTTATTAGTGCCCCCTCACTGCCCACCATGTGCTGAGTTCATAGTGCCCCTTTACTACCCTCCATGTGCTGAGTAATTAGTGGCCACTCACTGCCCGCCATGTGTTGAGTTATTAGTGCCCCCTCACTGCCCGCCATGTGCGGAGTTATTAGTGCCCACTCACTGCCCGCCATGTGTGGAGTTATTAGTGCCCCCTCACTGCCCGCCATGTGCTGAGTTATTAGTGCCCACTCACTGCCCGCCATGTGCTGAGTTATTAGTGCCCCCTCACTGCCCGCCATATGTGGAGTTATTAGTGCCCCCTCACTGCCCGCCATGTGCTGAGTTATTAGTGTCCACTCACTGCCCGCCATGTGCGGAGTCATTAGTGCCCACTCACTGCCCACCATGTGCTGAGTTATTAGTGGCCACTCACTGCCCGCCATGTCCAGAGTTATTAGTGCCCACTCACTGCCCGACATGTGCAGAGTTATTAGTGCCCACTCACTGCCCGCCATGTGCTGAGTTATTAGTGCCCACTCACTGCCCGCCATGTGCGGAGTTATTAGTGCCCCCTCACTGCCCGCCAAGTGCTGAGTTATTAGTGCCCACTCACTGCCCAACATGTGCAGAGTTATTAGTGCCCACTCACTGCCCGCCATGTGCTGAGTTATTAGTGCCCACTCACTGCCCGCCATGTGCTGAGTTATTAGTGCCCACTCACTGCCCGCCATGTGCGGAGTTATTAGTGCCCCCTCACTGGCCGCCATGTGCGGAGTTATTAGTGCCCACTCACTGCCCGCCATGTGCTGAGTTATTAGTGCCCACTCACTGCCCGCCATATGCGAAATTATTAGTGCCCCCTCACTGCCCGCCATGTGCAGAGTTATTAGTGCCCCCTCACTGCCCGCCATGTGCGGAGTTATTAGTGCCCCCTCACTGGCCACCATCTGCGGAGTTATTAGTGCCCACTCACTGCCCGCCATGTGCTGAGTTATTATTGCCCCCTCACTGCCCGCCATGTGCGGAGTTATTAGTGCCCACTCACTGCCCGCCATGTGCAGAGTTATTAGTGCCCACTCACTGCCCGCCACGTGCTGAGTTATTAGTGCCCCCTCACTGCCCACCATATGCGGAGTTATTAGTGCCCCCTCACTGGCCGCCATGTGCGGAGTTATTAGTGCCCACTCACTGCCCGCCATGTGCTGAGTTATTAGTGCCCCCTCACTGCCCGCCATGTACGAAGTTATTAGTGCCCACTCACTGCCCGCCATGTGCAGAGTTATTAGTGCCCACTCACTGCCCGCCACATGCTGAGTTATTAGTGCCCACTCACTGCCCGCCATGTGCGGAGTTATTAGTGCCCCCTCACTGGCCGCCATGTGCGGAGTTATTAGTGCCCACTCACTGCCCGCCATGTGCTGAGTTATTAGTGCCCCCTCACTGCCCGCCATGTACGAAGTTATTAGTGCACACTCACTGCCCGCCATGTGCGGAGTTATTAGTGCCCCCTCACTGTCCGCCATGTGCGGAGTTATTAGTTCCCCCTCACTGCCCGCCATGTGCGGAGTTATTAGTGCCCACTCACTGCCCGCCATATGCGAAGTTATTAGTGCCCCCTCACTGCCCGCCATGTGCAGAGTTATTAGTGCCCCCTCACTGCCTGCCATGTGCGGAGTTATTAGTGCCCCCTCACTGCCCGCCATGTGCGGAGTAATTAGTGCCCCCTCACTGGCCACCATCTGCGGAGTTATTAGTGCCCACTCACTGCCCGCCATGTGCTTAGTTATTAGTGCCCACTCACTGCCCGCCATGTGCTGAGTTATTAGTGCCCACTCACTGCCCGCCATGTGCTGAGTTATTAGTGCCCCCTCACTGCCCGCCATGTGCTGAGTTCATAGTGCCCCTTTACTACCCTCCATGTGCTGAGTAATTAGTGGCCACTCACTGCCCGCCATGTGTTGAGTTATTAGTGCCCCCTCACTGCCCGCCATGTGCGGAGTTATTAGTGCCCACTCACTGCCCGCCATGTGTGGAGTTATTAGTGCCCCCTCACTGCCCGCCATGTGCTGAGTTATTAGTGCCCACTCACTGCCCGCCATGTGCTGAGTTATTAGTGCCCCCTCACTGCCCGCCATATGTGGAGTTATTAGTGCCCCCTCACTGCCCGCCATGTGCTGAGTTATTAGTGTCCACTCACTGCCCGCCATGTGCGGAGTCATTAGTGCCCACTCACTGCCCGACATGTGCAGAGTTATTAGTGCCCACTCACTGCCCGCCATGTGCTGAGTTATTAGTGCCCACTCACTGCCCGCCATGTGCGGAGTTATTAGTGCCCCCTCACTGCCCGCCAAGTGCTGAGTTATTAGTGCCCACTCACTGCCCGACATGTGCAGAGTTATTAGTGCCCACTCACTGCCCGCCATGTGCTGAGTTATTAGTGCCCACTCACTGCCCGCCATGTGCTGAGTTATTAGTGCCCACTCACTGCCCGCCATGTGCGGAGTTATTAGTGCCCCCTCACTGGCCGCCATGTGCGGAGTTATTAGTGCCCACTCACTGTCCGCCATGTGCTGAGTTATTAGTGCCCCCTCACTGCCCGCCATGTACGGAGTTATTAGTGCACACTCACTGCCCGCCATGTGCGGAGTTATTAGTGCCCCCTCACTGCCCGCCATGTGCGGAGTTATTAGTGCCCCCTCACTGCCCGCCATGTGCGGAGTTATTAGTGCCCACTCACTGCCCGCCATATGCGAAGTTATTAGTGCCCCCTCACTGCCCGCCATGTGCAGAGTTATTAGTGCCCCCTCACTGCCTGCCATGTGCGGAGTTATTAGTGCCCCCTCACTGCCCACCATGTGCGGAGTTATTAGTGCCCCCTCACTGGCCACCATCTGCGGAGTTATTAGTGCCCACTCACTGCCCGCCATGTGCTTAGGTATTAGTGCCAACTCACTGCCCGCCATGTGCTGAGTTATTAGTGCCCACTCACTGCCCGCCATGTGTGGAGTTATTAGTGCCCACTCACTGCCCGCCATGTGCTGAGTTTTTAGTGCCCACTCACTGCCCGCCATGTGCGGAGTTATTAGTGCCCACTCACTGCCCGTCATGTGCTGAGTTATTAGTGCCCACTCACTGTCCGCCATCTGCTGAGTTATTAGTGCCCCCTCACTGACCGCCATGTGCTGAGTTCATAGTGCCCCTTTACTCCCCTCCATGTGCTGAATTATTAGTGCCCCCTCACTGCCCGCCATATGTGGAGTTATTAGTGCCCCCTCACTGCCCGCCATGTGCTGAGTTATTAGTGTCCACTCACTGCCCGCCATGTGCGGAGTCATTAGTGCCCACTCACTGCCCACCATGTGCTGAGTTATTAGTGCCCACTCACTGCCCGCCATGTCCAGAGTTATTAGTGCCCACTCACTGCCCGACATGTGCAGAGTTATTAGTGCCCACTCACTGCCCGCCATGTGCTGAGTTATTAGTGCCCACTCACTGCCCGCCATGTGCAGAGTTATTAGTGCCCCCTCACTGCCCGCCATGTGCTGAGTTTTTAGTGCCCACTCACTGCCCGACATGTGCAGAGTTATTAGTGCCCACTCACTGCCCGCCATGTGCTGAGTTATTAGTGCCCACTCACTGCCCGCCATGTGCAGAGTTATTAGTGCCCACTCACTGCCCGCCATGTGCTGCGTTATTAGTGCCCACTCACTGCCCGCTATGTGCTGAGTTATTAGTGCCCACTCACTGCCCGCCATGTGCGGAGTTATTAGTGCCTCCTCACTGCCCGCCATGTGCGGAGTTATTAGTGCCCACTCACTGCCCGCCATGTGTGGAGTCATTAGTGCCCACTCACTGCCCACCATGTGCTGAGTCATTAGTGCCCACTTACTGCCCGCCATGTGCTGAATTATTAGTGCCCACTCACTGCCCGCCATGTCCAGAGTTATTAGTGCCCACTCACTGCCCGACATGTGCAGTTATTAGTGCCCACTCACTGCTCGCCATGTGCTGAGTTATTAGTGCCCCCTCACTGCCCGCCATGTGCTGAGTTATTAGTGCCCCCTCACTGCCCGCCATGTGCTGAGTTATTAGTGCCCACTCACTGCCCACCATTTGCTGAGTTATTAGTGCCCCCTCACTGCCCGCCATGTGCGGAGTTATTAGTGCCCACTCACTGCCCGCCATGTGCTGAGTTATTAGTGCCCCCTCACTGCCCGCCATGTGCGGAGTTATTAGTGCCCACTCGCTGCCCGCCATGTGCGGAGTTATTAGTGCCCCCTCACTGGCCGCCATGTCCGGAGTTATTAGTGCCCACTCACTGCCCGCCATGTGCTGAGTTATTAGTGCACACTCACTGCCCGCCATGTGCGGAGTTATTAGTGCCCCCTCACTGCCCGCCATGTGCGGAGTTATTAGTGCCCCCTCACTGCCCGCCATGTGCGGAGTTATTAGTGCCCACTCACTGCCAGCCATGTGTGGAGTTATTAGTGCCCCCTCACTGGCCGCCATGTGCGGAGTTATTAGCGCCCACTCACTGCCCGCCATGTGCGGAGTTATTAGTGCCCACTCACTGCCCGCCATGTGCGGAGTTATTAGTGCCCACTCACTGCCCCCCATATGCGAAGTTATTAGTGCCCCCTCACTGCCCGCCATGTGCAGAGTTATTAGTGCCCACTCACTGCCCGCCATATGCGAAGTTATTAGTGCCCCCTCACTGCCCGCCATGTGCAGAGTTATTAGTGCCCCCTCACTGGCCGCCATGTGCGGAGTTATTAGTGCCCCCTCGCTGGCCACCATCTGCGGAGTTATTAGTGCCCACTCACTGCCCGCCATGTGCTGAGTTATTATTGCCCCCTCACTGCCCGCCATGTGCGGAGTTATTAGTGCCCACTCACTGCCCGCCATGTGCAGAGTTATTAGTGCCCACTCACTGCCCGCCACGTGCTGAGTTATTAGTGCCCCCTCACTGCCCGCCATGTGCGGAGTTATTAGTGCCCACTCACTGCCCACCATGTGCGGAGTTATTAGTGCCCCCTCACTGGCCGCCATGTGCGGAGTTATTAGTGCCCACTCACTGCCCGCCATGTGCTGAGTTATTAGTGCCCCCTCACTGCCCGCCATGTACGAAGTTATTAGTGCACACTCACTGCCCGCCATGTGCGGAGTTATTAGTGCCCCCTCACTGCCCGCCATGTGCGGAGTTATTAGTGCCCCCTCACTGCCCGCCATGTGCGGAGTTATTAGTGCCCACTCACTGCCCGCCATATGCGAAGTTATTAGTGCCCCCTCACTGCCCGCCATGTGCAGAGTTATTAGTGCCCCCTCACTGCCTGCCATGTGCGGAGTTATTAGTGCCCCCTCACTGCCCGCCATGTGCGGAGTAATTAGTGCCCCCTCACTGGCCACCATCTGCGGAGTTATTAGTGCCCACTCACTGCCCGCCATGTGCTTAGTTATTAGTGCCCACTCACTGCCCGCCATGTGCTGAGTTATTAGTGCCCACTCACTGCCCGCCATGTGCTGAGTTATTAGTGCCCCCTCACTGCCCGCCATGTGCTGAGTTCATAGTGCCCCTTTACTACCCTCCATGTGCTGAGTAATTAGTGGCCACTCACTGCCCGCCATGTGTTGAGTTATTAGTGCCCCCTCACTGCCCGCCATGTGCGGAGTTATTAGTGCCCACTCACTGCCCGCCATGTGTGGAGTTATTAGTGCCCCCTCACTGCCCGCCATGTGCTGAGTTATTAGTGCCCACTCACTGCCCGCCATGTGCTGAGTTATTAGTGCCCCCTCACTGCCCGCCATATGTGGAGTTATTAGTGCCCCCTCACTGCCCGCCATGTGCTGAGTTATTAGTGTCCACTCACTGCCCGCCATGTGCGGAGTCATTAGTGCCCACTCACTGCCCACCATGTGCTGAGTTATTAGTGGCCACTCACTGCCCGCCATGTCCAGAGTTATTAGTGCCCACTCACTGCCCGACATGTGCAGAGTTATTAGTGCCCACTCACTGCCCGCCATGTGCTGAGTTATTAGTGCCCACTCACTGCCCGCCATGTGCGGAGTTATTAGTGCCCCCTCACTGCCCGCCAAGTGCTGAGTTATTAGTGCCCACTCACTGCCCAACATGTGCAGAGTTATTAGTGCCCACTCACTGCCCGCCATGTGCTGAGTTATTAGTGCCCACTCACTGCCCGCCATGTGCTGAGTTATTAGTGCCCACTCACTGCCCGCCATGTGCGGAGTTATTAGTGCCCCCTCACTGGCCGCCATGTGCGGAGTTATTAGTGCCCACTCACTGCCCGCCATGTGCTGAGTTATTAGTGCCCACTCACTGCCCGCCATATGCGAAATTATTAGTGCCCCCTCACTGCCCGCCATGTGCAGAGTTATTAGTGCCCCCTCACTGCCCGCCATGTGCGGAGTTATTAGTGCCCCCTCACTGGCCACCATCTGCGGAGTTATTAGTGCCCACTCACTGCCCGCCATGTGCTGAGTTATTATTGCCCCCTCACTGCCCGCCATGTGCGGAGTTATTAGTGCCCACTCACTGCCCGCCATGTGCAGAGTTATTAGTGCCCACTCACTGCCCGCCACGTGCTGAGTTATTAGTGCCCCCTCACTGCCCGCCATGTGCGGAGTTATTAGTGCCCACTCACTGCCCGCCATGTGCGGAGTTATTAGTGCCCCCTCACTGGCCGCCATGTGCGGAGTTATTAGTGCCCACTCACTGCCCGCCATGTGCTGAGTTATTAGTGCCCCCTCACTGCCCGCCATGTACGAAGTTATTAGTGCACACTCACTGCCCGCCATGTGCGGAGTTATTAGTGCCCCCTCACTGCCCGCCATGTGCGGAGTTATTAGTGCCCCCTCACTGCCCGCCATGTGCGGAGTTATTAGTGCCCACTCACTGCCCGCCATATGCGAAGTTATTAGTGCCCCCTCACTGCCCGCCATGTGCAGAGTTATTAGTGCCCCCTCACTGCCTGCCATGTGCGGAGTTATTAGTGCCCCCTCACTGCCCGCCATGTGCGGAGTAATTAGTGCCCCCTCACTGGCCACCATCTGCGGAGTTATTAGTGCCCACTCACTGCCCGCCATGTGCTTAGTTATTAGTGCCCACTCACTGCCCGCCATGTGCTGAGTTATTAGTGCCCACTCACTGCCCGCCATGTGCTGAGTTATTAGTGCCCCCTCACTGCGCGCCATGTGCTGAGTTCATAGTGCCCCTTTACTACCCTCCATGTGCTGAGTAATTAGTGGCCACTCACTGCCCGCCATGTGTTGAGTTATTAGTGCCCCCTCACTGCCCGCCATGTGCGGAGTTATTAGTGCCCACTCACTGCCCGCCATGTGTGGAGTTATTAGTGCCCCCTCACTGCCCGCCATGTGCTGAGTTATTAGTGCCCACTCACTGTCCGCCATGTGCTGAGTTATTAGTGCCCCCTCACTGCCCGCCATATGTGGAGTTATTAGTGCCCCCTCACTGCCCGCCATGTGCTGAGTTATTAGTGTCCACTCACTGCCCGCCATGTGCGGAGTCATTAGTGCCCACTCACTGCCCACCATGTGCTGAGTTATTAGTGGCCACTCACTGCCCGCCATGTCCAGAGTTATTAGTGCCCACTCACTGCCCGACATGTGCAGAGTTATTAGTGCCCACTCACTGCCCGCCATGTGCTGAGTTATTAGTGCCCACTCACTGCCCGCCATGTGCGGAGTTATTAGTGCCCCCTCACTGCCTGCCAAGTGCTGAGTTATTAGTGCCCACTCACTGCCCGACATGTGCAGAGTTATTAGTGCCCACTCACTGCCCGCCATGTGCTGAGTTATTAGTGCCCACTCACTGCCCGCCATGTGCTGAGTTATTAGTGCCCACTCACTGCCCGCCATGTACGGAGTTATTAGTGCACACTCACTGCCCGCCATGTGCGGAGTTATTAGTGCCCCCTCACTGCCCGCCATGTGCGGAGTTATTAGTGCCCCCTCACTGCCCGCCATGTGCGGAGTTATTAGTGCCCACTCACTGCCCGCCATATGCGAAGTTATTAGTGCCCCCTCACTGCCCGCCATGTGCAGAGTTATTAGTGCCCCCTCACTGCCTGCCATGTGCGGAGTTATTAGTGCCCCCTCACTGCCCACCATGTGCGGAGTTATTAGTGCCCCCTCACTGGCCACCATCTGCGGAGTTATTAGTGCCCACTCACTGCCCGCCATGTGCTTAGGTATTAGTGCCCACTCACTGCCCGCCATGTGCTGAGTTATTAGTGCCCCCTCTCTGCCCGCCATGTGCTGAGTTCATAGTGCCCCTTTACTGCCCTCCATGTGCTGAGTAATTAGTGGCCACTCACTGCCCGCCATGTGCTGAGTTATTAGTGCCCACTCACTGCCCGCCATGTGCGGAGTTATTAGTGCCCACTCACTGCCTGCCATGTGCGGAGTTATTAGTGCCCCCTCACTGCCCGCCATGTGCGGAGTTATTAGTGCCCACTCACTGCCCGCCATGTGCGGAGTTATTAGTGCCCACTCACTGCCCGCCATGTGCTGAGTTATTAGTGCCCCCTCACTGCCCGCCATGTGCTGAGTTATTAGTGCCCACTCACTGCCCGCCATGTGCGGAGTTATTAGTGCCCACTCACTGCCTGCCATGTGCGGAGTTATTAGTGCCCCCTCACTGCCCGCCATGTGTGAAGTTATTAGTGCCCACTCACTGCCCGCCATGTGCAGAGTTATTAGTGCCCACTCACTGCCCACCACGTGCTGAGTTATTAGTGCCCCCTCACTGCCCGCCATGTGCGGAGTTATTAGTGCCCACTCACTGCCCGCCATGTGCGGAGTTATTAGTGCCCACTCACTGCCTGCCATGTGCGGAGTTATTAGTGCCCCCTCACTGCCCGCCATGTGCGGAGTTATTAGTGCCCACTCACTGCCCGCCACGTGCGGAGTTAGTAGTGCCCACTCACTGCCCGCCACGTGCGGAGTTATTAGTGCCCACTCACTGCCCGCCATGTGCTGAGTTATTAGTGCCCACTCACTGCCCGCCATGTGCGGAGTTATTAGTGCCCCCTCACTGGCCGCCATGTGCGGAGTTATTAGTGCCCACTCACTGCCCGCCATGTGCTGAGTTATTAGTGCCCCCTCACTGCCCGCCATGTACGGAGTTATTAGTGCACACTCACTGCCCGCCATGTGCGGAGTTATTAGTGCCCCCTCACTGCCCGCCATGTGCGGAGTTATTAGTGCCCCCTCACTGCCCGCCATGTGCGGAGTTATTAGTGCCCACTCACTGCCCGCCATATGCGAAGTTATTAGTGCCCCCTCACTGCCCGCCATGTGCAGAGTTATTAGTGCCCCCTCACTGCCTGCCATGTGCGGAGTTATTAGTGCCCCCTCACTGCCCACCATGTGCGGAGTTATTAGTGCCCCCTCACTGGCCACCATCTGCGGAGTTATTAGTGCCCACTCACTGCCCGCCATGTGCTTAGGTATTAGTGCCCACTCACTGCCCGCCATGTGCTGAGTTATTAGTGCCCCCTCTCTGCCCGCCATGTGCTGAGTTCATAGTGCCCCTTTACTGCCCTCCATGTGCTGAGTAATTAGTGGCCACTCACTGCCCGCCATGTGCTGAGTTATTAGTGCCCACTCACTGCCCGCCATGTGCGGAGTTATTAGTGCCCACTCACTGCCTGCCATGTGCGGAGTTATTAGTGCCCCCTCACTGCCCGCCATGTGCGGAGTTATTAGTGCCCACTCACTGCCCGCCATGTGCGGAGTTATTAGTGCCCACTCACTGCCCACCATGTGCTGAGTTATTAGTGCCCCCTCACTGCCCGCCATGTGCTGAGTTATTAGTGCCCACTCACTGCCTGCCATGTGCGGAGTTATTAGTGCCCCCTCACTGCCCGCCATGTTTGGAGTTATTAGTGCCCACTCACTGCCCGCCATGTGCAGAGTTATTAGTGCCCACTCACTGCCCACCACGTGCTGAGTTATTAGTGCCCACTCACTGCCCGCCATGTGCGGAGTTATTAGTGCCCACTCACTGCCTGCCATGTGCGGAGTTATTAGTGCCCCCTCACTGCCCGCCATGTGCGGAGTTATTAGTGCCCACTCACTGCCCGCCACGTGCGGAGTTATTAGTGCCCACTCACTGCCCGCCACGTGCTGAGTTATTAGTGCCCCCTCACTGCCCGCCATGTGCGGAGTTATTAGTGCCCCCTCACTGGCCGCCATGTGCGGAGTTATTAGTGCCCACTCACTGCCCGCCATGTGCTGAGTTATTAGTGCCCCCTCACTGCCCGCCATGTGCGGAGTTATTAGTGCACACTCACTGCCCGCCATGTGCTGAGTTATTAGTGCCCCCTCACTGCCCGCCATGTGCGGAGTTATTAGTGCCCCCTCACTGCCCGGCATGTGCGGAGTTATTAGTGCCCACTCACTGCCCGCCATATGCGAAGTTATTAGTGCCCCCTCACTGCCCGCCATGTGCAGAGTTATTAGTGCCCCCTCACTGCCCGCCATGTGCTGAGTTATAAGTGCCCCCTCACTGCCCGCCATGTGCAGAGTTATTAGTGCCCCCTCACTGCCCGCCATGTGCGGAGTTATTAGTGCCCCCTCACTGGCCACCATCTGCGGAGTTATTAGTGCCCCCTCAGTGGCCGCCATGTGCGGAGTTATTAGTGCCCACTCACTGCCCGCCATGTGCAGAGTTATTAGTGCCCACTCACTGCCCGCCATGTGCGGAGTTATTAGTGCCCACTCACTGCCCGCCATGTGCGGAGTTATTAGTGCCCACTCACTGCCCGCCATGTGCTGAGTTATTAGTGCCCACTCACTGCCCACCATGTGCTGAGTTATTAGTGCCCCCTCACTGCCCGCCATGTGCTGAGTTATTAGTGACCACTCACTGCCCGCCATGTGCTGAGTTATTAGTGCCCACTCAAATGTGCCGAGTTACTCACGATTATTTATTTTACACATGAGAAAACATAATCCATTCAGGCCTGTGCTATCCACCATCTTAGGTAATATAAAACAAGCTCCCGGTGGGTATAGTCTGATCATGCAACATACGAGGGAGACAATATACAGAAAGAGGATGGATATATCCGGCAGGGCAACATGTAACATAAGAGGACTAAAGGCAGCAATAGCTACAGAAATCAAGCACTAAGCTGGAAGTCATGTCCAGATTATATGTACAGCCAGGAAAATGACCTGGAGACACAGGATGTCTATACCCAGCATGATCCGTATACAGCAGAGTGAGGAGTGATATCATGTATACAGATCTGTGGTACAGGTGAAGTATACAGCACAGGGATGGAGCCTTTACACATATACCACATATATAGTGAGTAACCTGGTTACACGGGATCTGCACACCCAGCCTCACAGTATGTAACAGAGATGAGGTCACATCCAGGTGATCAGACTCCATAACTGGGAAGGGGGGATAATCCGCACACAGCAGGGTCAGTATACAGTGCACTGACATGAAGTGCAGCCTCTCACCATCACACATATACCATCCCCGACTGCTCCTCTCACCAGTGTCTCTAATACATGGGACTGCCCAGCTCCACCATAGTAATGGCAGACACTGCGTCCCTGCTCTGTCCTATCACACATATACCCAGAACTCATGAAGACTCTGTATAATACAGCAGTAATGTGGTATATCAGAAATGTCTGCAGGGAGGACACACAAATGCTGCCTCTGCAATAAGTGAGGGAACATGGCAGCTACATGAATTTCTGAGGTAATCTTGATCCCAGATATGATGTAGGAGCTGATACTACCCTAGTACACCATGTCTGCGGTGAATGCAGAGGAGTATATCAAACATGTCTGCAGGGAGGTCACACAGAAGTTGTCTCACAGACTGTGAGGAAAATATAGCATGCATGAGGGAATGAGGGACATGGCAGCTACATGAATCGCTGAGGTAATATTGATCCCATACATAATGTAGGAGCTGATACTACACTAGTACATGATGTCTGAGGTGAATGTGCTCCGATCATCTGTAATGTGAGGTGATGACCCCAGTATTATACTCCCTGACACTGCAGACATGCTTCCTCCTGTTCATCCTGTGCATGAAAGAGAGAGAGACACAGATTTCCTGCTCTATATAAGCCCACTGTCCTCACAGTGACCCCCAGGCACAGACTTACTGGGCTTCCTACTCTGAAAGCAACATCCCTCGTGCTTAACATCTACACCACTATACCAAAAAAGCTGCAGGAGTAAAGGTCCACCCATCCCCAAGTCATGTCCTCCTCCGCCTATGGCTCCAGTGGTTTCTTTAAGGAAGGTGAAGAGTTCTTGGACAGAGCAGAATTATCTCTTCATGTTACAGAAAGAGAAGAAATTCGAAGTGCACCTGAAGAAACAGAGGAATGGAGACATGTGACCCAGAGAAGCAGGAGGATCAGGAGGCAGTCAGCACCCATACTGCTCAGGAACCAGTACCAGGCTCTCACGCAGGAAAACGATGAAGAAATACATCAGGATAAGACTTTGCCCACAAACAGCAACCTTGTACGCCTTCAGAGTCCTCCTGGATGGAGAAAGAAAAATGTTGTGAAGAAGAAACGGAGAGTGGTGGTCATGGGGGATTCCCTGTTGAGAGGAACAGAGGCCGCTATCTGCAGACCGGATATAACTTCAAGAGAAATGTGCTGTCTTCCAGGTGCAAAAATTAAAGATGTGTCTGACAGGATATCAGGACTCTTCAGACCTACAGATGACTACCCATTCCTGCTACTACATGTGGGGACAAATGACACCGCAAGAAACGACCTGGAAACCATCTGCAGAGACTTTGAAGACTTAGGCAAGAAAGTGAAAGAACTGGGAGCGCAGGTGGTCTTCTCTTCCATCCTCCCAGTGGATGGCCATGGAACAAGGAGGTGGAATAAGATTCTGCAGGTGAACAACTGGCTACGTCGATGGTGCCGTCAGCAACGATTTGGATTTCTGGCTCATGGAGTGAATTACCTTTACGATGGACTACTTGCTAGAGATGGGGTGCACCTTACGAAGCCTGGAAGAACCAGGGGAAGAGTCTTGAGGAAATCATTTGCATATTCCCAGTGCCTTCTGGGATAAGTGAAGAGTCTCCGCGAGCTCAACGATCACTGGGTTTTGGCCGTTGCAGCTGAAAAGAGGAAATCGGAAAAAGCGCGCGCCTACCAAACTTGGAGCGCAGGTGGTCTTCTCTTCCATCCTCCCAGTGGATGGCCATGGAACGAGGAGGTGGAATAAGATTCTGCAGGTGAACAACTGGCTACGTCGATGGTGCCGTCAGGAACGATTTGGATTTCTGGATCACGGAGTGAACTACTTATACGATGGACTACTTGCTAGAGATGGGGTGCACCTTACGAAGACTGGAGAACATGTATTTGGTAGTCGCCTTGCTACACTTGTAAGGAGAGCTTTAAACTAGAACAACAAGGGAAGGGAAGCAAAAGACCAGAAAAAGCCATACACCTGACAAATGCTATTGAGAACTCTGCTGTTAGAAGTGGAAAGGAAGAACAAAGACAAAAGAATCTAATTAATAAAAATATTGGAGAAAGAGAAACCAATCACAAACTAAAATGTTTCTATACTAATGCTCAAAGCATGGGCAACAAACAAGGAGAACTGGAACTACTAACACAGGAAAAGAAATATGATGTCATTGGAATCACTGAAACTTGGTGGGACAATACACATGATTGGAATACAAGACTAGAAGGATACAACTTATTTGCAAGAAACAGACTTGATAAACGAGGAGGGGGTGTCGCATTGTATGTTAGAAACGCGTATATCTGCACAGAGATTGAAGCTTCAGAGACTGGGAGTTCTGTGGAAACTGTTTGGGTAAGAATACAAGGACAGAACAATGGAAAGGACACCATTGTAGGCATTTCCTACAGGCCGCCTGTGCAAGCTGAAGATATGGATGAACTCTTTATGCATCAAATGGCCAAGTTCTCCAAAAAATATGACATAGTTGTCATGGGAGATTTCAACTATCCAGACATTTGTTGGAAATCTCTCTCAGGCAAAACTAACAGGTCAAGGAAATTCTTATCCTCTCTTGCTGACAACTTTATCTTCCAAAAGGTAAGGGAGAAAACAAGGGGAACTGCTACGTTGGATCTAATCCTTATAAACAGGGAGGAAATGGTTGAGGAGGTAAAAGTGGCTGGGACCCTAGGAGGTAGCGACCATGCTATTTTAGAATTTTGGATAACTAGAGGCGGAAGACCTGTGAAGACTCAGACGTCAAGGTTAGATTTCAGAAAGGCAGATTTTAAGGGATTCAGAAAGAGAATTGGAGGGATCCAATGGCTGGATATCCTTAAAGACAAAAATGTCCAGGAAGGATGGGAAATCTTGAAAAATGAAATTCTCAAAGCACAGTTGTTAACAATTCCGAAAAGAGGGAAGAATAGGAAGCATTTAAGGAAACCAGGATGGATGAACACAGAACTTAAGCACATGCTAAAAAGGAAGAAAGAAATGTTTATAAAATGGAAAGAGGGAGGCATATCTAAAGAAGAATATAATGCAGTCTGCAGAACCTGCAGGGCACAAATCAGATTAACTAAAGCTGAAAATGAATTGAGGCTTGCAAGAGATGTCAAAAGCAATAATAAAGGATTTTGGGGATATGTCAAAAGTAAAAGAAAAGTCAAAGATGCTATAGGATTTTTACAGGATGAAAATGATGAAATGGTAAGACAGGATGTTGAGAAGGCCGAACTTTTAAATTCCTATTTTGCATCTGTTTTCTCTCAGAAAGGAAATGTAACATCAACTGTTCTTCACTGTCCTATTAAGGGAATAGAAGAATCCAGGATATCTATAAACAGAAAGATAATGAGGAAACACTTAGCTAACCTAAATTAATTCAAGTCTCCAGGTCCAGATGAATTACACCCCAGAGTGCTGAAGGAGATAGCAGAAGAAATTTTTGAACTCCTCTCCATAATCTTTGAAAATTCTTGGAGAACAGGAGAAGTCCCAGAAGACTGGAGAAGTGCAAATGTTGTTCCTATCTTCAAAAAGGGGAAGAAGGTGGACCCAAGCAACTATAGGCCGGTGAGTCTGACTTCTATACCAGGAAAGATCTTGGAAAAAATTATTAAACAACATGTATGTCAGTACCTGGATAAGAATGATGTGATTAAACAGAGTCAGCATTGGTTTGTAACTAATAAGTCATGTCAGACTAACTTAATTTTCTTCTATGACGGAATCACTGATTGGGTGGATCAGGGAAATGCTGTAGATATAGTATATATTGACTTCAGCAAAGCATTTGACAAAGTATCCCACACAATCCTTATTGAAAAAATGACTAAGTATGGAATGGACAAGGCAACTGTTAGGTGGATTCATAACTGGCTTAGTGATCGGACCCAAAGAGTGGTCATAAATGGCTGCACATCCAGTTGGAAGGATGTCTCAAGTGGGGTACCACAGGGCTCTGTCCTGGGCCCTGTATTGTTCAACATCTTTACCAATGATTTAGATGAAGGAACTGAGCGTAAACTGATTAAATTTGCTGATGACACAAAGCTAGGAGGGATAGCTAATACTAGAGAAGAGAGAGAGAGGATTCAAAAAGATATAAATAAACTGGAGCAGTGGGCAGCAACTAACAGAATGGTTTTTAACAGGGAAAAATGCAAAGTACTACATCTGGGCAATAAAAATGAAAAAAGCATATACAGAATGGGAGGAATAGGGCTAAGCAACAGCACATGTGAAAAAGACTTTTGTATACTAATAGATCACAGACTGAACATGAGTCAACAGTGTGATGCAGCAGCAAAAAAGGCAAATGCAATTCTAGGATGTATTAACTGAAGCATACAGTCTAGATTCCATGAAGTCATTATTGCCCTCTACTCCTCTTTGGTCAGACCTCATCTGGAATATTGTGTCCAGTTTTGGGCACCACATTTTAAAAAAGACATCAACAAACTGGAGCAAGTTCAGAAAAGAGCGACCAGAATGGTGACCGGTCTGCAAACCCTGTCTTATGAGGAAAGGTTGCAGGATTTGGGAATGTTTAGCTGGCAAAAGAGAAGACTGAGAGGAGACTTAATAGCTGTCTACAGAGAGATCAGTTTCAAGGATAACCCCGAGGCAGCGAGCTTGTGGGACTGGAGAGAGTTGGCAGCCGTTTACTTTAATGGATAGGTCCGTCGGGGGGGGGGGTCACGTGAGATGAGGGAAACATGATTAATTCTGTTTTGTCCATATTAAGTTTTAGAAATCTACTGGAAAAGAAGGATGCAGACAAACATTGAGGGATTCTGGTTAGTAGGGAGGTGATATCTGGTCCAGAGATGTAGGTCTGTGTGTCATCAGCCTAGGGGTGATACGCTATGAGATTCTATGAGCTGTCCGAGGCCGAAGGTGTAAATGGAGAAGAGCAGGGGCCCTAGGACTGAACCTTGTGGGACTCTGACGGATAGGGGGTGCGGTGAGGAGGTGGTGTGCGAGTGGGAGACACTGAATGTCCGGTCTGTTAGGTATGACGCAATCCAAGATAGGGCCGAGTCTCTGATACCAAGAGTTGAGAGGGTCTGTAGTAATAGGGAATGGTCCACTGTGTCAAAGGCAGAGGACAGGTCCAGGAGGAGGAGGACAGAGTAGTGTCGCTTGGCCTTGGCGGCTAGTAGGTCATTGGTGACCTTAGTTAGGGCAGTTTCAGTGGAGTGGTGTGGCCAGAAGCCAGATTGTAATCGGTCAAGGAGGGAGCAAGAAGAGAGGTGAGAGGACAGTTCAAGATGGACGTGTTGTTCCAGTAGTTTTGAGGCATAGGGGAGAAGTGATATAAGGCGATAGCTAGATACAGAGGATGGGTAGAGGGCTTTTTGAGGATAGGTGCGATTGAGGCATGTTTTAAGCTTGAGGGGAAAACACCAGTTGTTAGTGATAGGTTGAAGAGGTGGGTTAGGGTTGGGATGAAGACTGTGGTGAGGTTTGGGATGAAGTGGGACAGGATCAGGTCAAGTGCACAGGTAGTGAGATGAGTATCCGTCACTTCCACCCTCAGTAATGCCCCAGGGTCGGGGTGTGACTCCTGCACCCCTTGCAGCTATCCTCCGGCATGGCAGTATCGTATCTCCCCGGCTGTGGGAGGCTGCAATAGGGGCAGATAATGAGCGGCCTGATCCTGAGAATCGGCAGACACTTGGCCGATCCCGGGGACTCGGTGTTCACATGAGCCCGTTCTGATCACTCGCCTCCTCTAGGTGTGCCGGGTTCTTTCTTCTTCTCATAATAAGACATGAGATATCCAATAGCTTCATTACCCATCGTTAGTAGCAGCGGGGATCATTAACAGCGGCTGCCGGAGCGAGAGGCGGCTCAGGTGTCTGCTCCTCTGCTTGCCTCCTTATCTTTGAGGCTGTAGATTTACCTTCTTTGTCTCCCGCTCTCTGAAATTCTCTCTCTCTCTTATGAGCTGATTCTTTCCTTATTTCTTAACTCATCTTTCTATATCAGTTATTCTGAGCCGAGGTTCATCTGGGGTTCAGCTCGGGGCAAAACCAGGTAACCCTAATTACACCTAAGATAATCTTTTCCATCTTACTCAGACCAACATCATGACTTCTCCAGCCAGGACTCATCTGCAGAGATTACAGCACAGACACATCGCACTTACCACCTATTTCCTTCACTGTCCTCATCTATCCCCGATCTGCGCAAACCCCTTACCCTGCTGAAAACCCCAATACTAAGCCTCTGCCGTATGTGTCCCTATTACTGCACCTGATACCCCGATACTGAGCCGCTGCTGCCGTATGTGTCCCTATTACTGCACCTGATACCCCAATACTGAGCATCTGCCGTATGTGTCCCTATTACTGCACCTGATACCCCAATACTGAGCCTCTGCCATATGTGTCCTTATTACTGCACCTGATACCCCAATACTGAGCCTCTGCCATATGTGTCCCTATCACTGCACCTGATACCCCAATGCTGAGCCTCTGCCGTATGTGTCCCTATTACTGCACCTGATACCCCGATACTGAGCATCTGCCGTATGTGTCCCTTATTACTGCACCTGATACCCCAATACTGAGCATCTGCCGTATGTGTCCCTATTACTGCACCTGATACCCCAAAACTGAGCATCTGCCGTATGTGTCCTTATTACTGCACCTGATACCCCAATACTGAGCCTCTGCCATATGTGTCCCTATTACTGCACCTGATACCCCAATACTGAGACCTCTGCCGTATGTGTCCCTATTACTGAACCTGATACCCCGATACTGAGCCGCTGCTGCCGTATGTGTCCCTATTACTGCACCTGATACCCCAATACTGAGCCTCTGCTGCCGTATGTGTCCCTATTACTGCACCTTATACCCCAATACTGAGCCGCTGCCGAATGTGTCCTTCTTACTGCACCTGATACCCCAATACTGAACCTCTGCCGTATGAGTCCCTATTACTGCACCTGATACCCCGATGCTGAGCCTCTGCTGCTGTATGTGTCCCTATTACTGCACCTGATACCCCAATACTGAGCCGCTGCTGCCGTATGTGTCCCAATTACTGCTCTTGATACCCCAATACTGAGCCTCTGCCGTATGAGTCCCTATTACTGCACCTGATACCCCAATACTGTGCCTCTGCCGTATGTGTCCCTATTACTGCACCTGATACCCCAATACTGAGCCACTGCCGTATGCGTCCCTACTACTGCAATTTGTACCCCAATACTGAGCCACTGCCGTATGCGTCCCTACTACTGCACCTTGTACCCCAATACTGAGCGGCTGCTGCCGTAAGTTTCCTTATTACTGCACCTGATACCCCAATGCTGAGCCTCTGCTGCTGTATGTGTCCCTATTACTGCACCTGATACCCCAATAGTGAGCCGCTGCTGCTGTAATTGTCCTTATTACTGCACCTGATGCCCCAATACTGAGCCACTGCCGTATGCGCCCCAATTACTGCACCTGACACCCCAATACTGAGCCTCTGCCGTATGTGTCCTTACTACTGCACCTGATACCTCGATACTGAGCATCTGCCGTATGTGTCCCTATTACTGCACCTGATACCCTAATACTGAGCCTCTGCCATATGTGTACCTATTTCTGCTCCTGACACCCCGATACTGAGCCGCTGCTGTCGTAAATGTCCCTATTACTGCACCTGATACCCAGATACTGAGCTGCTGCTGCCGTATGTGTCCCTATTACTGCACCTGATACCCCAATACTGAGCCTCTGCCATATGTGTCCCTATTACTGCACCTGATACCCCAATACTGAGCCGCTGCTGCCGTATATGTCCCTATTACTGCACCTGATACCCTGATACTGAGCCTCGGCCGTATGTGTCCCTATTACTGCACCTGATACACCAATAATGAGTCTCTGCCGTATGTGTCCCTATTACTGCACCTGATACCCCAATACTGAGCCGCTGCTGCCGTATGTGTCCCTATTACTGCCCCTGATACCCCAATACTGAGCCGCTGCTGCCGTATGTGTCCCTATTACTGCCCATGATACCCCAATACTGAGCCTCTGCCATATGTGTCCCTATTACTGCACCTGATACCCTAATACTGAGCCGCTGCTGCCGTATGTGTCCCTATTACTGCACCTGATACCCCAATACTGAGCCTCTGTCGTATGTGTCCTTATTACTGCACCTGATACCCCAATACTGAGCTGCTGCTGCTGTATGTGTCCCTATTACTGCACCTGATACCCTAATACTGAGCCTCTGCCATATGTGTCCCTATTTCTGCACCTGACACCCCGATACTGAGCCGCTGCTGTCGTAAATGTCCCTATTACTGCACCTGATACCCAGATACTGAGCCGCTGCTGCCGTATGTGTCCCTATTACTGCACCTGATACCCCAATACTGAGCCTCTGCCATATGTGTCCCTATTACTGCACCTGATACCCCAATACTGAGCCGCTGCTGCGGTATATGTCCCTATTACTGCACCTGATACCCTGATACTGAGCCTCGGCCGTATGTGTCCCTATTGCTGCACCTGATACCCAAATACTGAGCCTCTGCCGTATGTGTCCCTTATTACTGCACCTGATACACCAATACTGAGCCTCTGCCATATGTGTCCCTATTACTGCACCTGATACCCAAATACTGAGCCTCTGCCGTATGTGTCCCTATTACTGCACCTGATACCCCAATACTGAGCCACTGCTGCCATATGTGTCCCTATTACTGCACCTGATACCACAATCTTGAGCCGCTGCTGCCGTTTGTGCCACTATTACTGCACCTGATACCCCAATACTGAGCCGCTGCTGCCGTATGTGTCCCTATTACTCCACCTGATACCCCAATACTGAGTCTCTGCTTCCGTGTGTGTCCCTATTACTGCACCTGATACTCCAATACTGAGACTGCCGTATGTGTCCCTATTACTGCACCTGATACCCCAATACTGAGTCTCTGCTGCCGTTTGTGTCCCTATTACTGCACCTGATACCCCAATACTGAGCCTCTGCCGTGTGTGTCCTTATTACTGCAAATGATACCCCAATACTGAGCCACTGCTGCCATGTGTCCCTATTACTGCACCTGATACCCCAATACTGAGCTGCTGCTGCCGTATGTTTCCCTATTACTGCACCTGATACCCCAATGCTGAGCCGCTGCTACCGTATGTGTCCGTATTACTGCACCTGATACCCCAATACTGAGCCGCTGCTGCCGTATGTGTCCCTATTACTGCACCTGATAACCCAATACTGAGCCGCTGCTGCCGTATGTGTCCCTATTACTGCACCTGATACCCCAATACTGAGCCGCTGCTGCCGTATGTGTCCCTATTACTACACCTGATACCCCAATAATGAGCCGCTGCTGCCATATGTGTCCCTATTAATGCACCTGAAACCCCAATACTGAGCCGCTGCTGCCGTATGTGTCCCTATTACTACACCTGATACCCCAATACTGAGCCGCTGCTGCCATATGTGTCCCTATTACTGCACCTGATACCCCAATACTGAGCCGCTGCTGCCATATGTGTCCCTATTACTGCACCTGATACCCCAATACTGAGCATCTGCTGTATTTGTCCTTATTACTGCACCTGATACCCCAATACTGAGCCGCTGCTGCCATATGTGTCCCTATTACTGCACCTGTTACCCCAATACTGAACCGCTGCTGCTGTATGTGTCCTTATTACTGCACCTGATACCCCAATACTGAGCCTCTGCCATATGTGTTCCTTTTTCTGCACCTGATACCCCAATACTGAGCGTCTGCTGTATGCGTCCTTATTACTGCACCTGATACCCCAATACTGAGCCGCTGCTGCCGTATGTGTCCCTATTGCTGCACCTGATACCCCAATACTGAGCCTTTGCCGTATGTGTCCCTATTACTGCATCGGATACCCCAACACTGAGCCTCTGCCATACGTGTCCCTATTACTGCACCTGATACCCCAATATTGAGCCTCTGCCGTATGTGTCCCTATTGCTGCACCTGATACCCCAATACTGAGCCTCTGCCATATGTGTCCCTATTACTGCACCTGATACCCCAATACTGAGCCGCTGCTGCCGTATATGTCCCTATTACTGCACCTGATACCCTGATACTGAGCCTCGGCCGTATGTGTCCCTATTACTGCACCTGATACACCAATAATGAGTCTCTGCCGTATGTGTCCCTATTACTGCACCTGATACCCCAATACTGAGCCGCTGCTGCCGTATGTGTCCCTATTACTGCCCCTGATACCCCAATACTGAGCCGCTGCTGCCGTATGTGTCCCTATTACTGTCCATGATACCCCAATACTGAGCCTCTGCCATATGTGTCCCTATTACTGCACCTGATACCCTAATACTGAGCCGCTGCTGCCGTATGTGTCCCTATTACTGCACCTGATACCCCAATACTGAGCCTCTGTCGTATGTGTCCTTATTACTGCACCTGATACCCCAATACTGAGCTGCTGCTGCTGTATGTGTCCCTATTACTGCACCTGATACCCTAATACTGAGCCTCTGCCATATGTGTCCCTATTTCTGCACCTGACACCCCGATACTGAGCCGCTGCTGTCGTAAATGTCCCTATTACTGCACCTGATACCCAGATACTGAGCCGCTGCTGCCGTATGTGTCCCTATTACTGCACCTGATACCCCAATACTGAGCCTCTGCCATATGTGTCCCTATTACTGCACCTGATACCCCAATACTGAGCCGCTGCTGCGGTATATGTCCCTATTACTGCACCTGATACCCTGATACTGAGCCTCGGCCGTATGTGTCCCTATTGCTGCACCTGATACCCAAATACTGAGCCTCTGCCGTATGTGTCCCTATTACTGCACCTGATACACCAATACTGAGCCTCTGCCATATGTGTCCCTATTACTGCACCTGATACCCAAATACTGAGCCTCTGCCGTATGTGTCCCTATTACTGCACCTGATACCCCAATACTGAGCCACTGCTGCCATATGTGTCCCTATTACTGCACCTGATACCACAATCTTGAGCCGCTGCTGCCGTTTGTGCCACTATTACTGCACCTGATACCCCAATACTGAGCCGCTGCTGCCGTATGTGTCCCTATTACTCCACCTGATACCCCAATACTGAGTCTCTGCTTCCGTGTGTGTCCCTATTACTGCACCTGATACCCCAATACTGAGACTGCCGTATGTGTCCCTATTACTGCACCTGATACCCCAATACTGAGTCTCTGCTGCCGTTTGTGTCCCTATTACTGCACCTGATACCCCAATACTGAGCCTCTGCCGTGTGTGTCCTTATTACTGCAAATGATACCCCAATACTGAGCCACTGCTGCCATGTGTCCCTATTACTGCACCTGATACCCCAATACTGAGCTGCTGCTGCCGTATGTTTCCCTATTACTGCACCTGATACCCCAATGCTGAGCCGCTGCTACCGTATGTGTCCGTATTACTGCACCTGATACCCCAATACTGAGCCGCTGCTGCCGTATGTGTCCCTATTACTGCACCTGATAACCCAATACTGAGCCGCTGCTGCCGTATGTGTCCCTATTACTGCACCTGATACCCCAATACTGAGCCGCTGCTGCCGTATGTGTCCCTATTACTACACCTGATACCCCAATAATGAGCCGCTGCTGCCGTATGTGTCCCTATTAATGCACCTGAAACCCCAATACTGAGCCGCTGCTGCCGTATGTGTCCCTATTACTACACCTGATACCCCAATACTGAGCCGCTGCTGCCATATGTGTCCCTATTACTGCACCTGATACCCCAATACTGAGCCGCTGCTGCCATATGTGTCCCTATTACTGCACCTGATACCCCAATACTGAGCATCTGCTGTATTTGTCCTTATTACTGCACCTGATACCCCAATACTGAGCCGCTGCTGCCATATGTGTCCCTATTACTGCACCTGTTACCCCAATACTGAACCGCTGCTGCTGTATGTGTCCTTATTACTGCACCTGATACCCCAATACTGAGCCTCTGCCATATGTGTTCCTTTTTCTGCACCTGATACCCCAATACTGAGCGTCTGCTGTATGCGTCCTTATTACTGCACCTGATACCCCAATACTGAGCCGCTGCTGCCGTATGTGTCCCTATTGCTGCACCTGATACCCCAATACTGAGCCTTTGCCGTATGTGTCCCTATTACTGCATCGGATACCCCAACACTGAGCCTCTGCCATACGTGTCCCTATTACTGCACCTGATACCCCAATATTGAGCCTCTGCCGTATGTGTCCCTATTGCTGCACCTGATACCCCAATACTGAGCCTCTGCCGTATGTGACCCTATTACTGCACCGGATACCCCAATACTGAGCCTCTGCCATATGTGACCCTATTACGGCACCTGATACCCCAATACTGAGCCTCTGCTGCTGTATGTGTCCCTATTACTGCACCTGATACCCCAATACTGAGCCTCTGCTGTATGTGTCCTTATTACTGCACCTGATACCCCAATACTGAGCCTCTGCTGTATGTGTCCTTATTACTGCAACCTGCTGTGTGTCACAAAAATGGCAGGCACGGTACCAGGTCTGCAGGACGGAATCGAACAGGCCCAGATGCTGATGGGTGGGGGTTGGAGTCATGTGTAGGTAGTACACCTGATCCTCCATGGCGGAATTTGAGGGAGGGGCAAAGGTTCGTAGCCGCTCATTGGCTGCCCGCCTGTCCGTCGCAGACTGGGCCCCTGCGTTGAGCACGTTGCGAGATGTAATGGCCCCTCCCCGCTTATCAAATTGATAAACTGTGACCGACCTTTTTCAACCCATCTAGGCCTGTTTTGCGTTGTCATTTCGGGATTGGTGGGAGGAGGGAAGGCACTGTTTACGACACACGGGTCTCCGCAGTCTGGCAGGCACGGTACCGCATAGGGAATGGGCCTCGGACTGCGGAGCCCCTATAGCAAAGCTAGGAGGAAACACCGGGTAGTGCCAATTCCCTCCTCCCACTACTCCCCCAGGTGATGTTTAGGTGGGGCGCCCAGCTGACCAACAGGAAGGAAGAGGAAGGGGCGTCCGGCCACATCCACAAGGGTTAAACCCAGTCACCGGGGTCTGTATCTTCCTCATTCTCCCCGGCTGACCCCCTTGGAAGCAGTTGTAGCAGTCGTCCCGGACCTCCTGACAACCATGTCCGAAGCCATGATCGCGGCCCTGCAGCAGAGAGCAGCACAGGAAGGTGAGCAATGGGTTATAGACCTCTTATCTGGCCTGGATGCTCACCCTCCTGTGCCCTCTCGCTACCCCCTAGCCTCCCCATCGTCCCATCCTCTTTTCGGGTCACACGGGGAGCTTCTCCAGATCTCCCTCTGCCCCCTCCCCTGGTCTGTCAGTCCTCCCCCCCTCAGGCAAGTACTTTCCTCCATCCAGTGCTGAGACGGCGAGCAGTTCATCCTCCCCCGCCGCGCTGGGGTCCACTATCCCAGCTTCCGGCGCTCCTATCGCCGGCTGTGCAGCGTTGCCACCGGGTAGACGCTCGGCGCGCTCCTCCCGCCCTCCCGAGCGGCTGCGTCCAGGGTGACTGACCGTTGCGCTCCGCAATCGATGCAGTATGTATCAAGCATGGCCACGGTCGCACGCAACAGGAATACCCCAATAATAAACGGTGCACCACCAACACCCCCAGACACTCAGTCTCATGTCGGCTACAGTCCTACGCCCTCCCAAGCCCCCTCTGTCACATCCCACACGTCTCGCCCCCCCGCTTCAGAGCGAACACCGCCATCACGCCCCAGTCGCATACCACAACCAGCGCAACGCCCCCCCAGCACCGAAATAACCGCCACCAACACATTCCCCAATCATGACAGTCGTAGGCACATACGCCGCAGACCGTCCCCATCCTCCTCCGAAGACTCCCGAAGCAATGTTCGCCGCCCCTCTAACTCCCAATATTCCCCCCGGCGACGCAGACACAGCACACATAGGTACCACCACAGGTCTCGGTCCGCCAGGTGGCGCTCACCGTCCACGTCAGGATGGTCCGACAGTCACGATAGGCGGTACCATAGAAGACGGCGGTCGTCCCGAGGACGTATCGCCGGGGCCGGAGCGACACCATCCGCGGTAACCGCTCAGGAACGCGAAGAGCCCCCACTGTCACGTGCCCCATACGCAGCTGCCGGCATGGGATACACACCCTCATCTCCCTGGGCTTCCGGCCAACATCAACAATCCGCTGCAACGGGAGCCCAGGCGTACGGCTGCCTACAACCAGATGCTGCATCAGTGGCTACATGCCAGGGAACCCCATCTCCACCTCCCTGTGCTTCCTGCACACAACAAGTCACCGCGATGACGGGAGTCGGAGTCCCTCCGCCACCGGGAGACACTCGGCCTGCATCAGACAGCAGTAAGTGTTCCGAACTCAGCGAGCACCACACCATACACATCGCAGGAGAAGGCGAATTAGCTTCCACCATCAGGGTGCTAGTCCACCAGCTGACTCGCCCTGCCGGATCAACCGACGCAAGGACAACCCAATCAGCGAGCCTTCACAAAGACGCTTTTTTCTGCCGTGTTAGCCCCCTAGGTACACACGTAGATCTAGAGATAAAACAGAAAATATGGGATAACGATTACGTGGATATATGGTCGCTATTATCGGCAGACCAACAGTCTGTAGATAAGGAGAGGGGGACGGTACGAAAGAAACAGACCAAAAGTAGCCCAAACAATGAACAACTGGCTCCAGGCCTTCGCAGTCCTAGGCTGCATCATGGGTCAGAAACACCCGGAACGCTGTTCCGAGCTATTCATCTACCAGGATCTAGTATATAATTCATATAAGTATCACGGCGGTTCAGCTTGGAAGCGGTACGACGAAGAATTCCGCAGGCAGTTGGCCATGCAACCTGACCTCGGCTGGGGCGTAAAAGCGACGGACGTTTGGTTAAGACTCATGCTATCCCAAAAACAGCCCCCCTTTTCGTCGTCGACCACTAATTACCTAGCCACCGCAGGCCAAAATTCAGTGGTCGCACGGAGACCAGGGGCCTGCTTGCTGTACAACGAGGGGTACTGCCGCTTCCACGACTGCTCCGCCTGCGGAGGCGGACACCCTGCAGCAAGATGTACACGCCAAGCACCTACAAGGCATAACCCTGGTGAACGTAACCGCAATAGCCCCCTGGCTAAGCCTCTACCCCGATAGTGAGGCAGCGCAGCACCTTGATCACGGTTTCAAATTCAGTTTCTTTATCCCTTTTAATTTTAGTCGCCCTCCAACATCGACGAATAACCTGAAATCCGCTCGCGAATTCCCCGAGATTTTACGGCAAATAATTGAGAAGGAAGTAGAACTAGGCAGGATGGCGGGCCCATTTACATCACTGCCATTCAAAAATTTCAGAATATCACCCCTAGGCATCGTCCCCAAAAAAGAACCGGGAAAATATTGGTTAATACATCACCTCTCATACCCCAAAGGCAACTCGGTTAACGACGCAATACTCCCGGAAGAAGCATCCGTAACATATGCTTGATTCGACAGGGCATTCAAACTCGTGCGATCAGCTGGGCCAGGTGCCCTGCTGGCAAAATCGGACATAGAGTCAGCATTCCGCCTACTACCCGTTCATCCCGAGTGCATCCACCTTTTAGGTTGTAAGATGGACCAGCTCTTTTACTTTGACAGGTGCCTACCGATGGGCTGCTCTATCTCCTGTCACTATTTCGAACTTTTCAGTACCTTCCTGGACTGGGTAGTACATTACGAAACCGGCAGCAATTCCACGGTTCATTACCTCGACGATTTCCTGTTCGTCGGACCAAAAGACTCCAAACTTTGCTCCTTCCTCCTCCAAAAATGTAAGTTCCTAACCAGTCATTTCGGCGTACCGCTCTCTACCGAAAAAACAGTCGGCCCGTGCAATGTGCTGCTTTTCCTCGGCATCGAAATAGATACCATCGCAATGGTTTGTAGATTGCCAGAAGATAAACTGAAAAGAACTCGGCAAATGGTAGAAGATTTCTACGGCGTTAAAAAAGTCACCCTCCATCAGATGCAATCCCTGCTAGGCTCACTCGCACACTGATGGAAGACTTGCTAGTCTGGAAAACATTCCTAAATTCCTACAACGGACATACCTGCGTCATGGCTCGAGAAACGCTAAGCAAAGACTTAGGACTAGCAGCAGGAGGAACTCTCAGAGACGGTTTTGCGGCAATCTACCAAGACCAGTGGTGCAATGGCAGCTAGCCAGCACTATGGATCACAGCCGGCTGGGGCCGCGACCCAGCCCTGCTAGAAGTCTTCGCAATAGTTGCAGCAGTCGAGCTCTGGGGCGCACAACTTGAGAACAGAAACATCAGATTCTTAACAAAACACCCCGGCACAGCAAAGAGCTTAAACAGCATGTCTTCTGCATCCCCACCTTTACTCGCTCTCCTGCGCCGCCAAGCATTACTATGCTTGAAACACAACGTCTGGTGTCGTGCCACAGTAATGTCGGCGGTCGATGATAACCTTGTTAACTCTTTGTTATTTTCCGATTGACAGGCCTTCATAGCTCTCCTACCCAACGCGCAACCATCGGGCGTCCAGTGTCCAGCACTCCTTTTGGACACAGTAGCCAATCAATGATGCCATTGATCCGCGCATCGGTTACTCCAGCTACCTGGCAGGGATACAGTAAGGCGTGGCACGAGTGGTGCTCTTTAATTCACGGAAGACCGGTCGATATGTGTGATCGGTCAAGATGCGAGGTGCTGGTCGACCTCTTGAACCTGCTCAGACAAAGAGGCGCATCAGGAACGTCGGCGCAGCGTCATCTTTCGGGAATAGCCTTTTTCTTCCAGCTAATGGGGTGGGCGGACGTGACGAAATATTTTTTCATCAGACAAGCCGTTAAAGGCTGGAAGAGACTCCAACCTAGTCAGGAGTGTCGTCATCCCATTTCTTTGAGGCTTTTGCACGATATAATCGCAATTTCCCCATCGGTTCACAAATTCCAATACAAGTCATTCCTATTGTCAGTCGCGTTCGCCATCACCTTTTTCGGAGCGCTTCGTATTAGCGAGCTCGTTCCGTGGTCTAAAACTTTGTCGGAAGGCTGCCTAATCAACAAAGACCTCGTCGTATGCAGCGACGCACTGCGCATTAGGGCACGCAAATCCAAATGCGACCCCACGGGTAGAGGGACGTGGGTCCTCGTTAAGTCGGAGGTTGGTTCCGTATGCCCACTTAACATAGTAAAATGTTACATGGCAGTAAGACACGCAAGTAGATTCTTTTTGTCACATACAGACGGGTCCCCCCTTACTACCGTGTTTCCCCGAAAGTAAGACCCTGTCTTACATTAATTTTACCCCAAAAAGTCCCACCCTGTCTTACTTTCGGGGGAGGTCTTACATTAGCCGAAAAAAAATGACAATTTCTTTTTAAACAATAAATTAACATTTATTAACATGCTGTTATACCCCATAACAGTGCCGTATCCCACTGCACACAGCCCCACACCCCATAACAGTGCCGTATCCCACTGCACACAGCCCCACACCCCATAACAGTGCCGTATCCCACTGCACACAGCCCCATACCCTATACAGTACATGTTTCCCTACTTGGTTTTTAAATGCTGGACGTTTTCCTTTGCGGTGCGGCTGTGGGTGCGGAAGGCCTGTGCTGCAGGGAACGCTGTGCCAATCAGCAGGGAAACAGCGGTGACGTGGGGCTGGGGCGGCCAATTACAGCCCGAGCTGCTGGACCAATCAGTGCTCGAGCCGGGGGCCGGCGGTGACGTGGGGAACAGGGGCGGCCAATGAGCTGTTGAGCTGGGCGGATTGCGGGGTTAACACGGCGAGTTAACCCCATGAGCGCTGGACCCGCCCAGCTGCACCTGAGGACACCTCTGGAGCCTGGGGACCCAATGGGGGACAGCGGCGGCCCAAAGGTAAGGGCCTTACATTTCACAGCGGCCCCCAACCCTGCCTTACATTCGGGGGAGGCCTTACATTGAAGGACCCCCCCGTAACCCCCACCCTGTCTTACTTTCGGGGGGGTCCTACTTTCGGGGAAACACGGTAAATACCAGTTTCACACAATTTTCAATCGGTCTTTCGAGGCAGTTGGCGTCGACCCATCGTAATACGGCACACATTCCTTCCGAATAGGGGTCGCTACCGAAGCAGCTAAGGCCGGGATTCCAGAGGCCGAAGTGCAGCGATTGGGTCAATGGATATCCACATGCTTCGCCAGATACATAAGACCCGACTTGCTCAAGTAACATATCGTGTCTCTTTCAGGCGTCCAAAAACCAATAGTTTGGGTGGTCGGACACTCGTATGTCCACTGGGCTAACAAAAGGGCCGAACATCGGCCGGGCGGCGTGAATTTAGAAAAAAGAAAAAAGGTCCAGCTTTGAAAATTCAAGCCCAATTTATTGTTAAAAACAAGTCCAAAACAGAGCAAAAAATGGTGTGTTCACATGAGTAACAAGTAGTAGATTACGCGTTTCGAACAATAGCTTGTTCTTTCTCAAAACTCAAGTTTTTCTTTTTTCTTGGTTACTGCGTGAAGACTGCACGTGGTCCGGGCTATCCACTACACATGCCTTCAGGTGAGCTGGCTTTTTTTTCACTTTTTGGGCGTGAATTTAGGCATCCGGAATGTAGAGATCAACTGGAGAGGGATAAGAGGGCTACAATGGCAAAACATCTTCCCAGAAGTATTCGGCATCGCTAAGAGGGCTAAAGCGCCAGTGATACTAGTCCTGCACGCCGGTGGAAACAACCTTGGTAAACGGAGATGTGTTGAGCTCAGTTCAACGATGACGGCTAACATCGAGCATTTTTTCAATCTGCTACCGGTATATTGGTATGGTTGGAGATAGTGCCACGAGCTGTCTGGCACAGAGCCAAGGACCCAAAAGCCATAGAACGATCAAGAAAATGGTCAATCTAAGAGTGGCAAGATTCGTAAAGGGAAAATATGGCATCGTAGTTCACCACCACCAACTGAAAGGCGACAACTCGGGGTTACTAAGGTCCGATGGCATTCACCTCACAGACATCGGGCTCGACATATTTAAGTCAGGTCTGCAGGACGGAATCGAACAGGCCCTGATGCTGATGGGTGGGGGTCGGAGTCACGTGTAGGTAGTACACCTGATCCTCCATGGCGGAATTTGAGGGAGGGGCAAAGGTTCGTAGTCGCTCATTGGCTGCCCGCCTGTCCGTCGCAGACTGGGCCCCCTGCGTTGAGCACGTTGCGAGATGTAATTGCCCCTCCCCGCTAATCAAATTGATAAACTGTGACCGACCTGTTTCAACCCATCTAGACCTGTTTTGCGTTGTCATTTCGGGATTGGTGGGAGGAGGGAAGGCACCGTTTACGACACACGGGTCTCCGCAGTCTGGCAGGCACGGTACCGCATAGGGACTGGGCCTCGGACTGCGGAGCCCCTATGGCAAAGCTAGGAGGAAATATCGGGTAGTGCCAATTCCCTCCTCCCACTACTCCCCCAGGTGATGTTTAGGTGGGACACCCAGGTGACCAACAGGAAGGAAGAGGAAAGGGCGTCCGGCCACACCCACAAGGGTTAAACCCAGTCACGGGGTCTGTATCTTCCTCATTCTCCCCGGCTGACCCCCTTGGAAGCAGTTGTCCCACCCTCCCTCCCTTACACATTTCGTTGATGTCTTTGTGCTCGTTAGGATAATGAGAAATGTCGCTTGCTTTTGTTTATGTTTTTCCTTTTGTGTTAATACTTGACGATAATAATACTACTATTGCTAAGTCACAGCAGAATTTGAGGGAGGGGCAAAGGTTCGTAGCCGCTCATTGGCTGCCCGTCTGTCCGTCGCAGACTGGGCCCCTGGCGGTGAGCACGTTGCGAGATGTAATTGCCCCTCCCCGCTTATCAAATTAATAAACTGTGACCGACCTGTTTCAACCCATCCAGGCCTGTTTTGTGTTGTCATTTACGGGATTAGTGGGAGGGGGGAAGGCACCGTTTACGACACACGGGTCTCTGCAGTCTAGGTTCTCTTACTGTGCCACCACATAATAATGCCACCACTGTGCCCCACAGAATTATGCCACCACTAGGTCCCCACACAATAATGCCAAGACTAGGTCCCCACATAATAATGCCCCCTGGGCCCCCACTTAATAGTAGTGCCACCACTGTGACCCTACATAATAATGCCCACCACTGGGTGCCCACATAATAATGCCACCACTGGGCCCTCACTTAATAATGCCACCCCTACATAATTATGCCATAACTGTGCTCCTACATAATACTACCAATTTGCCCCTACATAATAATGACACCACTGTGCCCCCACATAATAATGCCACAACTATGACCCCCATATAATAATGCCACCACTGTATCCACACATAATAATGCCACCACTGTGCCCCCACATAATAATGCCACAACTATGACCCCATATAATAATGACACCACTGTGCCCCACATAATAATGCCAACACTTTGACCACATATAATAATGCCACCACTGTGCCCCCACATAATAATGCCACAACTATGACCCCCATATAATAATGCCACCATTGTGCCCCCACATAATAATGCCACCACTGTATCCACACATAATAATGCCACCACTGTGCCCCCACATAATAATGCCACAACTATGACCCCATATAATAATGACACCACTGTGCCCCACATAATAATGCCACCACTGTGGCCCCACATAATAATGCCACAACTATGACCACCATATAATAATGCCACCATTGTGCCCCCACATGTAACCACACATAATAATGCCACCACTGTGCCCCACATAATAATGCCACAACTATAACCCCATATAATAATGCCACCACTGTGCCCCCACATAATAATGCCCACCACTGGTCCCCCACATAATAATGCCACAACTATGACCCCCATATAATAATGCCACCATTGTGCCCCCACATAATAATGCCACCACTGTATCCACACATAATAATGCCACCACTGTGCCCCCACATAATAATGCCACAACTATGACCCCATATAATAATGCCACCATTGTGCCCCCACATAATAATGCCCACCACTGTGCCCCCACATAATAATGCCACAACTATGACCCCCATATAATAATGCCACCATTGTGCCCCCACATAATAATGACACCACTGTATCCACATATAATAATGCCACCAGTGTGCCCCCACATAATAATGCCACCATTGTGCCCCCACATAATAATGCCCACCACTGTGCCCCCACATAATAATGCCCACCACTGTGCCCCACACAATAATGCCACAACTATGACCCCATATAATAATGCCACCACTGTGCCCCCACATAATAATGCCCACCACTGTTCCCCCACATAATAATGCCACAACTACGACCCGCATATAATAATGCCACCACTGTGCCCCCACATAATGCCACCACTGTGCCCCACATAATAATGCCCACCACTGTGCCCCCACATAATAATTCCACCACTGTATCCACACATAATAATGCCACCACTGTGCCCTCACATAATGTCACCACTGTGCCCCCACATAATAATGCCACAACTATGACCCCCATATAATAATGCCACCATTGTGCCCCCACATAATAATGCCACCACTGTATCCACACATAATAATGCCACCACTGTGCCCCCACATAATAATGCCACAACTATGACCCCATATAATAATGCCACCACTGTGCCCCCACATAATAATGCCACAACTATGAACCCATATAATAATGCCACCACTTTGCTTCATACGTTGGAAAATTACTCTTTCATGCCACTAGAGATGGTAAAATTTCCCACTACAAAGTAATAATGCCCCTTGTGTGCCTTTTTGACTGTTAATGTACCCTGAGTGCCCCTAAAATGTAATAGTACCTGTCATGAATAACCAGGGAGGATATATTCGAATATCCCACCGCTGCCACCAATTTGTCACGTTCTTCATCTTAGCACATGATTTGGGGTTGCGCCTGCCAGGGTTAATCTACTTCCAGTAGCATAGCTACCAGGGGGGCAGAGGTGCGCTCACCCGGGCCTCTTGCTCTGAGGGGACCCACCCAGAGCTCCTGTTAACTATGTCAGCGTGCACAGCTCACAGATGTAGTTAAGCTCCACTGTCGTTGCAGGGAGACTATACCTTTAAACTGCCTCCAGCAAACTGCAGACGCAACATTGCACCCTGTGTGTCTGTAAGAGACAGTGTACAGGTAGTACAGTGATCACCACACACAGCACCAGCTTCTTCTTCCTGCCAGAGAGGAGCAAGACAAGATGGTGCTGTGAGTAAGAACTCGGGCTGCTGCGTACATCGGGTGTCCCCGGAGGTGTCTGTGCGGTGAGGAGGGGGCAGGACGCTGATCACCTCCTTACAAGTCCTGGATGGGTTTTTTTTGTATTTGCGGTCTTGTGTCTGAGGCACAGTAGATTTGTGGCGGCTACTTGAACTTTTATACAGCTCAGAAGGCGTCTCTGTCAATGCAAATCAGCTGCCATAAATCTCACTGTGCCTCAGAGGAACTGACATGAGTAGCCAGTGTCATGCTCTGCCCTGATAGACGTCACCTCGGCTGCAGGACAGCACAGATAAGAGTATGTGTCTTTCCTTCTTCATATACATATGTATACGGTATATAAATGTAAAAATATATAGTAGCAAAAAAATGACGGCAGAGCACTATTGACAAAATTAAAAACCAGTGATTTAATAGCCCATTGGGGCTCAGCAATGCTTCGCTTCTACTGAGAACCTTTTTCCAGGAGAACCAAAACTTAGTTTTTTTTCATTTTGTCTAAATGGTCTGCCGCCTTCATTTTTTTGCTACTATATTGAAGATCGGTAAATGCCTGGAATGTTTGGCAGCCGTATATTTCAAATATCTCTCTACATAGATATGTACACTCACTGGCCACTTTATTAGGTACACCATGCTAGTAAGGGGTTGGACCCCCTTTTGCCTTCAGAACTGCCTCAATTCTTCGTGGCAGAGATTCAACAAGGTGCTGGAAGCATTCCTCAGAGATTTTGGACCATATTGACATGATGGCATCACACAGTTGGCGCAGATTTGTCGGCTGCACATCCCTGATGCGAATCTCCCGTTCCACCACATCCCAAAGATGCTCTATTGGATTGAGATCTGGTGACTGAGGAGGCCATTTGAGTACAGTGAACTCATTGTCATGTTCAAGAAACCAATCTGAGATGATTCGAGCTTTATGACATGGCGCATTATCCTGCTGAAAGTAGCCATCAGATGTTGGGTACATTGTGGTCATAAAGGGATGGACATGGTCAGCAACAATACTCAGGTAGGCTGTGGCGTTGCAACGATGCTCAATTGGTACCAAGGGGCCCAAAGAGTGCCCAGAAAAAATTCCCCACACCATGACACCACCACCACCAGCCTGAACCGTTGATACAAGGCAGGATGGATCCATGCTTTCATGTTGTTTACGCCAAATTCTGACCCTACCATCCGAATGTCGCAGCAGAAATCGAGACTCAGACCAGGCAACGTTTTTCCAATCTTCTACTGTCCAATTTCGATGAGCTTGTGCAAATTTTAGCCTCAGTTTCCTGTTCTTAGCTGAGAGGAGTGGTACCAAGTGTGGTCTTCTGCTGCTGTAGCCCATCTGCCTCAAAGTTCGACGCACTGTGCGTTCAGAGATGCTCTTCTGCCTACCTTGGTTGTAACGGGTGGCAATTTGAGTCACTGTTGCCTTTCTATCAGCTCGATCCAGTCTGCCCATTCTCCTCTGACCTCTGGCATCAACAAGGCATTTCCGGCCACAGAACTGCCGCTCACTGGATTTTTTTTCTTTTTCGGACCATTCTCTGTAAACCCTAGAGATGGTTGTGCGTGAAAATCCCAGTAGATCAGCAGTTTCTGAAATTCTCAGACCAGCCCTTCTGGCACCAACAATCATGCCACGTTCAAAGGCACTCAAATCACCTTTCTTCCCCATACTGATGCTCGGTTTGAACTGCAGGAGATTGTCTTGACCATGTCTACATGCCTAAATGCACTGAGTTGCCGCCATGTGATTGGCTGATTAGAAATTAAGTCTTAACACACAGTTGGACAGGTGTACCTAATAAAGTGGCCAGTGAGTGTATATGTACAGTATATATACACACCCACCCTGTGACTTGGTCCTGTAGCCGGGGTGAGGGTCCTATCATCTCATATTGTAAATCCAGGGTGGCAAGCATGAAAACCCAATTACGGTATATAACTTTTTATTAAAAAAAATAATCCCCACAAAGTTGAGGATGAATATATATGATAAACAGAGAGCAGGTGCATATAGATGATCACATATAGACCCCTGAACGTATACTCTGGACAAGACCCCCCAAAGGCAGAAAAGGGAATAAAAGAGAAGACGTACCAGCGGGCGCAGTTTCTTCTTTACATGAATAATATTTTACCTCCCTCTCTTCTATTTCCCTCTTTCTTTCCAGTTCCCTCTTTGGGGTCTTGTCCAGACAAGAGTATTTCTTTAAGGGTTACCTGGGTACATTCAGGGTGCTGTACCCATATCCAGGGCCGCCATCAGGGCATTACTGCCCTGACTGGCGTATGGTGCCCGGTGGGCAGAAGGGCCTGCATCAGGCCCAGTCTCACCTGCTCACCGGGCCTCTATTGGCAGGCTAAACCCAGGCTTTTTCATGTTTGAGAGCAGCGATCTGGGGGGCCTGGGGCAGACTGTGAGATACGGGGCAGAATGCTGGACACTGGGGCAGAATGCTGGACACTGGGGCAGAATGCAGACATGGGGGTAGAATGCTGGACACTGGGGCAGATTGCAAGACATGGGGGCAGAACACAAGACATGGGGAAAAATGCTGGACACTGGGGCAGAATGCTGGACACTGGGGCAGAATGCAGACATGGGGGTAGAATGCTGGACACTGGGGCAGAATGCAAGACATGGGGGCAGAACACAGGACATAGGGAAAAATGCTGGACACTGGGGCAGAATGCAGACATGGGGGTAGAATGCTGGACACTGGGGCAAAATGCTGGACACTGGGGAAGAATGCAGACATGAGGCAGAATGCAGACATGGGGGTAAAATGCTGGACACTGGGGCAGAATGCTGGACACTGGGGTAGAATGCAGACATGGGGGTAGAATGCTGGATACTGAGGCAGAATGCAAGACATGGGGCAGAATGTAGGACATGGGGGCAGAATGCTGGACACTGGGGCAGAATGCAGACATGGGGGTAGAATGCTGGACACTGGGGCAAAATGCTGGACACTGGGGAAGAATGCAGACATGGGGCAGAATGCAGACATGGGGGTAGAATGCTGGATACTGGGGCAGAATGCTGGACACTGGGGCAGAATGCAGACATGGGGTAGAATGCTGGATACTGGGGCAGAATGCAAGACATGGGGGCAGAATGTAGGACATGGGGGCAGAATGCTGGACACTGGGGCAGAATGCAGACATGGGGCAGAATGCTGGACATGGGGGCAGAATGCTGGACATGGGGGCAGAATGCTGGACACGGGGGCAGAATGCTGGACACGGGGGCAGAATGCTGGACACGGGGGTAGAATGCTGGACACGGGAGCAGAATGCCGACATGGGGCAGAATACTGGACACTGGGGAAGAATGCTGGACACTGGGACAGAATGCAAGACATGGAGGTAGAATGCTGGACACGGGAGCAGAATGCAGACACGGAGGCAGAATGCAGACATGGGGGCAGAATGTTGGACACTGGGGCAGAATGCAAGACATGGGGGCAGAACGCAGGACATGGGGGAAAAATGCTGGACACTGGGGAAGAATGTTGGACACTGGGGCAGAATGCAGACATGGGGGTAGAATGCTGGACACTTTGGAGGAATGCAGACATGGGGCAGAATGCAGACAAGGGGGTAGAATGCTGGACACTGGGGTAGAATGCTGGATACTGGGGCAGAATGCAAGACATGGGGGCAGAATGTAGGACATGGGGGCAAAATGCTGGACACTGGGGCAGAAAGCAGACATGGGGCAGAATGCTGGACACGGGGGTAGAATGCTGGCTATGGGGCAGAATGCAGACATGGGGCAGAATGCTGGACACTGGGGCAGAATGCAGGACACAGGGGTAGAATGCTGGACACGGGAGCAGAATGCAGACACGGGGACAGAATGCAGACATGGGGCAGAATGCTGGACACTGGGGCAGAATGCTGGACACTGGGGCACAATGCAAGACACGGAGGTAGAATGCAGACATGGGGCAGAATGTTTGACACTGGGGCAGAATGCTGGACACTGGGGCTGAATGCAAGGCACGGGGGTAGATTGCTGGACACGGGAGCAGAATGCAGACATGGGGGCAGAATGCAGACATGGGGGCAGAATGCAGACATGGGGGCAGAATGCTGGACACTGGGGCAGAATGCAGGACACGGGGGTAGAATGCTGGACACGAGAGCAGAATGCAGACACGGGGGCAGAATGCAGACATGGGGGCAGAATGCTGGACACTGGGGCAGAATGCTGGACACTGGGGGCAGAATTGTGGCGCCTCTGAGGGTTCAGTCGCCACAGGGGTACTGCACCTCCTCCTGAGGTGTGGTATCCCACTTCCCAGGTAAGATGGAACACCTGACCAGGCTCCACCACTCACATCCAGCACAGACATAGTAGTGTAGCAGAGAACCCTTCATGGCTCCCTGCTTGGAACACGAAGAGTGCTGGGAGGTGGGTGGAGCATAGACTGCACATCAGAGCAGGAGAATGTTAGGAAGTAGTCAGTCGGTGAGAGAAGATCCCCAGAGAGGGATGGAGTGAAGGAGGTGCTGCAGCAGACTTCAGTGACCTGGAGCTGCTGGCACAGGAAAGAAACTTTGATAGAAAGCCTGTTTCTTCAGAAGGAAGAAAGATTAGTGCGGAACGTAAGGAGAAGAGAACTAAGGACTAGGGTCAGAGCAGATCCCTTCCTCAAGTTTGAAGCGCATGGCCGGGGTCCGGTCTCCGAGGCTGTTTGTGAAACTAACGTGCCTGCAGCAGAAACCGGAGGAAGCAACCCTGCAGCGCTGGTCAAACTGACAAGAAACCACAGGTGGCGTCTGTTTTGTCCCCACATGAGGCGAATGGAGGTGTAGTTGATTGGGGCTGGGAGAGATTCCTACCTTCCGTTTCCTGAATGCAGAGCAGACAGGACCATTGTTGCTGTTTTGCATCCGGAGAGATGATACACACCAGATATTGTGAAGTCCAGACTTGTTTATTGGAAATCTGGACATACAGCGTATGATTGGTAATGCAGTGCTTCTCCAGAAATGCAGATGTAACCCAGGTGGTACAGCAAGTTGTGTGAGCGACGAAGAGGCCAAAAAACTGATGCCTTCCACAGCCTGGTAAGCGTGTCTCTCCCGGGTGAAGAAGATTCTAGTAATGGCCACCGGCAGGAAGAGAAGCAGAATCATCTGACCTGGAAGTGGGAGGCATGTAAAAGAATTAATAAGCTGCAGTCTGCTATACAGAAAAAGGACAGCAGGTGGCAGCAGACCAAATGCAAAACTGAACATAAAGAATGGTCATATGACAACTATATAAGCATACAATCATAATCTTAGATGGGACAGCACAGTGTCACGAATCATCTCAATAACTTTATCCCCATCATTCTACCCCTTTTACATTGACCACCTGAGGCCACGGACCGGGTCACAGCTACTGTGACATCTCCCATTGAAATCAACGGGCCCGGCACCGAGTACCCCACGGCCTCTGGGGGCGAGTCAGAATTCTGGACACTGGGGCAGAATGCTGGACACGGGCAGAATGCAGACACGGGGGCAGATTGCAGACACTGGGGCAGAATGCAGACATGGGGGCAGAATGCTGGATGCTGGGACAGAATGCTGGTCGCGGGGGCAGAATGCAGGACATGGGGCAGAATGCAGGACATGGGTGCAGAATGTGACAGTAAGACAGGAGGAGGCAGAATGTGAGACACGGGGCAGAATGGAGACAGATGGGGCAGGATTGGAGACAGATGGCGCAAGATCATGGGGTGGGATGGAGACAGATGGAGCAGAATGGATACTCATGAGGGTGGGGTGGGAGAACATATGGCTGAAGCCTGGAATGAGACACACGGGGGCTAAGATAGGGGATATTATTACCATAGGGGCTAATAAAGGGAAATTATTACTGCAGTGATGCATTTAATTTTTTGAATATACTGTTTTAAATGGGGTGGGAGATCCTGTTACTGTATAGAGCGACACTATGTCGGCTTTTTTTCTTCATCTGGTGTAATGTAGAAGTTGGGAAAAAATAAGTAATGTGTTCTGCAAGCGGAGCTCTAGATAACTGTGTTATTTCTTGCAGCGACGAGCCCCGGCTGGAAGACGTGATGGCGATCTGTGCTGGATGAAAGATGAAAAATAAAAAAGAAGGACTTCACCTAGAGATGTCACTGGTGAGTTAGTGTATCCCTCTTGAGTAGAGTTGAGCGACTTTTGGTTTTTTAGGGTCGCGTTTCGTTTCGTGAAACCTGACTTTTCCAAAAGTCGGGTCGAGCAAGATCGTCCGATTATAGGGAAAAGTCGGGGTCGTCTCGAAACACGAAACCCAATGTAAGTCAATGGGGAATAAAAGTCGGCAGTGAGAGGAGGACAGGAAACACACCAACAGTGCCCATTTGAATGCCAAAAGCATCAATTCTTCTTACTTAAGCTTGTCAACCTTAATTAACTTCATAATACAAGTTACGCACTGAAAAATGGGGGTTATTTGGCTAAAGTTGTGGGGGGGGGGAGGGCTGGCTCCAGGTTTTCATGTGCCCTGGGCGAAAGAGCGCCCCTTTAACACATACCACAACTCATCATGCTCCGATACGGCAGAGAAATAGCGGTATAGTACAATGAAAAATACCTCACTTTTTACATCTCATGACGAGGCCCATCTATTTCTCCATACAGAATCATTGGTCCCAAATAATGTTTGAAACAGTATATGATGAGCTCCACATAATGCTACAGTATATGTTGGTCCCCATGGATGAAACTCCACTGTCTTATGGGCCCAAATAATGCTCCAAACATAATGGGCCCCATTTCTAATGCTCTAGTGTATAATGGGCCCTGTAAATGCTGCTCCAGTGTCTGATGTCCACCTTTGGAATGTTCAGTGTATGGTGGGCCCCATCTATCATTCTCCAGAGTATAGTGCTCCCCAAAAATTGCTGTCCCAACATTGAAAACAATCAAATAAGTCTTCTCGCTAGGGAATCCCTGTACTAGTCTGGACTCCTCGTCGTCCCCATCTTCCATCTCACTGCACAGTATTTCATCTTTGCAAGTGCTGTGATCCTGAGCAAGCAGGGGGGGCCCACTCGTTGTCGACGGCACTGGCGCAGGGCCCCTGATAGTACAGTGGTGTGTCTGATGGCGGGTGGGCCGAACCTGCACTTTCATCTGCAGCTTCCTCTTTGTCACCGTGTAAGATGGAACTGTATATGGGAAGGGTAACCTGAGTTTCATCAGGGTCAGATTCAGGTCGTGTAGCGTGCGAGGGGAATGTAGTGGTCTGGGTCAATGTACCAGCAGATTCATCGAGCAGTGGCTGGGCATCAGTGCACTTGTGTCGCCCCCAGGAGTACGGTCGCCACAGTGGCATTACCTTCTTCCTAGGGAGTGTGATGTCATGCTTGGGAGCAACGAAGGATCTCTCTAGCAGGTTAACTGATTGGGCGGCGTTATTCCCACGAGTCATGACCCTCCAAACAGCGTTCATGAAGGCAAAGTGTTTGTTTTACGTGGGCAGTATGGTTGCAAAGCTGAACCTTAAAGGAATGTCCAGAAGGGCACCACCAGGAGTGGAGCCTACGGTTAAATTCGACTCCACCTGGGAAACCTCAACCATGCCAGCTACAGAACAGATGCACACATTGCAAGCTTAATTCCGTTAACGAACGAGACTCCGTCATGCCCCGCGGTCCGAGTCCGGCTTACTAGAGGGACACGTGAGGCTCTGGCACATGAGATTGGCCAATAACTGGTGTGTCATGCCCTTACATGTCCGTGGCTGCATGTGCGCTACACTGAAAAGGCCAGCGTTTGTCGCTTACAGGTGCAGATAACCCGCTGAACAAGGTTAGTGATGGGGATCACTGATTACAATTATTACCCGCGAACGATGATTTCCCAGTAAGTGCAGGTCAACCGCAGTTCCGGAATTAGGCCTAACCGTCATTCCTGAAAAAATGAAAAACTTACGTGTGCAAACCACAGGTGCTGTAGCTTGCTTAACAGCTCGCCAGCCGTTCTCACGCCCAGTATGGATTACACGTGATTGCACAAATGTGAGAAAGGGTACCGTATCCCCAGATAACATGTATGGATAGCGTACACATTCAAAATATATGTCTATACATCAGGAGGCAGGCTCAGACGGTGTTAGGCCCAGTATGGATTGCACGTGATTGCACAAAGGTGAGAAAGGGTACCGTATCCCCAGATAACATGTATGGATAGCGTACACATTCAAAATATATGTCTATACATCAGGAGGCAGGCTCAGACGGTGTTAGGCCCAGTATGGATTGCACGTGATTGCACAAAGGTGAGAAAGGGTACCGTATCCCCAGATAACATGTATGGATAGCGTACACATTCAAAATATATGTCTATACATCAGGAGGCAGGCTCAAACGGTGTCAGGCACAGTATGGATTTGACGGCCCAGACTACACAGCGGAGGAGCAGGGAGAGGTAAAGATTGCAAATGCTGGGGCCCTGCCCAAGCAAGGGGGGCCCACTCGTGGGCGTCGGTACTGGCACTGGGCCCCTCATAGTACGGCGGTGTGTCTGACGGCGGGTGTGCACGATCACCGTCAGAGACACTTGATTGCACTATGAGGGACCCTGTGCCAGTGCCCGCGCCCAAGAGTCGGCCTACCCACCTGTCCAGGGCAACGGCACTCGCACGGTGTCGTGCGCTAGGTGGTGACCCCGGCCATGGGGGGGGGGAGGCAGCACAGTTAGGGAGTTTTAGAAAGTGGCATATGTTGATGTTGGACATTCAGCTGATGCAAAAGGTGAAATAGGTCAAGTCCCAGGAAGAGGTGGACCAAAGCAAGCCATTTTTCTGTCACCCTATGTGTCATCAGGGGAAGGTGGGACAAAATCCTTGGAAACCCATGCATGGTTCATTTTAATGAAGGTTAGATCATCCACATTTTGGGTTGACAGACGGGTTCTTTTTTCTGTCAGGATTGTTCCAGCTGCACTGAAGACTCTTTCCGATAGCACACTTGCAGCTGGGCAAGCGAGCTCCTGTAAGGCATATTGTGCCAATTCAGGCCAGGTGTCCAGTTTAGCGGCCCAATAGTCAAAGGGGAATGACCTGTGTGGGAGAACATCGAAATGGGAGGAAAAGTAGTTTGTAACCATAGTTGACAACTGCTGTCTCCTGTCACTTTCCATCGATGCAGTATTACCAGTTGTGTGAGCGGTACTTGAAAAATCAGTCCACAACATTGTCATGAAACCCCTGTCTCCAACGCCACTTCTGCTGTGTGCACCACGAACACCTCTGCCAAGCTGCCCCCGGCCCGTACGGCTCGTGTGAGAACCATCACCGCTGCTGTGTGCTGGGAATGCCTCAAGCAACCGATTTACCAGAGTTGCTTGTTTATTAGCCAATATTAGGTCAAGGTTCTCCTGTGGCATGATGTTTTGTAATTTGCCTTTATAGCGTGGATCCAGGATGCTGGCCAACCAGTAGTCGTCATCGTTCATCATTTTGGCAATGCGGGGGTCCCTTTTTAGGATCTGCAAGGCATAATCTGACATGTGGGCCAATGTTCCCGGTGTCAATGATGCACTGCGAGTGCTGGTTGGAGGAGCACTTTCTGGCAAATCCACATCCCTCCAGTCACGCACAAACCCTGTACCAGACCTTGCCACGCCAACATTTTCACTTGCCCCACGAGATGCATCCTCCTCCCCTAAGTAATCATCCCCATCATCCTCCTCCTCCTTCTTCCTCCACCTCGTCCAGGAGAGGTCCCTGAGCAGACAATGGCTGAATGTCATCAAGGCTTCCTCCTCTTCCTCCTTTGCTGCAGACGCCTGCTCCTTAAGGTGCGTCAGAGTTTGCATGAGCAGACGCATAAGTGGGATGCTCATGCTTAGGATGGCTTCGTCTGCGCTTACCAGCCGTGTGCATTCCTCAAAACACTGAAGGACTTTACAGAGGTCTTTCAGCTTCGACCACTGCACACCTGTCAACTCCATGTCTGCTCTCAAAGTGCCTGGCCGTGTATCCTCCCACAAATGCATTATGGCCTGCCTCTGCTCGCACAGCCGCTCCACCATGTGCAGGGTGGAGTTCCACCTTGTTGCAATGTCGATAATGAGGCGGTGGTTGGGAAGGTGGAGCAATCGCTGCAGCTTCTGCATACGAACGGAGTGTGCAGGCGACCGGCGGATGTGCGCGCACAGTCTTCGCACCTTCTGGAGCAGGGCTGTTAACTCCGGATAATTGTTGAGGAAGCACTGCACCACCAGGTTCAAGGTGTGAGCCAAGCAAGGTATGTGGCTGAGTTTTGAAAGGGCTATGGCTGCCACAAAATTACGGCCGTTATCACCAACTTCCTTGCCTGCCTCAAGATGTACACTGCCCAGCCATGACTCAGTTTGTCGCTTCAAGTACTCGGCCAGCACCTCGGCGGTGTGTCTGTCGCCCAAACACATCATCTGCAACACAGCCTGCTGACGCTTTCCACTAGCTGCTCGATAGGGGGACACCTCGTGTGCAACAATGGCAGCTGCAGATGGAGTGCTCGTACGACTGCGCTCTGTGGACGAGCTTTCGCTTCTGGAGGAGGAGGAGGAGGAGGGTCGAACGCCTACAGCCAACTGTTTCCTATACCGTGGGCTAGGCAGCACTGTCCCACCACCGCTGTCCCCTGTGGACCCTGCATCCACCACATTAACCCAGTGCGCAGTGATGGACACGTAACGGCCCTGGCCATGCCGACTGGACCATGCATCAGTTGTGAGGTGCACCTTTCCGCTCACTGACTGCTTGAGTGCATGGACAATGCGGTCTTTCACATGATGGTGGAGGGCTGGGATGGCTTTGCGAGAGAAGAAGTGGCGACTGGGTAGGTCATAGCGTGGTACTGCATAGGCCATGAGTTCGTGGAAAGCTGCGCTTTCCACCAACCGAAAGGGCATCATCTCAAACTAGATTAGTTTGGCAATGTGGGCATTCAAACCCAGTGTACGCGGATGAGAGACTGAGTACTTTCTTGACCTACTCATAGTGTCTGGGAGGGTGAGCTGGACTTGAGAGCTGCATATGGTGGAAGTAGCGGTGGACAGGGCGGACTGAGAGAGGGTTGATGATGGTGATGGAGTTGGTGTTCTTTCTGATGGCCTAGAATCAGTCTTTCGTTGATATAACAGTGGGATTCCCTGACTGCTGTGGCCTTGCAACGACACCTCAACATTTGCTGCTGTGCTAACCGGTGGGCTTACAGTGGGGGGAAACAATGTAGCGTTGCTGACTACCTTCTTTGTGATCAGTTGCACATGTGGCACTTGAGGTTTGGTGTTGTGTCCACGCTTTCAAGTGCATGGTGTTTAAATGTCTAAGCATGCAACTGGTATTCAAATTTTTCAGATTTTTCCCTCGGCTAAAGGTCTTTGCGCACTTCTTACAGATAACCTTGGCCTGATCATGAGGATTTTGTTCAAAAAAGTGCCACACTGCACTCTTCCTACTTTAGCAGACATTTTGCGGCCTAGCACGCTGTGATCTTTTGACCCTCTGGACAAGCTGTCCAGCAACTCTTTTGATTTTTGGAACCTGTCTTTGGAGTGCTCCGGGCCTGCCATATAACAGCTGTTGCGATGTCGATGTCTGCTGTGGATGCTCCTCATCTGAGCTATTGGAAGCAGCACCCTCTTCCCCCAATGGATGCCAATCTGGGTCAACAACTGGGTCATCCATCACCTCCTCTTCAATGTCATGTGCACCTTCCTCTGTGTCATCGTGTATGGTGGTATAGTGTGCGGGAAGGGGCACCTGAGTCTCATCAGGGTCAGAATCTGGCTCTGTACACTGCGAGGACAATGTAGTGCTCTGAGTGAATGTACCAGCAGAATCATCCATCAGCGGCTGTGCATCAGTGCATTCCATGTCAGATTCATCTTGGCCTGGGTAATTCACCATTTGACTTGATAATCCAGGCATGGTATGTGAAAACAGCTCCATGGAGTAATCAGTAGTATGGCCTGCGTCATCCTTCAATCTTGGTTGGGGTGAAGGACACAAGGAAAGGTGTGGTTCATGAACATGAGCCTCCAATGACGACTCAGTGCTTTTACTTTTTACAACTGAAGAAGAGGAGATAGAGCTGGAGGCTGAGTCAGCAATGTAAGACAAAACTTTTTCCTGATGCTCTGGCTTTAAAAGCGGTTTGCCAACTCCTAGAAAACTAAGCCTTCGAAGCCTTATGGAGCCAGACAATGACGCAGGCTCAACACCTCCTGCATTCGGCCCTATTTTGCTCTTGCCACTACCATCAGATCCACCACCAACACCATCATTACCAGCTGCCAACCCCCGCCCAATTCCACGGCCTCTTCCACCAGCCTTCCTCATTTTTGGTAGAAATGTAGACAAAATCCAACAAACTATATAGTAATGTAAAACAAGGTACAAGGTGTCTATAGGACAGGGGAGATTTTGAATTTCTGCTCACACTAGTGGACACTGGACACTTTTGGATTGTGTGAGGCCCACTGAATATCTGAGCGCTATGTCACAGGCTCGATGGCACAGCTGTGACCAAAGTGACTAGAGGATAAGTGAGATTTTGAATTTCTGCAGACACTTGTGAACACTGGACACTTTTGGATTGTGTGAGGCCCACTGAATATCTGAGCGCTATGTCACAGGCTCGATGGCACAGCTGTGACCAAAGTGACTAGAGGATAAGTGAGATTTTGAATTTCTGCAGACACTTGTGGACACTGGACACTTTTGGATTGTGTGAGGCCCACTGAATATCTGAGCGCTATGTCACCGGCTCGATGGCACAGCTGTGACCAAAGTGACTAGAGGATAAGTGAGATTTTGAATTTCTGCAGACACTTGTGAACACTAGACACTTTTGGATTGTGTGAGGCCCACTGAATATCTGAGCGCTATGTCACAGGCTCGATGGCATAGCTGTGACCAAAGTGACTAGAGGATAAGTGAGATTTTGAATTTCTGCAGACACTTGTGGACACTGGACACTTTTGGATTGTGTGAGGCCCACTGAATATCTGAGCGCTATGTCACAGGCTCGATGGCACAGCTGTGACCAAAGTGACTAGAGGATAAGGGAGATTTTGAATTTCTGCAGACACTTGTGGACACTGGACACTTTTGGATTGTGTGAGGCCCACTGAATATCTGAGCGCTATGTCACAGGCTCGATGGCACAGCTGTGACCAAAGTGACTAGAGGATAAGGGAGATTTTGAATTTCTGCAGACACTTGTGGACATTGGACACTTTTGGATTGTGTGAGGCCCACTGAAAATCACAGCGCTATGTCACAGGCAGAAATTGGCTAGTGTATCACAAACTACAAGGTGTATGTAGAATTGGGCAGAGTAGGAATCTCCCTAGAGTGCAGGTCTGTAAGAACGGAACATGTCGTCGACTTATTCTCACAGAGTGACACACTGATAGCTTCACTGTGGCTGTGATAACAGCCGTTACACGGTACTGTGTGAGGAGCGTACACCGCTGTATGGTGTGAAAAAATGCACGCTCAGTACCTCAGCAGGACAAAAAAAAAAAATTGGGATTGCTTTTAAAAAAGCAGTTTGCAGAGCAGTGGGTAAACAGCAATGCAGCTGTCAGGAAGCCTTAGAAGGCAGCCCAACAACCAACACCACTGATACACCACAATATAGCCTCCCCTTGCACTGCACACACAGTGACTGGTGTGTTGTACAGGCACAATCGCTAGCAGCAGAAGCAGTTTTTTTTTCTTCTTCCCTGCCTAACACTCTCCCTACAGAATCAGCAGCAACCTCTCCCTATGCTAAGATCGGCAGAAGTAAGATGGCGGTCGGCGTGCACGCCCTTTTATACCCCCTGTGACGCCCACCAAAGCAAGCCAATCACTTGCATGCCCTTCTGAAAGATGGTGGTGACCCGTGCCTATGTCATCACGTTGCCCACAGTGTCCGTGGATCCTGATTGGCTGAAAAAGAGCGCAAAACAAACTTTTGAAACGCGACTTTGGCGCGTAAGTCGCCGACCTCGTGGCCGACCTCATCCTAGGGTCGGGTTTCGTTTCATGAAACCCGACTTTGCCAAAAGTCAGCGACTTTTGAAATTTTTCGACCCGTTTCACTCAACTCTACTCTTGAGTCATGGCTCTCTCTAGTGTCTCTATGAAGTCGTTGACCTTACCTGTATCCCTATTGATTCATGGCTGTCTCTCAGACATCATGACCTCACTTTGTATATATTCCTTGAGTCTCTGCCATCTCTCAGACGTTGTGGACCTCTCTTGCATCCCTCTTAAGTAGAGGACCTCTCTTGCTTCTCTATGGAATTATGGACCTCTTTGGCATCTCTATGGAGTCATGGACCTCACTGGTGTCTCTCAAAGGTTGTTGACCTCTCTTGTATCTGTCACGCTCATGCCCTGACTGGTGGGCATGAGCCAGGGGGTTATGGCCCACCGTGCGACAAACCAGACTACCCTGGAAGGGGTGCGACTAAGACAGCTGCCTTGGTTTTCACTGGAGCCTCTGATGGTGAGGTCAGGCTTGTGCGGCAGGCAGCTGTCAGGTGCCACTCCTGGGTGGTGTCTGGCTGTGGCTGCTGATCCCACTTGGTGAGACGGTAGCACGGCTGAGACGCTGGCAGGTGGGCACGGCAGAGACACAGGGCAGGCAGGTGTGGTGTAGTACTGGTACAGACAGGAAAGAGTGGAGTATGACGGAACAGGTTTGGACCTGTTCACACAGGAAGAGCAAGTACGGATACAGGCAGGAAAGAGTGGAGTATGATGGAACAGGTTTGGACCTGTTCACACAGGAGGAGCAAGTACGGATACAGGCAGGAAGGAGTGGAGTATGATGGAACAGGTATAGACCTGTTGACACAGGACCTGTTCACAAAGGAGGGGAACTGCAAGGCTCCAGAGAAGAGCTGGAGAGCAGCAAGAGGTTCTGCAGCAGCAGAACCGCAAGAGTGCGGAACATAAGCAGACAGGGAGGACACAAGAAGAGACACAGCAGGATAAGAAGCCAAAGAGTTAATCAAAAAAATGTCCACAGGACCAGGGAAGAAATATCAAAAGTGCAATCATATAATCCCTTCAAAAACATGAAAAAAGGGGGGTGTTTTTTACCTCAATTTATTAAAGTTTCATGTTTTTAAAGGGATTATATGACTGCACTTAAGAAGCCAAAGACAAGGAGACAGACAGACATAGGACAGAGTTCTGACAGTGTAACAGTATGAGACAAGGTACAGGGCCAAGGGCACAGGGACCAGAGTATACACAGGTACAAAGCAAGGCTAGAACAAAGACACAGAGACCAGGATATTCTGCCTCCTGGAGGGCAGACAGAGGAGTACCAAGCAAAGCTAAGAGTAAAGCCTCCAGAGAAGGAGAAACACAGAGCAAGACCTGGCAGCTCAGTAGTGAGACACTAACTGAGTAAACACATTGCACAGGCAAGATCCACAGGGTGGAGCTGCCCTAAATACTAGAGGGCTCTTGGTAATTGGTCAGGGACACATTAGACAGGTGCACCCTGACTCCATAAGAACCAGAGAGTTCTGGCGTGGCCCCCCTATGCACACAGCCAAGAAGCATGCAGAGAGCAGGCAGATAGCAAGAGGCACAAAGCATGGAGCTGGCAGCAGACAGAAATCACAGCATGGCCTAGGGAAGTGAGTCAATTGGTGTGTGGGGGATGGGAGACCATGCAGCGATGCCAGCAGGGTTGTTACAGTATCCCTTTCCAGTTGTGGACCTCTCTTGTATCCCTCTTGAGTTGTGACCAACCTGGCATCTCTCAGACATCATGGACCTCTCTTGAGTCATGGACCACCTCTATTGCACCTGTTTATCCAATATTCCTCAGACATTAATTTAGGTCAAGCAACTATTGTGCTTGTCTGAGTCGGCACCACTTGTGATCAAAGTGATTTTGCAGTAATTCTCTACCTATACATGAATATTATAATGGGGGGTGAATTGCCCTGCAGGTGAAGAACAGACTCTTAATTAAATTGATGTCAATATTTTGCAGCCCGTCTCCTTTCATGTAAACGTCCGTGACGCCTATACATCCCGAGAAGAAACACATTATAATTGAGTGATAACCAATATTTTCTGTTGGTACAGACTACTATTAACCCATGTGCAGCGGCTCTGAAGCTGTGAATGGAGGCTGCTTATCTGCATGCCATGAGCTGCCTCGTCTCTGCACACATCAGGGGGTGCTTACAAAGATAGGGGACCCCATTTCCCTTTTCATGGACACAATACTCCCCCATACCTTATATGCCATGCTGGTGCTAGAAGTGTCCAGGCAGCTATAATATACTGACTGCATCCAGACTGGATCATTTCAAAGATCTATCAAGAGCAGCTGTTTATGGATCAGGATCAGCACAATCCCATGAGAGACATTGAGGTCACTGAAAAGACAATGTGAAAGTGAGGCTAACTACCACTGTTTACTGTTATCTTGGACATTGAGTCAAGTTCACCATTTATCATTTCTTTGATCCTTGACAGTGCATCTTTTGTGGTTTGTCACTGATTAGACTGACCAAACGTCTGTGAGGCTCCGGCAAGGACAACCAGCAGGAGCCAGGGTTCTGAGAGCAATATACAGGGCAACGATCTGACAAGGACAACCAGCAGGAGCCAGGGTTTTGAGAACAAAACACAGGGCAGTGATCTGGCAAGGACAACCAGCAGGAGAAGGGGTGCTGAGAAGAATATACAGGGCAGTGATCTGGCAAGGACAACCAGCAGAAGCCAGGGTGCTGAGAACAATACACAGGGCAGTGATCTGGCAAGGACAACCAGCAGGAGCCAGGGTGCTGAGAACAATATACAGGGCAGCGATCTGGCAACGACAACCAGCAGGAGCAAGGGTGCTAAGAACAATATACAGGGCAGCGATCTGACAAGGACAACCAGCAGGAGCCAGGGTTTTGAGAACAAAACACAGGGCAGTGATCTGGCAAGGACAACCAGCAGGAGCCAGGGTGCTGAGAAGAATATACAGGGCAGCGATCTGGCAAGGACAACCAGCAGGAGCCAGGGTGCTGAGAACAATACACAGGGCAGTGATCTGGCAATGACAACCAGCAGGAGCAAGGGTGCTAAGAACAATATACAGGGCAGCGATCTGACAAGGACAACCAGCAGGAGCCAGGGTGCTGAGAACAATATACAGGGCAGCGATCTGGCAATGACAACCAGCAGGAGCAAGGGTGCTAAGAACAATATACAGGGCAGCGATCTGACAAGAACAACCAGCAGGAACCAGGGTGCTGAGAACAAAATACAGGGCAGCTATCTGACAAGGACAACCAGCAGGAACCAGGGTGCTGAGAACAATATACAGGGCAGCGATCTGGCAAGGACAACCAGCAGGAGCCAGGATTTTGAGAACAATATACAGGGCAGCAATCTGGCAAGGACAACCAGCAGGAGCCAGGGTGCTGAGAACTATACACAGGGCAGCGATCTGGCAAGGACAACCAGCAGGAGCCAGGGTGCTGAGAACAATATACAGGGCAGTGATCTGACAAGGACAACCAGCAGGAACCAGGGTGCTGAGAACAATATACAGGGCAGTGATCTGATGAGGACAACCAGCAGGAACCAGGGTGCTAAGAACAATATACAGGGCAGCGATCTGGCAAGGACAACCAGCAGGAGCCAGGGTGCTGAGAACAATACACAGGGCATTGATCTGGCAATGACAACCAGCAGGAACCTGGATTTTGAGAACAAAACACAGGGCAGCGATCTGGCAAGGACAACCAGCAGGAGCCAGGGTGCTGAGAACAATATACAGGGCAGTGATCTGACAAGGACAACCAGCAGGAACCAGGGTGCTGAGAACAATATACAGGGCAGCGATCTGATGAGGACAACCAGCAGGAACCAGGGTGCTAAGAACAATATACAGGGCAGCGATCTGGCAAGGACAACCAGCAGGAGCCAGGGTGCTGACAACAATACACAGGGCAGCGATCTGGCAATGACAACCAGCAGGAACCTGGATTTTGAGAACAAAACACAGGGCAGCGATCTGGCAAGGACAACCAGCAGGAGCCAGGGTGCTGAGAACAATATACAGGGCAGTGATCTGACAAGGACAACCAGTAGGAACCAGGGTGCTGAGAACAATATACAGGGCAGCGATCTGACGAGGACAACCAGCAGGAGCCGGGGTGCTGAGAACAATACACAGTGCAGCGATCTGGCAATGCCAACCAGCAGGAACCTGGATTTTGAGAACAAAACACAGGACAGCGATCTGGCAAGGACAACCAGCAGGAGCCAGGGTGCTGAGAACAATATACAGGGAAGTGATCTGACAAGGACAACCAGCAGGAACCAGGGTGCTGAGAACAATATCCAGGGCAGCGATCTGGCAAGGACAACCAGCAGGAGCCAGGGTGCTGAGAACAATACACAGGGCAGCGATCTGGCAAGGACAACCAGCAGGAGCAAGGGTGCTGAGAACAATATACAGGGCAGTGATCTGGCAGTGACAAACAGCAGGAGCCAGGGTGATGAGAACAATATACAGGGCAGCGATCTGGCAATGACAACCAGCAGGAGCCAGGGTGCTGAGAACAATACACAGGGCAGTGATCTGACAAGGACAACCAGCAGGAATCAGGGTGCTGAGAACAATATACAGGACAGCGATCTGACAAGGACAACCAGCAGGAACCAGGGTGCTGAGAACAATATACAGGGCAGCGATCTGACAAGGACAACCAGCAGGAGCCAGGGTGCTGAGAACAATACACAGGGCAGCAATCTGGCAATGACAACCAGCAGGAACCTGGATTTTAAGAACAAAACACAGGGCAGTGATCTGACAAGGACAACCAGCAGGATTCAGGGTGCTGAGAACAGTATACAGGGCAGTGATCTGACAAGGACAACCAGCAGGAACCAGGGTGCTGAGAACAAAATGCAGGGCAGCAATCTGACAAGGACAACCAGCAGGAACCAGGGTGCTGAGAACAATATACTGGGCAGCGATCTGACAAGGACAACCAGCAGGAGCCAGGGGGCTGAGAACAATATACAAGCAGCGATCTGGCAAGGACAAAGAGCAGGAGCTAGGGTGCTGAGAACAATACACAGGGCAGCGAGCTGGCAAGGACAACCAGCAGGAACCAAGGTGCTGAGAACAATACGCAGGGCAGCGATCTGACAAGGACAACCAGCAGGAACCAGGGTGCTGAGAACAATATACAGGGCAGTGATCTGGCAAGGACAACCAGCAGGAGCCAGGATTTTGAGAACAATATACAGAGCAGTAATCTGGCAAGGATAACCAGCAGGAGCCAGGGTGCTGAGAACAATACACAGGGCAGGGCAGTGATCTGGCAAGGACAACCAGCAGGAGCCAGTGTGCTGAGAACAATACACAGGGCAGCGATGTGGCAATGACAACCAGCAGGAGCCAGGATTTTGACAACAAAACACAGGGCAGCGATCTGGCAAGGACAACCAGCAGGAGCAAGGGTGCTGAGAACAATATACAGGGCAGCGATCTGGCAAGGACAACCAGCAGGAGCCAGGATTTTGAGAACAATATACAGGGCAGTAATCTGGCAAGGATAACCAGCAGGAGCCAGGGTGCTGAGAACAATACACAGGGCAGCGATCTGGCAAGGACAACCAGCAGGAACCAGGGTGCTGAGAACAATATACAGGGCAGCGATCTGACAAGGACAACCAGCAGGAACCAGGGTGCTGAGAACAATATACAGGGCAGTGATCTGGCAAGGACAACCAGCAGGAGCCAGGATTTTGAGAACAATATACAGGGCAGTAATCTGGCAAGGATAACCAGCAGGAGCCAGGGTGCTGAGAACAATACACAGGGCAGCGATCTGGCAATGACAACCAGCAGGAACCAGGATTTTGACAACAAAACACAGGGCAGCGATCTGACAAGGACAACCAGCAGGAACCAGGGTGCTGAGAACAATATACAGGGAAGCGATCTGACAAGGACAATCAGCAGGAACCAGGGTGCTGAGAACAATATCCAGGGCAGCGATCTGGCAAGGACAACCAGCAGGAGCTAGGGTGCTGAGAACAATACACAGGGCAGTGATCTGGCAAGGACAACCAGCAGGAGCCAGGATTTTGAGAACAATATACAGGGCAGCAATCTGGCAAGGACAACCAGCAGGAGCCAGGGTGCTGAGAACAATACAAAAGGCAGCGATCTGGCAAGGACAACCAGCAGGAACCAGGGTGCTGAGAACAATATACAGGGCAGCGATCTGGCAAGGACAACCAGCAGGAGCCAGGATTTTGAGAACAATATACAGGGCAGCAATCTGGCAAGGACAACCAGCAGGAGCCAGGGTGCTGAGAACAATACACAGGGCAGCAATCTGGCAAGGACAACCAGCAGGAGCCAGGGTGCTGAGAACAATATACAGGGCAGTGATCTGGCAAGGACAACCAGCAGGAACCAGGGTGCTGAGAACAATACACAGGGCAGTGATCTGGCAAGGACAACCAGCAGGAGCCATGGTACTGAGAACAATATACAGGGCAGTGATCTGACAAGGACAACCAGCAGGAGCCAGGGTGCTGAGAACAATACACAGGGCAGCGATCTGACAATGACAACCAGCAGGAACCTGGATTTTGAGAACAAAACACAGGGCAGCGATCTGGCAAGGACAACCAGCAGGAGCCAGGGTGCTGAGAACAATATACAGGGCAGTGATCTGGCAAGGACAACCAGCAGGAGCCAGGGTGCTGAGAACAATACACAGGGCAGTGATCTGACAAGGACAACCAGCAGGAGCCAGGATGCTGAGAACAATATACTGGGCAGCGATCTGACAAGGACAACCAGCAGGAACCAGGGTGCTGAGAACAATATCCAGGGCAGCGATCTGACAAGGCCTACCAGCAGGAACCAGGGTGCTGAGAAGAATATACAGGGCAGTGATCTGGCAAGGACAACCAGCAGGAGCCAGGGTGCTGAGAACAATATACAAAGCAGTGATCTACGAGAGCATTCTCTGGACCCAAGATGGCATATGGCTTTGCAGCATAATGTCCATTACAGGTTAATTGCTGGAGAAGGTCCACATGTCTTCCAAGTATTTAACAACTGCAGGATGGGAGTTGTCATTCTGGCACCATATGTGGAGTCACAGATTGGGGTCTCTTGGTATCGGGGGTTTTCGTAACTCTATGCTGGTGACCACTGGGCACTGTTGCCACTTCTTCTACCCTCCAGTCATGATGAGAGCTGTGAGAGGACTTCTAATGAAGCAGTAATATGACCAAGCCTGGAATGTGTCACCCTCTGCACACTAATGGGCAATTTTGCGCTCATTTTCAGCTTGGTCTGAGTTTGTACAGTATGTAGGGTCAATGAGGATATACCCCAACTCATCATATGGTGGGCTTCTCTGGTGTGACTATGTGGTGGCTTCACTGTGGGTCAGAAGCTTCTCTAAAGCCCATAAAGATGTTCAGAGCCGTGCAGATCAGTCCACCCAGTCTCCAGTATAATGGGGTCTTCATGAGTCAGCGGGCATCAGTCAATAAAGGCAAATTCTGCAGTTAAGATTAAGAGCTATTACTCTAATATTTCACTCCAAACCAGCAAGTGGAGAAACCACGAGGCATCCTATGAATAGCCGAGGAGGCCGACGGCGTGGGCTGGGATACAGCCAAGAGCTGCCATCGCCTGCACCAGCGAACAAGCCTATGTTGTCACCTCTCCCCATAGCCAGAGGTGGGGAAATACACAAGTCCTGGTGCCTCGCACATAATGAGCACGCAGCTCCGATTTATTATTTATGTAAGTAAATGTATGCGCTGGAAATAGCTGCCATGTGTGCGGTGAGATTTACCGGGATTACACATAATTATACAGCCGTCCCTTGTTCCCAGCAGAGAAGAACAGAGTCCTGTGATCACCAGGAACGGCATGACTTACCACTGCACGAGGATGGTATTATATACAGTATCACTGCGGTATTATATACACCATCGCTGCGGTATTATATACACCATCCCTGCGGTATTATATACACCATCGCTGCGGTATTATATACACCATCACTGCGGTATTATATACACCATCGCTGCGGTATTATATACACCATCGCTGCGGTATTATATACACCATCGCTGCGGTATTATATACACCATCACTGCGGTATTATATACACCATCACTGCAGTGTTATATACACCATCACTGCGTTATTATATACACCATCCCTGCGGTATTATATACACCATCCCTGCGGTATTATATACACCATCCCTGCGGTATTATATACACCATCCCTGCGGTATTATATACACCATCACTGCGGTATTATATACACCATCACTGCGGTATTATATACACCATCACTGCGGTATTATATACACCATTACTGCGGTATTATATACACCATCACTGCGGTATTATATACACCATCACTGTGGTATTATATACACCATCACTGCGGTATTATATACACCATCACTGCAGTGTTATATACACCATCACTGCGGTATTGTATACACCATCACTGCGGTATTATATACACCATCCCTGCGGTATTATATACACCATCGCTGCGGTATTATATACACCATCCCTGCGGTATTATATACACCATCCCTGGGGTATTATATACACCATCGCTGCGGTATTATATACACCATCACTGCGGTATTATATACACCATCACTGTGGTATTATATACACCATCGCTGCGCTATTATATACACCATCACTGCGGTATTACAGTGGGGCAAAAAAGTATTTAGTCAGTCATCAATAGTGCAAGTTCCACCACTTAAAAAGATGAGAGGCGTATGTAATTTACATCATAGGTAGACCTCAACTATGGGAGACAAACTGAGAAAAAAAAATCCAGAAAATCACATTGTTTTTTTTTCATTTTATTTGCATATTATGGTGGAAAATAAGTATTTGGTCAGAAACAAGCAATCAAGATTTCTGGCTCTCACAGACCTGTAACTTCTTCTTTAAGAGTCTCCTCTTTCCTCCACTCATTACCTGTAGTAATGGCACCTGTTTAAACTTGTTATCAGTATAAAAAGACACCTGTGCACACCCTCAAACAGTCTGACTCCAAACTCCACTATGGTGAAGACCAAAGAGCTGTCAAAGGACACCAGAAACAAAATTGTAGCCCTGCACCAGGCTGGGAAGACTGAATCTGCAATAGCCAACCAGCTTGGAGTGAAGAAATCAACTGTGGGAGCAATAATTAGAAAATGGAAGACATACAAGACCACTGATAATCTCCCTCGATCTGGTGCTCCACGCAAAATCCCACCCCGTGGGGTCAGAATGATCACAAGAACGGTGAGCAAAAATCCCAGAACCACGTGGGGGGACCTAGTGAATGAACTGCAGAGAGCTGGGACCAATGTAACAAGGCCTACCATAAGTAACACACTACGCCACCATGGACTCAGATCCTGGAGTGCCAGACGTGTCCCACTGCTTAAGCCTGTACATGTCCGGGCCCGTCTGAAGTTTGCTAGAGAGCATTTGGATGATCCAGAGGAGTTTTGGGAGAATGTCCTATGGTCTGATGAAACCAAACTGGAACTGTTTGGTAGAAACACAACTTGTCGTGTTTGGAGGAAAAAGAATACTGAGTTGCATCCATCAAACACCATACCTACTGTAAAGCATGGTGGTGGAAACATCATGCTTTGGGGCTGTTTCTCTGCAAAGGGGCCAGGACGACTGATCCGGGTACATGAAAGAATGAATGGGGCCATGTATCGTGAGATTTTGAGTGCAAACCTCCTTCCATCAGCAAGGGCATTGAAGATGAAACGTGGCTGGGTCTTTCAACATGACAATGATCCAAAGCACACCGCCAGGGCAACGAAGGAGTGGCTTCGTAAGAAGCATTTCAAGGTCCTGGAGTGGCCTAGCCAGTCTCCAGATCTCAACCCTATAGAAGACCTTTGGAGGGAGTTGAAAGTCCGTGTTGCCAAGCGAAAAGCCAAAAACATCACTGGTCTAGAGGAGATCTGCATGGAGGAATGGGCCAACATACCAACAACAGTGTGTGGCAACCTTGTGAAGACTTACAGAAAACGTTTGACCTCTGTCATTGCCAACAAAGGATATATCACAAAGTATTGAGATGAAATTTTGTTTCTGACCAAATACTTATTTTCCACCATAATATGCAAATAAAATGAAAAAAAAACAGACAATGTGATTTTCTGGATTTTTTTTTCTCAGTTTGTCTCCCATAGTTGAGGTCTACCTATGATGTAAATTACAGACGCCTCTCATCTTTTTAAGTGGTGGAACTTGCACTATTGCTGACTGACTAAATACTTTTTTTCCCCACTGTAAATACACCATCGCTGCGGTATTATATACACCATCACTGCAGTGTTATATACACAATCACTGCGGTATTATATACACCATCGCTGCGGTATTATATACACCATCGCTGCGGTATTATATACACCATCCCTGCGGTATTATATACACCATCACTGCGGTATTATGTACACCATCACTGCGGTATTATATACACCATCACTGCGGTATTATATACTCCATCACTGCGGTATTATATACTCCATCACTGCGGTATTATATACTCCATCACTGCGGTATTATATACTCCATCACTGCGGTATTATATACACCATCGCTGCGGTATTATATACTCCATCTCTGCGGTATTATATACATCATCACTGCGGTATTATATACACCATCGCTGCGGTATTATATACACCATCACTGCGGTATTATATACACCATCACTGCAGTGTTATATACACCATCACTGCGGTATTATATACACCAACACTGCGGTATTATATACACTATCACTGCAGTATTATACACCCATCACTGCGGTATTATGAACAACATCATTGCGGTATTATATACACCATCATTGCGGTATTATAAACACCATCACTGCGGTATTATATACACCATCACTGCGGTATTATATACACCGTCATTGCGGTATTATAAACACCATCACTGCAGTATTATATACACCACCACTGTGGTATTACATACATCATTACTGCGGTATCATAAACCCATCACTGGGGTATTATATACACCATCGCTGCGGTATTATATACACCATCACTGCGGTATTATATACACCATCACTGCAGTATTATATACAACATCGCTGCGGTATTATATACACCATCACTGCGGTATTATATACACCATCACTGTGGTATTATATACACCATTGCTGCGGTATTATATACACCATCACTGCGGTATTATATACACCATCACTGTTGTATTATATACACCATCACTGTAGTATTTTATACACCATCGCTGCGGTATTATATACACCATCGCTGCGGTATTATACACACCATCACTGGGGTATTATATACATCATTACTGCGGTATTATATACATCATCGCTGAGGTATTATATACACCATCCATGCGGTATTATATACTCCTTTCACTGCGGTATTATATACACCATCACTGAAGGATTATATACTCAATATTGCGGTATTATATACACCTTCACAGAGGTATTATATACACCATCACTGCGGTATTATATACACCATCGCTGCAGTATTATATACACCATCGCTGCGGTATTATATACACCATCCCTGCGGTATTATATGCACCATCACTGCGGTATTATATACACCATCACTGCGGTATTATATACACCATCACTGCGGTATTATATACATCATCATTGCGGTATTATATACTCCATCACTGCGGTATTATATACTCCATCACTGCGGTATTATATACATCATCATTGCGGTATTATATACTCCATCACTGCGGTATTATATACTCCATCACTGCGGTATTATATACTCCATCACTGCGGTATTATATACATCATCGCTGCGGTATTATATACACCATCGCTGCGGTATTATATACTCCATCACTGCGGTATTATATACATCATCACTGCGGTATTATATACACCATCACTGCGGTATTATATACACCATCACTGCGGTATTATATACATCATCAATGCGGTATTATATACACCATCACTGCGGTATTATATACACCATCACTGCGGTATTATATACACCATCGCTGCGGTATTATATACTCCATCACTGCGGTATTATATACATCATCACTGCGGTATTATATACACCATCGCTGCGGTATTATATACACCATCACTGCGGTATTATATACATCATCACTGCGGTATTATATACACCATCACTGCTGTATTATATACACCAACACTGCGTTATTATATACACTATCACTGCAGTATTATACACCCATCACTGCGGTATTATGTACAACATCATTGCGGTATTATATACACCATCGCTGCGGTATTATATACACCATCACTGCGGTATTATATACACCATCACTGCAGTGTTATATACACCATCACTGCGGTATTATATACACCAACACTGCGTTATTATATACACTATCACTGCAGTATTATACACCCATCACTGCGGTATTATATACATCATCACTGCGGTATTATATACACCATCGCTGCGGTATTATATACTCCATCACTGCGGTATTATATACATCATCACTGCGGTATTATATACACCATCGCTGCGGTATTATATACACCATCACTGCGGTATTATATACACCATCACTGCAGTGTTATATACACCATCACTGCGGTATTATATACACCAGCACTGCGTTATTATATACACTATCACTGCAGTATTATACACCCATCACTGCGGTATTATGAACAACATCATTGCGGTATTATATACACCATCATTGCGGTATTATAAACACCATCACTGCGGTATTATATACACCATCACTGCGGTATTATATACACCGTCATTGCGGTATTATAAACACCATCACTGCAGTATTATATACATCATTACTGCGGTATCATAAACCCATCACTGGGGTATTATATACACCATCACTGGGGTATTATATACACCATCGCTGCGGTATTATATACACCATCACTGCGGTATTATATACACCATCACTGCAGCATTATATACAACATCGCTGCGGTATTATTTACACCATCACTGCGGTATTATATACACCATCACTGTGGTATTATATACACCATTGCTGCGGTATTATATACACCATCACTGCGGTATTATATACACCATCACTGTTGTATTATATACACCATCACTGTAGTATTTTATACACCATCGCTACGGTATTATATACACCATCATTGCGGTATTATATACACCATCACTGTGGTATTATATACACCATCACTGCGGTATTATATACATCATCACTGCGGTATTATATACATCATCACTGCGGTATTATATACACCATCACTGCGGTATTATATACACTATCACTGCGGTATTATATACACCATCGCTGCGGTATTATATACTCCATCACTGCGGTATTATATACATCATCACTGCGGTATTATATACACCATCACTGCGGTATTATATACACCATCACTGCGGTATTATATACATCATCACTGCGGTATTATATACACCATCACTGCGGCATTATATACACCATCGCTGCAGTGTTATATACACCATCACTGCGGTATTATATACACCAACACTGCGTTATTATATACACTATCACTGCAGTATTATACACCCATCACTGCGGTATTATGTACAACATCATTGCGGTATTATATACACCATCGCTGCGGTATTATATACACCATCACTGCAGTATTATATACACCATCACTGCAGTGTTATATACACCATCACTGCGGTATTATATACACCAACACTGCGTTATTATATACACTATCACTGCAGTATTATACACCCATCACTGCGGTATTATATACATCATCACTGCGGTATTATATACACCATCGCTGCGGTATTATATACACCATCACTGCGGTATTATATACACCATCACTGCAGTGTTATATACACCATCACTGCGGTATTATATACACCAACACTGCGTTATTATATACACTATCACTGCAGTATTATACACCCATCACTGCGGTATTATGAACAACATCATTGCGGTATTATATACACCATCATTGCGGTATTATAAACACCATCACTGCGGTATTATATACACCATCACTGCGGTATTATATACACCGTCATTGCGGTATTATAAACACCATCACTGCAGTGTTATATACACCATCACTGCGGTATTATATACACTATCACTGCAGTATTATACACCCATCACTGCGGTATTATGTACAACATCATTGCGGTATTATATACACCATCGCTGCGGTATTATATACACCATAACTGCAGTATTATATACACCATCACTGCAGTGTTATATACACCATCACTGCGGTATTATATACACCAACACTGCGTTATTATATACACTATCACTGCAGTATTATACACCCATCACTGCGGTATTATATACATCATCACTGCGGTATTATATACACCATCGCTGCGGTATTATATACTCCATCACTGCGGTATTATATACATCATCACTGCGGTGTTATATACACCATCGCTGCGGTATTATATACACCATCACTGCGGTATTATATACACCATCACTGCAGTGTTATATACACCATCACTGCGGTATTATATACACCAACACTGCGTTATTATATACACTATCACTGCAGTATTATACACCCATCACTGCGGTATTATGAACAACATCATTGCGGTATTATATACACCATCATTGCGGTATTATAAACACCATCACTGCGGTATTATATACACCATCACTGCGGTATTATATACACCGTCATTGCGGTATTATAAACACCATCACTGCAGTGTTATATACACCATCACTGTGGTATTACATACATCATTACTGCGGTATCATAAACCCATCACTGGGGTATTATTTACACCATCACTGGGGTATTATATACATCATTACTGCGGTATTATAAACACCATCACTGCGGTATTATATACACCATCACTGTGGTATTATATACACCATCGCTGCGGTATTATATACACCATCACTGCAGTATTATATACAACATCGCTGCGGTATTATATACACCATCACTGCGGTATTATATACACCATCACTGTGGTATTATATACACCATCACTGCGGTATTATATACACCATCACTGTTGTATTATATACACCATCACTGTAGTATTTTATACACCATCGCTGCGGTATTATATACACCATCGCTGCGGTATTATACACACCATCACTGGGGTATTATATACATCATTACTGCGGTATTATATACATCATCGCTGAGGTATTATATACACCATCCATGCGGTATTATATACTCCTTCACTGCGGTATTATATACACCATCACTGAAGGATTATATACTCAATATTGCGGTATTATATACACCTTCACAGAGGTATTATATACACCATCACTGCGGTATTACATACACCATCGCTGCAGTATTATATACACCATCGCTGCGGTATTATATACACCATCCCTGCGGTATTATATGCACCATCACTGAAGGATTATATACTCAATATTGCGGTATTATATACACCTTCACCGAGCTATTATATACACCATCACTGCGGTATTATATAAACCATCACTGCAGTATTATATATACCATCACTGCGGTATTATATACACCATCACTGCAGTATTACATACACCATCACTGCGGTATTATATATACCATCACTGCGGTATTATATACACCATCACTGCGGTATTATATACACCATCACTGCGGTATTATATATACCATCACTGCGGTATTATATACACCTTCACTGCAGTGTTATACACCCATCACTACGGTATTGTATACACCATCATTGCGGTATTATATACACCATCATTGCGGTATTATAAACACCATCACTGCGGTATTATATACACCATCATAGCGGTATTATATACACCATCATTGCGGTATTATAAACACCATCACTGCGGTATTATATTCACCATCACTGCGTTATTATATACACCTTCACTGCGTTATTATATACATCATCACTGCGGTATTATATACATCATCACTGCGGTATTATATACATCATCACTGCGGTATTATATACACCATCACTGCGGTATTATATACATCATCACTGCGGTATTATATACTTCATCACTGCGGTATTATATACACCATCACTGCGGTATTATATACACCATCACTGCGGTATTATAACACCATCACTTCAGTGTTATATACACGTTCACTGCCGTATTTTATACAACATCATTGCGTGATTATATACACCATCACTGCGGTACTATATACACTTTCACTGCGGTATTACATACACGTTCACGCGGTACTATATGCACCATCACTGCGGTATTATATACACCTTCACTGCGGTATTATATACACCATCACTGCGGTATTATATACACATTCACTGGGGTATTGCATACACCATCACTATGGTATTATATACACCATCGCTGCAGTATTATATACACCGTCGCTGCGGTATTATATACACCATCATTGTGGTATTATACACACCATCACTGTGGTATTATATACACCATCTCTGTGGTATTATATACACCATCGCTGCGGGATTATATACACCATTCCTGCGGTATTATATACACCATCACTGCGGTATTATATACTCCATTGCTGCGGTATTATATACACCATCACTGTTGTATTATATACACTATCACTGTGGTATTATATACACCATCACTGCGGTATTATATACACCATCACTGCGGTATTAATTGTAAGCAACATCACTGCGGGATTATATACACCATCACTGCGGTATTATATACACCATCACTGCGGTATTATATACACCATCACTGCGGTATTATATACACCTTCACTGCGGTATTATATACACCATCACTGCGGTATTATATACACCTTCACTGCGGTATTATATACACCATCACTGTGGTATTATATACACAATCACTGCGGTATTAATTGTATACAACATCACTGCGGTATTATATACACCATCACTGTGGTATTATATACACCATCACTGCGACATTATATACACCACCACTGCGGTATTATATACACCATCATTGCGGTATTATATACACCATCACTGTGGTATTAAATACACCATCACTGTGGTATTATATACAACATCACTGCGGTATTATACACACCATCGCTGCGGTATTATCTACACCATCACTCCGGTATTATATACAACATCACTGGGGTATTATATACACCATCGCTGCGGTATTATCTACACCATCGCTGCGGTATTATATACACCATCAATGTGGTATTATATCCACCATCACTGCGGTATTACATGCACCATCGCTGCGGTATTACATACAAAATCACTGCGGTATTATATACTCCATCACTGCGGTATTGTATACACCATCACTGCAGTATTGTATACAACATCCATGCGGTATTATATACTCCATCACTGCGGTATTATATACACCATCACTGAAGGATTATATACTCAATATTGCGGTATTATATACACCATCACAGAGGTATTATATACACCATCACTGCAGTGTTATATTCACCATCACTGCGTTATTATATTCACCTTCACTGCGGTATTATATACACCATCACTGTGGTATTATATAAACCATCACTGTGGTATTATATACACCATCACTGCGGTATTAATTGTATACAACATCACTGCGGTATTATATACACCATCACTGTGGTATTATATACACCATCACTGCGATATTATATACACCACCACTGCGGTATTATATACACCATCATTGCGGTATTATATGCACCATCACTGTGGTATTATATACACCATCACTGCGGTATTATATACAACATCACTGCGGTATTATACACACCATCGCTGCGGTATTATCTACACCATCACTCCGATATTATATACAACATCACTGGGGTATTATATACACCATCGCTGCGGTATTATCTACACCATCGCTGCGGTATTATATACAACATCACTGCGGTATTATACACACCATCGCTGTGGTATTATCTACACCATCACTCCGATATTATATACAACATCACTGGGGTATTATATACACCATCGCTGCGGTATTATCTACACCATCGCTGCGGTATTATATACACCATCAATGTGGTATTATATCCACCATCACTGCGGTATTACATGCACCATCGCTGCGGTATTATATACACAATCACTGCGGTATTATATACTCCATCACTGAGGTATTCTATACACCATCACTGCGGTATTATATACTCCATCACTGAGGTATTCTATACACCATCACTGCGGTATTGTATACACCATCACTGCAGTATTGTATACAACATCCATGCGGTATTATATACTCCATCACTGTGGTATTATATGCACCATCACTGCGGTATTATATACACCATCACTGAGGTATTATATACACCATAACTGCGGTATTATATGCACCATCGCTGCGGTTTTATATACACCATTGCTGCAGTATTATATACACCATCACTGCGGTATTATATACATCTTGACTGCGGTATTATATACACCATCACTGAAGTATTATAGACACATTACTGTGGTATTATATAAATCATTGCTGAGGTATTATATACACCATCACTGCGGTATTATATACACCATCACTGCGGTATTATATACACCATCACTGCGGTATTATAAACATCATCACTGCGGTATTATATTCACCATCACTGCGGTATTATATACACCATTACTGCGGTATTATATACACTTTCACTGCGGTATTATATACACGTTCACTGCTGTATTATACACACCATCCCTGCGGTATTATATGCACCATCCCTGCGGTATTATATACACCATCACTGCGGTATTATATACACCATCACAGCCGTATTATATGCACCATCACTGCGGTATTATATACACCATCACTGCGGTATTATATACACCATCACTGCGGTATTATATGGACCATCGCTGCGGTTTTATATACACCTTGACTGCGGTATTATATTCACCATCGCTACTGTATTATATACACCATCACTGTGGTATTATATACACCATCACTGAAGTATTATGTACCCATTACTGCGGTATTATATGCACCATCACTGCGGTATTATATACACCTTGACTGCGGTATTATATTCACCATCACTGCAGTATTATATATACCATCACTGTGGTATTATATACAACATCACTGAAGTATTATGTACTCATTACTGCGGAATTAAATACACCATCACTGCAACATTATATACCCATTACTGCGGTATTATATACAACATCACTGTGGTATTTTAAACTCCATCACTGCGCTATTATATACACCATCACTGAAGTATTATTGACCCGTTACTGTGGTATTATATACACCATTGCTGAGGTATTATATACACCATCACTGCGGTATTATATACACTATCACTGCGGTATTATATACATCGTCACTGCAGTATTATAGACACCATCACTGCAGTATTATAGACACCATCACTGCGGTATTACATACACCATCACTGCGGTATTACATACACCATCACTGCAGTATTATAATTATATACATCATCACTGCGGTATTATATACATCATCTCTGCGGTATTATATACACCATCACTGTGGTATTATATACCCCATCACTGCGGTATTATACACCCATCATTGCGGTATTATATACACCATCATTGCGGTATTATAAACACCATCACTGCGATAATATATACACCATCACTACGGTATTATATACACCATAACTGCGGTATTATAATACAACATAACTGCGCTATTATATACACCATCACTGCGGTATTATATACACCATCACTGCGGTATTACATACACCATCACTGCGGTATTATATACACCATAACTGCGCTGTTATATACACCATCACTGAGGTATTATATACACCATCACTGCGGTATTATATACCCCATCACTGCGGTATTATACACCCATCACTGCGGTATTTTATACACCATCATTGCGGTATTAGATACACCATCATTGCAGTATTATAAACACCATCACTGCGATAATATATACACCATCATTGCGATATTATATACACCATAACTGCGGTATTATATACACAATCACTGCGGTATTATATACACCATAAATATACACCATAACTGCGGTATTACATACACCATCACTGCGTTATTACATACACCATCACTGTGGTATTATATACAACATAACTGCGCTATTATATACACCATCACTGCGGTATTATATACACCATCACTGCGGAATTATATAAACCATCACTGCGGTATTACATACACCATCACTGCAGTGTTATATACATTATCACTGCGGTATTATATACATCATCTCTGCGATATTATATACACCATCACTGCGGTATTATATACCCCATCACTGCGGTATTATACACCCATCACTGCGGTATTTTATACACCATCATTGCGGTATTATATACACCATCATTGCGGTATTATATACACCATAACTGCGGTATTATTTACACCATCACTGTGGTATTATATACACAATCACTGCGGTATTATATACACCATCACTGCGGTATTATATACACCTTCACTGCGGTATTATGTACACCATCACTGTGGTATTATATACACCATCACTGCGGTATTATATACACCATAACTGCGGTAATACATACACCATCACTGCGGTATTACATACACCATCACTGCGGTATTATATACAACATCACTGCGGTATTATATACACCATCACTGCGGTATTATATACACCATCACTGCGGTATTACATACACCATCACTGCGGTATTATATACATCATCACTGCGGTTTTATATACACTATCACTGCGGTATTATATACAACATCACTGAAGGATTATATACTCAATATTGCGGTATTATATACACCATCACTGAGGTATTATATACACCATCACTGTGGTATTATATGCACCATCATTGCGGTATTATATATACCTTCACTGCGGTATTATATATACCATCACTGCGGTATTATATACACCAACACTCCGGTATTATATACATCGTCACTGCAGTATTATATACACCAACACTCCGATATTATATGCACCATCATTGCGGTATTATATACACCATCAATGCGGTATTATATACACCATCTCTGCGGTATTATATACACCATAACTGTGGTATTATATACACCATAACTGCGTTATTATATAAACCATAACTGCGCTATTATATACACCATCATTGCGGTATTATATACACCATAACTGCGATATTATATACCCCATCACTGCGGTATTATACACCCATCACTGCGGTATTATTTACACCATCATTGCGGTATTATAAACACCATCACTGCGGTAATATATACACCATCACTGCGGTATTATATACACCATAACTGCGGTATTATTTACACCATCACTGCGGTATTATATACACAATCACTGCGGTATTATATACACCATCACTGCGGTAAAACATACACCATCACTGCGGTATTACATACAGCATAACTGTGCTATTATATACACCATCACTGCGGTATTATATACACCATCACTGCGGAATTATATACACCATCACTGTGGTGTTATATACACCATCACTGCGGTATTATATACACCATCACTATGGTATTTTTTGCACCATCACTGCGGTATTATATACACCATCACTGAAAGATTATATACACTATCACTGCGGTATTATATACACCATCACTGTGGTATTATATACACCATCACTGTGGTATTATATACACCATCACTGCGGTATTATATACACCATTACTGTGGTATTACATACACCATCACTGCGGTATTATATACACCATCACTGCGGTATTATATACACCATCACTGCTGAATTATATACACCATCACTGTGGTGTTATATACACCATCACTGCGGTATTATATACACCATCACTGTGGTATTTTTTGCACCATCACTGCGGTATTATATACACCATCACTGAAGGATTATATACACTATCACTGTGGTATTATATACACCATCATGGCGGTATTATATACACCCATCACTGAAGGATTATATACACCATCACTTCGGTATTATATTCACCATCACTGCGGTATTATATTCACCATCACTGCGGTATTATATACACCATCAATGTGGTATTATATACATCTTCACTGCGGTATTATATACACCATCACTGCGGTATTATATACACCATCCAAGTGGTATTATATACTCCATCATTGCTGTATTATATACACCATCACTGTGGTATTATATACACCATCACTGAAGGATTATGTACTCATTACTGCGGTATTATATCCACCATCACTGCGTTATTATATACACCATAACTGCGGTATTATTTACACCATCACTGCTGTATTATATACACAATCACTGCGGTATTACATACACCATCACTGCGGTATTACATACACCATCACTGCGGTATTACATACACCATCACTGCGGTATTACATACACCATCACTGCGTTATTATATACAGCATATCTGTGCTATTATATACACCATCACTGCGGTATTATATACACCATCACTGCGGTATTATATACACCATCACTGCTATATTATATACTCCATCACTGCGATATTATATACTCCATCACTGCGGTATTATATACATCATCACTGCGATATTATATACACTATCACTGCAGTATTATATACACCATCACTGCTATATTATATACTCCATCACTGCGATATTATATACACCATCACTGCGGTATTATATACATCATCACTGTGTTATTATATACACTATCACTGCAGTATTATATACACCATCACTGCTATATTATATTCTCCATCACTGCGATATTGTATACATCATCACTGCGGTATTATATACATCATCACTGCGATATTATATACACCATCACTGCGGTATTATATACATAATCACTGAGTTATTATATACACTATCACTGCAGTATTATATACACCATCACTGCTATATTATATACTCCATCACTGCGATATTATATACACCATCACTGCGGTATTATATACATCATCACTGTGATATTATATACATCATCACTGTGTTATTATATACACCATCACTGCGGTATTATATACACCATCACTGCGGTATTATATATACCATCACTGCGGTATTATATACATCATCACTGTGATATTATATACATCATCACTGCGTTATTATATACATCATCACTGCGGTATTATATGCACCATGTCTGCGGTATTATATACACCGCAGCGGTATTATATACACCATCTCTGCGGTATTAGGCCGGGGTCACACTGGTGAGGAATACGGGAGAGTGAGAGGCGCAAAAAGCACGCATTACACACGGACCAATGATTCTCTATGGGGTCCCTCGCACCAGCCGTATATTTCTCATCCGTATTCTACGCTCCGTGCCACTTGCAGCATGCTGGGACTGTCAGCGTACTACGCCCGTAATACGCCAATGCAAGTCTATGGGTGCGCAAAAAATACGGATTACACACGGAACACACATGTGACCTGCGAGAAATACGCACCCGGTGTCTTTTAGCAAAGCCGGCAATTCAGTGCGCGATACAGTAAACTCACACTGACAGGGTTAATAAAGAAATGAAAGAATAGATATATACACATAGAATACATATATATATATATATATACACACACAAGTCACTGAGACACATATATATATATATATATGTATTCTATGTGTCTATATCTATTCTTTCATTTCTTTATTAAAACTGGTCATAGGGCTCCATTATATGTCTATTTTGCAAGCCTGCAAGAAAATCTCGCCATACGGATGCTGACATGTGCAAAATATGCGACCACACCTTCATTACGGATGACATACGGAGCACTGTTTAGGGGTCTGTCATCCGTATTACGCATGTAAAATACTGACCGCATTTTGCGCAGGTTAGTGTGACTCCAGCCTTATATAACCATGATTGGGGTATTATACACACCATCACTGAAGGATTATATACACCATAACTGCAGTATTATATACACCATCATGGAGATATTATATACACCCATCACTGAAGGATTATTTACACCATCACTTCGGTATTATATTCACCATCACTGCGGTATTATATTCACCATCACTGCGGTATTATATACACCATCACTGAAGGATTATATACACCATCACTGCGGTATTAAATACACCATCACTGCGGTATTATATTCACCATCACTGCGGTATTATATACACCATCACTGAAGGATTATATACACCATCACTGCGGTATTAAATACACCATCACTGCGGTATTATATACACCATCTCTGCGGTATTATATACACCATCACTGAAGGATTATATACACCATCACTTCGGTATTATATTCACCATCACTGCGGTATTATATACACCATCACTGTGGTATTATATATACCATCACTGCAGTATTATATTCACCATCACTGCGGTATTATATACACCATCATGGAGATATTATATACACCCATCACTGAAGGATTATATACACCATCACTGCAGTATTATATACACCATCACTGCGGTATTATATACATCATCATGGCGGTATTATATACACCATCACTGAAGGATTATATACACGATCACTGCGGTATTATATACACCATCACTGCGGTATTATATACATCATCATGGCGGTATTATATACACCCATCACTGAAGGATTATATACACCATCACTTCGGTATTATATTCACCATCACTGCGAAATTATATTCACCATCACTGCGGTATTATATACACCATCACTGGGATATTATATACACCATCACTGCCGTATTATTTACACCATCACTGAGGTATTGTATACACCATCACTGCGGTATTATATACACCCATCACTGAAGGATTATATACACCATCACTTCGGTATTATATTCACCATCACTGCGATATTATATTCACCATCACTGCGGTATTATATACACCATCACTGGGATATTATATACACCATCACTGCCGTATTATTTACACCATCACTGAGGTATTGTATACACCATCACTGCGGTATTATATACACCCATCACTGAAGGATTATATACACCATCACTGTGGTATTATATACACCATCACTGCGGTATAACATACACCATCACTGCGGTATTATATACACCATCACTGCGGTATTATATACTCATCACTGTGGTATTACATGCACCATCACAGCGGTATTATATACACCATCACTGTGGTATTACATACACCATCACTGCGGTATTATATACCCATCACTGTGGTATTATATACACCATCACTGCGGAATTATATACACCATCACTGTGGTGTTATATACACCATCACTGCGGTATGATATACACCATTACTGTGGTATTACATACACCATCACTGCGGTATTATATACACCATCACTGCGGTATTATATACACCATCACTGCGGAATTATATACACCATCACTGTGGTGTTATATACACCATCACTGCGGTATTATATACACCATCACTGTGGTATTTTTTGCACCATCACTGCGGTATTATATACACCATCACTGCGGTATTATATACACCATCACTGAAGGATTATATACACTATCACTGCGGTATTATATACACCATCATGGCGGTATTATATACACCCATCACTGAAGGATTATATACACCATCACTTCGGTATTATATTCACCATCACTGCGGTATTATATTCACCATCACTGCGGTATTATATACACCATCACTGGGATATTATATACACCATCACTGCCGTATTATATACACCATCACTGCGGTATTGTATACACCATCACTGCGGTATTATATACACCCATCACTGAAGGATTATATACACCATCACTGCGGTATTATATACACCATCACTGCGGTATTATATACACCATCACTGCGGTATTATCTACACCATCACTGCGGTATTATATACACCATCACTGCGGTATTAAATACACCATCACTGAAGGATTATATACACCATCACTGCGGTATTATATACACCATCACTGCGGTATTATATACACCATCACTGTGGTATTATATACACCATCACTGTGGTATTATCTACACCATCACTTCGGTATTATATACACCATCACTGCGGTATTAAATACACCATCACTGTGGTATTACATACACCATCACTGCGGTATTATATACACTATCACTGCGGTATTATATACACCATCACTGCGGAATTATATACACCATCACTGCGGTATTATATGCACCATGTCTGCGGTATTATATACACCGCAGCGGTATTATATACACCATCTCTGCGGTATTATATACACCATCACTGGGGTATTATATACACCATCACTGCGGTATTATATACACCATCACTGCGGTATTATATATACCATCATTGTGGTATTATATACACCATCACTGTGGTATTATATATACCATCACTGTGGTATTATATATACCATCACTGCGGTATTATATACACCATAACTGAAGGATTATATACAACATCACTGCGGTATTATATACACCATCATGGCTGTATTATATACACCCATCACTTCGGTATTATATTCACCATCACTGTGGTATTATATACACCATCACTGTAGTATTATAGACACCATCACTGCGGTATTGTATACACCATCACTGCGGTATTATATACACCATCACTGCAGTATTATATTCACCATCACTGCGGTATTATATACACCATCACTGCGGTATTATATTCACCATCACTGCGGTATTATATACACCATCACTGGGGTATTATATACACCATCACTGCGGTATTATATACACCATCACTGCGGTATTATATACACCATCACTGTGGTATTATATATACCATCACTGTGGTATAATATATACCATCACTGTGGTATTATATACAGCATAATTGTGGTATTATAAACACCATCACTGCGGTATTATATACACCATCACTGAAGGATTATATACAACATCACTGCGGTATTATATACACCATCATGGCTGTATTATATACACCCATCACTTCGGTATTATATACACCATCACTGCAGTATTATATTCACCATCACTGCGGTATTGTATACACCATCACTGCGGTATTATATACACCATCACTGCGGTATTATATTCACCATCACTGCGGTATTATATACACCATCACTGCGGTATTATATTCACCATCACTGCGGTATTATATACACCATCACTGCAGTATTATATTCACCATCACTGCGGTATTATATACACCATCACTGCGGTATTATATTCACCATCACTGTGGTATTATATACACCACCACTGCGGTATTATATTCACCATCACTGCGGTATTATATACACCATCACTGCAGTATTATATTCACCATCACTGTAGTATTATAGACACCATCACTGCGGTATTATATACACCATCACTGCAGTATTATATTCACCATCACTGCGGTATTATATACACCATCACTGCGGTATTATATTCACCATCACTGCGGTATTATATACACCACCACTGTGGTATTATCTACACCATCACTGCGGTATTATATTCACCATCACTGCGGTATTATATTCACCATCACTGCGGTATTATATACACCACCACTGTGGTATTATCTACACCATCACTGCGGTATTATATTCACCATCACTGTGGTATTATATACACCACCACTGTGGTATTATATACACCATCACTGCAGTATTATATACACCATCACTGCGGTATTATATACACCATCACTGCGGTATTATATACACCATCACTGTGGTATTATATACACCATCCAATGGCGGATCTTAATAGGGGCGGATGGGGCGGTCGCCCCGGGCCCAAGGTTTTTTGGGGGCCCAGGGCAGTGGCGTATCCAGGGGGGGGCAGGCAGCAGGGGGGCGCAGTCGAGCCGCCCGGCCGCCTAATGCAGCGGTCCGCAGTATGCCCCTCCCTCCCCCCCCCCCCGGCGGCTGTGTTCTGCCGCTACCAGTCCTGGGAGTCGGCGGTTCTCTGTGTCGGCTGTCAAGCTGACAGCCGACGCAGAGAAGGAGGCCGCGCCGACTCCCAGGCAGCAATTGTACTTGGCGTCTATAGACTCCAGTACAATTGAAGCTCTGACCGCCGGGTCAGAGCGACGTCAGCAGCGTGATCAGGTCATGTGATCACGCTGCTGACGTCACTCCCGGCGTCCAGAGCGAACGCTGGTGGTAAGTGTGCTCCTCTGTGGAGCTGAAGAACCACCGAAGATGGGGATGGGGGTTAATGAGCGGAGATGGGGGTTAATCAGTGGAGAGGGGGGTTAATGTGGGGGTGGGGGTTAATGAGTGGAGATGGGGGTTAATGAGTGGAGAGGGGGGTTAATGAGTGGAGAGGGGGGTTAATGAGTGGAGATCAGAGGGGGGTTAATGAGTGGAGAGGGGGGTTAATGTGGGGGTGGGGGTTAATGAGTGGAGAGGGGGGTTAATGAGTGGAGAGGGGGGTTAATGAGTGGAGAGGGGGGTTAATGAGTGGAGAGGGGGTTAATGAGTGGAGATGGGGGTTAATGAGTGGAGAGGGGGGTTAATGAGTGGAGAGGGGGGTTAATGAGTGGAGAGGGGGGTTAATGAGTGGAGATGGGGGTTAATGAGTGGAGATGGGGGTTAATGAGTGGAGAGGGGGGTTAATGTGGGGGTGGGGGTTAATGAGTGGAGAGGGGGGTTAATGAGTGGAGAGGGGGGTTAATGAGTGGAGATGGGGGTTAATGAGTGGAGATGGGGGTTAATGAGTGGAGATGGGGATTAATGTGCGGGGGTTAATGAGTGGAGATGGGATTAATGTGGGGATGGGGGTTAATGAGTGGGGATGGGGGTTAATGTGTGGGGGGGATTTGGAGTGGGGGTACATAATGTGTGGGGGGATTTGGAGTGGGGGTACATAATGTGTGGGGGGATTTGGGAGTAGGGACGAGGGGTTATTGAGTGGGGATGGGGGGTACTTAATGTGTGTGGGGGATTGGGGATGGGGTGGATTTGGAGTGGGGATGGTATTTAATGTATGTGGGGAGATTTGAGGACACAAAATGAAGAGTATGTATGAGGAAACAGTATGGGGGATGGGTGCAGACAGTATGGGGAGCGAACGGGTGAATGCATGTGGACACAGTATGGGGAGTCGGGGATATTTGTGAGCAGACAGTATAGAGAGTGAGGGGGTAAATATATGAGGAGACAGTATGAGGACATTCTATGTGACTGCAGACTTCTGAATTCTCACAGTGCACACTGCACGCTGTCAGGATTCTCTCGTGCCGGTAATTTACATACATGCGGTCACATGCTGACTAGACATGTGTGGCCTCACTCAATGAAAGTGAACGGAGCGAGGCCGGGCACGTCTAGTCGGAATGTGGCCAGAAGTATACAAATCACATACTTGTGCTGACATGACTGTACATCGGCAAGGGAGAATCCTAAAAGTGTGCAGTGCATTCGTTGTGAGAATTCAGAAGCTGCAGTGTCAGGACTCAGCTCTGCAGGTTCCAGTAGTCATCACATGGACACTTCACTCATATGCGATTCTCATACTTATGGTCCTGTGACAACGAGATTCTCTTCCTGCTTCTCTCAGTTTTTTACTGAACATTGAGAGCATTAGGGAGAGCAGCTCGTGGGTACATGACTAACTGTGCAAGTCGCATATGTACTTGGGGGGGGGGGGGGGGTGCCAGAAAGCCTAGATACGCCTCTGGCCCCAGGGGCAGGGGCCCAGGGGCAGGGGCGGGCTGGGCCGGGTGGCAGAGAGGCAAATGCCCTCCGGACCGCTCCCCCGGCACCTGTACAGTGCCGGCCGTGCCCTGTGCTGTGACGCCGCCGGCAGCAGACAGCCGCCCGCGTCACATTCTATGAGGGGCCGGGAGCTGTGCACGGCCGTCACCTTGACGGCTGCTCAGCTCCGGCTGTACTTCAGGGTCAGATGTCGGGCGTGCGCGATGACGTCATCGTGCACGCGCCGACATGTCCCGGAGGATGCTGAAAGCAGAGGCGCTGCTGGGGAGCGAGCCGGCTGTGAGGTAAGTATGGGGAACTTTTTTTATTTTTTTTTATTTATAAAATGAATTAAATGGGGGAGGGGGTGAGTGGGGGCTGTACACAATGAAGGGGGGGTGTCTGGGGCCTGTATATGATGAAGGGGGGTGACTGGGGGCTGTATATGATGAAGGGGGGTGACTGGGGGCTGTGTATGATGAAGGGGGGGTGACTGGGGGCTGTATATGATGAAGGGGGGTGACTGGGGGCTGTATATGATGAAGGGGGGGTGACTGGGGGCTGTATATGATGAAGGGGGGGTGACTGGGGGCTGTATATGATGAAGGGGGGGTGACTGGGGCCTGTATATGATGAAGGGGGGGTGACTGGGGGCTGTATATGATGAAGGGGGGATGACTGGGGCCTGTATATGATGAAGGGGGGATGACTGGGGGCTGTATATGATGAAGGGGGGGTGACTGGGGGCTGTATATGATGAAGGGGGGGTGACTGGGGGCTGTATATGATGAAGGGGGGGTGACTGGGGGCTGTATATGATGAAGGGGGGGTGACTGGGGCCTGTATATGATGAAGGGGGGTGACTGGGGGCTGTATATGATGAAGGGGGGTGACTGGGGGCTGTGTATGATGAAGGGGGGGTGACTGGGGGCTGTATATGATGAAGGGGGGTGACTGGGGGCTGTATATGATAAAGGGGGGGTGACTGGGGGCTGTATATGATGAAGGGGGGGTGACTGGGGGCTGTATATGATGAAGGGGGGGTGACTGGGGCCTGTATATGATGAAGGGGGGATGACTGGGGCCTGTATATGATGAAGGGGGGTGACTGGGGGCTGTATATGATGAAGGGGGGTGACTGGGGGCTGTGTATGATGAAGGGGGGGTGACTGGGGGCTGTATATGATGAAGGGGGGTGACTGGGGGCTGTATATGATGAAGGGGGGGTGACTGGGGGCTGTGTATGATGAAGGGGGGGTGACTGGGGCCTGTATATGATGAAGGGGGGGTGACTGGGGCCTGTATATGATGAAGGGGGGGGTGACTGGGGCCTGTATATGATGAAGGGGGGGTGACTGGGGGCTGTATATGATGAAGGGGGGGTGACTGGGGGCTGTATATGATGAAGGGGGGTGACTGGGGCCTGTATATGATGAAGGGGGGGTGACTGGGGGCTGTATATGATGAAGGGGGGGTGACTGGGGCCTGTATATGATGAAGGGGGGATGACTGGGGCCTGTATATGATGAAGGGGGGATGACTGGGGGCTGTATATGATGAAGGGGGGGTGACTGGGGGCTGTATATGATGAAGGGGGGTGACTGGGGGCTGTATATGATGAAGGGGGGGTGACTGGGGACTGTATATGATGAAGGGGGGGTGACTGGGGCCTGTATATGATGAAGGGGGGATGACTGGGGCCTGTATATGATGAAGGGGGGGTGACTGGGGCCTGTATATGATGAAGGGGGGGTGACTGGGGGCTGTATATGATGAAGGGGGGGTGACTGGGGCCTGTATATGATGAAGGGGGGGTGACTGGGGCCTGTATATGATGAAGGGGGGATGACTGGGGCCTGTATATGATGATGGGGGGGTGACTGGGGGCTGTATATGATGAAGGGGGGGTGACTGGGGTTGTACAGGATGAAGGGGGTGAGTGGGGGCTTCACAGGATGAAGGGGGGTGACTGGGGGCTGTATATGATGAAGGGGGGGTGACTGGGGTTGTACAGGATGAAGGGGGATGAGTGGGGGCTTCACATGATGAATTGGGGGTAAGGGGGACTGCACATGATGAAGGGGGGTGAGTGGGGCTGCACATGATGAAGGGGGGGTGAGTGGGGCTGCACATGATGAATTGGGGGTAAGGGGGACTGCACATGATGAAGGGGGGGTGAGTGGGGCTGAACATGATGAATTGGGGGTAAGGGGAACTGCACATGATGTGGGGGTAAAATTAACTGCACATGATGATGGGGGAAGGGGACTGCACATGATGATGGGGGAGTGGGGCTGCACATGATGATGGGGGGAAGGGGACTGCACATGATAAAATGGAAGGGGGGATAAGGGGCTGCAAATGATGAAGCGGCACTGCAGATGAAGAGAGTGGGTGATAGGGGACTGCAATGGATGAAGTAAGGGGACTTCAAATTAAAGTGGGGACATTAAAGTGGATCCCCTATGGCCAGGATCACGTTGGTCGATTTTGTGCGTATTGGCCGTTGGCCTACAGCTTATGTGCAACGTCTTTTTAGGCCATGTCCACACGTGGTGGAATGGTGGCGGGTTTTCCGTATGGACCCGCAGCAAACCAAGTGCTGCGGTCCGTACGGCTGTCAATTCCCGCACGGGGACCGCAGCGCTCAGGTGGGAAGGGGGGTACAGGGGCCCAGGTTTTATGAACAGCCCCGGGCCCATAGTCCACTTAATCCGCCACTGACACCATCACTGCGGTATTATATACTCATCACTGCGGTATTATATACATCATCACTGCGGTATTATATACACCATCACTGCGGTATTACATACACCATCACTGCGGTATTATATACACCATCACTGCGGTATTATATACACCATCACTGCGATATTATATACACCATCACTGCGGTATTACTGACACCATCACTGCGGTATTATATACTCATCACTGCGGTATTATATACATCATCACTGTGGTATTATATACACCATCACTGCGGTATTACATACACCATCACTGCGGTATTACATACACCATCACTGCGGTATTATATACACCATCACTGGGATATTATATACACCATCACTGCGGTATTATATACACCATCACTGCGGTATTATATACACCATCACTGTGGTATTATATACACCATCACTGCGGTATTATATATTCATCACTGCGGTATTATATACATCATCACTGTGGTATTATATACACCATCACTGGGGTATTATATACACCATCATTGCGGTATTATAAACACCATCACTGCAGTATTATAAACACCATCACTGCAGTATTATATACACCATCACTGTGGTATTATCTACATCATCACTTCGGTATTATATACACCATCACTGTGGTATTACATACACCACGACTGCGGTATTATATACACCATCACTGCGGTATTATATACACCATCACTGCGGTATTATATACACCATCACTGCGGTATTATATACACCATCACTGCGGTATTACATACACCATCACTGCGGTATTATATACACCATCACTGCAGTATTATATACACCATCACTGCGGTATTATATACACCATCACTGCGGTATTATATACACCATCACTGCGGTATTATATACACCATCACTGTGGTATTATATACACCATCACTGCGGTATTATATACTCATCACTGCGGTATTATATACATCATCACTGTGGTATTATATACACCATCACTGGGGTATTATATACACCATCATTGCGGTATTATAAACACCATCACTGCAGTATTATATACACCATCACTGTGGTATTATCTACATCATCACTTCGGTATTATATACACCATCACTGTGGTATTACATACACCATGACTGCGGTATTACATACACCATCACTGTGGTATTACATACACCATGACTTCGGTATTATATACACCATTACTGTGGTATTACATACACCATCACTGCGGTATTATATACACCATCACTGCGGAATTATATACACCATCACTGTGGTATTATATACACCATCATTGCGGTATTATATACACCATCACTGCGGTATTATATGCACCATGTCTGCGGTATTATATACACCATCACTGCGGTATTATATGCACCATGTCTGCGGTATTATATACACCGCAGCGATATTATATACACCATCTCTGCGGTATTATATACACCATCACTGGGGTATTATATACACCATCACTGCGGTATTATATAGACCATCACTGCGGTATTATATAGACCATCACTGCGGTATTATATAGACCATCACTGTGGTATTATATACACCATCACTGCAATATTATATACACCATCACTGCGGTATTATATACACCATCACTGCGGTATTATATACACCATGACTGCGGTATTATAAACTCCATCACTGGAGTAATATATACACCATCACTGCGGTATTATATACATCATCACTGCAGTATTATATACACCATCACTGCGGTATTACATACACCATCATTGCCGTATTATGTACACCATCACTGGGATATTATATACTCCATCACTGCGGTATTATATACACCATCACTGCGGTATTATATACACCATGACTGAAGGATTATATACACCATCACTGCGGTATTATATACACCATCACTGCGGTATTATATACACCATCATGGCGGTATTATATACACCATCACTGCGGTATTACATACACCATCACTGCGGTATTATATACACCATCACTGCGGTATTATATACACCATCACTGCGGTATTACATACACCATCACTGCAGTATTAGTTGTACATATATTGCAGAGTACAAGTCTGCATAGACTTCAGTCTGCATTGTGATTGCTATAAGTGTGTGCTAGAAGTGTGAAGATTAATTTAAGAATTAAAACCAGAAGGATGTATACAGACTGTGCCCTGCTACCTGCCACCATCGCACTCTAACAAGCATCTCTATTCTTCTGACAGGTATGTCCATCCACCCAGCTCTCCTGCTGTCTGTCTATGAAGGACACACAGTGCGTCACCCAGCTTTGCACATAGACTTGCCTCTGCACCTAGCATTCACATGGTATGTCCATCCACCCAGCTCTCCTGCTCTCCTGCTGTCTGTCTATGAAGGACACACAGTGCGTCACCCAGCTTTGCACATAGACTTGCCTCTGCACCTAGCATTCACATGGTATGTCCATCCACCCAGCTCTCCTGCTCTCCTGCTGTCTGTCTATGAAGGACACACAGTGCGTCACCCAGCTTTGCACATAGACTTGCCTCTGCACCTAGCATTCACATGGTATGTCCATCCACCCAGCTCTCCTGCTCTCCTGCTGTCTGTCTATGAAGGACACACAGTGCGTCACCCAGCTTTGCACATAGACTTGCCTCTGCACCTAGCATTCACATGGTATGTCCATCCACCCAGCTCTCCTGCTCTCCTGCTGTCTGTCTATGAAGGACACACAGTGCGTCACCCAGCTTTGCACATAGACTTGCCTCTGCACCTAGCATTCACATGGTATGCCTTTCAGCTAACCCCAGCTTACCCCAGTGTTATTTATGACCTTTTTTACTCTGGCTTGATCATATACATCTGGTCCACTCTTAATTGTCTGGCCAAGAAGAGTAGAGACCACTCCTCTCTGCTTCACACCTGACTGCACTTAGTTGTACATATATTGCAGAGCACAAGTCTGCATAGACTTCAGTCTGCAGTGTGATTGCTATAAGTGTGTGCTAGAAGTGTGAAGATTAATTTAAGAATTAAAACCAGAAGTGAACCAGAAGGGAACTGAAGGTAACTGGACACAGTCACTGTAAACAATGTTTCTGTTTGTTTTCACCCCAATAATCCTTCACTTTCTGCTAATTCCCCTAATCCCTACTCCTAGTAAGGAACTGTTCATCTCTTCTTCAATCCTCCCCATCCACCTCACCTCCGCCTCAAAACTGTTCCTTAACATACAATCCTCTTTCTCCAAACACAGACAGCCCCCTCATGCCCTCTCCTGCTCCCACCTGCTAACACTTTCTCTGCTCATTCTCACTGCTGGTGATATCTCCCCAAATCCTGGTCCTCCTCACCACATTCCCACAGTAATTTCTACCTCCCATCCACACTCTATCACAACCTTCCGTAACCTCTCCAACCTTATACCCATTCACCCAGCCCCCGCTTCCCCAGTCCCACTAACAGGAGCTCTGTGGAACGCTCGCTCTGTCTGCAACAAGCTTTCCTACATCCATGATCTTTTTGTTACTACCAAACTCTCCTTCCTCGCCATCACCGAAACCTGGCTCACCCCTTCTGACACAGCCTCTCCTGCTGCACTTTCGTATGGCGGCTTCCACCTTTCTCACACCCCCCGCCCCAGCAGCAAACATGGTGGAGGAGTTGGTTTTCTCCTGTCAGATACCTGCTCCTTCACCCCAATCCCACTGCCACCCTCTGTTACCCTCCCTTCCTTTGAGGTGCACTCTGTGCGCATCTACTCCCCCTCCAACCTCCAACTGGCTGTCATCTACCGCCCCCCAGGGCCAGCCACCACCTTCTTTGACCACTTCACCACCTGGTTACTTCATTTCCTTTCCGCGGACATCCCTACTATCATCATGGGCGACTTCAACATCCCCATTGACACTTCCCTCTCAGCTGCCACTAAACTTCTATCTCTCACTTCCTCCTTCGGCCTCACTCAATGGTCTTCTACAGCCACCCACAAAGATGGCCACACACTGGACCTCATCTTCACCCGCCTCTGCTCCCTATCTAACCTCTCTAACTCACCTCTTCCTCTCTCTGACCACAACCTGCTCACATTCTCTTCCCTCTTCACTCCATGTCTACAATCCCCACCCCACAAACTTTCACACCCTCGCAGGAATCTTAAACACCTTGACCTACACTCATTCTCCGAATCCCTCCTCCCTCTTACAGATATAAGTTCCTTACACAATGCGGATGACGCTGCCGCTCTATATAACACCACAATAGCTGTAGCTTTGGAATCCGCTGCCCCACTTACACATACCAAAACTCGCAAAATCAACAGACAGCCCTGGCACACCAGCCTGACCAAAGAGCTGAGGCGAGCTTCCAGGGCTGCTGAGCGCAGATGGAAAAGATCCCACTCCAACGAGCATTTCATCGCATTCAAACAGTCCCTCACTACTTTCAAGACCACACTCACCACAGCTAAACACACCTACTTCTCATCTCTCATATCCTCCCTGTCTCACAACCCTAAACAGTTATTCAACACCTTCAATTCTCTCCTCCGCCCCCCAGCACCTCCTCCCTCCCCACTCATCTCAGCTGAAGACTTTGCCTCATTTTTCAAGCAGAAAATTGATAACATCAGGGACAGTTTTGGTCAACAACCCCCAGAGCCCTTCCTCCCGACTTCCCAGCCCTCCACCTTCAAAACCAACTTCTCCACCATTACAGAAGATCGACTCTCCACTCTACTCTCAAGATCACATCTCACCACCTGTGCACTCGACCCGATCCCATCCCACTTCATCCCAAACCTCACCACAGTCTTCATCCCAACCCTAACCCATCTCTTCAACCTATCACTAACAACTGGTGTTTTCCCCTCAAGCTTTAAACATGCCTCCATCACACCTATCCTCAAAAAGCCCTCTCTTGACCCATCCTCTGTATCTAGCTATCGCCCTATATCACTTCTCCCATACGCCTCCAAGCTACTGGAACAACACGTCTACCTTGAACTGTCCTCCCATCTCTCTTCTTGCTCCCTCTTCGACCGCTTACAATCTGGCTTCCGGTCACACCACTCCACTGAAACTGCCCTTACTAAGGTCACCAATGACCTCTTAACTGCCAAGAGCAAGCGACACTACTCTGTCCTCCTCCTCCTGGACCTGTCGGCTGCCTTTGACACAGTGGACCATTCCCTATTATTACAGACCCTCTCATCCCTCGGCATCACAGACTTGGCCCTCTCCTGGATCTCATCATACCTAACAGACCGGACATTCAGCGTCTCCCACTCACACACCACCTCCTCACCTCGCCCCCTATCTGTCGGAGTCCCACAAGGTTCAGTCCTAGGGCCCCTGCTGTTCTCTATTTACACCTTTGGCCTGGGACAGCTCATAGAATCTCATGGCTTTCAGTATCATCTTTATGCTGATGACACACAGATCTACATCTCTGGACCAGATATCACCTCCCTACTAACCAGAATCCCTCAATGTCTGTCCACTATTTCATCCTTCTTCTCCACTAGATATCTGAAACTCAACATGGACAAAACAGAATTCATCATCTTTCCCCCATCTCACGTGACCCCCCCTACGAACCTATCAATTACAGTAAATGACTGCCCACTCTCCCCAGTCCCACAAGCTCGCTGCCTCGGAGTAATCCTTGATGCTGATCTCTCCTTCAAACCACATATCCAAACCCTTTCCACTTCCTGCCGACTTCAACTCAAAAATATTTCACGCATCCGTTCATTCCTCACCCAAGAATCTGCAAAAACCCTAGTCCATGCCCTCATCATCTCTCGCCTTGACTACTGCAACCTCATGCTCTGCGGCCTCCCCTCAAACACTCTCGCACCCCTCCAATCTATTCTAAACTCTGCTGCCCGACTAATCCACCTGTCCCCCCGCTATTCCCCAGCTTCTCCCCTCTGTCAATCCCTTCACTGGCTCCCAATTGCCCAGAGACTCCATTACAAAACCCTAACCATGACATACAAAGCCATCCACAACCTGTCTCCTCCATACATCTGTGACCTCGTCTCCCGGTACTTTCCTGCACGCAACCTCCGATCCTCACAAGATCTCCTTCTCTCCTCCCCTCTTATCTCCTCTTCCCACAATCGCATACAAGATTTCTCTCGCGCATCACCCCTACTCTGGAACTCTCTACCACAACATATCAGACTCTCACCTACCATCGAAACCTTCAAAAAGAGCCTGAAGACCGACCTCTTCCGACAAGCCTACAACCTGCAGTAACCACCGATCGACCAAACCGCTGCACGACCAGCTCTACCCTCGCCTACTGTATTATCACCCATCCCTTGAAGATTGTGAGCCCTCGCGGGCAGGGTCCTCTCTCCTCCTGTACCAGTTATGACTTGTATTGTTTAAGATTATTGTACTTGTTTTTATGTATACCCCCCTCACATGTAAAGCGCCATGGAATAAATGGCGCTATAACAATAATAATAATAATAATAATAATAATAATAATAATAATAATAATAATATACACCATCACTGGGATATTATATACACCATCACTGCCGTATTACATACACCCATCACTGAAGGATTATATACTCCATCACTGCGGTATTATATACACCATCACTGCGGTATTATATACACCATCCCTGTGGTATTATATACACCATCACTGCGGTATTACATACACCATCACTGCGGTATTATATACACCATCACTGTGGTATTATCTACATCATCACTTCGGTATTATATACACCATGACTGCGGTATTACATACACCATCACTGTGGTATTACATACACCATCACTGCGGTATTATATACACCATTACTGTGGTATTACATACACCATCACTGGGGTATTATATACACCATCACTGGGGTATTATATACACCATCACTGCGGTATTATATACACCATTACTGTGGTATTACATACACCATCACTGCGGAATTATATACACCATCACTGCGGTATTATATACACCATCACTGCGGTATTATATGCACCATGTCTGCGGTATTATATACACCACAGCGCTATTATATACACCATCTCTGCGGTATTATATACACCATCACGGGGGTATTATATAGACCATCACTGCGGTATTATATAGACCATCACTGCGGTATTATATAGACCATCACTGTGGTATTATATGCACCATCACTGTGGTATTATATACAGCATAATTGTGGTATTATAAACACCATCACTGCGGAATTATATACCCATCACTGCGGTATTATATACACTATCACTGCGGTATTATATACACCATCATGGCGGTATTATATACACCCATCACCGAAGGATTATATACACCATCACTTCGGTATTATATTCACCATCACTGCGGTATTATATTCACCATCACTGCGGTATTATATACACCATCACTGGGATATTATATACACCATCACTGCCGTATTGTATAAACTATCACTGCGGTATTGTATACACTATCACTGCGGTATTATATACACCCATCACTGAAGGATTATATACACCATCACTGCGGTATTATATACACCATCACTGCGGTATTATATACACCATCACTGTGGTATTATATACACCATCACTGTGGTATTACATACACCATCAATGCGGTATTATATACTCATCACTGTGGTATTACATACACCATCACTGCGGTATTATATACACCATCACTGTGGTATTATCTACACCATCACTTCAGTATTATATACACCATCACTGTGGTATTATCTACACCATCACTTCAGTATTATATACACCATCACTGTGGTATTATATACACTATCACTGTGGTATTACATACACCATCACTGCGGTATTATATACCCATCACTGTGGTATTATATACACCATCACTGAGGAATTATATACACCATCACTGCGGAATTATATACACCATCACTGCGGTATTATATACACCATCACTGCGGTATTATATGCACCATGTCTGCGGTATTATATACACCGCAGCGGTATTATATACACCATCTCTGCGGTATTATATACACCATCACTGCGGTATTCTATACACCATCACTGCGGTATTCTATACACCATCACTGCGGTATTATATACACCATCACTGAAGGATTATATACATCATCACTGTGGTATTATATACACCATCACTGCGGTATTACATACACCATCACTGCGGTATTATATACACCATCACTGTGGTATTATCTACATCATCACTTCGGTATTATATACACCATCACTGCGGTATTAAATACACCATCACTGTGGTATTACATACACCATGACTGCGGTATTAAATACACCATCACTGTGGTATTACATACACCATCACTGCGGTAATATATACCCATCACTGTGGTATTATATACACCATTTCTGTGGTATTACATACACCATCACTGCGGTATTATATACACCATCACTGCGGTATTATATACACCATCACTGCGGTATTATGTACACCATCACTGCGGAATTATATACACCATCACTGTGGTATTATATACACCATCATTGCGGTATTATATGCACCATGTCTGCGGTATTATATACACCGCAGCGCTATTATATACACCATCTCTGCTGTATTATATACACCATCACTGGGGTATTATATACACCATCACTGCGGTATTATATACACCATCACTGCGGTATTATATAGACCATCACTGTGGTATTATATGCACCATCACTGTGGTATTATATACAGCATAATTGTGGTATTATATACACCATCGCCGCGGTATTATATACATCATCGCTACGATATTATATACACCATCACTGCTGTATTATATACACCATCACTGCAATATTATATACGCCATCACTGCGGTATTATATACACCTTCTCTGCGGTATTATAAACTCCATCACTGGAGTAATATATACACCATCACTGCGGTATTATATACATCATCACTGCAGTATTATATACACCATCACTGCGGTATTACGGCAGTGATGGTGTATGTAATACCGCAATGATGGTGTATATAATACTGCAGTGATGATGTATATAATACCGCAGTGATGGTGTATATATTACTCCAGTGATGGAGTTTATAATACCGCAGAGAAGGTGTATATAATACCGCAGTGATGGCGTATATAATATTGCAGTGATGGTGTATATAATACAGCAGTGATGGTGTATATAATATCGTAGCGATGATGTATATAATACCGCGGCGATGGTGTATATAATACCACAATTATGCTGTATATAATACCACAGTGATGGTGCATATAATACCACAGTGATGGTCTATATAATACCGCAGTGATGGTGTATATAATACCGCAGTGATGGTGTATATAATACCCCAGTGATGGTGTATATAATACAGCAGAGACGGTGTATATAATAGCGCTGCGGTGTATATAATACCGCAGACATGGTGCATATAATACCGCAATGATGGTGTATATAATACCACAGTGATGGTGTATATAATTCCGCAGTGATGGTGTACATAATACCGCAGTGATGGTGTATATAATACCGCAGTGATGGTGTATGTAATACCACAGAAATGGTGTATATAATACCACAGTGATGGGTATATATTACCGCAGTGATGGTGTATGTAATACCACAGTGATGGTGTATTTAATACCGCAGTCATGGTGTATGTAATACCACAGTGATGGTGTACTTAATACCGCAGTGATGGTGTATGTATTATGTACACCATCACTGGGATATTATATACACCATCACTGCGGTATTATATACACCATCACTTCGGTATTATATACACCATCACTGAAGGATTATATACACCATCACTGCGGTATTATATACACCATCACTGCGGTATTATATAAACCATCATGGCGGTATTACATACACCATCACTGCGGTATTATATACACCATCACTGCGGTATTATATACACCATCACTGCGGTATTATATACACCATCACTGTGTATTATTTACACCATCACTGGGATATTATATACACCATCACTGCGATATTATATACACCATCACTGCGGTATTATATACACCATCACTGCGGTATTGTATACACCATCACTGCGGTATTATATACACCCATCACTGCGGTATTATATACACCCATCACTGAAGGATTATATACACCATCACTGCGGTATTATCTACATCATCACTGCGGTATTATATACACCATCACTGCGGTATTATATACACCATCACTGCGGTATTATATACACCATCACTGCGGTATTATATACACCATCACTGCGGTATTATATACACCCATCACTGAAGGATTATATACTCCATCACTGCGGTATTATATACACCATCACTGCGGTATTATATACACCATCACTGTGGTATTATATACACCATCACTGCGGTATTACATACACCATCACAGCCGATATTATATACACCATCACTGTGGTATTATCTACATCATCACTTCGGTATTATATACACCATCACTGCGGTATTAAATACACCATCACTGTGGTATTACATACACCATGACTGCGGTATTATATATACCATCACTGTGGTATTACATACACCATCACTGCGGTATTATATACACCATCACTGTGGTATTATATACACCATTACTGTGGTATTATATACACCATTACTGTGGTATTACATACACCATCACTGCGGTATTATATACACCATCACTGCGGTATTATATACACCATCACTGCGGTATTATATACCCATCACTGTGGTATTATATACACCATCACTGTGGTATTATATACACCATCACTGCGGTATTATATACACCATCACTGCGGTATTATATACACCATCACTGCGGTATTATATACCCATCACTGTGGTATTATATACACCATCACTGTGGTATTATATACACCATCACTGTGGTATTATATACACCATTACTGTGGTATTACATACACCATCACTGCGGTATTATATACACCATCACTGCGGTATTATATACACCATCACTGCGGTATTATATACACCATCACTGTGGTATTATATACACCATCACTGTGGTATTATATACACCATCACTGTGGTATTATATACACCATCACTGCGGTATTATATACACCATCACTGCGGTATTATATACACCATCACTGCGGTATTATATACACCATCACTGCGGTATTATATGCACCATGTCTGCGGTATTATATACACCGCAGCGCTATTATATATACCATCTCTGCGGTATTATATACACCATCACTGGGGTATTATATACACCATCACTGCGGTATTATATACACCATTACTGTGGTATTACATACACCATCACTGCGGAATTATATACACCATCACTGCGGTATTATATACACCATCACTGCGGTATTATATGCACCATGTCTGCGGTATTATATACACCACAGCGCTATTATATACACCATCTCTGCGGTATTATATACACCATCACTGGGGTATTATATAGACCATCACTGCGGTATTATATAGACCATCACTGCGGTATTATATAGACCATCACTGTGGTATTATATGCACCATCACTGTGGCATTATATACAGCATAATTGTGGTATTATAAACACCATCACTGCGGAATTATATACCCATCACTGCGGTATTATATACATCATCACTACGATATTATATACACCATCACTGCGGTATTATATACACCATCACTGCGGTATTATATACACCATCACTGCGGTATTATATACACCATCACTGCGGTATTATATTCACCATCACTGTGGTGTTATATACACCATCACTGCGGTATTATATACACCATCACTGTGGTTTTTTTTGGACCATCACTGCGGTATTATATACACCATCACTGCGGTATTATATACACCATCAATGAAGGATTATATACACTATCACTGCGGTATTATATACACCATCATGGCGGTATTATATACACCCATCACCGAAGGATTATATACACCATCACTTCGGTATTATATTCACCATCACTGCGGTATTATATTCACCATCACTGCGGTATTATATACACCATCACTGGGATATTATATACACCATCACTGCCGTATTGTATACACTATCACTGCGGTATTGTATACACTATCACTGCGGTATTATATACACCCATCACTGAAGGATTATATACACCATCACTGCGGTATTATATACACCATCACTGCGGTATTATATACACCATCACTGTGGTATTATATACACCATCACTGTGGTATTACATACACCATCAATGCGGTATTATATACTCATCACTGTGGTATTACATACACCATCACTGCGGTATTATATACACCATCACTGTGGTATTATCTACACCATCACTTCAGTATTATATACACCATCACTGTGGTATTATCTACACCATCACTTCAGTATTATATACACCATCACTGCGGTATTATATACACTATCACTGTGGTATTACATACACCATCACTGCGGTATTATATACCCATCACTGTGGTATTATATACACCATCACTGCGGAATTATATACACCATCACTGCGGAATTATATACACCATCACTGCGGTATTATATACACCATCACTGCGGTATTATATGCACCATGTCTGCGGTATTATATACACCGCAGCGGTATTATATACACCATCTCTGCGGTATTATATACACCATCACTGCGGTATTATAAACACCATCACTGCGGTATTCTATACACCATCACTGCGGTATTATATACACCATCACTGAAGGATTATATACATCATCACTGTGGTATTATATACACCATCACTGCGGTATTACATACACCATCACTGCGGTATTATATACACCATCACTGTGGTATTATCTACATCATCACTTCGGTATTATATACACCATCACTGCGGTATTAAATACACCATCACTGTGGTATTACATACACCATGACTGCGGTATTAAATACACCATCACTGTGGTATTACATACACCATCACTGCGGTAATATATACCCATCACTGTGGTATTATATACACCATTTCTGTGGTATTACATACACCATCACTGCGGTATTATATACACCATCACTGCGGTATTATGTACACCATCACTGCGGAATTATATACACCATCACTGTGGTATTATATACACCATCATTGCGGTATTATATGCACCATGTCTGCGGTATTATATACACCGCAGCGCTATTATATACACCATCTCTGCTGTATTATATACACCATCACTGGGGTATTATATACACCATCACTGCAGTATTATATACACCATCACTGCGGTATTATATAGACCATCACTGTGGTATTATATGCACCATCACTGTGGTATTATATACAGCATAATTGTGGTATTATATACACCATCGCCGCGGTATTATATACATCATCGCTACGATATTATATACACCATCACTGCTGTATTATATACACCATCACTGCAATATTATATACGCCATCACTGCGGTATTATATACACCTTCTCTGCGGTATTATAAACTCCATCACTGGAGTAATATATACACCATCACTGCGGTATTATATACATCATCACTGCAGTATTATATACACCATCACTGCGGTATTACATACACCATCACTGCCGTATTATGTACACCATCACTGGGATATTATATACACCATCACTGCACTTCGGTATTATATACACCATCACTGAAGGATTATATACACCATCACTGCGGTATTATATACACCATCACTGCGGTATTATATACACCATCATGGCGGTATTACATACACCATCACTGCGGTATTATATACACCATCACTGCGGTATTATATACACCATCACTGCGGTATTATATACACCATCACTGTGTATTATTTACACCATCACTGGGATATTATATACACCATCACTGCGATATTATATACACCATCACTGCGGTATTATATACACCATCACTGCGGTATTGTATACACCATCACTGCGGTATTATATACACCCATCACTGAAGGATTATATACTCCATCACTGCGGTATTATATACACCATCACTGCGGCATTATCTACATCATCACTTCGGTATTATATACACCATCACTGCGGTATTATATACACCATCACTGCGGTATTATATACACCATCACTGCGGTATTATATACACCATCACTGCGGTATTATATACACCCATCACTGCAGGATTATATACACCATCACTGCGGTATTATATACACCCATCACTGCAGGATTATATACACCATCACTGCGGTATTATATACACCATCACTGTGGTATTATATACACCATCACAGCCGATATTATATACACCATCACTGTGGTATTATCTACATCATCACTTCGGTATTATATACACCATCACTGCGGTATTAAATACACCATCACTGTGGTATTACATACACCATGACTGCGGTATTATATATACCATCACTGTGGTATTACATACACCATCACTGCGGTATTATATACACCATCACTGCGGTATTATATACACCATCACTGTGGTATTATATACACCATTACTGTGGTATTATATACACCATTACTGTGGTATTATATACACCATCACTGCGGTATTATATACACCATCACTGCGGTATTATATACCCATCACTGTGGTATTATATACACCATCACTGTGGTATTATATACACCATCACTGTGGTATTATATACACCATCACTGCGGTATTATATACACCATCACTGCGGTATTATATACACCATCACTGCGGTATTATATACCCATCACTGTGGTATTATATACACCATCACTGTGGTATTATATACACCATCACTGTGGTATTATATACACCATTACTGTGGTATTACATACACCATCACTGCGGTATTATATACACCCATCACTGCAGGATTATATACACCATCACTGCGGTATTATATACACCATCACTGCGGTATTATATACACCATCACTGCGGTATTACATACACCATCACAGCCGATATTATATACACCATCACTGTGGTATTATCTACATCATCACTTCGGTATTATATACACCATCACTGCGGTATTAAATACACCATCACTGTGGTATTACATACACCATGACTGCGGTATTATATATACCATCACTGTGGTATTACATACACCATCACTGCGGTATTATATACACCATCACTGCGGTATTATATACACCATCACTGTGGTATTATATACACCATTACTGTGGTATTATATACACCATTACTGTGGTATTATATACACCATCACTGCGGTATTATATACACCATCACTGCGGTATTATATACCCATCACTGTGGTATTATATACACCATCACTGTGGTATTATATACACCATCACTGTGGTATTATATACACCATCACTGCGGTATTATATACACCATCACTGCGGTATTATATACACCATCACTGCGGTATTATATACCCATCACTGTGGTATTATATACACCATCACTGTGGTATTATATACACCATCACTGTGGTATTATATACACCATTACTGTGGTATTACATACACCATCACTGCGGTATTATATACACCATCACTGCGGTATTATATACACCATCACTGTGGTATTATATACACCATCACTGTGGTATTATATACACCATCACTGTGGTATTATATACACCATCACTGTGGTATTATATACACCATCACTGTGGTATTATATACACCATCACTGTGGTGTTATATACACCATCACTGTGGTGTTATATACACCATCACTGTGGTGTTATATACACCATCACTGTGGTATTTTTTGCACCATCACTGCGGTATTATATACACCATCACTGCGGTATTATATACACCATCACTGAAGGATTATATACACTATCACTGCGGTATTATATACACCATCATGGCGGTATTATATACACCCATCACTGAAGGATTATATACACCATCACTTCGGTATTATATTCACTATCACTGCGGTATTATATTCACCATCACTGCGGTATTATATACACCATCACTGGGATATTATATACACCATCACTGCCGTATTATATACACCATCACTGCCGTATTGTATACACCATCACTGCGGTATTATATACACCCATCACTGAAGGATTATATACACCATCACTGCGGTATTATATACACCATCACTGCGGTATTATATACACCATCACTGTGGTATTATATACACCATCACTGTGGTATTACATACACCATCAATGCGGTATTATATACTCATCACTGTGGTATTACATACACCATCACTGCGGTATTATATACACCATCACTGTGGTATTATCTACACCATCACTTCAGTATTATATACACCATCACTGCGGTATTATATACACTATCACTGTGGTATTACATACACCATCACTGCGGTATTATATACCCATCACTGTGGTATTATATACACCATCACTGTGGTATTATATACACCATCACTGCGGAATTATATACACCATCACTGCGGTATTATATACACCATCACTGCGGTATTATATGCACCATGTCTGCGGTATTATATACACCGCAGCGGTATTATATACACCATCTCTGCGGTATTATATACACCATCACTGCGGTATTATATACACCATCACTGCGGTATTATATACACCATCACTGCGGTATTATATACACCATCACTGAAGGATTATATACATCATCACTGTGGTATTATATACACCATCACTGCGGTATTATATACACCATCACTGCGGTATTATATGCACCATGTCTGCGGTATTATATACACCGCAGCGCTATTATATACACCATCTCTGCTGTATTATATACACCATCACTGCGGTATTATATACACCATCACTGCGGTATTATATACACCATCACTGCGGTATTATATGCACCATCACTGTGGTATTATATGCACCATCACTGTGGTATTATATACAGCATAATTGTGGTATTATATACACCATCACTGCGGTATTATATACTCCATCACTGAAGGATTATATACACCATCACTGCGGTATTATATACACCATCACTGCGGTATTACATACACCATCACTGCGGTATTATATACACCATCACTGCGGTATTATATACACCATCACTGCGGTATTATATACACCATCACTGTGTATTATATACACCATCACTGCGGTATTATATACACCATCACTGTGTATTATATACACCATCACTGCGGTATTATATACACCATCACTGCGGTACTATATACACCATCACTGCGGTATTATATACTCCATCACTGCGGTATTATATGCACCATCACTGCGGTATTACATACACCATCACTGAAGGATTATATACACCATCACTGTGGTATTACATACACCATCACTGCGGTATTATATACACCATCACTGTGTATTATATACACCATCACTGCACTATTATATACACCATCACTGCGCTATTATATACACCATCACTGCGGTATTATATACACCATCACTGCGGTATTATATACACCATCATTGCGGTATTATATACACCATCACTGCAGTATTATATACACCATCATGTCGGTATTACATGCACCATCACTGCGGTGTTACATACACCATCACTGCGGTGTTACATACACCATCACTGCGGTGTTACATACACCATCACTGCGGTATTATATACACCATCATGGCGGTATTATATACACCATCACGGCGGTATTATATACACCATCACTGTGGTATTACATACACCATCACTGCGGTATTATATACACCATCACTGCGGTATTATATACACCATCATGGTATATTTGAACTATCTCTTAATCCAGAATACCCACTGCACCTCAGAATTCCATGTACCATACTTCAAATTCACTGAATGCTTATTGATATGCCCATGCTCCTCTAGCTTTGATGCTAGTCAAATGTTCTATCAACTGCAATATGTTAATTGCTCGCTGCTGTGAACCGTCCTCCTGCTCGCCATCCTCCCCTCTTTGTCACCTGTCTTCATTTCATGGACATTTGAATGGTATAAGTTGAATGGAGCAGGTCAGATCTGGCCTTGGTCAGATGTGACATCATTTGAAGTGTGACATCTTTTAAGTTTAAGGCTGGTTTCACATTTGCGTTTTTTAGCGCTGGAAAAAAACGCATACGTGCGCATGCGTTTTTTCCCCTATATTTAACATGGGTGCGCATACCTGCGCGCTGGTAAGCGCATGTATGTGATTTTCATGCGCTGCGTTTTTTTGGGGTGTGCGTTTGTATTTTCCAGACGCAGCATGTTGCATTTTTTGGCCCTGCAAAAAAGCGCATGCGCACGTATGCGCACGTTTTGCGCTAAAAATGGCCATTATAGCCTATGGATGCGCATACATGCGCACTGGCATGCTCATGTATGCGTTTTTTTGCACATGCGTTTTTTTTTGTTAACCATGGAATTTAGGGGTTTGGGTTAGAGTTAGGGTTAGTTAAGGGGGTTTAGGGTTAGGGTTAGGGTCAGGGTCAGGGTTAGGGTTGGGGTTAGGGTCAGGGTTAGGGTTAAGTGTTAGGGTCAGGGTTAGGGTTAGGGTCAGGGTTAGGGTTAAGTATGGTTTGGTTAAGGGTTAGGGTCAGGGTTAGGGTTAGGGTCAAGTATGGTTTGGTTAAGGGTTAGGGTCAGGGTTAGGGTCAGGGTTAGGGTTAAGTATGGTTTGGTTAAGGGTTAGGGTCAGGGTTAGGGTCAGGGTTAAGGTTAGTTAGGGTTTGGGTTAGGGTTAAGTATGGTTTGGTTAAGGGTTAGGGTCAGGGTTAAGTATGGTTTGGTTAAGGGTTAGGGTCAGGGTTAGGGTTAGGGTCAGGGTTAGGGTTAAGTATGGTTTGGTTAAGGGTTAGGGTCAGGGTTAGGGTTAGTTAGGGTTTGGGTTAGGGTTAAGTATGGTTTGGTTAAGGGTTAGGGTCAGGGTTAGGGTTAGGGTCAGGGTTAAGGTTAGTTAGGGTTTGGGTTAGGGTTAAGTATGGTTTGGTTAAGGGTTAGGGTCAGGGTTAGGGTTAGGGTTAGTTAGGGTTTAGGGTTTGGGTTAGGGTTAAGTATGGTTTGGTTAAGGGTTAGGGTCAGGGTTAGGTTCAGGGTTAGGGTTAGGGTTAGGGTCAGGGTCAGGGTTAGGGTTAGTAAAGTCATGGTTTGGGTTAGTGTGAGGGGCCACCTAATGTTGGAAAAAAACGCAAACGCGGTAAAAACGCACTAAAAACGCATACAAACGCATAAAAACGCTGCGTTTTTTTCATGCATGCTCATAAAAATGCTTGAAAAAAACGCAGCAGTTGTATGCTTTTGTATGCGTTTTTTCAATGCGTTTTTTTGCGGGAAAAACGCGCTGCAAAAAAAAGCAAGTGTGAAACTAGCCTAACATCAGAAATATACCAGAAATAGTCCAGAAATCAATCAGAAGGTAAGAATAATCACTGCCTTCTAATTTTACTTGCCTTTCTTTTCTTACCCTGCTCTTTAACCATGCTGACACTTGCCCTCACCATTTTGCTCCACTAATCCTCACTCTCCTCCGCTATCCCCAAACTACTGCACCCTCGACCCAAATAACTATCTCACCCTCTCTCTTACCTCCCTACCTTGCTTCATCTGCAGACATACTCCTTAACCTCAGACCTCTCCTACTAAAATATAACATAAGCCGGTCACTCTCCTTCACCCACCTGCTTTCCCTTTCTCTGCTACTTCTCAATGCTGGTGACATATCCCCCAATCCTGCCCCCCTCTGCCTCATACATCCCACTAATCCTCACCCCCATCTTGCTCACACTAAGAGAAACTACTACAATCCCTCACACTTAATATCTGTGCCACTGACCCCCACCTTCCTGCTTCCTCTCTGTGGAGCACTTTGGAATGCCCGCTCCATCTGCAACAAGCTCCATGTGATCCGCGATCCCTTTACTTCCCACAACCTTTCCTTCCTGGGCGTCACTGAGACCTGGCTGACACCCCCTGACACAGCCTCCCCTGCTGCACTGAGTTACAGTGGCCTCCACTTTACCCACACTCGTCACTCTCGCAACAGACATGGCGGATGAGTGGGCTTCCTTCTTTCTAAAAACTGCTCCTTCAACCCTATCCAACTCCCACCCTCCCTTATCCATCCTTCTTTCGAGATCCACTCTGTCCGTATCTATGCTCCCTTTAATCTCCAAATCGTTGTCATATACAGACAACCGGGCTCAGCCACTACCTTCATCGACCAATTCTCCACCTGGCTTCTTCACATTCTCTCTGCTGGCATCAAGACCATCATCATGGGTGACTTTAATATCCCTACTGACACCCTCCAGTTAGCAGCCTCCAAACTCCTGTCACTTACTTCATCCTTTGGACTTACTCAGTGGTCCTCCATAGCCACCCACACAGATGGATTGGACATACATTAGACCTCATCTTCTCCCGCCTCTGTTCCCTATCTAATCTCACAACTTCTCCCCTCACCCTGTCTAACCACCACCTACTCACCTTCTCATCCCTGTCCTCCTCACCTGCCCCCTATGTCCAGCCACTAGCACATCCTCGCAGAAACCTCGCACACCTAGATGTTCACAGACTCAGACTCTCTTCTACCTCTGTCCTCCATATCTTCACTCCACGACACTGACAGCACCACCGCTTTCTATGACCCTCACATCAGCCATAGGCTCAGTCGCCCCTCTCACGCATGGCAAAGTGTGAGAAATCAATAGGCAACCCTGGCACAAAATGCTCACCAAAACCTTTGACAATCATCCAGGGTCGCGGAGCGGCGTTGGAAGAAAACACGCCTGCCAGACGACTTCACTGCTTTCAAGCAAGCTATATTTGCCTTCAAATTAGCCCTCACCTCTGCTAAGCAAACCTATTTCATGAACCTTGTATCTTCATTATCCTACAACCCAAAACAACTGTTCAGCACATTCAACTCTCTCCTCTGCCCACCACTGCCACCTCCAACTCCCCTCATCTCTGCTGAGGACTTTGCCACCTACTTCAAAAATCAGATCGACCAAACAAGGCAAACCTTTACTGCTCCACCACTCCAACCACTCCATGTACCAGACCTCTGACCTTCCCTAATAACCTCATTCTCAAACATCTCTGAAGGAGAGCTTACTCATCTCCTTTCCAAATCACACCTCACCAACTGTGCTCTTGACCCCATCCGTTCACACCTGCTCCCCAACCTCACTAACATGCTCATTCCAGCCCTAACCCATCTCTTCAACCTATTGCTATCTTCTGGTACCTTTCCCTCTGCTTTCAAACATGTCACCATCACACCCATCCTCAAAAAAACAAACCTTGACCCAACTGCTCTGCCCAGCTATCGCCCCATATCACTGCTCCCGTTTGCTTCCAAACTCCTTGAGCAGCATATCCATGCTCAAGTTTCCTCCCACCTCTCATGTAACTCTCTCCTTGACAACCTGCAATCTGGCTTCCGCCCCCACCACTCCACCGAAACTACTCTGATCAAAATTACTAATGACTTAAGGCCCCGTCACACACAGCGATCTCGCCAGCGAGATCGCTGTGTGTGATGGGGATCAGCTACCCCCCCCCCGGGTATCGCTGATCATGCACTATCGTCCTGGGCCAATTTTTGATCGCTGGTCTCCTGCTGGCCAGCGCACATCGCTTTGTGTGTCAGCGGAAGCCAATGATCAGTGAGGCTCCCAGCGCTCTAAGCAGGCGCTGGGATCTGGTATCTAAGGTGAATATCGGATTACTAAGCGGCGCGCGTCACTTAGTTACCCGATGTGTACCTTAGAAACCTGCGTACTGGCAGCTCCCGGCGCGAGCATGCAGGTTTCTAAGGTACACATCGGGTAACTAAGTGACGAGCGCCGCTTAGTAATCCGATATTCACCTTAGATACCAGCGTCCTCGCTGGTGCTGATCGCTGGTGAAGCTGCCTGTTTGGCAGCTCACCAGCAATCATGTAGCGATGCACCAGGGATCCTGACAAGGTCGTATCGTTGTCGGGATCGCTGGTGCATCTTTAAGTGTAACGGTACCCTTACTCACAGCCAAAGCTACCAGACAGTTCTCCATCCTCCAACTTCTCGACCTGTCCTCTGCCTTCGACACAGTTGACCACTGCCTAGTGCTACAGATTCTTTCTTCCCTTGGCATCAAAGACCTTGCCCTATCCTGGATCGCCTCTTACCTTTCCGACCGCACATTCAGTGTTTCCTGCTCCCACACTACCTCCTCATCCCGCCCCCTCTCTGTTGGAGTCCCCAAAGGCTCTGTCCTTGGACCCTTACTTTTTTCCATCTATACTCTTGGTCTAGGACAACTCATAATGTCCCATGGCTTCCAGTGTCACCTCTATGCAGATGACACTCAGATCTACCTCTATGGCCCAGATGTCACCTCTCTGCTGTCCAGGATCCCGGATTGTCTATCAGCCATATCCTCCTTCTTCACCTCTCACTTCCTAAAACTCAATGTAGACAAAACCGAACTCATCATCTTTCCTCCATCTCACGTATCTTCCCTACCCGATCTATCTATTATGGTAAACAGCATCACGCTCTCTCCCACACCTGAAATCCGCTGCCTCCGAGTAACTCACGACTCTGCCCTGTCCTTCAAACCACACGTCCAAACTCTTGCCACCTCCTGTCGCCTCCAACTCAAAAATATTTCCAGAATCCATCCCTTCCTCAGCCCTCAATCTACTAAAACTCTTGTGCATGCTCTAGTCATCTTCTGCTTTGATTACTGCAACACCCTTCTGGATCGCCCTCACCCAGGGCAGCGGGGTACTCGGTACTGGGCCTGTTGAACTCAATGGGAGATGTCACGGTAGCTGTGACCCGGTCCGTGGCCCTGGGCGTCCATGTAAAAGGGAGGATGATGAGTGTGTGGATGCTGATTAAAGTTTATAAGTGATTCGTGACGCCACCTGTGGTGTTCGGCAATGAAGATGTTAAGCCGACGCTGCAGACAGATCCTCTGGGACAGATGGTGTGGTGCAGCAATGATGTTGTGGCCCTCCACAGGCAGGGCTGTAGTCCCAGGGCAGTGTAGATGAAGAGATAGTGAAGAGACGTAGATGGTGCAGTGTTAGGCCTCTTTCATACTTCCGTTTTTTCTTGTCAGTAAAAATCCGCCAAAATGGCGGAGAGCGGATCCGTTTGTAACTGATGGAGAGAGAGAGAGAGAGAGAGAGAGAGAGAGTTTTTTTTTCCCACTGTCAGAAAGGATTTTAGGGTTAAATTCCCGGCTGACTTCCTTTCTCCGGGCATGCGCACTGTAAAATGCGGATCCTACAGCCAAAAAAAATGTTGCAGGGTCCGTCCAGGCATGCTGGCAGACGCAAACATTTTGGCGGATCCACAAAAAAACGGATCCAACGGATGGCCATCCGTCAAGATCCGCTGGTAATGCAACTCAATGGGGAAAAAAACGGATCCGCCAAAAAAAATGGCGGATCCGTTTTTTTAAAAAAACTGGCGGATTTCGACTGATGGTCAAAAACGGAAGTGTGAAAGAGGCCTTAGGCACAGCGATGTAGCAGTGCTGAGTGTGTTGACGCAGGAATAAATGGAGGACACCAGGGCATGTAGTTCCAAAGCTTTGAAATATCATAGTAGAAAAAGACAGCAGGATGGCACTCACCGATCTCTTGAAATGATTCACTTTATATCATATTGTCAAAGCATAGGCATCGGCACGGGAGAGATGTAAAAAGACGGACAACACCCGTTTTGTGCACAATGCACTTCAACAGGTTCAATAAGGGTTAAATGTGCCACACTGATAGCGGTTACAAGCAGCCTTGCGGGTATTTCTTATCCAGGGACAGTGCTGGATGTTTCTTTCCTTGGATTGATAGTTCCAAAGCTTTACTAACAGTCTGTTGTGCATACAGGTGCCCGCCTCGGTGCTGTGTCCTCCAGGTCAGGGGCTCAGTCAACTTCCAGGCAAGATGAAGCACTCCGTTCCAACACTCCCCAACATATGTTCCTTTTCTGAACCTCTCCCTTCTAGCGCCTATTTGAAGTACTCCCAGTACTGAGTTACAGTGGAGTGCCTCCTGTCAGATGTTCTTACAACTCTACTGTAGCCTGCTTCAGGGACTCCTTGCTCCTAAGGCTATGTGCACACGTAGCGTTTTAAAACGCTTACTAAAAACCGGACTCCTTCCCAGAAATCGCGAGGTTTTTTCCCGCGCGATTTCACCGCGATTTTACCGCGATTTTCGCGTGCGATATTCAAGCACTTTCCAAGCGATTTGAAGCATCGCTTGGAAAGTGATTGACAGGTTGGTCACACTCGTCAAACATAGTGTTTGACCAGTGTGACCAGGTTTTTACTATTGAGGCGGCCTATGCGGCATCAATAGTAAAAGATAGGATGTTAAAATGCTAAAAAAAATAAAAAAATCGGGGTATATTTACCTTCCGGCGTCCCGCGCTCCATTCCCGGCCACAGCGTTCCCAGTAATGCCTTGCGAGACCTGTGATGAGGTAGTCTCGAGTTGCTATAGCGATCTCGCGAGACCACTAGAGTCACGCGAGACTACGTCATCACAGGACCTTGCCGCAAGGCATTACTGGGAACGCTTAGGCCGGGAATGCATCGCGGGACGCCGGAAGGTAAATATACCCCGATTTTTTATTTTTTATTCTTTTTTTTACAGGGGTATGGTACCCAGGGCCTGGAGGACAGTCTCCTCTCCTCCACACCGTGGGTACCAACCGCTCATGAGACGCTTAACTTCCCGCATGGTGGGCATAGCCACATGTGGGAAGTAAGCGATTCTCATGCATTCCTATGGGTGCGGAATCGCGGCAATTCTTTGCGATTCCGCACAAAGAATGAGCATGCTGCGATTTTTTCCGCGATGCGATTCTGCCGCGGAAAAAAACGCAGCATTAGCACAGCATGTGCGGAATGCCATAGGAATGCATGGGGGGCGTTCTGTACACGATTTTTAAGCATTTTCGCGCCGAAAATCGCGGCAAAAACGCTTAAAAATCGCTACGTGTGCACACAGCCTAAGTCCCGGCTCACTATCGTTGCTGTTGTGCCCCCAAGTCTTGTGTGGGAATAAAGTGGTGACAACTTCTATTCCTCCGATGTCTGCTGCAGGACCATTAGCATCCATACAACCTCGGGGACCGGACCCCGGCCTTGCACTTAGAACTTGAGGAAAGGTTCTGCTCTAACCCTAGTCCTTAGTTCTCTTCTTCTCCTTCCGTTCCGTACAAATCAAGCTTTCTTATAGAGAATTAGGCTTTCTGAATGTCTCTTTCCTTTGCCAGCAGACCCAGGTCACTGAGGTCTGCTGCAGCACCTCCTTGAAGCTGTGTGCCCACGTTGCATTTAAGTAAGTGCTTCCGCAGCTTTTGTGCTGGCTCAGATGCTGCAGAAATGCTTACAAGATGCTTCCAATTAATTTGCATGCATTTTTGACTTTTTGTGCCAATGCATGCGTTTTTAACCGCTCAGGAATCGCTTAGCGGCTAAAAACGCAGCATGCTCATTAATTTCCGCATAGCTGAGTGTTTTTAGCATTCCCCAATGATCCAAGAAAACGCGTGTCAAAAAACGCGTCAAAAACGCGCGGCCTTTTGGCAAAAACTGCGCAAGAATCGCGAGGAAAAAGACGTGCGTTTTCTGGGAAAAGGGATGTGATTCCTGAGCGTTTAAAAACGCTAGCGTGGGCACATAGCCTCAATCCATCCCACTCAGGGGAACTTCTCTCACAGACTGACCTAGTCCTAATCATCTCCCGCTCTCTTGTGCAGACTAAGCTCCACCCACCTCCCAGCACGCTTCGTGTTCCAAACAGGGAGCCACCCAAGGTGCTTTGCTACACTACTATGTTGTGTGGGATGCAGGTGATGGAGTGTGGTCAGGTGTCTCCACCTTACCTGGATGGTGGGGCACTACACCTCAGGAGGAGGTGCAGTACCTCTGTGCCGACTGAACCCTCAGGGGCGCCACACATCTCTGTGGCCTCCCTGACAACTCTGTTGCACCCCTCCAGTCTGTCCTTAACTCTGCTGCCCGACTAATCCTCCTCTCTCCTCGCTAGTCCCCTGTCTCCCCCCTCTTCAAATCCCTCCCTTGGCTCCTGATTCCCCAACAAATCCAGTTCAAACTACGAACACTGATCTACAAAGCCATCCACAACCTGTCCCCTCCCTATATCTCTGAACTAACCTCCCGATACCTTCCCTCACGTAATCTTCGATCCTCCCAAGACCTCCTCATCTCCACACTTATTCGTTCCTCACACAACCGCCTCCAAGATTTCTCCCGAATATCCCCTATCCTCTGGAATGCCATGCTTCAACACGTCCGATTATCCACCACCCTCGGATTCTTCAAACGGAACCTGAAAACCCATCTTTTCAGGAAAGCTTACAGCCTGCAATGACCATTCTGCCGCCTCACCACCGCCTGAGCTGCTGCATCCCCGACCCTCTGTCTCTTCCCCACTATCCCGTAGAATGTAAGTCCACAAGGACAGGGTCCTCTCCCCTCTGTACCAGTCCGTCACTGTAAATTTGTTTACTAATAATGATAACTATAACTTTGTATTCCCCCTTCTCATGGACAGCACCATGGAATTAATGGCGCCATATATATAAATAATAATCATCACGGCGTTGTTCTATGGTCGTCACTCTGCACACGGTTCTTTGTGATGATGCTGTATGGTCTCAGGAGTCACATGCGTTGATATTCTGATGGGAGCAGTAGTCCCTGGAATCCCCATCATGCACCTTGCGCTGCTCACAGTCGGGCTGGTAAATAATCCACAATGCCAGGAACCTAATCCTGCGGCTCGGATGTTTAATTCATCATTATAAGAGCTAATTGTGCGGTGATTATATGGTAATTGCTCATTAGTGCGGGATATTTATCGCTCTGCCGTATGTCGCGGCCCCGGGAATTGTACAGAGTCGTCTCCATTACACAGATCAGTTACACAGCAGAAGACACGCAGCCGGCTCCAATACCTGCTGACGTCACACCGCACCCAACGGAGGGGCCCCGGGGTGTATATATAGGGCCAGACCCCACACTGCAGACACAGGAGTGGCCCCGGAGTGTAAATATAGGGCCACACTCCACACTGCAGACACAGGAGGAGCCCCGGGGTGTATATATAGGGCCAGACCCCACACTGCAGACACAGGAGGAGCCCCGGAGTGTAAATATAGGGCCACACTCCACACTGCAGACACAGGAGGGGCCCCGGAGTGTAAATATAGGGCCAGAACCCACACTGCAGACACAGGAGGAGCCCCGGGGTGTATATATAGGGCCAGACCCCACACTGCAGACACAGGAGGGGCCCCGGAGTGTAAATATAGGGCCACACTCCACACTGCAGACACAGGAGGGACCCCGGGGTGTATATATAGGGCCAGACCCCACACTGCAGACACAGGAGTGGCCCCGGAGTGTAAATATAGGGCCAGACCCCACACTGCAGACACAGGAGGAGCCCCGGGGTGTAAATATAGGGCCACACTCCACACTGCAGACACAGGAGGAGCCCCGGGGTGTAAATATAGGGCCACACTCCACACTGCAGACACAGGAGGAGCCCCGGAGTGTAAATATAGGGCCAGAACCCACACTGCAGACACAGGAGGAGCCCCGGGGTGTATATATAGGGCCAGACCCCACACTGCAGACACAGGAGGAGCCCCGGGGTGTATATATAGGGCCAGACCCCACACTGCAGACACAGGAGGGGCCCCGGGGTGTATATATAGGGCCAGACCCCACACTGCAGACACAGGAGGGGCCCCGGAGTGTAAATATAGGGCCACACTCCACACTGCAGACACAGGAGGGGCCCCGGGGTGTATATATAGGGCCAGACCCCACACTGCACACACAGGAGGGGCCCCGGGGTGTATATATAGGGCCAGACCCCACACTGCAGACACAGGAGTGGCCCCGGAGTGTAAATATAGGGCCAGACCCCACACTGCAGACACAGGAGTGGCCCCGGAGTGTAAATATAGGGCCACACTCCACACTGCAGACACAGGAGGAGCCCCGGGGTGTATATAGGGCCAGACCCCACACTGCAGACACAGGAGGGGCCCCGGGGTGTATATATAGGGCCAGACCCCACACTGCAGACACAGGAGGAGCCCCGGGATGTATATATAGGGCCAGACCCCACACTGCAGACACAGGAGGAGCCCCGGGGTGTGTATATAGGGCCAGACCCCACACTGCAGACACAGGAGGGGCCCCGGGGTGTATATATAGGGCCAGACGCCACACTGCAGACACAGGAGGGGCCCCGGGGAGTATATAGGGCCAGACCCCACACTGCAGACACAGGAGGAGCCCCGGGGTGTATATAGGGCCAGACCCCAAACTGCAGACACAGGAGGAGCCCCGGGGTGTATATAGGGCCAGAGCCCACAATGCAGACACAGGAGGAGCCCCGGGGTGTATATAGGGCCAGACCCCACACTGCAGACACAGGAGGAGCCCCGGGGTGTATATATAGGGCCAGACCCCACACTGCAGACACAGGAGGAGCCCCGGGGTGTATATATAGGGCCAGACCCCACACTGCAGACACAGGAGGAGCCCCGGGGTGTATATAGGGCCAGACCCCAAACTGCAGACACAGGAGGAGCCCCGGGGTGTATATATAGGGCCAGAGCCCACAATGCAGACACAGGAGGAGCCCCGGGGTGTATATAGGGCCACACTCCACACTGCAGACACAGGAGGGGCCCCGGAGTGTAAATATAGGGCCAGACCCCACACTGCAGACACAGGAGGAGCCCCGGGGTGTATATATAGAACCAGACCCCACACTGCAGACACAGGAGGAGCCCTGGGGTGTATATATAGGGCCAGACCCCACACTGCAGACACAGGAGGAGCCCCGGGGTGTATATATAGGGCCAGACCCCACACTGCAGACACAGGAGGGGCCCCGGGGTGTATATATATGGCCAGACCCCACAATGCAGACACAGGAGGAGCCCCGGAGTGTATATATAGGGCCACACTCCACACTGCAGACACAGGAGGGGCCCTGGGGTGTATATATAGGGCCAGATCCCACACTGCAGACACAGGAGGAGCCCCAGGATGTATATATAGGGTCAGACCCCACACTGCAGACACAGGAGGAGCCCCAGGATGTATATATAGGGCCAGACCCCACACTGCAGACATAGGAGGGGCCCCGGGGTGTATATAGGGCCAGACCCCACACTGCAGACACAGAAGGAGCTCCGGGATATATATATAGGGCCAGACCCCACAATGCAGACACAGGAGGAGCCCCGGAGTGTATATATAGGGCCACACTCCACACTGCAGACACAGGAGGGGCCCCGGGGTGTATATATAGGGCCAGACCCCACACTGCAGACACAGGAGGGGCCCCGGGGTGTGTATATAGGGTCAGACCCAACACTGCAGACACAGGAGGAGCCCCAGGATGTATATATAGGGCCAGACCCCACACTGCAGACATAGGAGGGGCCCCGGGGTGTATATAGGGCCAGACCCCACACTGCAGACACAGAAGGAGCCCCGGGATGTATATATAGGGCCAGACCCCACACTGCAGACACAGGAGGGACCCCGGGGTGTATATATAGGGCCAGACCCCACACTGCAGACACAGGAGGAGCCCCGGGGTGTATATATAGGGCCAGACCCCACACTGCAGACACAGGAGGGGCCCCGGGGTGTATATATAGGGCCAGACCCCACACTGCAGACACAGGACGGGCCCCGGGGTGTATATATAGGGCCAGACCCCACACTGCAGACACAGGAGGGGCCCCGGGGTGTATATATAGGGCCAGACCCCACACTGCAGACACAGGAGGAGCCCCGGGGTGTATATATAGGGCCAGACCCCGCACTGCAGACACAGGAGGGGCCCCAGGGTGTATATATAGGGCCAGACCCCGCACTGCAGACACAGGAGGGGCCCCGGGGAGTATATAGGGGAAGACCCCACACTGTACACACAGGAAGAGCCCCGGGATGTATATATAGGACCAGACCCCACACTGCAGACACAGGAGGAGCCCCGGGGTGTATATATAGGGCCAGACCCCACACTGCAGACACAGGAGGGGCCCCGGGGTGTATATAGGGCCAGACCCCACACTGCAGACACAGGAGAAGCCCAGGGTGTATATAGGGCCAGACCCCACACTGCAGACACAGGAGTCCCGGGGTGTATATATAGGGCCAGACCCCACACTGCAGACACAGGAGGAGCCCCGGGGTGTATATAGGGCCAGACCCCACACTGCAGACACAGGAGGGGCCCCGGGGTGTATATATAGGGCCAGACCCCACACTGCAGACACAGAATGGGCCCCGGGGAGTATATAGGGCCAGACCCCACACTGCAGACACAGGAGGGGCCCCGGGGTGTATATATAGGGCCACACTCCACACTGCAGACACAGGAGTGGCCCCGGGGTGTAAATATAGGGCCACACTCCACACTGCAGACACAGGAGTGGCCCCGGGGTGTAAATATAGGGCCACACTCCACACCGCAGACACAGGAGGAGCCCCGGGGTGTATATATAGGGCCAGACCCCACACTGCAGACACAGGAGGGGCCCCGGGGTGTATATATAGGGCCACACTCCACACTGCAGACACAGGAGGAGCCCCGGGATGTAATTATAGGGCCAGACCCCACACTGCAGACACAGGAGGGGCCCCGGGGTGTGTATATAGGGCCAGACCCCACACTGCAGACAAAGGAGGGGCCCCGGGATGTATATATAGGGCCAGACCCCACACTGCAGACACAGGAGGGGCCCCGGGATGTATATATAGGGCCAGACCCCACACTGCAGACACAGGAGGGGCCCCGGGGTGTGTATATAGGGCCAGAAGCCACACTGCAGACACAGGAGGAGCCCCGGGATGTATATATAGGGCCAGACCCCACACTGCAGACACAGGAGGAGACCTGGGGTGTATATAGGGCCAGACCCCACACTGCAGACACAGGAGGAGCCCCGGGGTGTATATATAGGGCCAGACCCCACACTGCAGACACAGGAGGGGCCCCGGGGTGTATATAGGGCCAGACCCCACACTGCAGACACAGGAGGGGCCCCGGGGTGTATATAGGGCCAGAACCCACACTGCAGACACAGGAGGAGCCCCGGGATGTATATATAGGGCCAGACCCCACACTGCAGACACAGGAGGAGCCCCGGGATGTATATATAGGGCCAGACCCCACACTGCAGACACAGGAGGGGCCCCGGGATGTATATATAGGGCCAGACCCCACACTGCAGACACAGGAGGGGCCCCGGGGTGTGTATATAGGGCCAGAACCCACACTGCAGACACAGGAGGAGCCCTGGGATGTATATATAGGGCCAGACCCCACACTGCAGACACAGGAGGAGCCCCGGGATGTATATATAGGGCCAGACCCCACACTGCAGACACAGGAGGAGACCTGGGGTGTATATAGGGCCAGACCCCACACTGCAGGCACAGGAGGAGCCCCGGGGTCTATATTTAGGGCCAGACCCCACACTGCAGACACAGGAGGGGGCCCGGGGTGTATATAGGGCCAGACCCCACACTGCAGACACAGGAGGAGACCTGGGGTGTATATAGGGCCAGACCCCACACTGCAGACACAGGAGGAGCCCCGGGGTGTATATATAGGGCCAGACCCCACACTGCAGACACAGGAGGGGCCCCGGGGTGTATATAGGGCCAGACCCCACACTGCAGACACAGGAGGAGCCCCGGGGTGTATATATAGGGCCAGACCCCACACTGCAGACACAGGAGGAGCCCCGGGGTGTATATATAGGGCCAGACCCCACACTGCAGACACAGGAGGGGCCCCGGGGTGTATATATAGGGCCAGACCCCACAGTGCAGACACAGGAGGAGCCCCGGAGTGTATATATAGGGCCAAACTCCACACTGCAGACACAGGAGGGGCCCCGGGGTGTATATATAGGGTCAGACCCCACACTGCAGACACAGGAGGAGCCCCAGGATGTATATATAGGGCCAGACCCCACACTGCAGACACAGAAGGGGCCCCGGGGTGTATATAGGGCCAGACCCCACACTGCAGACACAGGAGGGACCCCGGGGTGTATATATAGGGCCAGACCCAACACTGCAGACACAGGAGCCCCGGGTTGTATATATACGGCCAGACCCCACACTGCAGACACAGGAGGGGCCCCGGGGTGTATATATAGGGCCAGACCCCACACTGCAGACACAGGAGGGGCCCCGAGGTGTATATATAGGGCCAGACCCCACACTGCAGACACAGGAGGGGCCCCGGGGAGTATATAGGGCCAGACCCCACACTGCAGACACAGGAGGGGCCCCGGGTGTATATATAGGGCCAGACCCCACACTGCAGACACAGGAGGAGCCCCGGGGTGTATATATAGGGCCAGACCCCACACTGCAGACACAGCAGGAGCCCCGGGGTGTATATATAGGGCCAGACCCCACACTGCAGACACAGGAGGAGCCACGGGGTGTATATAGGGCCAGACCCCACACTGCAGACACAGGAGGAGCCCCGGGGTGTATATAGGGCCAGACCCCACACTGCAGACACAGGAGGGGCCCCGGGGAGTATATAGGGGAAGACACCACACTGTACACAAAGGAGGAGCCCCGGGATGTATATATAGGGCCAGACCCCACACTGCAGACACAGGAGGGGCCCCGGGGTGTATATATAGGGCCAGACCCCACACTGCAGACACAGGAGGGGCCCCGGGGAGTATATAGGGGAAGACCCCACACTGTACACACAGGAAGAGCCCCGGGATGTATATATAGGACCAGACCCCACACTGCAGACACAGGAGGAGCCCCGGGGTGTATATAGCGCCAGACCCCACAATGCAGACACAGGAGGAGCCCCAGGATGTATATATAGGGCCAGACCCCACAATGCAGACACAGGAGGAGCCCCGGGGTGTATATAGGGCCAGACCCCACACTGCAGACACAGGAGGAGCCCCGGGATGTATATATAGGGCCAGACCCCACACTGCAGACACAGGAGCCCCGGGGTTTATATATAGGGCCAGACCCCACACTGCAGACAAAGGAGGGGCCCCGGGGTGTATATAGGGCCAGAAGCCACACTGCAGACACAGGAGGAGCCCCGGGGTGTATATATAGGGCCAGACCCCACACTGCAGACACAGGAGGGGCCCCGGGGTGTATATAGGGCCAGACCCCACACTGCAGACACAGGAGGAGCCCCGGGATGTATATATAGGGCCAGACCCCACACTGCAGACACAGGAGCCCCGGGGTGTATATATAGGGCCAGACCCCACACTGCAGACACAGGAGGGGCCCCGGGGTGTATATAGGGCCAGACCCCACACTGAAGACACAGGAGGAGCCCCGGGGTGTATATATAGGGCCAGACCCCACACTGCAGACACAGGAGGAGCCCCGGGGTGTATATATAGGGCCAGACCCCACACTGCAGACACAGGAGGAGCCCCGGGATGTATATATAGGGCCAGACCCCACACTGCAGACACAGGAGCCCCGGGGTGTATATATAGGGCCAGACCCCACACTGCAGACAAAGGAGGGGCCCTGGGGTGTGTATAGGGCCAGACCCCACACTACAGACACAGGAGGAGCCCCGGGGTGTATATATAGGGCCAGACCCCACACTGCAGACACAGGAGGGGCCCCGGGGTGTATATATAGGGCCAGACCCCACAGAGCAGACACAGGAGGAGCCCCGGAGTGTATATATAGGGCCACACTCCACACTGCAGACACAGGAGGATCCCCAGGATGTATATATAGGGCCAGACCCCACACTGCAGACACAGGAGGGCCCCCGGGGTGTATATATAGGGCCAGACCCCACACTGCAGACACAGGAGGAGCGCCGGGGTGTATATATAGGGCCAGACCCCACACTGCAGACACAGGAGGGACCCCGGGGTGTATATATAGGGCCAGACCCCACACTGGTGACACAGGAGGAGCCCCGGGGTGTAAATATAGGGCCAGACCCCACATTGCAGACACAGGAGGGGCCCCGGGGTGTATATATAGGGCCAGACCCCACACTGCAGACACAGGAGGGGCCCCGGGGTGTATATATAGGGCCAGACCCCACACTGCAGACACAGGAGGGGCCCCGGGGAGTATATAGGGCCAGACCCCACACTGCAGACACAGGAGGGGCCCCGTGGTGTATATATAGGGCCAGACCCCACACTGCAGACACAGGAGGAGCCCCGGGGTATATATATAGGGCCAGAACCCACACTGCAGACACAGGAGGAGCCCCGGGGTGTATATATAGGGCCAGAACCCACACTGCAGACACAGGAGGAGCCCCGGGATGTATATATAGGGCCAGACCCCACACTGCAGACACAGGAGGAGCCCCGGGGTGTATATAGGGCCAGACCCCACACTGCAGACACAGGAGGAGCCCCGGGCTGTATATAGGGCCAGACCCCACACTGCAGACACAGGAAGGGCCCCGGGGAGTATATAGGGGAAGACACCACACTGTACACACAGGAGGAGCCCCGGGATGTATATATAGGGCCAGACCCCACACTGCAGACACAGGAGGGGCCCCGGGGTGTATATATAGGGCCAGACCCCACACTGCAGACACAGGAGGGGCCCCGGGGAGTATATAGGGGAAGACCCCACACTGTACACACAGGAAGAGCCCCGGGATGTATATATAGGACCAAGGACCAGACCCCACACTGCAGACACAGGAGGAGCCCCGGGGTGTATATAGCGCCAGACCCCACAATGCAGACACAGGAGGAGCCCCAGGATGTATATAGAGGGCCAGACCCCACAATGCAGACACAGGAGGAGCCCTGGGGTGTATATAGGGCCAGACCCCACACTGCAGACACAGGAGGAGCCCCGGGATGTATATATAGGGCCAGACCCCACACTGCAGACACAGGAGGGGCCCCGGGGTGTATATAGGGCCAGACCCCACACTGCAGACACAGGAGGGGCCCCGGGGTGTATATAGGGCCAGACCCCACACTGCAGACACAGGAGGGGCCCCGGGATGTATATATAGGGCCAGACCCCACACTGCAGACACAGGAGGGGCCCCGGGGTGTGTATATAGGGCCAGAACCCACACTGCAGACACAGGAGGAGCCCCGGGATGTATATATAGGGCCAGAACCCACACTGCAGACACAGGAGGAGCCCCGGGATGTATATATAGGGCCAGACCCCACACTGCAGACACAGGAGGGGCCCCGGGATGTATATATAGGGCCAGACCCCACACTGCAGACACAGGAGGGGCCCCGGGGTGTGTATATAGGGCCAGAACCCACACTGCAGACACAGGAGGAGCCCTGGGATGTATATATAGGGCCAGACCCCACACTGCAGACACAGGAGGAGCCCCGGGATGTATATATAGGGCCAGACCCCACACTGCAGACACAGGAGGAGACCTGGGGTGTATATAGGGCCAGACCCCACACTGCAGACACAGGAGGAGCCCCGGGGTCTATATTTAGGGCCAGACCCCACACTGCAGACACAGGAGGGGGCCCGGGGTGTATATAGGGCCAGACCCCACACTGCAGACACAGGAGGAGACCTGGGGTGTATATAGGGCCAGACCCCACACTGCAGACACAGGAGGAGCCCCGGGGTGTATATATAGGGCCAGACCCCACACTGCAGACACAGGAGGGGCCCCGGGGTGTATATAGGGCCAGACCCCACACTGCAGACACAGGAGGAGCCCCGGGGTGTATATATAGGGCCAGACCCCACACTGCAGACACAGGAGGAGCCCCGGGGTGTATATATAGGGCCAGACCCCACACTGCAGACACAGGAAGAGCCCCGGGATGTATATATAGGACCAAGGACCAGACCCCACACTGCAGACACAGGAGGAGCCCCGGGGTGTATATAGCGCCAGACCCCACAATGCAGACACAGGAGGAGCCCCAGGATGTATATAGAGGGCCAGACCCCACAATGCAGACACAGGAGGAGCCCTGGGGTGTATATAGGGCCAGACCCCACACTGCAGACACAGGAGGAGCCCCGGGATGTATATATAGGGCCAGACCCCACACTGCAGACACAGGAGGGGCCCCGGGGTGTATATAGGGCCAGACCCCACACTGCAGACACAGGAGGGGCCCCGGGGTGTATATAGGGCCAGACCCCACACTGCAGACACAGGAGGGGCCCCGGGATGTATATATAGGGCCAGACCCCACACTGCAGACACAGGAGGGGCCCCGGGGTGTGTATATAGGGCCAGAACCCACACTGCAGACACAGGAGGAGCCCTGGGATGTATATATAGGGCCAGACCCCACACTGCAGACACAGGAGGAGCCCCGGGATGTATATATAGGGCCAGACCCCACACTGCAGACACAGGAGGAGACCTGGGGTGTATATAGGGCCAGACCCCACACTGCAGACACAGGAGGAGCCCCGGGGTCTATATTTAGGGCCAGACCCCACACTGCAGACACAGGAGGGGGCCCGGGGTGTATATAGGGCCAGACCCCACACTGCAGACACAGGAGGAGACCTGGGGTGTATATAGGGCCAGACCCCACACTGCAGACACAGGAGGAGCCCCGGGGTGTATATATAGGGCCAGACCCCACACTGCAGACACAGGAGGGGCCCCGGGGTGTATATAGGGCCAGACCCCACACTGCAGACACAGGAGGAGCCCCGGGGTGTATATATAGGGCCAGACCCCACACTGCAGACACAGGAGGAGCCCCGGGGTGTATATATAGGGCCAGACCCCACACTGCAGACACAGGAGGGGCCCCGGGGTGTATATATAGGGCCAGACCCCACACTGCAGACACAGGAGGAGCCCCGGAGTGTATATATAGGGCCAAACTCCACACTGCAGACACAGGAGGGGCCCCGGGGTGTATATATAGGGTCAGACCCCACACTGCAGACACAGGAGGAGCCCCAGGATGTATATATAGGGCCAGACCCCACACTGCAGACACAGAAGGGGCCCCGGGGTGTATATAGGGCCAGACCCCACACTGCAGACACAGGAGGGACCCCGGGGTGTATATATAGGGCCAGACCCCACACTGCAGACACAGGAGCCCCGGGTTGTATATATACGGCCAGACCCCACACTGCAGACACAGGAGGGGCCCCGGGGTGTATATATAGGGCCAGACCCCACACTGCAGACACAGGAGGGGCCCCGAGGTGTATATATAGGGCCAGACCCCACACTGCAGACACAGGAGGGGCCCCGAGGTGTATATATAGGGCCAGACCCCACACTGCAGACACAGGAGGGGCCCCGGGGAGTATATAGGGCCAGACCCCACACTGCAGACACAGGAGGGGCCCCGGGTGTATATATAGGGCCAGACCCCACACTGCAGACACAGGAGGAGCCCCGGGGTGTATATATAGGGCCAGACCCCACACTGCAGACACAGCAGGAGCCCCGGGGTGTATATATAGGGCCAGACCCCACACTGCAGACACAGGAGGAGCCACGGGGTGTATATAGGGCCAGACCCCACACTGCAGACACAGGAGGAGCCCCGGGGTGTATATAGGGCCAGACCCCACACTGCAGACACAGGAGGGGCCCCGGGGAGTATATAGGGGAAGACACCACACTGTACACAAAGGAGGAGCCCCGGGATGTATATATAGGGCCAGACCCCACACTGCAGACACAGGAGGGGCCCCGGGGTGTATATATAGGGCCAGACCCCACACTGCAGACACAGGAGGGGCCCCGGGGAGTATATAGGGGAACACCCCACACTGTACACACAGGAAGAGCCCCGGGATGTATATATAGGACCAGACCCCACACTGCAGACACAGGAGGAGCCCCGGGGTGTATATAGCGCCAGACCCCACAATGCAGACACAGGAGGAGCCCCAGGATGTATATATAGGGCCAGACCCCACAATGCAGACACAGGAGGAGCCCCGGGGTGTATATAGGGCCAGACCCCACACTGCAGACACAGGAGGAGCCCCGGGATGTATATATAGGGCCAGACCCCACACTGCAGACACAGGAGCCCCGGGGTTTATATATAGGGCCAGACCCCACACTGCAGACACAGGAGGGGCCCCGGGGTGTATATAGGGCCAGACCCCACACTGCAGACACAGGAGGAGCCCCGGGGTGTATATATAGGGCCAGACCCCACACTGCAGACACAGGAGGGGCCCCGGGGTGTATATAGGGCCATACCCCACACTGCAGACCCAGGAGGAGCCCCGGGATGTATATATAGGGCCAGACCCCACACTGCAGACACAGGAGCCCCGGGGTGTATATATAGGGCCAGACCCCACACTGCAGACACAGGAGGGGCCCCGGGGTGTATATAGGGCCAGACCCCACACTGAAGACACAGGAGGAGCCCCGGGGTGTATATATAGGGCCAGACCCCACACTGCAGACACAGGAGGAGCCCCGGGATGTATATATAGGGCTAGACCCCACACTGCAGACACAGGAGGAGCCCCGGGATGTATATATAGGGCCAGATCCCACACTGCAGACACAGGAGCCCCGGGGTGTATATATAGGGCCAGACCCCACACTGCAGACACAGGAGGGGCCCTGGGGTGTATATAGGGCCAGACCCCACACTGCAGACACAGGAGGAGCCCCGGGGTGTATATATAGGGCCAGACCCCACACTGCAGACACAGGAGGGGCCCCGGGGTGTATATATAGGGCCAGACCCCACAGTGCAGACACAGGAGGAGCCCCGGAGTGTATATATAGGGCCACACTCCACACTGCAGACACAGGAGGATCCCCAGGATGTATATATAGGGCCAGACCCCACACTGCAGACACAGGAGGGCCCCCGGGGTGTATATATAGGGCCAGACCCCACACTGCAGACACAGGAGGAGCGCCTGGGTGTATATATAGGGCCAGACCCCACACTGCAGACACAGGAGGGACCCCGGGGTGTATATATAGGGCCAGACCCCACACTGGTGACACAGGAGGAGCCCCGGGGTGTAAATATAGGGCCAGACCCCACATTGCAGACACAGGAGGGGCCCCGGGGTGTATATATAGGGTCAGACCCCACACTGCAGACACAGGAGGGGCCCCGGGGTGTATATATAGGGCCAGACCCCACACTGCAGACACAGGAGGGGCCCCGGGGAGTATATAGGGCCAGACCCCACACTGCAGACACAGGAGGGGCCCCGGGGTGTATATATAGGGCCAGACCCCACACTGCAGACACAGGAGGAGCCCCGGGGTGTATATATAGGGCCAGAACCCACACTGCAGACACAGGAGGAGCCCCGGGGTGTATATATAGGGCCAGAACCCACACTGCAGACACAGGAGGAGCCCCGGGATGTATATATAGGGCCAGACCCCACACTGCAGACACAGGAGGAGCCCCGGGGTGTATATAGGGCCAGACCCCACACTGCAGACACAGGAGGAGCCCCGGGGTGTATATAGGGCCAGACCCCACACTGCAGACACAGGAGGGGCCCCGGGGAGTATATAAGGGGAAGACATCACACTGTACACACAGGAGGAGCCCCGGGATGTATATATAGGGCCAGACCCCACACTGCAGAAACAGGAGTCCCGGGGTGTATATATAGGGCCAGACCCCCCACTGCAGACACAGGAGGAGCCCCAGGATGTATATATAGGGCCAGACCCCACAATGCAGACACAGGAAGAGCCCTGGGGTGTATATAGTGCCAGACCCCACACTGCAGACACAGGAGGAGCCCCGGGATGTATATATAGGGCCAGACCCCACACTGCAGACACAGGAGCCCCGGGGTGTATATATAGGGCCAGACCCCACACTGCAGACACAGGAGGGGCCCCGGGGTCTATATAGGGCCAGACCCCACACTGCAGACACAGGAGAAGCCCAGGGGTGTATATAGGGCCAGACCCCACACTGCAGACACAGGAGGAGCCCCGGGATGTATATATAGGGCCAGACCCCACACTGCAGAAACAGGAGTCCCGGGGTGTATATATAGGGCCAGACCCCCCACTGCAGACACAGGAGGAGCCCCGGGGTGTATATAGGGCCAGACCCCACACTTCAGACACAGGAGGGGCCCCGGGGTGTATATATAGGGCCAGACCCCACACTGCAGACACAGGAGGGGCCCCGGGGAGTATATAGGGCCAGATCCCACACTGCAGACACAGGAGGGGCCCCGGGGTGTATATATAGGGCCACACTCCACACTGCAGACACAGGAGTGGCCCCGGGATGTAAATATAGGGCCACACTCCACACTGCAGACACAGGAGGAGCCCCGGGGTGTATATAGGGCCACACTCCACACTGCAGACACAGGAGTGGCCCCGGGGTATATATATAGGGCCACACTCCACACTGCAGACACAGGAGTAGCCCCGGGGTGTATATATAGGGCCAGACCCCACACTGCAGACACAGGAGGGGCCCCGGGGTGTATATATAGGGCCAGACCCCACACTGCAGACACAGGAGGAGCCCCGGGGTGTATATATAGGGCCAGACCCCACACTGCAGACACAGGAGGAGCCCCGGGATGTATATATAGGGCCAGACCCCACACTGCAGACACAGGAGGGGCCCCGGGGTGTATATATAGGGCCAGACCCCACACTGCAGACACAGGAGGGGCCCCGGGGTGTGTATATAGAGCCAGACCCCACACTGCAGACACAGGAGGGGCCCCGGGATGTATATATAGGGCCAGACCCCACACTGCAGACACAGGAGGGGCCCCGGGGTGTGTATATAGGGCCAGAACCCACACTGCAGACACAGGATGAGCCCCGGGATGTATATATAGGGACAGAACCCACACTGCAGACACAGGAGGAGCCCCGGGATGTATATATATGGCCAGACCCCACACTGCAGACACAGGAGGGGCCCCGGGATGTATATATAGGGCCAGACCCCACACTGCAGACACAGGAGGGGACCCGGGGTGTGTATATAGGGCCAGAACCCACACTGCAGACACAGGAGGAGCCCCCTGGATGTATATATAGGGCCAGACCCCACACTGCAGACACAGGAGGAGCCCCGGGATGTATATATAGGGCCAGACCCCACACTGCAGACACAGGAGGAGCCCCTGGATGTATATATATGGCCAGACCCCACACTGCAGACACAGGAGGAGACCTGGGGTTTATATAGGGCCAGACCCCACACTGCAGACACAGGAGGAGCCCCGGGGTGTATATATGGGGCCAGACCCCACACTGCAGACACAGGAGGGGACCCGGGGTGTGTATATAGGGCCAGAACCCACACTGCAGACACAGGAGGAGCCCCGGGGTGTATATATAGGGCCAGACCCCACACTGCAGACACAGGAGGGACCCCGGGGTGTATATATAGGGCCAGACCCCACACTGCAGACACAGGAGGAGCCCCGGGATGTATATATAGGGTCAGACCCCACACTGCAGACACAGGAGGAGCCCCGGGATGTATATATATGGCCAGACCCCACACTGCAGACACAGGAGGAGACCTGGGGTTTATATAGGGCCAGACCCCACACTGCAGACACAGGAGGAGCCCCGGGGTGTATATATGGGGCCAGACCCCACACTGCAGACACAGGAGTGGCCCCGGGATGTAAATATAGGGCCACACTCCACACTGCAGACACAGGAGGAGCCCCGGGGTGTATATAGGGCCACACTCCACACTGCAGACACAGGAGTGGCCCCGGGGTGTATATATAGGGCCACACTCCACACTGCAGACACAGGAGTAGCCCCGGGGTGTATATATAGGGCCAGACCCCACACTGCAGACACAGGAGGGGCCCCGGGGTGTATATATAGGGCCAGACCCCACACTGCAGACACAGGAGGAGCCCCGGGGTGTATATATAGGGCCAGACCCCACACTGCAGACACAGGAGGAGCCCCGGGATGTATATATAGGGCCAGACCCCACACTGCAGACACAGGAGGGGCCCCGGGGTGTATATATAGGGCCAGACCCCACACTGCAGACACAGGAGGGGCCCCGGGGTGTGTATATATATCCAGACCCCACACTGCAGACACAGGAGGAGCCCCGGGGTGTATATATAGGGCCAGACCCCACACTGCAGACACAGGAGGAGCCCCGGGATGTATATATAGGGCCAGACCCCACACTGCAGACACAGGAGGGGCCCCGGGGTGTATATATAGGGCCAGACCCCACACTGCAGACACAGGAGGGGCCCCGGGGTGTGTATATAGAGCCAGACCCCACACTGCAGACACAGGAGAAGCCCCGGGGTGTATATAGAGCCAGACCCCACACTGCAGACACAGGAGGAGCCCCGGGGTGTATATAGAGCCAGACCCCACACTGCAGACACAGGAGGGGCCCCGGGATGTATATATAGGGCCAGACCCCACACTGCAGACACAGGAGGGGCCCCGGGGTGTGTATATAGGGCCAGAAACCACACTGCAGACACAGGACGAGCCCCGGGATGTATATATAGGGACAGAACCCACACTGCAGACACAGGAGGAGCCCCGGGATGTATATATATGGCCAGACCCCACACTGCAGACACAGGAGGGGACCCGGGGTGTGTATATAGGGCCAGACCCCACACTGCAGACACAGGAGGGGCCCCGGGGTGTGTATATAGGGCCAGACCCCACACTGCAGACACAGGAGGGGCCCCGGGGTGTGTATATAGGGCCAGAAACCACACTGCAGACACAGGACGAGCCCCGGGATGTATATATAGGGACAGAACCCACACTGCAGACACAGGAGGAGCCCCGGGATGTATATATAGGGCCAGACCCCACACTGCAGACACAGGAGGGGACCCGGGGTGTGTATATAGGGCCAGAACCCACACTGCAGACACAGGAGGAGCCCCCTGGATGTATATATAGGGCCAGACCCCACACTGCAGACACAGGAGGAGCCCCGGGATGTATATATAGAGCCAGACCCCACACTGCAGACACAGGAGGGGCCCCGGGATGTATATATAGGGCCAGACCCCACACTGCAGACACAGGAGGGGCCCCGGGGTGTGTATATAGGGCCAGAAACCACACTGCAGACACAGGACGAGCCCCGGGATGTATATATAGGGACAGAACCCACACTGCAGACACAGGAGGAGCCCCGGGATGTATATATAGGGCCAGACCCCACACTGCAGACACAGGAGGGGACCCGGGGTGTGTATATAGGGCCAGAACCCACACTGCAGACACAGGAGGAGCCCCCTGGATGTATATATAGGGCCAGACCCCACACTGCAGACACAGGAGGAGCCCCGGGATGTATATATAGGGCCAGACCCCACACTGCAGACACAGGAGGAGCCCCTGGATGTATATATATGGCCAGACTCCACACTGCAGACACAGGAGGAGACCTGGGGTTTATATAGGGCCAGACCCCACACTGCAGACACAGGAGGAGCCCCGGGGTGTATATATGGGGCCAGACCCCACACTGCAGACACAGGAGGGGCCCCGAGGTGTATATATAGGGCCAGAACCCACACTGCAGACACAGGAGGAGCCCCGGGGTGTATATATAGGGCCAGACCCCACACTGCAGACACAGGAGGGACCCCGGGGTGTATATATAGGGCCAGACCCCACACTGCAGACACAGGAGGAGCCCCGGGATGTATATATAGGGTCAGACCCCACACTGCAGACACAGGAGGAGCCCCGGGATGTATATATATGGCCAGACCCCACACTGCAGACACAGGAGGAGACCTGGGGTTTATATAGGGCCAGACCCCACACTGCAGACACAGGAGGAGCCCCGGGGTGTATATATGGGGCCAGACCCCACACTGCAGACACAGGAGGGGCCCCGGGGTGTATATAGGGCCAGACCCCACACTGCAGACACAGGTGGGGCCCCGGGGTGTGTATATAGGGCCAGACCCCACAATGCAGACACAGGAGGGGCCCCGGGATGTATATATAGGGCCAGACCCCACACTGCAGACACAGGAAGGGCCCCGGGGTGTGCATATAGGGCCAGAACCCACACTGCAGACACAGGAGGAGCCCCGGGATGTATATATAGGGCCAGAACCCACACAACAGACACAGGAGGGGCCCCGGGGAGTATATAGGGCCAGAACCCACACTGCAGACACAGGAGGGGCCCCCGGGTGTGTATATAGGGCCAGAACCCACACTGTAGACACAGGAGGAGCCCCGGGATGTATATATAGGGCCAGACCCCGCACTGCAGACACAGGAGGAGCCCCGGGATGTATATATAGGGCCAGACCCCACACTGCAGAAACAGGAGGAGCCCCGGGATGTATATATAGGGCCAGACCCCACACTGCAGACACAGGAGGAGCCCCGGGATGTATATATAGGGCCAGACCCCACACTGCAGACACAGGAGGAGACCTGGGGTGTATATAGGGCCAGACCACACACTGCAGACTCAGGAGGAGCCCCGGGGTGTATATATAGGGCCAGACCCCACACTGCAGACACAGGAGGGGCCCCGGGGTGTATATAGGGCCAGACCCCACACTGCAGACACAGGAGGAGCCCCGGGGTGTATATATAGGGCCAGAACCCACAATGCAGACACAGGAGGAGCCCCGGGGTGTATATAGGGCCAGACCCCACACTGCAGACACAGGAGGAGACCTGGGGTGTATATAAGGCCAGACCCCACACTGCAGACACAGGAGGAGCCCTTGGGTGTATATATAGGGCCAGACCCCACACTGCAGACACAGGAGGGGCCCCGGGGTGTATATAGGGCCAGACCCCACACTGCAGACACAGGAGGAGCCCCGGGGTGTATATATAGGGCCAGACCCCACACTGCAGACACAGGAGGGACCCCGGGGTGTATATATAGGGCCAGACCCCACACTGCAGACACAGGAGGAGCCCCGGGGTGTATATATAGGGCCAGACCCCACACTGCAGACACAGGAGGGGCCCCGGGGTGTATATATAGGGCCAGACCCCACACTGCAGACACAGGAGGGGCCCCGGGGTGTATATATAGGGCCAGACCCCACACTGCAGACACAGGAGGGGCCCCGGGGAGTATATAGGGCCAGACCCCACACTGCAGACACAGGAGGGGACCCGGGGTGTATATATAGGGCCAGATCCCACACTGCAGACACAGGAGGAGCCCCGGGGTGCATATATAGGGCCAGAACCCACACTGCAGACACAGGAGGAGCCCCGGGATGTATATATAGGGCCAGATCCCACACTGCAGACACAGGAGGAGCCCCGGGGTGTATATATAGGGCCAGACCCCACACTGCAGACACAGGAGGGGCCCCGGGGAGTATATAGGGGAAGACACCACACTGTACACACAGGAGGAGCCCCGGGATGTATATATAGGGCCAGACCCCACACTGCAGACACAGGAGGGGCCCCGGGGTGTATATATAGGGCCAGACCCCGCACTGCAGACAGAGGAGGGGCCCCGGGGAGTATATAGGGGAAGACCCCACACTGTACACACAGGAAGAGCCCCGGGATGTATATATAGGACCAGACCCCACACTGCAGACACAGGAGGAGCCCCGGGGTGTATATAGCGCCAGACCCCACAATGCAGACACAGGAGGAGCCCCAGGATGTATATATAGGGCCATACCCCACACTGCAGACACAGGAGGAGCCCCGGGATGTATATATAGGGCCAGACCCCACACTGCAGACACAGGAGAAGCTCAGGGGTGTATATAGGGCCAGACCCCACACTGCAGACACAGGAGGAGCCCCGGGATGTATATATAGGGCCAGACCCCACACTGCAGACACAGGAGGGGCCCCGGGGAGTATATAGGGCCAGACCCCACACTGCAGACACAGGAGGAGCCCCGGGATGTATATATAGGGCCAGACCCCACACTGCAGACACAGGAGAATCCCAGGGGTGTATATAGGGCCAGACCCCACACTGCAGACACAGGAGGGGCCCCGGGATGTATATATAGGACCAGACCCCACACTGCAGACACAGGAGGAGCCCCGGGGTGTATATAGCGCCAGACCCCACAATGCAGACACAGGAGGAGCCCAGGGGTGTATATAGGGCCATACCCCACACTGCAGACACAGGAGGAGCCCCGGGATGTATATATAGGGCCAGACCCCACACTGCAGACACAGGAGCCCCGGGGTGTATATATAGGGCCAGACCCCACACTGCAGACACAGGAGGGGCCCCGGGGTGTATATAGGGCCAGACCCCACACTGCAGACACAGGAGAAACCCAGGGGTGTATATAGGGCCAGACCCCACACTGCAGACACAGGAGGAGCCCCGGGATGTATATATAGGGCCAGACCCCACACTGCAGACACAGGAGGGGCCCCGGGGAGTATATAGGGCCAGACCCCACACTGCAGACACAGGAGAGGCCCCGGGGTGTATATAGGGCCAGACCCCACACTGCAGACACAGGAGAAGCCCAGGGGTGTATATAGGGCCAGACCCCACACTGCAGACACAGGAGGAGCCCCGGGATTTATATATAGGGCCAGACCCCACACTGCAGACACAGGAGTCCCAGGGTGTATATATAGGGCCAGACCCCACACTGCAGACACAGGAGGAGCCCCGGGGTGTATATAGGGCCAGACCCCACACTGCATACACAGGAGGGGCCCCGGGGTGTATATATAGGGCCAGACCCCACACTGCAGACACAGGAGGAGCCCCGGGGTGTATATATAGGGCCAGACCCCACACTGCAGACACAGGAGGAGCCCCGGGGTGTATATAGGGCCAGACCGCACACTGCAGACACAGAAGGGGCCCCGGGGAGTATATAGGGGAAGATCCCACACTGTACACACAGGAAGAGCCCCGGGATGTATATATAGGACCAGACCCCACACTGCAGACACAGGAGGACCCCCAGGATGTATATATAGGGCCAGACCCCACAATGCAGACATAGGAGGAGCCCCGGGGTGTATATAGGGCCAGACCCCACACTGCAGACACAGGAGGAGCCCCGGGATGCATATATAGGGCCAGACCCCACACTGCAGAAACAGGAGCCCCGGGGTGTATATATAGGGCCAGACCCCACACTGCAGACACAGGAGGGGCCCCGGGGTGTATATAGGTCCAGACCCCACACTGCAGACACAGGAGAAGCCCAGGGGTGTATATAGGGCCAGACCCCACACTGCAGACACAGGAGGAGCCCCGGGATGTATATATAGGGCCAGACCCCACACTGCAGACACAGGAGGGGCCCCCGGGGAGTATATAGGGCCAGACCCCACACTGCAGACACAGGAGGAGCCCCGGGGTGTATATAGGGCCAGACCCCACACTGCAGACACAGGAGAAGCCCAGGGGTGTATATAGGGCCAGACCCCACACTGCAGACACAGGAGGAGCCCCGGGATATATATATAGGGCCAGACCCCACACTGCAGACACAGGAGTCCCGGGGTGTATATATAGGGCCAGACCCCACACTGCAGACACAGGAGGAGCCCCGGGGTGTATATAGGGCCAGACCCCACACTGCAGACACAAGAGGGGCCCCGGGGTGTATATATAGGGCCAGACCCCACACTGCAGACACAGGAGGGGCCCCGTGGAGTATATAGGGCCAGACCCCACACTGCAGACACAGGAGGGACCTCGGGGTGTATATATAGAGCCAGAACCCACACTACAGACACAGGAGGAGCCCCGGGGTGTATATATAGGGCCAGACCCCATACTGCAGACACAGGAGGAGCCCCGGGATGTATATATAGGGCCAGACCCCACACTGCAGACACAGGAGCCCCGGGGTGTATATATAGGGACAGACCCCACACTGCAGACACAGGAGGGGCCCCGGGGTGTATATAGGGCCAGACCCCACACTGCAGACACAGGAGAAGCCCAGGGGTGTATATAGGGCCAGACCCCACACTGCAGACACAGGAGTAGCCCCGGGATGTATATATAGGGCCAGACCCCACACTGCAGACACAGGAGGGGCCCCGGGGTGTATATAGGGCCAGACCCCACAACTGCAGACACAGGAGAAGCCCAGGGGTGTATATAGGGCCAGACCCCACACTGCAGACACAGGAGGAGCCCCGGGATGTATATATAGGGCCAGACCCCACATTGCAGACACAGGAGTCCCGGGGTGTATATATAGGGCCAGACCCCACACTGCAGACACAGGAGGGGCCCCGGGGAGTATATATAGGGCCAGACCCCACACTGCAGACACAGGAGGGGCCCCGGGGAGTATATAGGGCCAGACCCCACACTGCAGACACAGGAGGGGCCCCGGGGTGTATATATAGGGCCAGCCCCCACACTGCAGACACAGGAGGAGCCCCGGGGTGTATATATAGGGCCAGAACCCACACAGCAGACACAGGAGGAGCCCCGGGACGTATATATAGGGCCAGACCCCACACTGCAGACACAGAAGGAGCCGCGGGGTGTATATAGGGCCAGACCCCACACTGCAGACACAGGAGGGGCCCTGGGGAGTATATAGGGGAAGACACCACACTGTACACACAGGAGGAGCCCCGGGATGTATATATAGGGCCAGACCCCACACTGCAGACACAGGAGGGGCCCCGGGGTGTATATATAGGGCCAGACCCCGCACTGCAGACACAGGAGGGGCCCCGGGGAGTATATAGGGGAAGACCCCACACTGTACACACAGGAAGAGCCCCGGGATGTATATATAGGACCAGACCCCACACTGCAGACACAGGAGGAGCCCCGGGGTGTATATAGCGCCAGACCCCACAATGCAGACACAGGAGGAGCCGCAGGATGTATATATAGGGCCAGACCCCACAATGCAGACACAGGAGGAGCCCCGGGGTGTATATAGGGCCAGACCCCACACTGCAGACACAGGAGGAGCCCCGGGATGTATATATAGGGCCAGACCCCAAACTGCAGACACAGGAGCCCCGGGGTGTATATTTAGGGCCAGACCCCACACTGCAGACACAGGAGGGGCCCCGGGGTGTATATAGGGCCAGACCCCACACTGCAGACACAGGAGGGGCCCCGGGGTGTATATAGGGCCAGACCCCACACTGCAGACACAGGAGGAGCCCCGGGGTGTATATTTAGGGCCAGACCCCACACTGCAGACACAGGAGGAGCCCCGGGATGTATATATAGGGCCAGACCCCACACTGCAGACACAGGAGTCCCGGGGTGTATATATAGGGCCAGACCCCACACTGCAGACACAGGAGGAGCCCCGGGGTGTATATAGGGCCAGACCCCACACTGCAGACAAAGGAGGGGCCCCAGAATGTATATATAGGGCCAGACCCCACACTGCAGACACAGGAGGGGCCCCGGGGAGTATATAGGGCCTGACCCCACACTGTACACACAGGAGGGGCCCCGGGATGTATATATAGGGCCAGACCCCACACTGCAGACACAGGAGGGGCCCCGGGATGTATATATAAGGCCAGACCCCACACTGCAGACACAGGAGGGGCCCCGGGGTGTATATAGGGCCAGACCCCACACTGCAGACACAGGAGGGGCCCCAGAATGTATATATAGGGCCAGACCCCACACTGCAGACACAATAGGGGCCCCGGGGTGTATATAGGGCCAGACCTCACACTGCAGACACAGGAGGAGCCCCGGGATGTATATATAGAGCCAGACCCCACACTGCAGAAACAGGAGGGGCCCGAGGTGTGTATATAGGGCCAGACCCCACACTGCAGACACAGGAGGGACCCCGGGATATATATATAGGGCCAGAACCCACACTGCAGACACAGGAGGAGCCCCGGGATGTATATATAGGGCCAGAACCCACACTACAGACACAGGAGGAGCCCCGGGGTGTATATAGGGCCAGACCCCACACTGCAGAAACAGGAGGGACCCGGGGGTGTATATAGGGCCAGACCCCACACTGTACACACAGGAGGAGCCCCGGGGTGTATATGTAGGGCCGGAACCCACACTGCCGACACAGGAGGAGCCCCGGGATGTATATATAGGGCCAGAACCCACACTGCAGACACAGAAGGAGCCCCGGGGTGTATATATAGGGCCAGACCCTACACTGTAGACACAGGAGGAGCCCCGGGGTGTATATATAGGGCCAGACCCCACACTGCAGACACAGGAGGGGCCCCGGGAAGTATATAGGACCAGACCCCACACTGCAGACATAGGAGGGGCCCCGGGGTGTATATATAGGGCCAGAACCCACACTGCAGACACAGGAGGAGCCACAGGGTGTATATATAGGGCCAGACCCCACACTGCAGACACAGGAGGGGCCCCGGGGTGTATATATAGGGCCAGAACCCACACTGCAGACACAGGAGGAGCCCCGGGGTGTATATATAGGGCCAGACCCCACACTGTACACACAGGAGGGGCCCCGGGGTGTATATATAGGGCCAGACCCCACACTGCAGACACAGGAGGAGCCCAGGGGTGTATATATAGGGCCAGACCCCACACTGCAGACACAGGAGGGGCCCCGGGGTGTATACAGGGCCAGACCCCACACTGCAGACACAGGAGGGATCCCGGGGTGTATATAAAGGGCCAGAACCAACACTGCAGACACAGGAGGGGCCCCGGGGTGTATATAGGGCCAGACCCCACACTGCAGACACAGGAGGGACCCCGGGGTGTATATATAGGGCCAGACCCCACACTGCAGACACAGGAGGGATCCCGGGGTGTATATATAGGGCCAGACCACACACTGCAGACACAGGAGGAGCCCCGGGGTGTATATATATAGGGCCAGACCCCACACTGCAGACACAGGAGGAGCCCCGGGGTGTATATATAGGGCCAGACCCCACACTGCAGACACAAGAGGAGCCCCGGGGTGTATACAGGGCCAGACCCCACACTGCAGACACAGGAGGAGCCCCGGGGTGTATATATAGGGCCACACTCCACACTGCAGACACAGGAGGGGCCCCGGGGTGTATATATAGGGCCAGACCCCACACTGCAGACACAAGAGGAGCCCCGGGGTGTATATAGGGCCAGACCCCACACTGCAGACACAGGAGGAGCCCCGGGATGTATATATAGGGCCAGACCCCAAACTGCAGACACAGGAGGGGCCCCGGGGTGTATATAGGGCCAGACCCCACTCTGCAGACACAGGAGGGGCCCCGGTGTGTATATATAGGGCCAGACCCCACACTGCAGACACAGGAGGGACCCCGGGGTGTATATATAGGGCCAGACCCCACACTGCAGACACAGGAGGAGACCCGGGATGTATATATAGGGCCAGAACCCACACTGCAGACACAGGAGGAGCCCCGGGGTGTATATATAGGGCCAGACCCCACACTGCAGACACAGGAGCCCCGGGGTGTATATATAGGGCCAGACGCCACACTGCAGAAAAGGAGGAGCTCCGGGTCTATATATAGGGCCAGACCCCACACTGCAGACACAGGAGGGGCCCCGGGGAGTATATAGGGCCAGACCCCACACTGCAGACACAGGAGGGGCACCGGAGTGTATATATAGGTCCAGAACCCACACTGCAGGCACAGGAGGAGCCACAGGGTGTATATATAGGGCCAGACCCCACACTGCAGACACAGGAGGGGCCCCGGGGTGTATATATAGGGCCAGAACCCACACTGCAGACACAGGAGGAGCCCTGGGGTGTATATAGGGCCAGACCCCACACTGCAGACACAGGAGGGGCCCCGGGGTGTATATATAGGGCCAGACCCCACACTGTACACACAGGAGGGGCCCCGGAATGTATGTATAGGGCCAGACCCCACACTGCAGACACAGGAGGAGCCCAGTGGTGTATATATAGGGCCAGACCCCACACTGCAGACACAGGAGGGGCCCCGGGGTGTATATAGGGCCAGACCCCACACTGCAGACACAGGAGGGATCCCGGGGTCTATATATAGGGCCAGAACCCACATTGCTGACACAGGAGCCCCGGGGTGTATATATAGGGCCAGACCCCACACTGCAGACACAGGAGGGGCCCCGGGGTGTATATAGGGCCAGACCCCACACTGCAGACACAGCAGGGATCCCGGGGTGTATATATACGGCCAGACCAAACACTGCAGACACAGGAGGAGCACCGGGGTGTATGCATAGGGCCAGAACCCACACTGCAGACACAGGAGGAACCCCGGGATGTATATATAGGGCCAGACCCCACACTGCAGACACAGGAGGGGCCCCGGGGTGTATATAGGGCCAGACCCCACACTGCAGACACAGCAGGGATCCCGGGGTGTATATATACCGCCAGACCAAACACTGCAGACACAGGAGGAGCCCCGGGGTGTATGCATAGGGCCAGAACCCACACTGCAGACACAGGAGGAGCCCCGGGATGTATATATAGGGCCAAACCCCACACTGCAGACACAGGAGGGATCCTGGGGTGTATATATAGGGCGAGAACCCACACTGCAGACACAGGAGCCCCGGGGTGTATATATAGGGCCAGACCCCGCACTGCGGACACAGGAGGAGCCCCGGAATGTATATATAGGGCCAGACCCCACACTGCAGACACAGGAGGGATCCCGCGGTGTATATATAGGGCCAGAACCCACACTGCAGACACAGGAGGGGCCCCGGGGTGTATATAGGGCCAGACCCCACACTGCAGACACAGGAGGGGCACCCGGGGTGTATATATAGGTCCAGACCCACACTGCAGACACAGGAGGGGCCCCGGGGTGTATATAGGGCCAAACCCCACACTGCAGACACAGGATGGGCCCCGGTGTGTGTATATAGGGCCAGACCCCTCACTGCAGACACAGGAGGGGCCCCGGGATGTATATATAGGGCCAGACCCCACACTGCAGACACAGGAAGGACCCCAGCGTGCATATATAGGGCCAGACCCCACTCTGCAGACACAGAAGGGGCCCCGGGGTGTGTTTATAGGGCCAGACCCCACACTGCAGACACAGGAGGAGCCCCGGGGTGTGTATATAGGGCCAGACACCACACTGTAGACACCGAAGGGGCCCCAGGGTGTATATATAGGGCCAGATCCCACACTGCAGACACAGAAGGGGCCCCGGAGTGTGTATATAGGGCCAGACCCCACACTGCAGACACAGAAGGGGCCCCAGGGTGTGTAAATAGGGCCAGACCCCACACTGCAGATATAGGAGGAGCCCCGGGGTGTGTATATAGGGCCAGACCCAACACTGCAGACACAGGAGGGGCCCCGGGGTGTATATGTAGGGCTAGACCCCACACTGCAGACACAGGAGGGGCACCGGGGTGTATATGTAGGGCTAGACCCCACACTGCAGACACAGGAGGGGCCCCGGACTGTATATAGTGCCAGACCCCACACTGCAGACACAGGAGGAGCCCCGGGGTGTGTATTTAGGGCCAGACCCCACACTGCAGACACAGGAGGAGCCCCGGGGTTGTGTATATAGGGCGAGACCCCAAACTGCAGACACAGGAGGGGCCCCGGTGTGTATATAGGGCCGCACCCCACACTGTAGACACAAGAGGAGCCCTGGGGTGTATATATAAGGCCAAACCCCACACTGCAGACACAGGAGTGGCCCTGGGATGTGTAAGTAGGGCCAGCCCCCACACTGCAGACACTGGAGGGGCCCCGGGGTGTTTATATAGGGTCAGACCCCACACTGTAGACACCGAATGGGCCGCGGGCTGTATATATAGGGCCAGACCCCACACTGTAGACACCGGAGGGGCCCCGGGGTGTGTATATGGGGCCAGACCCCACACTGCAGACACAGGAGGGGCCCCAGGGTGTGCATATGGGGCCAGACCCCACACTGCAGACACAGAAGGGGCCCCGGGGTGTATATATAGGGCTAGACCCCACACTGCAGACACAGGAGGGGGACCGGGGTGTGTATATAGGGCCAGACCACACACTGCAGATACAGGAGGGGCCCCGGAGTGTGTGTATATATAGGGCCAAACCCCACACTGTAGACACCGGAGGGGCCCCAGAGTGTATATATAGGGCCAGACCCCACACTGCAGACACAGAAGGGGCCCCGGGGTGTGTATATAGGGCCAGACACCACACTGCAGACACAGGAGGGGCCCCGGGGTGTGTATATGGGGCCAGACCCCACACTGCAGAAACAGAAGGGGCCCCGGGGTGTATATATAGGGCCAGACCTCACACTGCAGACACAGAAGGGTGTTATGAATGAGTCACCGTAGGAGGCAAAAACAAAAATACTAGCTAAGTCCAGAAAACCAGAGAAGTTGGGAGTTATCGGATTGCAGACCCCTGAACCTATCAACAACAACTAGCAGTAGCCGTGGGGGGTTCCTACGGTGCCCTAGACCCCTCGATCACAGCCGGAGAACTAAATAGCCTAAAGACAGAAAGGGAAATCTAAACTGCCCCAGAGCAGACCCCAAAGCAATAGGCAGCCCCCAAGATATAATGATGGTGAAGCAAGATGAAAAAACACTCACACAGATAGAAAGATAGGCTCAGCAAATGATGGGGCCCAAGCTAACTAAATAGGACAGGATAGAAAAGCTGCTGTCTGCAATCCTCTAAAACCCTATCAAAACAAGAGCTAACAGACTGATAGGGAAAAAAGCCCTGAAGATGCTAGGCTTCAAAAAGACTATATCAGTACTCAGGTATTTTCTGAAGACAGAGCAAAAAGAAATTCAGCTCACCCCAGCAGAGGATGGCAGAAATCCAGAAAAACAAGGCAAAACAAGACCAAAACACAAATGCAAAAAGCAGAGCAGAAAGCTTAGCTTTTGAGGAGCAGGAATCAGACTGGTCTCCTAGAATCCCTCTGAGAAATCACCAGCAAGGCAGAAGGGCGTCGGCTGCCTTATATCTAGTCAGCAATTCCAGTCACCCAGTCATCATCATCCCGCTCAGGTGCTTGGTAATCAGCCTCACAACCTTCGTTCACCAGAAGAGGGAGTTCATCAGACCTCAATGGTGAAGGGGAAAATGAACTCACAACAGAAGGGGCTCCGGGGTGTGTATATAGGGCCAGACCCCACACTGCAGACACAGGAGGGGCCCAGGGGTGTATATATAGGGCCAGACCTCACACAGCAGACGAAGGGGCCCCAGGGTGTATATATAGGGCCAGACCCCCCACTGTAGACACAGGAGGGGCCTCGGGGTGTGTATATAGGGCCAGACCCCACACTGCAGACACAGAAGGGGCCCCGGGGTGTATATATAGGGCCAGACCACACACTGCAGATACAGGAGGGGCCCCGGAGTGTGTGTATATAGGGCCAGACCCCACACTGCAGACACAGGAAGAGCCCCGGGGTGTGTATATAGGGCCAGACCCCACACTGCACATTATCTAATTACTGGCTGAAGAGCCCGGCGTTGCCCGGGCATAGTAACTAACTGTGGTTAGTTATAACACATTATCATGATTATACTCCATCCCATAGTCCAGTTCCCATATACCCATCATACATCCTCCATTCCATAGTCCCGTGCCCTTATACCCATCATACATATCCACCATCCCATAGTCCAGTGCCCATATACCCATCACACATCCACTATCCCATAGGCCCGTGCCCATATACCCATCATACATATCCTCCTTCCCATAGTCCAGTGCCCATATACCCATCACACATCCACCATCCCATAGTCCCGTGCCAATATACCCATCATACATATCCACCATCCCATAGTCCCGTGCCCATATACCCATCATACATATCCTCCATCCCATAGTCACGTGCCCATATACCCATCATACATATCCTCCATCCCATAGTCCCGTGCGTATATACCCATCACACATATCCACCATCCCATAGTCACGTGCCCATATACCCATCATGCATATCCACCATCCCATAATCCTGTGCCCATATACCCGTCATACATAACCTCCATCCCATAGTCACGTGCCCATATACCCATAATGCATATCCACCATCCCATAGTCCTGTGCCCATATACCCATCATACATAACCTCCATCCCATAGTCACGTGCCCATATACCCATCATACATACCCTCCATCCCAGGGGAGGGCAAGTAATTTTCTTGAGGGGCCACATGAAAGACCGTGACTGTTGTAGAGGGCCGAACCAATATGCCAAAATTAATTCTGCTCAATATTAATATTGATATATTATAATTATTATATTATTGATAATTGTAATAATATTAATTTTATCACTTAACCCTTTCTGACATCTGACGTACTATCCAGTCCATGGTACCCGGGCCCATATGACTGGGGATGGGATAGTACGTCAGCTCGATCGTCAGCTCGATCATCAGCGCTCACGGGGGGAGTGCTGCTGATCACGGCCGGGTGTCAACTGATTATCACAGGTGACACCCGGCACTATGTGCCAGGGGTGGTCTCGGACTGCCCCCGGCACATTAACCCCTGGCACACTACGATCGCAGTGTATCAGGGGCATAGGGAAGAATTGCGCAGGGAGGGGGCTCCCTGCATGCTTCCCTAAAACCCTCGGGAGCAGTGTGATGTGCTTGCGCTGCTCAGAGGGTTTCCTCCCTGCAGGCCCCCGTATACGATATGGTTGCGGGGGCCTTCTGGGTCCTGCATGGAGGCGGCTTCATCAGTGCCTGCTGACAGCAAGCCTGTGCGCTGGGACAATATAATAAAGTAAAAAAAAAAAAAGTGTGAAAATAATTTTTTAAAAATCCCTAATTAAATAACAAAAAAATTCTTAATAAATTCTTTTGTTTTGTAAATAAAAAAAACAACAAAAGTACTTATATTTAGTATCGCCGCGTCCGTAACGATCCGCCCTATAAAACTGTCATTAATTAACCCCTTTAGTGAACCCCTTAAAAAACAAAGCAAAAAACAATGCTTTATCATCATACCGCCGAACAAAAAGTGCAATAACGTGCAATCAAAAAGACGGATATGAATAACCATGGTACCGCTGAAAATGTCATCTTGTCCTGCAAAAAACGAGCCACCATACAGCATCATCAGCGAAAAAATTAAAAGTTATAGCTCGCAGAATAAAGAAAATAATTTTTTATATAAAATTGTTTTTATTGCATAAAAGCGCCAAAACATTAAAAAACGCCCTAAATGAGGTATCGCTGTAACCGTACTGACCCGAATAATAAAACCGCTTTATCAATTTTACCGCACGCGGAACGGTGTAAACGCACCCCCAAGAAATTCATGAAACGCTGGTTTTTGTTCAATCTGCGTCCCAAAAATCAGAATAAAAAGCGATCAAAAAATGTCACGTGCCCAAAAATGGTACCAATAAAAACGACAACTCGTCCCGCAAAAAATAAGACCTCACATGGCTCGGTGGGTCAAAATACGGAAAAATTATAGCTCTCAATATGTGGTGATGCAAAAACTATTTTTACAATAAAAAGCGTCTTTTAGTGTGTGACAGCTGCCAAACATAAAAACCGCCATAAATAGTAAATCAAACCCCCCGTTATCACCCCCTTAGTTAGAGAAAATAATAAAATTAAAAGAAAATGTATTTCTTTCATTTTCCCATTAGGGAAAGGACACCCGATTCTTACACTCGGGAAGGTCCAAACCATAAAAACAATAAAAGCAATTGTTGCCACCCACCTCTCGTGTCTCCCCTTTTTCCTTATAGATTGTAAGCTTGCAAGCAGGGCCCTCATTCCTCTTGGTATCTGTTTTGATCTATGTGTTTATTGCTATGCTATGCTGTAATGTCTATTGTCTGTACAAGTCCGCTCTATAACTTAAAGTGCTGCGGAATATGTTGGCACTATAGAAATAAAATTATTATTATTATTATTATTATTAAAGGCGAATTGGCCGAAGCGAAAAAAGAGGCCAAGGCCACAAGAAGTCGGCTAGGGCCGGGCAAGGAAAGCACGAACCATCGCGGCCCTCGCCAGTCAGTTCCCATGACCACTCGCCTGTTACAATTGTGGAGGATTAGGACACTCCGCCCGAGAGTGCCCACGTTGTAGGAGGAACCTGCCCCGCCGGCCATTAAAACCAGAGGACGCTGAGCTGGGGGGACGCCGCTCGGAGCCAGAACCCACCATGTGGGGTGGTGGAAGTCACGAAGATCTAGTTGCGAAGTGTCCACTAATATGGGCAAAGTTCAAAGGCCGTGCGGTACGGTGCTTGGTGGATATGGGGTCGCAAGTTACTACCATGCTGGAAACCTACTACCTGCAGCACTTCCCCAAAGCCGCTAGGCCCCAATGGGGGTCCGTAATAAAGCTGGTGGCTGCCAACCATCTACCAATCCCCGTCGTTGGAGTAGCCTGGATGCAGATCTCGAAGGGTGACAAGCAATTAGGCCGGCGAGGCGTGGTCCTGATTTGGGGGGACCCAGGCAAGAAACACGCTGTCACCCTGGGCATGAATATACTAAAGGAGTTCGGCAGCCTTCTCCTCAGTGAACCCGCCCAAGAGACTTTGAAACAGTGGAGCTCCCGTATGCTGCAGGTGCAGATCTTTCAGCAGCTGGTGCGAGAGGCATGAGTCCAAGATGACTGCCAGGAGGGGGAGGTGCTGGGGAGACTGATTGCGCCTGCGGCTCCTCACCTCGTGCTGCTGCCAGGACAGACAGTAGTTACCCTGCCCGTCCGGGCCCATGTGCCTCTGGAAGGAGTAGAGGTGCAGGTGGAGCCATACTTCACTGAGCGCTTACCCCCCGGGCTCCTGGTGGCTCGCACCCTAGCCACTGTGTGGAACAGGACAGCTCTCGTGAGCTGGGTCAATCTGGAGGATCAAGACATCATCCTGAAACCCCGCACCAAAATGGCAAAACTGGTGAAACCACTGGAAGAGGTGCTCTCGGTCCCGGCGATACAGCTGGGGGTGAGCATGAGAGATCCTTGAGCCGTGACTGTATGCTCCATCCAGACCACAGGGTCGCTGCCTGAGCAAGAAGGGCGAGTAATTTTGGAGAAGATGCGAGCGGAACTCTCCGGACTAGAGCTGACCCAAATACACCAGGTAGTAGCTCTACTGGGCATTACCGAGAGGCATTCGCCAGCCACGAAGACGACTTCGGGTGCACCACAGCTATCACCCACGGCATCCCCACCGAAGGAACGGCCCCCATCAGGGAACGATATCGGCAGATCCCTCCACAATTATACCAAGAAGTGAAGACTCTGCTGGGCCAAATGCTGCAAAAGGGGGTTATCCAAGAAAGCCAAAGCCCCTGGGCAGCCCCCATCATGCTGGTGCGGAAGAAAGATGGCACGCTACGGTTCTGCGTGGACTACCGGAAACTGAGCGCTTGTACCATCAAGGACTCATATCCGCTTCCCCATATCGAGGAGTCCCTGTCAGCCCTGGGGAAGGCGAAATATTTTTCTACCCTGGACTTGGCCATCCGATGCTGGCAGGTGCCAATGTCAGAGAAAGATCGTGCAAAAACCGCCTTCATCTTGCCCATGGGACTGTTGGAATTCAATCGTATGCCGTTCGGCCTGGCCAACGCCCCAGGAAACTTCCAGCGACTAATGGAGCAGTGTCTGGGTGACCTAAACTTCGAGGCCACCCTAATATACTTGAACAACATCATAATCTACGCCGCCACATTTGAGGATCACTTGCAATGTCTGGGTCAGGTGCTCGGTCGGCTACAAAAGTACGGATTGAAGGTGAAACCCCAGAAATGCCATCTGTTTCACATGCAAATCGAATATCTGGAGCATATTGTTTCCGCCGAGTGCATGAGAACGTCTATGGAGAAGGTTTGCTGTGATACGAGAGTGGCCTACTCCCGAGTCGGTAAAAGATGTACGAGCCTTTCTGGGGTTGGCCAGGTATTACCATTGCTTCGTAAAGAACTTTGCCCGCCAGGCCTGTGCCCTGCAAGACCTGCTGAAGGGAGCCCCTGCCGGAGCTCATAGTTGGAAGATTCAGTGGCGAGAACCGCAGGAAGAGGCCTTCCAAGATCTCAAAACCGCACTCTCGGAAGACCCCGTGTTGGCCTACATGGATTTCTCACAGCAGTTCATACTGCACACCGACGGAGCATACACGGGCTAGGAGCTGTGTTGTCACAAATCCAAGACGGCCGGGAAAGAGTGATCGCTTACGGGAGTCGATCACTCCATGACTCCGAACCTAATTCTGACAATTACAGCTCCTTTAAGCTTGAGTTTCTCGTGGTAGTGTGGGCCATGACGGAGCGGTCTGCGGAATACCTGGCAGGCTCTGAAGTAGTGGTACGGACTGACAACTCACTGGCCCACCTCGACAACGCCAAATTGGGGGCCTTAGAGCAACGGTGGGTGGTCCGAATGGCCAAATTCAAATATAAAATCATCTACAAACGGGGAGCGGAGAATGTGCATGCCAATGCCTTCTCCCGGATTCGACGTACGACTCCTGGGCGAAGCCGAGACGAGCTGGAGGGGGAAGACACGCCGTTCGCTCTGGCCTCCGCCGGAATCACAGCTGTAATCCAAGAACAATCCCATTTAGGATCCGCTAGGGGCCTATTAGAACAATCCTGGGATAAATGGATCCAACAACAAGAAGATGGAGAGATTGGCCCCCTGTGTCAATGGGTGGCCTCGGGCCGGCTACTCAGCAACGCCCAAAGACAGACATTGACTCGGGACGCTTTGCTAATGCTACGTCAGTGGGAGAAACTGGTGATCAAAGGAGGACTATTGTACCGAAAGGAAGTGCTGCGCACAACATCAGCGACAGCCTGACAGGTAGTAATACCGGGAGCCCGGCTCACTGAACTTGCTCGTGAGGCTCATGAAAAAGGGGCTCATTTTGGGGCACAAAAAACTTTTCAGTGGCTATAACAAATGGCCTACCATCCCCGCTTGCAGGCCACAGTGGAAGAAGTTTGCCGTGCATGCCGCCTATGTGAATTAACTACTTTAAACCACCTGAGCAACAGGCTCCAGTCCAAACCATAGTAACAGCAGCTCCCCTCAAACTCTTAATGATAGACTATTTAACCATCGGTCCCACCCACCAGGGGTATGAGCATTGTCTAGTCATGGTGGACCATTTTACCAAATTCGCCGTGGTGACCCCTACCCAAGATCAAACTGCGGAATCGGTCGGCTACGCGATTTGTAAGAACTTTATCCAAGTATACGGCTGCCCCCAACGAATCCATTCAGATCAAGTTGCGTGCTTCCTGGGAAAAGTAATGGAAGAATTACACCGCTTATATGGTATCGATAAATCCCGGACCACTCCGTACCACCCTCAAGAAAATGGGGCCTGCGAGCAGTTTAATTGGACATGAATCAAAATGCTACGCACCCTGGAGAGCGAACGGAAAGCCCGCTGGCCCGAATACATCCCCAAACTGGTCTGGGTTTATAACAACCGGGTACACTGAGTCACCGGCTACACCCTGTACTCACTACTATTTGGCCGGGAAGGCAAAGGAATCACTGAGGTGGAGTTGAACCCGGAGGAGGAACAACCATGGACGGGAGTCTCCTCATGGGTCCGGAATCACCGGTTTTGGCTACAAACCCTGCACCGAATCGTCCACACAAAACTTCAGGACCTGGAACACCCAGGGAAGACCCCGTCCCAACCCGCCAAATTCCAAGCAGGAGATAGTGTACTCGTACAAGATCAGCGCCCCCAAAACAAATTGGAACACCGCTGGGAAGAAAGTCCCTATCAGGTACTGCGCCGAGTAAGCCCAGATGGGCCAGTGTACGAAATACAATCTGAAAAAGGACACCACCCTACCCGTACCGTACATCGTAATATGTTACGACCCTGTACTTCCATGGGCCCTGCTCGACCTGAGGCCCCTCCTCAGGTCCCAGAACCTCCGCCAGCAGTATGGAATTAGGACGATGAGGAAGACCTTCCAGCGGACACTCTAAAAACTGATGCCCCAGCAACCCTAGTCAATCCACCATCTTCCGCCCCCCCAGAGGACTCCACCATAGTCGAACCACGGCCCTCCGAGCGGTCCACAGCTGGCAAACCCCCCGAACGCTACGAACAGGACCAGTTTGTGTGGCAGAAAAGACTTTCACATCAAAAAGCAGGTCCAGACCCCTCCGAGTCCTCGCACGAGGACTGGCGAGCATACTGGATGGGGGAGTGTAGGAGGGAGAGGCCCTGCTGTGTAACCAGGCCGGAACCAAGGGGACTGTTTCTGGGAGACATATTTAGAGGACGGACCGGAGAGAGTTCTAGAAGGAGTGGGGTCAGAGCCAATATAAAAGGAGCTGAGGACGCCAGCAGGGGGCACTTGACAGAGCGAGGGAGAAGAAGCAGGAAGACTAGAGGGCGTCAGAGAGCCAGAGCTAGAAGGAGAGGACTAGAGGGACTGGAGAGAGACTCACCCCGGGCAGGAAGGAGACGGCACCAAGCCGACCAGCAGAGGGATCCCGCCTGCATGACCGTGCTTCCTGCGGCCATCACTGCCTGACTCCAGCCCCTGGCTGCTGCCTACCTGGGTCACCCTCCCAGGGCTGTGGGGTACTCAGTACCGGGCCGGTATCAGTGGGATATGTCACAGCGGCGGTGACACGGACCGTAGCCCTGGGCGCCCAAGTAATAGGAAGATGTGAATGGTGGAATGTAGTTAAATAAATAGTTCGTGACGCCACCTGTGGTGCTCGGCAAGGGAGCATGCATGCAGATCCTCCGGGACAGATGGTGTGGTGCAGCAATGATGTTATAGCCCTCCACAGGCAGGGCTGTTGTCCCAGGGCAGTGTAGATGTGGAGACACTTAGATGGTGTAGTGTTTGGCGTAGGGGATGTAGCAGTGCCAGGCAGATGGACGCAAGAAGGAATGGAGGACACCAGGGCATGTAGTTCCAAAGCTTTACTCACAGTCCGTAGTGTCCGCTTCTGTGCCGTGTCCTCTGGGTCATGGACTCAGTCAACCTCCAGGCAAGATGGAATGCTCCCTTCCACGCTCCGCCAACTTATGTGCCTTTTCTGAACGTCTCCTCTATAGCGCCTTTAAGTGTGAAGATCTCCTAGTACTCTGTTACACTGGAGTTCCTCCTGACAGATGTTCCCAAGAACTCTACTTGCACGGCAGACAGCTGCAGCCTGCTTCCGGGACTCTACTCCTGAGTCCTGGCTCTCTATTCATGTTGCTGTAGTGCCCTCAAGTCTTAGATGGGAGTAGTGCATTTACAGCCCACTACTCCACCGGTGTCTGCTGCAGAACCATTAGTGTCCATACAACCTCGGGGACCGGGCGCCGTCCTTGCGCTTAGAACTTCTAGGCCGGGTTCTTCCTCTAACCCACGTCCTCTGTGTTCCCTTTTACTCCTACGTTCCGTACTTGTCTTTTCCCTTCTATGGAAGCTCAGGCTTCAGTTCAATGTCCTTCTCCTTCTTTCCTTTCTCGTGCCAGCTGGCTCAGATCACTGAGGCAGCTGCAACACTCCTTCCTCCATCCCTCTTCCAGGGATCCCCACTCCTCCCTAGTGGCTTTCTCTCTCCGTCTCACTGACTGACTCACTTGTAATCCTAAACCATCCCGCTCATATATATATTTTGAACTCCACCCACCTCCCAGCACGTCTAGTGTTCCAAGCAGGGAACCACCAAAGGTGCTCTGCTTCTCTCTAAGCAAGGAGCCGCAATGTGGTTTTGCTGAACTACTCTATTGTGTGGGGTGCGAGTGTTGGAGCGTGGTCAGGGGCCCCCAACTTACCTGGATGGTGGGGCACCACACCTTAGGAGAAGGTGCAGTACCTCTGTGGCGACTGAGCCTCAGGGGCGCCACATACCCACTACCACCCGCGGCCGCCACAGCCTGACTCCAGCCCGTGGCTGCAGCCTGCCCACTGCCACCACCACAGCCTGACTCCAGCTTGGGTCTGCGGCCTGCCCGCGGTCGCCCGCGGCCGCCACAGCCTGACTCCTACCCGTGGCTGCGGCCTGCCTGCTGCCACCCGCGTCCACCACTGCCCAGATCCAGCCTGCAGTCACGGCCCGCAGCTGTCCGGCCCTGACCACCGTCGTCCGGCCTCCACCGGGAGGCGCAACGCAGAGGAACTCTGCAGGGGCCTGTTGTGCACACACTCCACCTGGGCGTAGGAACACCAGAAGCCTGCGTCGGATCTTCATCAGCTGGTCCCAGTGGCTGAGACGCCAAAGAGATCGCGACCACCATTCTGCTGGACGTCAGAGGAGGATAAGTGACACGTCGTAGCTGATAACCTGTAGTTACTGGACCCGTAGTCGGCCACATCACGGCCCCCATAGTTACCGGGTCCGACCAGGTTGTCGTGTTCGAGTTATTTGTGTATTATTGTTCTGATCCCTGCGAGGATAACTGTTGTTAGTTTTCGGTTACTCAAGATAGCCCCTATAGATACAAATATATATATAAAAGTTACGTTTTAAGTTCACTCCGACTCCTGTCTCATCACTGCATCCTGCGTACCTGCGATACCTACACAGCACCATGTCAACCCCGTCTAGTATCATGTCACCCCCCTGTGTTCAGCACCATATCACCCCCTCTGTGTGCAGCACCATGTCACCCCCCCTGCAAAGCTCCCAACCGTCCCGGATTGGGCGGGACAGTCCCGTTTTTGCCCCGCCCACCCGCTGTCCCGCCCGGGACTCTATTTTTATGGGGGGTCAGGAGGAGTTTACAGGGTGGATGTAGCAGAGCCATGTGTGTATGGTGTGTGTGGAGCAGAGCCGTGTGTGTATGGGGTGTACTGAGCAGAGCCGTGTGTGTACGAGTTGTTACGGAGCAGAGCCGTGTGTGTACGAGGTGTACGGAGCGGAGCGGTGTTTGTACGAGATTTACGGAGCAGAGCCGTATGTGTACAAGGTGTACGGAGCGGAGCCATCTGTGTACGAGGTGTATGGAGCCGAGCCGTGTGTGTACGGGGTGTACGGAGTGGAGCCGCATGTGTATGGAGCAGAGCCGTGTGTGTACAGGTTGTATGGAGCGGAGCAGCGTTTGTGCTGGGTGTATGAAACAGAACCCCGTGAGTACGAAGTGTACGGAGCTGAGCCGTGTTTACGGAGCTGAGCATAGCAGTGTGTGTACGGGGTGTATGAAGTGGAGCTGCGTGTGTATGGAGCGTAGCCGAGTGTGTACGAGGCGTATGGAGCAAAGCCGCATGGGTACAAGGTTTTCGGAGTGGAGCCATGTGTGTACAAGGTGTACGGACAGAGCCTCATGTGTGCAAGGTTTACAGAGTGGAGCCGAGTGTGCGCGAGGTGTACGGAGCGGAGCCGTGTCTGTACGAGGCATACAAAGCGGAACCGTGTGTGTATGAGGTGTGCAGAGCCATGCGTGTACAAGGTATATGGTGGGGAGCATTCATGCCTCACAACGATCCCGAATCCAACAGGACAGTCCCAACTTTGAGTCTGCCCCACTGCCTTGGCCTGGAGGTTACTTTTCCAGCGGACACAGGAGTACACGGAGGAGCACTTTAAAATCCGCACGTGACGTTCCACCGGAAATGACGTGCTGGAAGCTGACCGGAAATTAGGTAATTTCGGGAGGAGATTGTGACGGAACCATGGAGGCACTTCAGGGAATGCTTCAGAACCATCACGTGTCCTCCGACAGCACGGAAAGCGGGATCGCCTTGGACTTGGGGATGTTGGCCATGTGAGCGGATCATGATATGTCCTCCATCAGGAGGCTCAGGTGGGCACTACAATGTGAGCCAAGCTGCTATAGTATCTTTATAGAATCTTTATTTATTTTCCCTCTTCCTTTCTCTCTCTGTTCTTTCTTTCTCTCTGTTCTTTCTTTCTTTCCCTTCTTTCTCTCTCTAATCTTTCTTTTTCTCTCTCTGTTCTTCCTCTCTTTCTCTCTCTGTTCTCTTTTTGTTTCCCCTCTTTCTTTCTCTCTGTTTTTTCTTTCTTTCTTTCCTCTTTCTCTCTCTGTTCTTTCTCTCTCTGTTCTTTCTTTCTCTTTCTCTCTCTCTCTATGCTTTCTTTCCCCTCTTTCTTTCTCTCTGTTCTTTCTTTCCCCTCTTTCTTTCTTTCTTTCTTTCTTTCTCTCTGTGTTCTTTATTTTTTCCCCTCTTTCTCTGTTCTTTCTTTCTTCCCCTCGTTCTTCCTCTCTTTCTTTTTCTCTCTGTTCTTTCCCCTATTTCTTTATTTAATCTTTCTCCCTCTTTCTTTCTCTCTGTTCTTTCGTTATTCTCTCTCTCTGTTACTTTCTTTCCCCTCTTTCTCTTTCTCTCTCTGTTCTTTCTTTCTCTCTCTGTTCTTTCTTTCCCCTCTTTCTTTCTCTCTGTTCTTTCTTTGTTTCTTTCCCCTATTTCTTTTTTTCTCTCTCTGTTCTTTTTCTGTCCCTTCTTTCTTTCTCTGTTCTTTCGTTCTTTCTCCCTCTCTGTTTTTTTGCACAACATAAAGAAGGATTTTTCCAGCGTCTCCAGGAGATAAAATAATAATTGCTTTATTGAGAATATAAAATCTTCATACCATCAGGTAAAAACGACATAAAGAGGCGTATGGAGGGGAGCAATTTCCTACGCATTTCACCCTGAAAGGGCTTAATCATGGAATGATTTTTTCTCCTCTTTTTCTTCTCTTTTTCTTTCTCTCTCTCTGTTCTCTCTTTCCCCTCTTTCTTTCTCTTTCTCTCTGTTCTTTCTTTCGCTCTGTTCTTTCTTTCTCATTCTTTCCCCTCTTTCTTTCTCTCTCTAATCTTTCTTTCTCTGTTCTTCCTTTCTCTCTCTCTGTTCTTTTGTTCTTTCGTTCTTTCCTGGTTCTCTTTCTTTCTTTCTCAGTTCTCTTTCTCTCTCTCTGTTCTTTCTTTCCCATCTTTCTCTCTATCTCTTTTCTTTCTTTCCCCTCTTTCTTTTTTCTCTTTCTGTTCTTTTTTTCTGTCCCCTCTTTCTTACTCTGTTCTTTCTTTTTCTCTTTCTTTCCTTCACCTCTTTCTTTTTTTCCTCTCTGTTCTTTTTTTCTGTCCCCCTCTTTCTTTCTTTCTTTCTTTCATTCTCTTCCTTTCTCTCTCTGTTGTTTCTTTCTTCCCCTCTTTCTTTCACTCTCTATATCTTTCTTTCTCTCTCTCTTTTCGTTCTTCCTTTCTCTCTCTGTTCTTCCTTTCTTTCTCTCTGTTTCTTTCTTTCCCCTCTTTTTTCTCTTTCTCTGTTCTTTCTTTCCCCTCTTTCATTCTTTCTTTCTCTCTGTTCATTCTTTCCCTCTCTGTTCTTTCTTTCTCTGTTGTCTTTTTTCTCTCTCTGTTCTTTCTTTTCCTCAGTACCAGTCAGTGTGCCAACATTACCAGCCACTTTGCCCATAATGCCAGCCACTGTGCCCATAATGCTAGCCACTGGAGTGTGGACATGGGTGTGACTAGTTGTGAAATGGGTATGGTCAGGGCATGGGCTAAAATTTGCCGCAGCCCTTGTCCCTCTTTCCCTTCTTCAAAAGTTGGGAGGTATGCCCTCCTGTGAGCAGCACCATGTCACCCCCTCTGTGCAGCACCATGTCACCCCCCTGTGTGCAGCACCATGTCACCCCCCGTGCAGCACCATGTCACCCCCTCTGTGTGCAGCACCATGTCACCCCCCCTGTATGAAGCACCATGTCACCCCACTGTGTGCAGCACCATGTCACCCCCCGTGCAGCACCATGTCACCCCCCCGTGTGAAGCACCATGTCAACCTCCGTGTGCAGCACCATGTCACCCCCCTGTGTGCAGCACCATGTCAACCTCCGTGGGCAGCACCATGTCACCCCCCTGTGTGCAGCACCATGTCACCCCCCTGTGTGCAGCACCATGTCACCCCCCTCTGTGTGCAGCACCATGTCAACCTCCATGTGCAGCACCATGTCACCCCCCTCTGTGTGCAGCACCATGTCAACCTCCGTGTGCAGCACCATGTCACCCCCCTGTGTGCAGCACCATGTCACCCCCCCGTGTGCAGCACCATGTCACCCCCCTGTGTGCAGCACCATGTCACCCCCTGTGTGCAGCACCATGACACCCCCCTGTGTGCAGCACCATGTCACCCCCATGTGCAGCACCATATCACCCCCTCTGTGCGTAGCACCATGTCAACCTCCGTGTGCAGCACCATGTCACCCCCCTGTGTGCAGCACCATGTCACCCCCATGTGCAGCACCATATCACCCCCTCTGTGCGTAGCACCATGTCAACCTCCGTGTGCAGCACCATGTCACCCCCCTGTGTGCAGCACCATGTCAACCTCCGTGTGCAGCACCATGTCACCCCCTCTGTGTGCAGCACCATGTCACCCCCCCTGTGTGCAGCACCATGTCACCCCCCTGTGTGCAGCACCATGTCACCCCCCTGTGTGCAGCACCATGTCACCCCCCTGTGTGCAGCACCATGACACCCCCCTGTGTGCAGCACCATGTCACCCCCATGTGCAGCACTATATCACCCCCTCTGTGCGCAGCACCATGTCAACCTCCGTGTGCATCACCATGTCATCCCCCTGTGTGCAGCACCATGTCACCCCCTGTGTGCAGCACCATGTCACCCCCTCTGTGTGCAGCACCATGTCACCCCCTGTGTGCAGCACCATGTCACCCCCTGTGTGCAGCACCATGTCATCCCCCTGTGTGCAGCACCATGTCACCCCCCTGTGTGCAGCACCATGTCACTCCCCTGTGTGCAGCACCATGTCACCCACATGTGCAGCACCATGTCACCCCCCGTGCAGCACCATGTCACCCCCCGTGCAGCACCATGTCACTCCCCTGTGTGCACCATGTCACCCCCCTGTGTGCAGCACCATGTCACCCCCTCTGTGTGCAGCACCATGTCACCCCCCTGTGTGCAGCACCATGTCACCCCCTCTGTGTGCAGCACCATGTCACCCCCCTGTGTGCAGCACCATGTCACCCCCTCTGTGTGCAGCACCATGTCACCCCGTGTGCAGCACCATGTCACCCCCCGTGCAGCACCATGTCACCCACATGTGCAGCACCATGTCACCCCCCTGTGTGCAGCACCATGTCACCCCCCTGTGTGCAGCACCATGTCACCCCCTCTGTGTGCAGCACCATGTCACCCCCCCTGTGTGAAGCACCATGTCACCCCACTGTGTGCAGCACCATGTCACCCCACTGTGTGCAGCACCATGTCACCCCCTCTGTGTGCAGCACCATGTCACCCCCCCGTGTGCAGCACCATGTCACCCCCCCTGTGTGCAGCACCATGTCACCCCCCTTGTGTGCAGCACCGTGTCACCCCACTGTGTGCAGCACCATGTCACCCCCCCTGTGTGAAGCACCATGTCACCCCCTCTGTGTGCAGCACCATGTCACCCCCCCGTGTGAAGCACCATGTCACCCCCCCTGTGTGCAGCACCATGTCACCCCCCTTGTGTGCAGCACCGTGTCACCCCACTGTGTGCAGCACCATGTCACCCCCTCTGTGTGCAGCACCATGTCACCCCCTCTGTGTGCAGCACCATGTCACCCCCCCGTGTGAAGCACCATGTCACCCCCCTGTGTGCAGCACCATGTCACCCCCCTTGTGTGCAGCACCATGTCACCCCACTGTGTGCAGCACCATGTCACCCCCCTGTGTGCAGCACCATGTCACCCCCCTTGTGTGCAGCACCATGTCACCCCCTCTGTGTGCAGCACCATGTCACCCCCCTGTGCGCAGCACCATGTCACCCCCCGTGGAGCACCATGTCACTCCCCCTGCGTGCAGCACCATGTCACCCCCCCTGTGTGAAGCACCATGTCACCCCCTTTGTGCAGCACCATGTCACCCCCCCTTTGTGCAGCACCATGTCACCCCCCTTTGTGCAGCACCATGTCACCCCCCTGTGTGCAGCACCATGTCACCCCCTTTGTGCAGCACCATGTCACCCCCCTGTGTGCAGCACCATGTCACCCCCGTGCAGCACCATGTCACTCCCGTGTGCAGCACCATGTCACCCCCTCTGTGTGCAGCACCATGTCACCCCCTCTGTGTGCAGCACCATGTCACCCCCCTGTGTGCAGCACCATGTCACCCCCTCTGTGTGCAGCACCATGTCACCCCCCTGTGTGCAGCACCATGTCACCCCCTGTGTGCAGCACCATGTCACCCCCTCTGTGTGCAGCACCATGTCACCCCCTCTGTGTGCAGCACCATGTCACCCCCCTGTGTGCAGCACCATATCACTCCCCTGTGTGCACCATGTCACTCCCCCTGTGTGCAGCACCATGTCACCCCCCTGTGTGCAGCACCATGTCACCCCCCCGTGTGCAGCACCATGTCACCCCCCCGTGTGCAGCACCATGTCACCCCCCTTTGTGCAGCACCATGTCACATCCCTGTGTGCAGCACCAAGTCACCCCCTGTGTGCAGTACCATGTCACCCCCCTGTGTGCAGCACCATATCACCCCCGTGTGCAGCACCATGTCACCCCCTATGCGCAGCACCATGCCACCCCCCTGTGTGCAGCACCATGTCACCACATCTGTGCACAGCACCATGTCACCCCCACTGTGTGCAGCACCATGTCACCCCCCGTGCAGCACCATGTCAACCTCCGTGTGCAGCACCATGTCACCCCCCCTGTGTGCAGCACCATGTCACCCCCTGTGTGCAGCACCATGTCAACCCCCTGTGTGCAGCACCATGTCACCCCCCTGTGTGCAGCACCATGTCACCCCCCTGTGTGCAGCACCATGTCACCCCCCCGTGGAGCACCATGTCACTCCCCCATGTGCAGCACCATATCACCCCCCTATGTGCAGCACCATGTCACCCCCGTGTGCAGCACCATGTCACCCCCCTGTGTGCAGCACCAAATCACCCCCTCTGTGCGCAGCACCATGTCACCTCCCCCTCTGTGCAGCACCATGTCAACCTCCGTGTGCAGCACCATGTCACCCTCTTGTGTGCAGCACCATGTCACCCCCCTGTGTGCAGCACCATGTCACCCCCGTGTGCAGCACCATGTCACCCCCCTGTGTGCAGCACCATGTCACCCCCCTGTGTGCAGCTCCATGTCACCCCCCCGTGCAGCACCATGTCACCCCCTCTGTGTGCAGCACCATGTCACCCCCTCTGTGTGCAGCACCATGTCACGCTCTTGTGTACAGCACCATGTTACCCCCCTGTGTGCAGCACCATGTCACCCCCCCTGCAGCACCATGTCACTCCCCTGTGTGCAGCACCATGTCACCCCCTCTGTGTGCAGCACCATGTCACCCCCCTGTGTGCAGCACCATGTCACCCCCCTGTGTGCAGCACCATGTCACCCCCCGTGCAGCACCACGTCACCCACATGTGCAGCACCATGTCACCCCCTCTGTGTGCAGCACCATGTCACCCCCCTGTGTGCAGCACCATGTCACCCCCCTGTGTGCAGCACCATGTCACCCCCCGTGCAGCACCATGTCACCCCCTCTGTGTGCAGCACCATGTCACCCCCCCGTGTGAAGCACCATGTCACCCCACTGTGTGCAGCACCATGTCACCCCCTCTGTGTGCAGCACCATGTCACCCCCTCTGTGTGCAGCACCATGTCACCCCCCCTGTGTGAAGCACCATGTCACCCCCCCTGTGTGCAGCACCATGTCACCCCCCTGTGTGCAGCACCATGTCACCCCCCTTGTGTGCAGCACCATGTCACCCCCCTGTGTGCAGCATCATGTCACCCCCCTGTGTGCAGCATCATGTCACCCCCCTTGTGTGCAGCACCATGTCACCCCCCTTGTGTGCAGCACCATGTCACCCCCCTTGTGTGCAGCACCATGTCACCCCCTCTGTGTGCAGCACCATGTCACCCCCCTGTGCGCAGCACCATGTCACCCCCCGTGGAGCACCATGTCACTCCCCCTGCATGCAGCACCATGTCACCCCCTTTGTGCAGCACCATGTCACACCCCGTGGAGCACCATGTCACTCCCCCTGTGTGCAGCACCATGTCACCCCCTTGTGTGGAGCACCATGTCACCCCCTTTGTGCAGCACCATGTCACCCCCTGTGTGCAGCACCATGTCACCCCCTTTGTGCAGCACCATGTCACTCCCCTGTGTGCAGCACCATGTCACCCCCCGTGTGCAGCACCATGTCACCCCCCTGTGTGCAGCACCATGTCACTCCCCCTGTGTGCAGCACCATGTCACCCCCCCGTGTGAAGCACCATGTCACCCCCGTGTGCAGCACCATGTCACCCCCCTTTGTGCAGCACCATGTCACATCCCTGTGTGCAGCACCATGTCACCCCCTGTGTGCAGTACCATGTCACCCCCCTGTGTGCAGCACCATATCACCCCGTGTGCAGCACCATGTCACCCCTTATGCGCAGCACCATGCCACCCCCTGTGTGCAGCACCATGTCACCACATCTGTGCACAGCACCATGTCACCCCCACTGTGTGCAGCACCATGTCACCCCCCCGTGCAGCACCATGTCACCCCACTGTGTGCAGTGGGTCGCCCTCCCAGGGCTGTGGGGTGCTCGGTACCGGGCCGGTCTCTCAGATGGGAATGTCACAGCAGCCATGACCCAGTCCGTGACCCTGGGCGCCCATGTAAAAGGGGAGTAGAGTTAGGATTAAAGTTTGTAAAGGATTCGTGACGCCACCTGTGTTGTTCGGCAAGGGAGGTGTTAAGCCAACGCTGCATGCAGATACTCTGGGACTGATGGTGTGGTGCAGCAATGATGGTGTAGCCCTCCACAGGCAGGGCTGTAGTCCAAGGGCAGTGTAGTAAATGAAGAGACGGAATAGGAGCAGACAGTGTAGTTGATGGCACCGAGATGTAGCCGTGCTGAATGTGTTGGTGCAGGAATAAGTGGAGGACACCAGGGCTTGTAGTTCCAAAGCTTTACTCACAGTCTGTTGTGCAAACGGGCCTGCCTCCATGCCGTGTCCTCCGGGTCAGGGACTCAGTCAACCTCCAGGCCCGATGAAGCACTCCTTTCCAACACTCCGCCAACATGTGCCTTCTCTGAACGTCTCCTCTTATAGCGCCTAAGAATGAAGTACTCTCAGTACTGAGTTACACTGGAGTGCCTCCTGTCAGATGTTCCTATGAACTCTACTTGTACGACATACAGCTGTAGCCTGCTTCGGGGACTCCTTGCTACTAAGTCCCTGCTCACTATTATGTTGCTGTTGTGCCCCCAAGTCTTGTGTGGGAATAAAGTGGTCACTATTTCTATTCCTCCGATGTCTGCTGCAGGACCATTAGTATCCGTACAACCTCGGGGACCGGGCCCCGGCGATGCGCTTAGAACTTCTAGGAAGGGTTCTCTTCTAACCCAAGTCCTCTGTTCTCTTTTCTCCCCACGTTCCGAACTAATTTTTCCTTCTTATGGAGAATTAGGCTTTCAGTCTTTGTCGCTCTCTCTCTCTTCCTTTCCTTATGACATCATCGTCGCCATAGCAACCACTATAACATCATCTTCACCATGGCAACCTTTATGACATCATCGTCGATATGGCAACCTATTATGACATCATAGTCACCACCGTCACCATGGAAACCTATTATGACATGGTGTATTTGTTATAACTAGAGTTGAGCGACTTTTGTTTTTTTAGGGTCGAGTTTCGTTTCGTGAAACCCGACTTTTCCAAAAGTCGGGTCGAGCAAGATCGGCCGATTATAGGGAAAAGTCGGGGTCGTCCCGAAACACGAAACCCAATGTAAGTCAATGGGGAATAAAAGTCGGCAGTGAGAGGAGGACAGGAAACACACCTACAGTGCCCATTTGAATGCCAAAAGCATCAATTCTTCTTACTTAAGCTTGTCAACCTTAATTAACTTCATAATACAAGTTACGCACTGAAAAATGGGGGTTATCTGGCTAAAGTTGTGGGGGGGTAGGGCTGGCTCCAGGTTTTCATGTGCCCTGGGCGAAAGAGCGCCCCTTTAACACATACCACAACTCATCATGCTCCGATACGGCAGAGAAATAGCGGTATAGTACAATGAAAAATACTTCACTTTTTACATCTCATGACGAGGCCCATCTATTTCTCCATACAGAATCATTGGTCCCATATAATGTTTGAAACAGTATATGATGAGCTCCACATAATGCTACAGTATATGTTGGTCCCCATGGATGAAGCTCCACTGTCTTATGGGCCCAAATAATGCTCCAAACATAATGGGCCCCATTTCTAATGCTCTAGTGTATAATGGGCCCTGTAAATGCTGCTCCAGTGTCTGATGTCCACCTTTGGAATGTTCCAGTGTATGGTGGGCCCCATCTATCTTTCTCCAGAGTATAGTGCTCCCCAAAAATTGCTGTTCCAACATTGAAAACAATCAAATAAGTCTCCTCGCTAGGGAATCCCTGTACTAGTCTGGACTCCTCGTCGTCCCCATCTTCCATCTCACTGCACAGTATTTCAACCTTGCAAGTGCTGTGATCCTGAGCAAGCAGGGAGGGCCCACTCGTTGGCGACGGCACTGGCACAGGGCCCCTGATAGTACGGTGGTGTGTCTGATGGCGGGTGGGCCGAACCTGCACTTTCATCTGCAGCTTCCTCTTTGTCACCGTGTAAGATGGAACTGTATATGGGAAGGGTAACCTGAGTTTCATCAGGGTCAGATTCAGGCCGTGTAGCGTGCGAGGGGAATGTAGTGGTCTGGGTCAATGTACCAGCAGATTCATTGAGCAGTGGCTGGGCATCAGTGCACTTGTGTCGCCCCCAGGAGTACGGTCGCACAGTGGCATTACCTTCCTCCTAGGGAGTGTGATGTCATGCTTTGGAGCAACGAAGGATCTCTCTAGCAGGTTAACTGATTGGGCGGCGTTATTCCCACGAGTCATGACCCTCCAAACAGCGTTCATGAAGGCAAAGTGTTTGTTTTACGTGGGCAGTATGGTTGCAAAGCTGAACCTTAAAGGAATGTCCAGAAGGGCACCACCAGGAGTGGAGCCTACGGTTAAATTCGACTCCACCTGGGAAACCTCAACCATGCCAGCTACAGAACAGATGCACACATTGCAAGCTTAATTCCGTTAATGAACGAGACTCCGTCATGCCCCGCGGTCCGAGTCCGGCTTACTAGAGGGACACGTGAGGCTCTGGCACGTGAGATTGGCCAATAACTGGTGTTTCATGCCCTTACATGTCCGTGGCTGCATGTGCGCTACACTGAAAAGGCCAGCGTTTGTCGCTTACAGGTGCAGATAACCCGCTGAACAACGTTAGTGATGGGGTTCACTGATTACAATTATTACCCGCGAACGATGATTTCCAAGTAAGTGCAGGTCAACCGCAGTTCCGGAATTAGGCCTAACCGTCATTCATGAAAAAATGAAAAACTTACGTGTGCAAACCACAGGTGCTGTAGCTTGATTAACAGCTCGCCAGCCGTTCTCACGCCCAGTATGGATTACACGTGATTGCACAAAGGTGAGAAAGGGTACCGCATACCAGGATAACATGTATGGATAGCGTACACATTCAAAAGATATGTCTATACATCAGGAGGCAGGCTCTGATGGTGTTAGGCCCAGTATGGCTTGCACGTGATTGCACAAAGGTGAGAAAGGGTACCGTATCCCCGGATAACATGTATGGATAGCGTACACATTCAAAATATATGTCTATACATCAGGAGGCAGGCTCAGACGGTGTTAGGCCCAGTATGGCTTGCACGTGGTTGCACAAAGATGAGAAAGGGTACCGTATCCCCGGATAACATGTATGGATAGCGTACACATTCAAAATATATGTCTATACATCAGGAGGCAGGCTCAGACGGTGTCAGGCACCGTATGGATTTGACGGCCCAGACTACACAGCGGAGGAGCAGGGAGAGGTAAAGATTGCAAATGCTGGGGCCCTGCCCAAGCAAGGGGGGCCCACTCGTGGGCGTCGGTACTGGCACTGGGCCCCTCATAGTACGGCGGTGTGTCTGACGGCGGGTGTGCACCACCACCGTCAGAGACACTTGAATGCACTATGAGGGACCCTGTGCCAGTGCCCGCACCCAAGAGTCGGCCTACCCACCTGTCCAGGGCAACGGCACTCGCACGGTGTCGTGCGCTAGGTGGTGACCCCGGCCATGGGGGGGGAAGGCAGCACAGTTAGGGAGTTTTAGAAAGTGGCATATGTTGATGTTGGACATTCAGCTGATGCTAAAGGCGAAATAGGTCAAGTCCCAGGAAGAGGTGGACCAAAGCAAGCCATTTTTCTGTCACCCTATGTGTCATCAGGGGAAGGTGGGACAAAATCCTTTGAAACCCATGCATGGTTCATTTTAATGAAGGTTAGATCATCCACATTTTGGGTTGACAGACGGGTCCTTTTCTCTGTCAGGATTGATCCAGCTGCACTGAAGACTCTTTCCGATAGCACACTTGCAGCTGGGCAAGCGAGCTCCTGTAAGGCATATTGTGCCAATTCAGGCCAGGTGTCCAGTTTAGCGGCCCAATAGTCAAAGGGGAATGACCTGTGTGGGAGAACATCGATATGGGAGGAAAAGTAGTTTGTAACCATAGCTGACAACTGCTGTCTCCTGTCACTTTCCATCGATGCAGTATTACCAGTTGTGTGAGCGGTCCGTGAAAAATCAGTCCACAACATTGTCATGAAACCCCTGTCTCCAACGCCACTTCTGCTGTGTGCACCATGAACACCTCTGCCAAGCTGCCCCCGGCCCGTACGGCTCGTGTGAGAACCATCACCGCTGCTGTGTGCTGGGAATGCCTCAAGCAACCGATTTACCAGAGTTGCTTGTTTATTAGCCAATATTAGGTCAAGGTTCTCCTCTGGCATGATGTTTTGTAATTTGCCTTTATAGCGTGGATCCAGGATGCTGGCCAACCAGTAGTCGTCATCGTTCATCATTTTGGCAATGCGGGGGTCCCTTTTTAGGATCTGCAAGGCATAATCTGACATGTGGGCCAATGTTCCCGGTGTCAATGATGCACTGCGAGTGCTGGGTGGAGGAGCACTTTCTGGCAAATCCACATCCCTCCAGTCACGCACAAACCCTGTACCAGACCTTGCCACGCCAACATTTTCACTTGCCCCACAAGATGCATCCTCCTCCCCTAAGTAATCATCCCCATCATCATCGTCCTCCTCCTCTTCTTCCTCCACCTCATCCAGGAGAGGTCCCTGAGCAGACAATGGCTGAATGTCATCAAGGATTCCCTCCTCCTCTTCCTCCTCATCAACATTGGCTGCAGACGCCTGCTCCTTAAGGTGCGTCAAAGTTTGCATGAGCAGACGCATAAGTGGGATGCTCATGCTTAGGATGGCGTCGTCTGCGCTTACCAGCCGTGTGCATTCCTCAAAACACTGAAGGACTTTACAGAGGTCTTTCAGCTTCGACCACTGCACACCTGTCAACTCCATGTCTGCTCTCAAAGTGCCTGGCCGTGTATCCTCCCACAAATGCATTATGGCCTGCCTCTGCTCGCACAGCCGCTCCACCATGTGCAGGGTGGAGTTCCACCTTGTTGCAATGTCGATAATGAGGCGGTGGTTGGGAAGGTGGAGCAATCGCTGCAGCTTCTGCATACGAACGGAGTGTACAGGTGACGAACAGCCCACAGCCGTTCGTCCACTTACGGAGGCGACTAACGGGGGTCCCGCTGCCACCAAAACGCGACGGACAGCGGACCCTGTGTCACCACTGTCACAGTCCCACCACTGACACGGGTGTATCAGCGGACGGAGGGACGAGACACACTGCCGGCACACAGCTATCACAGGCACCGTTGGGGCTTATCTTAGTTATCCCACCACTGGCACCATGTGACCAAAAATATCCAGCAAGCTAATCTCGCTCTACAATTTGCCGCAGGGGGAGTTTAATTTGGATGCCCCACCACTGCTATCAATCTTCCAAGTACTGCGGGGATTTATGTATATCCCACTTTCTCAGTTCCACTTTGGAACTCGCAGCTCTCCGGCGCCCCCCTTACCCTCAGGTCAGTCAGGGAACTGCACCTAGGATAATTGGTCGCCGGATGGGCTGCCTGTTGTGAACCGGCAATTAGGCTTCTGCAGTAAGGGAATTATCAATGCTGTGGCCGCAGACCCTTATTCAGCAATATAAGACCCTTCCGGACTGACAGCAAGCCGCAATAGCCATGCACAACGCGCTGCCACCAGTCACGGTTACTTAATTCACAGTGTTAAATTAAGAGGGTTCGTGGCAAACCCCTTGAATTAGTAGCGATTATCTAACAAAGGCGTATAGTTCGATTCTTAGAGCATGGAGACAGATCTAAATAATTATTTCATTTATTTTCCGAAAGAGGACAGTGATTACAGATAAAAGTTGCTATAAAATTGAGACATAAAATATGTACAGTACAGGTATAAAATAAAAGTGGAGAAAACAAAGAGATTACACTCACAGTTCCATATTGTTGGTAGGCATCCCATGTGGTTTTAAGGGGGTGGAGGCGAAGCTGCGCGTCTCAACTCATCTGAGTTCTTGTCAGCACGGACTCTGCAGCTGTTCTGAGCTGGTTCTGCCAGGGAATGCCTTATAGACTTTCCTATGTGACATCACAGAGAGGTGCATTCTGGGTTGATCCCACCTCTCTTATCCAAGTTATGTTTTGGCTACAAAACTTAGATTAGCTATAACTTTATGGGAGAAGCTGGTATGGACTCATCAGTGGTATCATGTTTCCCAGCGTAATGAGCCTATCAAGAAAACATCAAACATCTATGCGATATGACCGTCCATTTGGGCGGAAATCCTATCTCAGGTTCTGGACAGGGTAGAACTTCAAAAGATACACGGTATCGAAGCTGGGACCGCTCAGGTTACAAAAATATGAATTTCTTATCTCTACTTGGTACGGTTTTCGCAGGGCAGGCTCTTAAAGGTTTACTACTAACCTTTATTTCAAACAAAGACCTTTTCCCGCATTTTTCAGCTGAGAGAAGGAAACAAATGGTTGTAACAGCAGGGGGGTCTCCTATTACTAGTGCGAACACAGGCTGTAGAGGAGGGGGGGTGGCACTGCTCTGTGTGTGTGTGAAGGGAGGAGGGGTGAAGCTGCAGAGCTAGCAGCCTGGATTGTCATATGTGCCGATCTTTCTGGAAAGTTACAACAGAAATCATATTTTGTGGACAAAACCCCATACCTCACAGACATTGTACATCACACCTCCTCCCTTAAGAGGGCGCTAAGGAGGCATTACCTCTCGGTAATCGGCCATGCGCACCTCAGCGGGTCCGCCCCGGCGGGACAACCCATCGACATTGCCGTTTTCACTGCCCTTCCTGTGTTTTACAGTGAAGTCGTACTGTTGACGGGCAAGGCTCCAGCGGAGCAACCTTCCATTGGTTCCGGACACTGTGTGCAACCAGCTCAGAGGGTTGTGGTCAGTTACCACCGTGAAGGCGCGCCCGTACAGGTAGGGCTGCAAACGCTGCAGTGCCCACACCATGGCCAGACACTCCTTCTCGATGGTCAAGTATGCCACTTCCCTCGGCAAAAGTTTCCGGCTCAGGTACAACACGGGGTGCTCTTGGTCCCCCGAGTCGACCTGGCTAAGCACAGCACCGAGGCCAAACTCGCTGGCGTCGGTCTGTACCAGAAACGGGCGACTGCTGTCGACTGCTCTCAACACTGGAGAGTTGCACAGGGCTGCTTTCAAAGCTTGGAAAGCCGCCTCACAGTCATCTGTCCAGTTGACTGTTTGGGGTAGCCTCTGCTTGGTGAGGTCAGTCAAGGGTTTGGCAAGGGCGCTATAGTCCTGTACGAACCGCCTATAGTACCCTGCAGTGCCCAAGAAGGACTTCACCTGCTTCTTGGTCCTGGGGGTGGGCCAGGACACGATTGCGTCCACTTTTTCTGGCTCCGGACTCATGGAACCCCCGCCTACCCGGTGCCCCAGGTAGTGGACCTTGCACATGCCTATCTGGCACTTCCCCGGCTTGATGGTCAGGCCTGCCTGGTGAAGACGCTTGAGCACCTCCTGGAGGTGCTGAAGGTGTTCCTCCCAGGTGGAACTGAAGATGGCAATATCGTCTAAGTACGCCACCGCGTACTCCTCCAGTCCCCGAAGCAGGTGGTTGACCATCCGCTGGAAAGTGGCAGGGGCATTCTTCATGCCGAAGGGCATGACCGTGGACTCGTACAGTCCAAAGGGGGTGATAAAGGCGGATTTCTCCTGCGCCTCAGGGCTCAGGGGAATCTGCCAGTATCCCCGACTCAAATCCATGATGGATATGTAGTTGGCGTTTGTCAACCGCTCGAGCAGATCCTCGATGCGCGGCATCGGGTGGGCATCAGAGGCTGTGATGGCGTTGAGCCCCCTGTAGTCCACGCAGAACCTGGTGGTTTGATCCTTTTTAGGCACGAGGACTACAGGTGAAGCCCACGCGCTTTTTGACCGTCGAATCACCCCCAGCCTTAACATCTCATCGATCTCTTGGCGCATGACTTGTTGCACCGTTTCAGAGATCCGATAAGGTGTTCGCCGTAATGGGGCGTGATTCCCGGTGTCCACCTCATGAACCGCTAACTCCGTCCTCCCAGGACGGTTGGTGAACACGGGCCGGAAGAGTTCCAGGGTGGCCATCAACTGCAACCGCTGGGACACGGTGAGCGAACCACTTATCTCCATGTCCTCAATGGACCCATTGGCCTTGGCCTGGGCCAGCATGTCCAGGAGGGGATCTTCCTCCCCATCCTCTGGCAGATTGCAGACCGGTAGGACGCAAGCTTCACGTTCGTAGTGCGCCTTCAGCATGTTGACGTGAAAGGCCTTGCGCCTACCCCGAGCATGGTCAAGCGTGACCACGTAGGTGACCGGGTTGAGCTGTTGGTGGACGACGTATGGGCCTTCCCAGGCTGCTTGAAGCATATCCGTTGGTACAGGGACCAGCGCCCACACCTTTTGACCCACCTGGTAGGTCCGCTCCCGGGCGTTCTGGTCGTACCAGCGCTTCTGGTCAGCCTGAGCCTGCGTCATGTTGTCATGCACCAACTGCGTCAAGGTCCGCATCTTGTCACGGAAGCGCATGACATAATCCACGATGGACACTTCTGTGGGGTTTGGCTCATCTTCCCAGGATTCTCTTATCAACCCAAGGGGTCCCCGGACTCGCCTGCCATACAGGAGCTCGAAGGGGGAGAACCCGGTTGAGGCCTGCGGAACTTCTCTGTAAGCGAACAGCAGGTGTGGGAGGTACCGCTCCCAGTCGCGCCCTTGGGTCTCAACCAGTATGCGGAGCATCTGTTTGAGGGTACCGTTGAAACGTTCACACAAACCATTAGTCTGTGGGTGATACGGACTCGATACCAGCTGCGTCACCTGCATTTTCTCACAGAGAGCCTCCATTAGGCGAGACATGAATTGGGGCCCTTGATCGGTATGCATCTCCCTGGGAAATCCTACTCTTGAAAAGATGGTCACCAGTGCGTCAGCCACCTTATCTGCCCTGGTTGAAGACAGAGCTACTGCCTCTGGGTACCGGGTAGCGTAGTCTACCACGGTGAGAATGTATCGCTTTCCGGAGCTGCTGGGGACGGACAGCGGGCCTACAATGTCCACCGCGATTCTCTGGAAAGGCTCCTCTATCACCGGCAAAGGAATAAGGGGAGCCTTAAGAGCAGGCCCCGCCTTACCCACTTTTTGACAGGTGGCGCAGGAGCGGCAGTAGTGTGTTACATCTGTCCCCATCTTGGGCCAATAGAAGTGTTGAGACAGCCGTGCCTTTGTTTTGCTGATCCCCAAGTGTCCAGCGAGTGGAATCTCATGGGCAATCCCCAACAACTCGGTTCTGAACTGATAGGGGACGACCAGCTGTCTTTCCCTCAACCACTCCTTTTTAGGATCTCCGGGTACTGTCTCCCGGTACAACCTTCCTCGTTCCCAGAACACCCTCTCCTTATCAGACTTGGAGGTGGGCGTCTCGGCGAGACCTCTCAATTTCTCCAGGCTGGCATCTGAGTGCAGAGCAGCCTGGAACTCCATGCTGGAGGCTGCCAGAAGTGACGTCAGGGTCCCCTCTTTACTGGGACCCTCTGGAACCGGCTCTGGGTTCAACTCTGGTTCAGTCTCTCCTGTAGCAGCAGAGGGTCCAGAAGACAGTGCGTTGCCTGCGATCTGGGCACTCTGACTGCGTGTGACAGCTGCTATGTATGCTGTCTCCCTGGGGATTTCTACAGACCCACCAGCCGGTGCTGGCTTGGGCTCTACCTCCCCATCCACCCCCAACACTTCAGGAGCAGTGCTACTTATGGGCCAGTTACCTTCCTCGGTGGCACTGGTCAGCTGCATGGCATTACCTTCCTCATGGTCCCCATGCACCTCCCCATTTCCTTGAGCACCGTTGCTTACTCCTGCCAGGGGTTCCTCAGCCGTCTCACTCCGCAGAGTGACGGGGCTGAGCACTTCGGTACCTGTGGACACATCTACCGCTTCAAAGAAAGGGTTAACGGGTTCAGTCGGCACAGATACATCAACATCATCATCCTTCCTAGGAGAAGAATGGTTATCAGATTGCTTTGGTACATTCACATCAGCATCATACCTGGGGAAGGAATGGTTGTTAGTTGCATCATTACTCATCAAGGCATTAGCAGGTAACACATTCAGTTTCCCCTCAACAAACTCTTCATCATCAGGGTTAACGTTACCCTTATTATCAGTTTGGGGAAGGGTGTCAGGGACGTAGTATGCAACCATCCGCCCCAAGTCAGTCCCCAATAAAACATCAGTGGGCAGGTTTTCAGACACTCCCACCTCCCTCAACCCGCTCCCGGCACCCCAGTCAAGAAAAACGCGTGCCACTGGCAAGGGACAACGGGTGCCTCCAATCCCGGTGACAGTCAGGGTTTTCCCCTCAACAAACTCTTCAGGGGCCGCCAGTCCAGGACGGATGAGGGTTCGTTCAGCCCCGGTGTCCTTGAGGCCTGTATCAAGACGGGCCCCCACCTGAACAGGTTGAACGTTGTCGTCAGCCCTCCCAACCACACCTCCCACCAAAAGAACAGAGGCGTTGGGCCCGGGGGCCTTGGATGGGGGGTTCTTCGGCCTATTCGGACAGGCGTAAAAGAAGTGACCAGGCCGCTGGCAGTGGTGACACAGGTGACTGTCAGTAGCCGGCCTGTTGTTGGCAACAGGGACAGGGCCTCCGGAGGGGCGGCTAGCTGGGGCATTGGGGTTGGTTGCTGGCTTACCCCCTTTCCAGCTGGTGGCGACTGGCCTCCGCGTCTCGGGCTTCCGGTTGGCCTCGTAGTTGTCGGTGATCTGCGCCGCTTTGTCCACGTTCGTTGGTTCGCGGTCCAGGATGAACTGTCGGACCTCAGCTGGGCAGAGATGCAGGAACTGGTCTTTGATCATCAGGTCCCGTAGCTGCTCAAAGGTTTCAACGGACAGTCCATGGATCCACTGGTCAAAGTGGGTCCTGAGTCCTTGCACCACATCACTGTAGCTATCGTGTGGGCCACGTTGGAGGTGCCAGAACTTCTTTCGGTATACCTCAGGTGTCAGCCAGTATTTGGCGATCAGCGCCTGCTTTATGGCGTCATAGTCGTCATCGGCTTCTGGCGGAAGAGAAGCAAATGCCTCCAGGGCTTTGCCTTTTAGCCCTGGGGTCAAGTACCTGGCCCATTGGTCTTGGGGCAGTCGGTACTGTCTGCAGGCTTTCTCAAAGGCTCGCAGAAACGTGTCCAAGTCCCCATCCTTTTCCATCATGGGAAAATGCTCTGGCCGGGGTTTAGGAGTCTGGACGCTGATGGGCTCACTGCGTCGAGCTGTGGGGGCATTCCACCCCCCCTGGAGCATCTCCAGCTCATGGGCTCTCTGAGCTTCTGCTTGGCGCTCGGCTCTCTCCTGAGCTTGCTGGATCAGCTGCAGACGTCCAACATGGTCTTCGGCAGGGAGTTGCTGTAGAGCCAATTGCAGATAGGGGTCCAGGACTTCCCGGCTGGCGGTCTGCACCATCTGGACCCCTGCGGCTGCACCATCGGCATTGGTGCTGCCTTCTGCACCCTGGCTCTCTTCCCATTGCACTAGAGCCACGATCAACTGGGCTTTGGTCTTGTCGGCGACATCAATCTGCTTTGACGTGCACAGGTACCTCAGGATGTCCTTATTAAGCTGCTTATAATAAGACTCTCCCCACGTAGCCATGGTTGCCAAATAAAAGATAGAAAAGAAAAACAAAGAAATGGGAGGGAACACTTGTACGTACACACAAATGTCTCAGAACTAGTAACCACTGAGTCTGTTCTCCAAAACCTATGATGCAGGATTCCCGCAGGAACCGTGCAGGTTTTTAGTGAGAGGAATGATTGCTCAAACCAAATCACTAATGCTCTAGGATTATCCCACCGCGCTGCCACCAATATGTGACGAACAGCCCACAGCCGTTCGTCCACTTATGGAGGCGACTAACGGGGGTCCCGCTGCCACCAAAACGCGACGGACAGCGGACCCTGTGTCACCACTATGTCACAGTCCCACCACTGACACGGGTGTATCAGCGGACGGAGGGACGAGACACACTGCCGGCACATGGCTATCACAGGCACCGTTGGGGCTTATCTTAGTTATCCCACCACTGGCACCATGTGACCAAAAATATCCAGCAAGCTAATCTCGCTCTACAATTTGCCGCAGGGGGAGTTTAATTTGGATACCCCACCACTGCTATCAATCTTTCAAGTACTGCGGGGATTTATGTATATCCCACTTTCTCAGTTCCACTTTGGAACTCGCAGCTCTCCGGCGCCCCCCTTACCCTCAGGTCAGTCAGGGAACTGCACCTAGGATAATTGGTCGCCGGACGGGCTCCCTGTTGTGAACCGGCAATTAGGCTTCTGCAGTAAGGGAATTATCAATGCTGTGGCCGCAGACCCTTATTCAGCAATATAAGACCCTTCCGGACTGCCAGCAAGCCGCAATAGCCGTGCACAACGCGCTGCCACCAGTCACGGTTACTTAATTCACAGTGTTAAATTAAGAGGGTCCGTGGCAAACCCCTTGAATTAGTAGCGATTATCTAACAAAGGTGTATAGTTCGATTCTTAGAGCATGGAGACAGATCTAAATAATTATTTCATTTATTTTCCGAAAGAGGACAGTGATTACAGATAAAAGTTGCTATAAAATTGAGACATAAAATATGTACAGTACAGGTATAAAATAAAAGTGGAGAAAACAAAGAGATTACACTCACAGTTCCATATTGTTGTTAGGCATCCCATGTGGTTTTAAGGGGGGTGGAGGCGGAGCTGCGCGTCTCCACTCATCTGAGTTCTTGTCAGCACGGACTCTGCAGCTGTTCTGAGCTGGTTCTGCCAGGGAATGCCTTATAGACTTTCCTATGTGACATCACAGAGAGGTGCATTCTGGGTTGATCCCACCTCTCTTATCCAAGTTATGTTTTGGCTACAAAACTTAGATTAGCTATAACTTTATGGGAGAAGCTGGTATGGACTCATCAGTGGTATCATGTTTCCCAGTATAATGAGCCTATCAAGAAAACATCAAACATCTATGCGATATGACCGTCCATTTGGGCGGAAATCCTATCTCAGGTTCTGGACAGGGTAGAACTTCGAAAGATACGCGGTATCGAAGCTGGGACCGCTCAGGTTACAAAAATATGATTTTCATATCTCTACTTGGTACGGTTTTCGCAGGGCAGGCTCTTAAAGGTTTACTACTAACCTTTATTTCAAACAAAGACCTTTTCCCGCATTTTTCAGCTGAGAGAAGGAAACAAATGGTTGTAACAGCAGGGGGGTCTCCTATTACTAGTGCGAACACAGGCTGTAGAGGAGGGGGGTGGCACTGCTCTGTGTGTGTGTGAAGGGAGGAGGGGTGAAGCTGCAGAGCTAGCAGCCTGGATTGTCATATGTGCCGATCTTTCTGGAAAGTTACAACAGAAAACATCATATTTTGTGGACAAAACCCCATACCTCACAGACATTGTACATCACACAGGCGACCGGCGGATGTGCGCGCACAGTCTTCGCACCTTCTGGAGCAGGGCTGTTAACTCCGGATAATTTTTGAGGAAGCACTGCACCACCAGGTTCAAGGTGTGAGCCAAGCAAGGTATGTGGCTGAGTTTTGAAAGGGCTATGGCTGCCACAAAATTACGGCCGTTATCACTAACTACCTTGCCTGCCTCAAGATGTACACTGCCCAGCCATGACTCAGTTTGTCGCTTCAAGTACTCGGCCAGCACCTCGGTGGTGTGTCTGTCGCCCAAACACATCATCTGCAACACAGCCTGCTGATGCTTTCCACTAGCTGCTCGATAGGGGGACACCTCGTGTGCAACACTGGCAGCTGCAGATGGAGTGCTCGTACGACTGCGCTCTGTGGACGAGCTTTCGCTTCTGGAGGAGGAGGAGGAAGAGGGTCGAACGCCTACAGCCAACTGTTTCCTATACCGTGGGCTAGGCAGCACTGTCCCACCACCGCTGTCCCCTGTGGACCCTGCATCCACCACATTAACCCAGTGCGCAGTGATGGACACGTAACGGCCCTGGCCATGCCGACTGGACCATGCATCAGTTGTGAGGTGCACCTTTCCACTCACTGACTGCTTGAGTGCATGGACAATGCGGTCTTTTACATGATGGTGGAGGGCTGGGATGGCTTTGCGAGAGAAGTGGCAACTGGGTAGGTCATAGCGTGGTACTGCATAGGCCATGAGTTCGCGGAAAGCTGCGCTTTCCACCAACCGATAGGGCATCATCTCAAACGAGATTAGTTTGGCAATGTGGGCGTTCAAACCCAGTGTACGCGGATGAGAGACTGAGTACTTTCTTGACCTACTCATAGTGTCTGGGAGGGTGAGCTGGACTTGAGAGCTGCATATGGTGGAAGTAGCGGTGGACAGGGCGGACTGAGAGAGGGTTGATGATGGTGATGGAGTTGGTGTTCTTTCTGATGGCCTAGATTCAGTATTTCGTTGATATAACAGTGGGATTCCCTGACTGCTGTGGCCTTGCAACGACACCTCAACATTTGCTGCTGTGCTAACCGGTGGGCTTACAGTGGGGGAAACAATGTAGCGTTGTTGACTACCTTCTTTGTGATCAGTTGCACATGTGGCACTTGAGGTTTGGTGTTGTGTCCACGCTTGCAAGTGCATGCTGGTTAAATGTCTAAGCATGCAACTGGTATTCAAATTTTTCAGATTTTTCCCTCGGCTAAAGGTCTTTGCGCACTTCTTACAGATAACCTTGGCCTGATCATGAGGATTTTGTTCAAAAAAGTGCCACACTGCACTCTTCCTACTTTGGCAGACATTTTGCGGCCTAGCACGCTGTGATCTTTTGACCGTCTGGACCAGCTGTCCAGCAACTCTTTTGATTTTTGGAACCTGTCTTTGGAGTGCTCCGGGCCTGCCAGATAACAGCTGTTGCGATGTCGATGTCTGCTGTGGATGCTCCTCCTCATCTGAGCTATTGGAAGGAGCACCCTCTTCCCCCAATGGATGCCAATCTGGGTCAACAACTGGGTAATCCATCACCTCCTCTTCAATGTCATGTGCACCTTCCTCTGTGTCACCGTGTATGGTGGTATAGTGTGCGGGAAGGGGCACCTGAGTCTCATCAGGGTCAGAATCTGGCTCTGTACACTGCGAGGACAATGTAGTGCTCTGAGTGAATGTACCAGCAGAATCATCTATCAGCGGCTGTGCATCAGTGCACTCCATGTCAGATTCATCTTGGCCTGGGTAATTCACCATTTCACTTGATAATCCAGGCATGGTATGTGAAAACAGCTCCATGGAGTAATCAGTAGTATGGCCTGCGTCATCCTTCAATCTCGGTTGGGGTGAAGGACACAAGGAAAGGTGTGGTTCATGAACATGAGCCTCCAATGACGACTCAGTGCTTTTATTTTTTACAACTTCAGAAGAGGAGGCGATAGAGCTGGAGGCTGAGTCAGCAATGTAAGACAAAACTTTTTCCTGAAGCTCTGGCTTTAAAAGCGGTTTGCCAACTCCTAGAAAACTAAGCCTTCGAGGCCTTGTGGAGCCAGACGATGACGCAGGCTCAACACCTCCTGCATTCGGTCCTATTTTGCTTTTGCCACTACCATCAGATCCACCACCAATACCATCATTACCAGCTGCCCACCCCCGCCCAATACCACGGCCTCTTCCACCAGCCTTCCTCATTTTTGGTAGAAATGTATACAAAATACAACAAACTATATAGTAATGTAAAACAAGGTACAAGGTGTCTATAGGACAGGGGAGATTTTGAATTTCTGCAGACACTTGTGGACACTGGACACTTTTGGATTGTGTGAGGCCCACTGAATATCAGAGCGCTATGTCACAGGCTCGATGGCACAGGTGTGAAAAAAGTGACTACAGGATAAGGGAGATTTTGAATTTCTGCAGACACTAGTGGACACTGGACACTTTTGGATTGTGTGAGGCCCACTGAATATCAGAGCGCTATGTCACAGGCTCGATGGCACAGGTGTGAAAAAAGTGACTACAGGATAAGGGAGATTTTGAATTTCTGCAGACACTAGTGGACACTGGACACTTTTGGATTGTGTGAGGCCCACTGAATATCAGAGCGCTATGTCACAGGCTCGATGGCCCAGGTGTGAAAAAAGTGACTACAGGATAAGGGAGATTTTGAATTTCTGCAGACACTAGTGGACACTGGACACTTTTGGATTGTGTGAGGCCCACTGAATATCAAAGCGCTATGTCACAGGCTCGATGGCACAGGTGTGAAAAAAGTGACTACAGGATAAGGGAGATTTTGAATTTCTGCAGACACTAGTGGACACTGGACACTTTTGGATTGTGTGAGGCCCACTGAATATCAGAGCGCTATGTCACAGGCTCGATGGCACAGGTGTGAAAAAAGTGACTACAGGATAAGGGAGATTTTGAATTTCTGCAGACACTAGTGGACACTGGACACTTTTGGATTGTGTGAGGCCCACTGAATATCAGAGCGCTATGTCACAGGCTCGATGGCACAGGTGTGAAAAAAGTGACTACAGGATAAGGGAGATTTTGAATTTCTGCAGACACTAGTGGACACTGGACACTTTTGGATTGTGTGAGGCCCACTGAATATCAGAGCGCTATGTCACAGGCTCGATGGCACAGGTGTGAAAAAAGTGACTACAGGATAAGGGAGATTTTGAATTTCTGCACACACTAGTGGACACTGGACACTTTTGGATTGTGTGAGGCCCACTGAATATCAGAGCGCTATGTCACAGGCTCGATGGCACAGGTGTGAAAAAAGTGACTACAGGATAAGGGAGATTTTGAATTTCTGCAGACACTAGTGGAAACTGGACACTTTTGGATTGTGTGAGGCCCACTGAATATCAGAGCGCTATGTCACAGGCTCGATGGCACAGGTGTGAAAAAAGTGACTACAGGATAAGGGAGATTTTGAATTTCTGCACACACTAGTGGACACTGGACACTTTTGGATTGTGTGAGGCCCACTGACGCTGTATGGTGTGAAAAAATGCACGCTCAGTACCTCAGCAGGACAAAAAAAAAAATTGGGATTGCTTTTAAAAAAGCAGTTTGCAGAGCAGTGGGTAAACAGCAATGCAGCTGTCAGGAAGCCTTAGAAGGCAGCCTAACAACCAACACCGTTGATCCACCACAATATAGCCTCCCCTTGCACTGCACACACAGTGACTGGTGTGTTGTACAGGCAAAATCGCTAGCAGCAGAAGCAGTTTTTTTTCTCCTTCCCTGCCTAACGCTCTCCCTACAGAATCAGCAACCTCTCCCTATGCTAAGATCGGCAGAAGTAAGATAGCGGTCGGCGTGCACGCCCTTTTATAACCCCTGTGACGCCCACCAAAGCAAGCTAATCACTTGCATGCCCTTCTGAAAGATGGTGGTGACCCCTGCCTATGTCATCACGTTGCCACAGTGTCCGTGGATCCTGATTGGCTGAAAAAGAGCGCAAAACAAACTTTTGAAAAGCGACTTTGGCGCGTAAGTCGCCGAACTCGTGGCCGACCTCATCCTAGGGTCGGGTTTCGTTTCATGAAACCCGACTTTGCCAAAAGTCGGCGACTTTTGAAATTTTTTGACCCGTTTCGCTCAACTCTAGTTATAACATATTATAATGATTATATTGCACATAAATTGTTGCTATTTGCTATTTATCTCCTCCTGTAGATAGTATATACCTGTATGTCATGTCCTCCTGTATATAGTATATACCTGTATGTCATGTCCTCCTGTATATAGTATATACCTGTATGTCATCTCCTCCTGTATATAGTATATACCTGTATGTCATCTCCTCCTGTATATAGTATATACCTGTATGTCATCTCCTGTATATAGTATATACCTGTATGTCATCTCCCCTGTATATAGTATATACCTGTATGTCATCTCCTGTATATAGTATATACCTGTATGTCATTTCTCTGTATATAGTATATACCTCTATGTCATCTCCACTGTATATAGTATATACCTGTATGTCATCTCCTGTATATAGTATATACCTGTATGTCATCTCCTCCTGTATATAGTATATACCTGTATGTCATCTCCTGTATATAGTATATACCTGTATGTCATCTCCCCTGTATATAGTATATACCTGTATGTCATCTCCTGTATATAGTATATACCTGTATGTCATTTCTCTGTATATAGTATATACCTCTATGTCATCTCCACTGTATATAGTATATACCTGTATGTCATCTCCCCTGTATATAGTATATACCTGTATGTCATCTCCTCCTGTATATAGTATACACCTGTATGTCATCTCCTCCTGTATATAGTATATACCTGTATGTCATCTCCACTGTATATAGTATATACCTGTATGTCATCTCCTCCTGTATATAGTATATACCTGTATGTCATTTCCCTGTATATAGTATATACCTCTATGTTATCTCCACTGTATATAGTATATACCTGTATGTCAACTCCCCTGTATATAGTATATACCTGTGTCATCTCCTCCTGTATATAGTATATACCTGTATGTCATCTCTCCCTGTATATAGTATATACCTGTATGTCATCTCCACTGTATATAGTATATACCTGTATGTCATCTCCCTTGTATAGAGTATATACCTGTATGTCATCTCCTCCTGTATATAGTATATACCTGTATGTCATTTCCCTGTATATAGTATATACCTCTGTCATCTCCACTGTATATAGTATATACCTGTATGTCATCTCCCCTGTATATAGTATATACCTGTGTCATCTCCTCCTGTATATAGTATATACCTGTATGTCATCTCCCCCTGTATATAGTATATACCTGTATGTCATCTCCACTGTATATAGTATATACCTGTATGTCATCTCCCTTGTATATAGTATATACCTGTATGTCATCTCCTCCTGTATATAGTATATACCTGTATGTCATTTCCCTGTATATAGTATATACCTCTATGTCATCTCCACTGTATATAGTATATACCTGTATGTCATCTCCCCTGTATATAGTATATACCTGTATGTCATCTCCTCCTGTATATAGTATATACCTGTATGTCATCTCCCCCTGCATATAGTATATACCTGTATGTCATCTACTCCTGTATATAGTATATACCTGTATGTCATCTCCCCCTGTATATAGTATATACCTGTATGTCATTATGACATCATCTTCACCATGGCAACCATTATGACATCATCTTCACCATGGCAACCATTCTGACATCATCGTCGCCATGGCAGCCTATTATGATATCATAGTCACCATGGCAACCTATTATGAAATCATCGTCGCCATTGCAACCATTATGACATCATCTTCGCCATGGCAACCTTTATGACATCATCGTCACTATGGCAACCTATTATGACATCATAGTCACCATGGCATCGTAGCTTGATACACACACATATACACACACATACACTAATTTATATATATATATATATATATATAGATAGATATATAGATATCGCTACTCTGTACATTATATGATTACAGTATATCAGTGCTCTGTACATTATATATAGTAACAGTTAGCAAGGTTGTAAAAAGACATTTGTCCATCCAGTTCAACCTATATTCCGTCAGAATAAATCCTCAGATCCACGTCCTTCTAAGGAACCTAATAACTATAAGGCTGGGTTCATACTGCGTTATGGCAGTCTGTTAGACGGACTGCGTTACACTGCGGCATAACGCGATGTAACGCACTCCGGTAACTTTACCATTAACCACTATTATTGGGCGCATCGCTAACGCTTGCCATAATCGGCATGCGCTAGCGATGTGCCGTCATTCTGTGACAGAACCTTGGACGTGAGCTGCAGCGTCTGAGGGTCTGTCACTGCTAGCACAGATCAAGCATTTGCGCTAACGGTATAGCATAATGTGATCACTATGCGTTGAACGGGCTGCGTTAACGCAGTATGAATCTGGCCTAAGATACAATATTGTTACACTCCAGGAAGACATCCAGGCCTCGTGTGAAGAAGGCCAGATTATATCTTAATTTCCCAGACAACCATGTTTTTGCAATCCAAGAAGAATTGACTTTGTATCTGTATATTGCCTTGTGGATTTAAGTGTTTATGTCTGGTGACAGACTTGCATACCTTTTAATTATAGGCTGGTGAGTTTGACTTCTATACCAGGAAAGATCTTGGAAAAAATTATTAAACAACATGTATGTCAGTACCTGGATAAGAATGAAGCGATTAAACTGAGTCAGCGTGGGTTTGTAACTAATAAGTCATGTCAGACTAACTTAATTTCCTTCTATGACGGAATCACTGATTGGGTGGATCAAGGAAATGCTGTAGATATAGTATATCTTGACTTCAGCAAAGCATTTGACAAAGTATCTCATACAATCCTTATTGAAAAAATGACTAAGTATGGAATGGACAAGGCAACTGTTAGGTGGATTCATAACTGGCTTAGTGATCGGACCCAAAGAGTGGTCGTAAATGGCTGCACATCCAGTTGGAAGAATGTCTCAAGTGGGGTACCACAGGGCTCTGTCCTGGGCCCGGTATTGTTCAACATCTTTATCAAAGATTTAGATGAAGGAATTGAGGGTAAACTGATTAAATTTGCTGATGACACAAAGCTAGGAGGGATAGCTAATACTAGAGAAGAGAGAGAGAGGATTCAAAAAGATATAAATAAACTGGAGCAGTGGGCAGCAACTAACAGAATGGTTTTTAACAGGGAAAAATGCAAAGTACTACATCTGGGCAATAAAAATGAAAAAAGCATATACAGAATGGGAGGAATAGGGCTAAGCAACAGCACATGTGAAAAAGACTTGGGTATACTAATAGATCACAGACTGAATATGAGTCAACAGTGTGATGCAGCAGCAAAAAAGGCAAATGCAATTCTAGGATGTATTAACAGAAGCATACAGTCTAGATCACGTGAAGTCATTATTTCCCTCTACTCCTCTTTGGTCAGACCTCATCTGGAATATTGTGTCCAGTTTTGGGCGCCACATTTTAAAAAAGACATCAACAAGCTGGAGCAAGTTCAGAAAAGAGCGACCAGAATGGTGACCGATCTGCAAACCCTGTCTTATGAGGAAAGGTTGCAGGATTTGGGAATGTTTAGTTTGCAAAAGAGAAGACTGAGAGGAGACTTAATAGCTGTCTACAAATATCTAAAGGGCTGTCACATTGTAGAAGGATCAACTTTATTCTCATTTGCACAAGGAAAGACGAGAAGCAATGGGATGAAACTGAATGGGAGGAGACACAGATTAGATATTAGAAAAAACTTTTTGACAGTTAAGGTAATGTCACACTTAGCGATGTACCAGCGATCCCGACCAGCGATATGACGCGGTCAGGATCGCTGGTACATCGCTAAGTGGTCGCTAGTGAGCTGCCACACAGGCAGATCTCACCAGCGACATCGCTGGGGACGGGGGTCGCTACTTACCTGTCACGCTAGGCGATCCTGCGTCCTCCCGCCCGCATCCACGCTCGTCGCTCGTCTCTCCACAGGAAGCGCCGCAGGAAGCTGACGACGAGAAGCGGTCCTGAACGTTCTCGCGCGATCAGCGATAACCAGCGGGGGAGCGGTCGTTGGTAAGTATCAGACACAGCGATATCGCTAGCAATATCGCTATAACGTCACAAGTTATAGCGATATTGCTAGTGATATCGCTTAGTGTGATAGTACCTTTAGTCTGTAATAGTGACTTGTACATAGTGTATGTTTATCTTTGTTTATTGTGTGCTGATATGCTAATTGTGTATTGTATTCTATAACTAGTTTGTTGACTTTGAAGGTAGGGAAAGGCTGTGAGGGTGGACTGAAGTACACTGGGTAAATCTAAAAAATAGATCACCTGCCTCGGATATAGAAGAGACTTCTTTTCTTCTGGTTGGTGTCACTCTTCAGGATCTCAGCTCAGGGTACTTCGGACTTTGCTGAAAGAACACAGGACTGTTCTCGGTTATCTCCCTACGCTTGTCGTTTGCTTCTCTCTGCGTGCATATCACAGGTGGAGTAGTGACTCTGGGAGCTTGGACATAACATCTACCATTTTCCTGGTGAGTCAGCGGAAGGAAGGGTGAGACCCTGTAATGTGCATCATCTTGGGGTAATTGCTGGGATTGTTCTGTTTGCTATTGTGTGTTGTGGTTCAATAAACTATTGCCACAGTTTTACTCTAACCCTGTGTTGTCTGTGTAGTGTATTGCCCACCGGGAGATCGAGCAGGTGTTCAGTGCTATGAGCCTTGGTCCATGCAGTCTTGCTAAAGGCAGCCAGGCCAGCGGACGAGAGCACCCACTGACCCCGTTTCTCCACAATTGGTGGCAGCAAGTGGGACACTACTCATCCCAGTGGAACTGGGGGGGAGCTGCAGGGGACAGGTGTTCGTAGACACCATCCAGGGCTTCACAACCAGGTAGGCATGCAGACAGACCTAGCAGACCATTGATGAGGCATACACAGTAGGTTTCGGACACCACCATGTCCAACTTCACCAACTTGGGAAGAGGACCAGAGAGGATGTATAGCCGAAACAAGAAACAACAACTACAGGAGCTATGCCAGCTTCGACGAATTGAATACCGGGATATGGACACTTGGTCAGAGTTGATCGAGGAATTAGTACGTTTGGATGCCCATAACGTTGTGGAGGATGACGAAAACTGTGCTCAGATGAACCCGGAGAAATTGCCAGAGTCAGGACCCTGTGCCAGTCTGAAATCTACCCAGTCAGCTGCAGCATGAATCCAGGAGTTGTTGGTTGCATTGGGACCTGGAGCCTAAAGTGGTGAAAGAGCTTGTGCTATGGAATCAGTTTTCGGAGTTCCATTACCCCTACAGGCAGCATCGGACCCTAACCCCATGGTAGTCCCCAACAAGGAACGCAGCTCCGCTACAGAGACGTGCCAGGGTTTAATGAGTCCAACACCGAAGCTGATGAACATCTTCAAGATTTTGAGACTTTAATGCTGATGCCCCAGGTGCCCATAGCTGATTGGGCTAAATACATGTGGACTAGTTTGACTGGTCGGGCACAGGATGCTGCCTGGTCACTTGGGCCTCAATACTGCCAGGATTATGGAACTATTAAGGACACCCTGCTGTTATTTTTTACCATCACCCGTGAGAGATATCACACCAAGTTCCGGACATTGTCTCGCCAGTGGGTCTCCTATGTAGAATTTGGCAGTCAACTCCCGAGACACTGCAACCGCTGACTTGACTGTAGGGCTGCCCACTCTGTTGCTGTCCTTCAGGACGTGATCGTGCTTGAGCAACTTATGGAGAAGATGGCCCCAGAAATTCGAGAGTGGGTAGCAGACCAGAAGCCCGACACTCCAGAGTAAGCAACCTGATTGGCTGATGAATTTACAGCCAACCAACCTCGCTGGAGACCCGATATGCCCACCGATCCTAGAAGACCTTTCAACCAAAGATTTGACCAACCACCAGGACCAAGGGTTACCAACAGTACCTATGTGTTGCCCATCCCATGGTGCTGTTATACATGCGGGCGCCTTGGACACATTGCCAAAGATTGTTCCCAGGGCCAGGGCCCCATGCCTCGAGCCCACCTGCCAGCTCACCCGGTCAACATCTGCCAAGACGAGCCAGCAGGGTCAGAGGGATGCTATTCCCAGATACACGAGCAACAGTGATATACCCAGTTCATACTACACAGCGGGTTGGCCAACCTACACAAGCCAACCTCCTATGCCACATCCAGCCAGTCAAGGTCGGTGATATCCAGGCCCAGGGACTTCAGGACACTGAGTCCTCCATCACACTGATCAGCCCCGATATTGTCCCACTTGAACACTATTTACCAGGTCACCAAGTCACCATCTCCCTGGCTGGAGGTCCACGCTCAGACATCCCTCTAGCCCGTGAACAGCTGGACTGGGGTACTGACAACAGAGAGGTCGAAGTGGGACACATGGATGGCCTCCCAACACCTGTTATTTTGTGGAATGACCTCGGACAAGGAATGCCTAGCCAATCGGTTACTGTTATCACCCGAAGCCAAGCCAAGAAACACCCTGATGTGGATCCTGAGGATAACCAACACTCCAAGCCACCATCAACCCCCTCTGAGCCAACGGCGGTGAGTACATTTGACCAGACTGTTGCCATTGACTGGGAGAAGACAGATCTCAATGAGTTTAGGGAAGCCCAACTCACCGACCCACACTAGTATTTGCCCACAGTGTGGCCGCTTGACCTAGGGAAAAAGATCAGGGGGAGGTGTATAGATGGGACAATGGACTGCCATAGAGGGAAAAGCCCACATCATGCCCAGAGAAACCCTGGAACCGTGTCCATCAGCTCTTGGTGCCTCAGCAGTATCAACCCCAACTCCTGCTCTTTGCACATGACGTTCCTGCAGCTGGGCTCATGGGGGTAAGAAAGACTCGGGCTCGACTACTGCATAGTTTCTTTTGGCCAAAGATCGCCCAAGAGGTGCGGAAATAACGAGTCTTTTGTCCGGTTTGCCAATTGTTCAGTTTGCCAATGGATGGGGGAGCACCAATCCATGCCCTTGACAGGTGTACCCTTCCAGAGGGTTGCCATCGATTTAGTGGGTCCTTTAGCTATCGCCAGCCACAGCGGAAAGAGGTTCATCCTCACCCTGGTCAACTTTGCCACCCGCTCTCTGAATCCATAGATGCAGAGCATGTGGCTCAAGCTCTACTGGACATTTTTAGTCGAGTAGGGTTTCCACAGGAGGTATTGACCAACCAGGGGACCCAGTTCCAAAGCGAGCTGATTCAGACCCTGTGGGAGAAACATGGTGTCTGCCCTATGCGTACCCTCCTCTATCACTCCAAAATTATTGGGCTGTGTGAGCATTTCAATGGAAATTAGCCGGTATGTGGAGTCCGAGGGAGAGGACTGGGAGAAAAACCTACAGCAGCTCCTGTTCGCCTACCGGGAGGTGCCACAGGATTCTACCAGTTCTCTCCTTTTGAATTGCTGTATGGCCGAAAAGTATGAGGGCCGTTAGAGGTAATAAGAGAGAGTTGGGAGAGAAAATTTCCCACAGAAGAGGTTCCCATTCTAGAGCATGTCCAAAAGTTTAGGGAGAAGATGAGGTACCTCATGGCCTTAGCCGATGGGAATTTACAAATAGCTCAGGAAAGACAATGATGGTGTTACAACCGTACTGCCAGAGTTTGAGAATTTACCTGTGGACAGAAGGTTCTTGTCCTAGTACCAGTACACAAAAAACAAGCTGCAATGTAATGATTCGGTAAACGGGGAGGATTACGGGAAATTAGCTAAGCAACCAGGAAACCAGAAAGGTTGGCAAATTAGCGGATTGCAGACCCCTAAACCTAACAACACAACTAGCATTAGTTGCATAGGAAGACAAACAAATCACCAGCAGCAACTGAAGGAAGCTTACTCACTTAAATCCTCCCAGTCAGTAACCCCTGACTTCCAATCATCGGCTTCAGATGATAGACTTCTGTCAATACGACCAGCTCCACCACCCGCAGCAACCACCAGTGGGAGCCCCGACTCAGAAGTCAGATCAAGAGAGTTCACAACAGTACCCCCCTTGAGGAGGGGTCACCGAACCCTCATCCACGCCACCAGGCCTATCAGGATGGGCCCAGTGAAAAGCACAAATCAATCTCTTGGCATGAATGTCAGAAGCAGAGACCCAAGAATTAACCTCCTGGCCATAAACTTTCCACTTAACCAATTAGTCTCCGTCTAGCCATACAAGAATCCAATCCTTCTGTACCTCATACTCCAGATTACCCTCAACCAATACAGGATCAGGGGGCACAGCCATGGGAACCACTGGCTCCACAAACCTTTTCAACAAAGATTTGTGAAAAACGTTGTGAATCTTAAACATTCCTGGAAGAGCCAAACGGTAAGAAACAGGATTAAGGACTTCCAAAATCTTATAAGGTCCAATGAACCTTGGCTTGAATTTTGGAGATGCAACTTTCATAGGAATATTTTTTGAGGACAACGAAACCATGTCACCCACTTTAAACCGGGGACCAATGGTCCTATACCGGTTGGCAAACCGTTAGGCCTTCTCCTGAGAATGAGACAACTTATCCACTACTTGATCCCAAATCTGCTGCATTCTCTCTATCACAGAATCCACACCAGGACAGGCCGAAGCCTCCAACTGCCCTGAAGAAAAATGAGGATGAAACCCAAAGTTGCAGAAAAAAGGAGACATCAAAGTGGCAGAACTAGCCCTATTATTTAGAGCAAATTCGACCAAGTGCAAAAATGAGACCCAGTCATCTTGATCAGCAGATATAAAACATCTCAAATAGGTTTCCAAAGTCTGGTTTGTTCTCTCCGTTTGCCCATTGGTATGAGGATGAAATGCAGAGGAGAAGGACAACTGAATTTCCAGTTTAGAACAAAAAGCTCTCCAAAATCTGGAAACAAACTGAACTCCTCTGTCCGACACAATGTTCTCAGGAATACCGTGCAAACGAACCAACTGTTGTAAAAACAAGGGCACCAACTCAGAAGAAGATGGCAACTTTGGGAGTGGTACGAGATGGACCATCTTAGAAAATCTATCACAGATCACCCAGAGAACCATCATTCTAACTCTAAACTCCTGGAACAGCACGTCCACGCTGAACTTTCTTCCCACCTCTCATCTAACTTGCTCTTTGACAATCTACAATCTGGTTTCCATCCCCATCATTCCACTGAGACAGCCCTGACCAAAATTACCAATGACCTACTTACAGCCAAAGCTAACGGACAATACTCTATACTCCTCCTTCTAGACCTGTCCTCTGCTTTTGACACAGTTGACCACTGCCTCCTACTACAGATCCTCTCCTCCTTTGGCATAAAAGACCTCACACTATACTGGATCTCCTCATACCTTTCCAGCCGCACATTCAGCATCTCCCACTCCCACACTACCTCCTCATCCCACCCTCTCTCTGTTGGAGTCCCCCAAGGCTCTGTTCTAGGACCCCTACTCTTCTCAATCTATACACTTGGCCTGGGGCAACACAAAAAGTCCCATGGATTCCAGTACCACCTTTATGCTGACGACACCCAGATCTACCTCTCTGGCCCATACGTCACTTCTCTGCTGTCCAGTTTCTCGGAGTGTCTATCAGCCATATCCTCCTTCTTCTCTCGCTTCCTAAAACTGAATGTAGACAAATCTGAACTGATCATCTTTCCCCATCTCACAGATCTTCCTTACCCGACTTATCTATAACAATTGATGACATAACACTTTCCCCCGTACCAGAGGTCCGCTGCCTCGGAGTAACCCTTGACTCTGCCCAGTCCTTCCAGCCGCACATCCAAGCTGTCTCCACCTCCTGTCGCCTCCAGCTCAAAAATATTTCCAGAATCCGTCCCTTCCTCAACCCTCATTCTACTAAAATGCTTGTACATGCCCTCATCATCTTCCGCCTCAACTATTGCAACATCCTTTTCTGTGGCCTCCCTGCTAACACACTTGCACCTCTCCAGTCCATCCTTAACTCTGCCGCCCGACTAATTCATCTCTCTCCTCGCTACTCCTCCGCTTCTCCCCTCTGCAAATCTCTTCACTGGCTCCCATTCCCTCAGTGTATCCAAATCAAATTACTAATACTGACCTACAAGGCCATCTATAACCTGTCTCCCCCATATGTCTCTAAACTAATCTCCCGATACCTTCCCTCACGTAATCTCTGGTCCTCTCAAGACCTCCTTCTCTCCTCCACACTTATTCGCTCCTCACCCAACCGCCACCAAGACTTCTCCCGAATAGCCCCCATCCTCTGGAATTCTTTCCCCAACAAGTCCGACTATGAACCACAATTGGTCCTTCAGATGGAACCTGAAAACCCATCTCTTCAGGAAAGCTTACAGCCTGCAATGATCCCCGCTTACTCCTCACCACTACTGGAGCTACAGCCTCACCATCACTGGAACTGCTGCAACCCCCCAACCTACTGTCTCAATCCCCACCATCCTGTAGCATGTAAGCCCGAAAGGGCAGGGTCCTCTCTCCCCTCTATATCAGACTGTGATTGTTAGTTTGTTTACTGTAAGTGATATCTGTACTTTGTTTGTTACCCCTTCTCATGTACAGCACCATGGAACCAATGGTGCTTTAGAAATAAATAATAATAATAATAATTCCCTGAGAAACAGGGAGATCAGGAATAAAATCCATTGAAATATGGGTCCATGGCCTCCTGGGCATCGGCAGGGGCCTTAACAAACCACTAGAACGAGAACAGGGTTTGGACCGAGAACAAGTCCCACAGGACTGCACAAAATTCCTGACATCACGAGATAAAGCAGGCCACCAAAAAGACCGACTCACCAAGTCTCTGGTACCAAAAATACCAGGATGACCAGCTAACGCGGAGCAGTGAACTTCAGACATTACTCTTCTCCTCCACTGGTCAGGGACATACAATTTCCCCATAGGGCATCGTTCAGGTTTGTCCTCCTGAAATTCCTCCAGGGCAAGTCTCAAATCGGGTGAAATGGCGGAAAGAACCACACCCTCATTTAGAATGGGAGTAGGCTCAGTCACATCAAGAGAATCAGCAAAGAAACTCCTAGAGAAGGCGTCCGCCTTAACATTCCTAGTGCCCAGAAGGAGACTACAAAATTAAAATGCGTGAAAAACAAGGCCCACCTAGCCTGTCTAGGGTTCAATCGCTTGGCTGATTCGAGATAGATCAGGTTCTTGTGGTCGGTAAGGACCACAACATGATGTCTGGCTCTCTCTATCCAATGTCTCCACTCTTCAAAAGCCCACTTCATAGCCAACAATTCCCAATTCCCCACATCATAGTTATGCTCAGATGGGGAAAATTTTCGAGAAAAGGCACAAGGATTCATTTCAGAGGTTACTGGATCTCTTTGAGACAAAACGGCTCCTGCACCAATCTCAGAAGCATCTATCTCCACCTGAAATGGGAGTGAAACATCAGGTTGCCATAAGACCAGAGCAGCAGTGAATCTCCGCTTAAGCTCCTGGAACGCTGAGACTGCCTCTGAAGAACAATTCACCACATCAGCGCCCTTTTTGGTCAAATCCGTCAGTGGTTTTACAATACCAGAAAAATTACTTATGAATTTACGGTAGAAATTAGCAAAACCCAAAACCTTCTGGAGGGCCTTCAAGGAAGTGGGCTGAACCCAATCATAAATGGCCTGGACCTTGGCCGGGTCCATTTCAATAGCAGACAGGGACAAAATGAATCCCAAATACAAAATCTTTTGTACGCCTAAGAGACATTTCGATCCCTTAACATACAGAACGTTTTCTCTCAAAACCCGGAACACAGTCCGAACATGTTCCACATGAGAATCCCAATTACTGGAAAAAATCAAAATATCGTCCAAATAAATGATCAAAAACTTATCCACAAAGTCCCAGAAAATATAGTTCATGAAAGATTGGAAGACGGAAGGGGCATTAGTGAGCCCAAAAGGCATCACCAGGTACTCAAAATGTCCCTCCGGAGTATTAAACGCTGTCTTCCATTCATCACCGTGCTTGATGCGAATAAGATTGAAAAGCAAACCCTTGGGAAATTTACCATCGGGCACTAAGTCAATCGCGCAATCATAACTCCTATGAGGAGCAAAGACATGGACTTACTCTCGATAAATACATCAGAAAAATCAGCCAAATAGTCAGTAACATCATGAGACTGGGGAGAGGTGGAGAAAACAGGAGTGTCACTAAGAGCACGTTGACAATCCCAACTCACCACAGACACAGATTTCCAATCCAAAACTGGATTGAGTTTGCAACCAAGAAAAACCCAGTACATTAATGTCATGTAAATTATGCAACACCAAAAATTTACAATTCTCTTGGTGGTCGGGGCGACCCGCATTATCACCTGGGTCCAAAACTGGGGTTTATTCTCCACCAAGGGGGTAGCATCAATACCCCTCAAAGGGATAGGAGTCTGCAGGGGTATCATGGGAAAACCACAACATTTAGCAAAGTCCAAATCCATCAGATTCAAAGCTGCTCCTGAATCAACAAAAGCTTTAGCAGAAAATGAACACAAGGAGCAGATCAAGGAAACCGCTAAAAGGAATTTAGGCTGTACACTGCCCATAGCAAATGAGTGGGCAGAACGTTTTTCCCGCTTAGGGCAAACAGAATTAGCATGAGAGGCGTCCCCACAAAAGAAGCATAACTTATTACGCCTTCTAAACTCTTGACGTTGCTTCCTAGACAAAACCCTATCACATTGCCTAGGCTCAGAAGTTTGTTCAAAAGGTGGCACCGCCTCTCGTGTAGTTTTACGTTCACTTAAACATCGATCAATTTGAATGGTCAATGACATAGAGTTGTCAAGACCAGAGGGGACCGGAAATCCCATCATAACATCTTTTATGGTTTCTGCCAGACCTTTCCGAAAAAGAGCTGCTAGGGCATCGTCATTCCATTTCGTTAGGACCACCTACTTTTGGAATTTTTGACAGTATAACTCTGCAGAATCCTGACCCTGGTTCAATGCCAATAAGGTTTTCTCAGCTTGATCCATAACATTAGGCTCAACATACAACAACTCCAAACCTTGGAAAAATGCATCCACATCAGCCAAAATAGGATCCACAGGTGTCAGAGAAAAAGCCCAGTCCTGGGAAACGCCACGCAGCAGGGAGATGACAATTTTAACCTGCTGCACCGAGTTCCCCGAGGAGTTAGGTTTCAAGGCAAAAAACAGTTTACAATTATTCTTAAAGTTCAAAAATTTAGACCAATCCCCAGTAAATACATCAGGAATAGGAATTTTTGGATCTACAGCAGACAACTGAGCGAGATAGCCAGAAATTCCCCGAACTTCAGCAGCGAGCTGCTCAACACGATCAGACAATTGCTTAGTCTCCATTAAAGAAAAAATCCTCCTACAGTCCCCAGAGAAATAGAGGAAAAAATATGAAAAATTCTGACACCTTTTTTTTTCCTTCTTTAGAGTACCCTAGAGTCTACAGTTTTGTGCTGGTGATTCTGTTATGATTCGGTAAGCAACCAGGAAACCAGAAAGGTTGGCAACTTAGCGGATTGCAGACCCCTGAGCCTAACAACACAACTAGAATTAGCCGTGGGAGGTACCTACAATGCCCTAGACGCCTCCGTACAGCCAAAGAGTTAACTAAGCCTAAAGCAAGAAAGGGGAAACCTCAACTGCCCCAGCGTAGAACCCCAAAGAAGTAGATAGCCCCCAAACATATATTGATGATGAGACAAGATGAGGCACACACTGGCAGAAAATAGAGTGAGCAAATGATGAGGCCCAAACTGTCTAGATAGGTCAGGACAGAAAAGATACTGTCTGCAATCACGCAAAAACCCTACAAAATCCAACACATCTGATATACAAAAACACTGAGGCCACACGACCAATGTTAAGGGCTGGCGGAACACACCAAATAATAAGATGGTGTTTAGGTGCGTTCGCAGCCCAGGGTCCACCGTGCAGAGGTGTTAACTGCTGCTCGGTAATGGCGGACGCGATATGGCGGTGAAATAATGGCACACACGGGGTTAACCTCACCCAAGGTGTACCGAGGCGAACTCTTATGACTTAGAGCCGCACTACCGCAAATAATAGATGCCGTAGCCTGTTTTCGCTCACAGAGCTCGGCAGAGTAAGCGCTAGCGTAACGTCACAGAACTCAGCCCTTAGACAGCAGGACTGAAGTCCCTCTAGACCGCTAACGCCCGGCACCACGACTGCGATACCAACAGGGATCAAATAAATGGCGTGTGCAAGTGTGCAGACGGCCGGTATGCACTGTGGCCTACAGGCTAGCCACTAGCAGGCACTGACTCAGTCTCTAAACCCTAACAACAGACGTATCAAAGGGTAGGGGTTTCATAATGAGTCAGACACCAGATACATGCATCCATCATCATACACACCAAACTATTTGAGTCTATCTTAGCGCATGGCCGAGCGGCCATGCGAACCTTTTATAGCCGCAGGCGTCCGTGATACTCCTTGCTTCTCGGATGGGGCAATCCGAACACGAGCAGGACCTGAGCACATGACCTTTGATCTCCAATGGGAGATCACTCCACAGGCATGCTCAGTGGCCCGACATGAGGACTTAGTCCCTGGAGGATCTTGCTGCTGAGCAGCATGCATTGCCAAAGCAGATCCAGGGGTGCCAGCAGCAAGCAAACCCACGGAGCTGGTCTGGACAGAGCGCCGGGACCGACGAGTTTGCTGAGCAAGCTCCTCTGCGGCTGGGGAGGAATGGGAGACCGTCGGAGGCAAGGCTCGGGATTCCCGCTGTGCAGCGCCGGAAATCCGACGCCTAACATTACCCCCCCTCCTAGGGCTCGCTCCGCTCAAACTCTGCAATGAGAAGAGGAGCGTGGATATTCTCCACCGGCTCCCAGGTCCGGGCCTCTGGACCATGACCCTTCCAATCCACCAAGTAAAACTTTTTGCCCCGTATCACCTTGCATCCCACGATGGCATTGACCTCAAACTCGTCAGACGACAGATCTGATGTTCTGGCAGCTGGCTCAGAAAACCGGGACATGTGAACTGGCTTGAGGAGAGACACATGAAATGTGTCCGAGATAGCCAAGTGTGGTGGAAGGGCTACTCGAGGACCTTGAAAGGACCGATGTAGCGTGGTGCGAACTTAGCGGATTCCACCCGCAGCCTGATGTTACGGGCAGAGAGCCACACTAAGTCGCCAGGGGCAAAGGTCAGAGCAGGGCGCCGGCGGGTATCAGCGGAGGACCTCATTCTCTCCTTGGAGACCCGGATAGCATCCTGCGTGCGGTCCCAAATGTCACGTGCTTCCACCGCCCAGACTGCCACCCTAGAGTCGGTGGATGACACGGGCATGGGCACGGGGACGCGCGGATGCTGACCGTAATTTAAGAGAAATGGGGTCTGACCGGTGGAATCGGCTACCGCGTTGTTCAAGGCGAACTCCGCCCATGGCAGTAATGATGCCCAATCATCCTGCCTAGCCGAGACAAAATGTCGCAGATATGTCACCAGGGTCTGGTTGGCTCTCTCCACCAACCCATTCATCTCGGGATGATAGGCCGAAGAGAGATTTAGCTCAATGCTGAGCAGAGAACAGAGCTCTCTTCAGAACCGAGAAGCAAACTGGGGACCCCGGTCGCTGACAATCTTATCCGGCATGCCGTGTAGGCGGAAAACATGTTTAATGAACAATGCTGCTAGGCCTCGTGCCGACGGTAGCCGAGAGAGTGGTACTAGGTGCACCATCTTGGAGAAATGATCGGTGATCACCCAGATGACGGTGCTGCCACTGGACTTGGGCAGACCCACCACAAAGTCCATACCAACCATCTCCCAGGGCCTGTCCGCAACCGGCAGAGGATAGAGTAACCCAGCGGGCCGCTGCCGAGAGGGCCGATTCTGGGAGCAAGAGACACACGCCTGAATATAGTCCTTGACGTCACGGGCCATATGCGGCCACCAGTACGTCCTCGCCAGTAGTTCAGTGGTCCGTTTGATCCCGAAATGACCTCCCACTCTGGATGAATGAGCCCACGAGAGGACCTCCGGTCGCAGATGGACAGCGACAAAAGTCTTGCCCGGAGGTACAGACTCAAGAGCAACCGGAGACACGGTCCTCAGGCTCTCCGATGGGACTATCAGTCGAGGCTCCTCCTCCTCCTCTGATGACACCACAGAGCGAGAAAGAGCATCGGCTCGGACGTTCTTCTCCCCGGAGAGAAAATGTAGTGTGAAATGGAACCGGGAGAAGAACAAGGACCATCTGGCCTGACGAGAATTCAGCCGCTGAGCCGTCTGCAAATAGACCAAATTTTTGTGATCAGTGAACACCTGGAAAGGATGGCGAGCCCCCTCCAGGAGATGTCTCCATTCTGAGAAGGCCAGCTTCATTGCTAGCAACTCCCTGTCCCTGATGGAATAATTCCTCTCCGCCGGTGTGAAGGTCTTGGAGAAGAAGAAGCATGGGTGCTTCCGACCTTGCGAGTCCTTCTGGAAAAGGACCGCCCCAGCACCGACGGAGGAGGCATCCACTTCTAGAATGAATGGCTTATCTACATCAGGGCGATGTAGAATGGGAGCGCTAGCAAAATGGGACTTAATGGAGGCGAAAGCCTTGGAGACAGTCTCCGACCACAGTTTGGGGTTCGCACCCTTCTTGGTGAGGGCTACCACGGGTGCAACCAAAGTTGAGAAATGGGGAATGAATTGACGATAGTAATTTATGAACCCCATAAAGCGCTGCACCGCTTTGAGAGAATGGGGTTCCTGCCAATCCATCACCGCCTGTAGCTTGGCAGGATCCATGGCCAAACCCTGGGCTGAGATGATGTAACCCAGGAAAGGCAAGGACTCCTGCTCAAACACACATTTCTCCAATTTGGCATAGAGGGAGTGGGCCCGCAGGAGATCGAAAACTTTGCGAACATCTCTCCGGTGGGAGTCAATATCTGGAGAAAAAATAAGAATATCATCCAGATAGACTACTACCAAGGTGGCAAGCATATCCCGGAAGATATCGTTCACAAAATCTTGGAAGACGGCTGGGGCGTTACATAGCCCGAAGGGCATCACCAGATATTCATAGTGCCCATCTCTGGTGTTAAATGCCTTCTTCCATTCCTCCCCATCACGGATGAGAATCAGGTTATAGGCTCCCCGCAGATCAAGCTTAGTAAACACTCTCGCTCCCCGTAGCCTATCAAATCGTTCCGATATCAGGGGCAGAGGATACTTGTTCTTAACGGTTATGGCGTTAAGTCCCCTGTAATCGATGCACGGACGTAATTCCCCATTCTTCTTTTGGACAAAGAAGAATCCCGCTCCCGCCGGGGACACCGACTTCCTAATGAATCCCCTTGCCAGATTCTCCCTGATATACTGCGACATGGCCTCTGTCTCTGGGAGGTATAGTCGACCCCGAGGAGGCTCAGCGCCGGGCAAGAGGTCAATAGGACAGTCGTAAGGGCGGTGCGGCAGAAGGATCTCCGCCGCCTTCTTGGAGAAAATGTCTGCATACTGCCGATATGGCTTGGGAAGTGAGGAGAGATCTGCAGGAACCTCAGAAGTAGCGACTTGAATGCAGTCCCTCAGACACCTACCCTCGCAGGACATACTCCAAGCGAGGATTTTCCCCGAGGACCAGTCTATGTGGGGAGAGTGGGCCCGTAACCAGGGAACCCCTAGGAGGACCTGGTCGATACCTTCTGGCATCACAAGGAGAGACAGCATCTCCTGATGAGACGGAGACAGTGAGAGTCTCAGTGGAGCCGTCTGGTGGGTGATTTGGGACGGGAGTGTCGCCCCATTCACCACCCTAATGGTGACTGGCTGAGGTAGCAAGACCAGAGGGACTGCGTGTTGTTGAGCGAAGGCAGATGACAAAGTTGCCCTCCGCCCCAGAGTCCACGCAAACCTCCACCATCAGAGTGGAAGACTCAAACTCTAACACCCCTTTAAACAGGAGCTTGGAGGAGAAATTAGCTGTGTCTAGTAGGCCCCTTCCGCTAACCACTAGACGGGGGCGTTTCCCGGCCGCTGTGGGCACTGGTTAGCGTGGTGCCCAGTCTGCCGACAACGGAAGCAGACTGGGGGTACCCGCACGGACCGGGCCCTGGACCCTGTGCGGGACACCTCCATGGCCTCTGGAGGCTCAGGCGGTGGGCCGAGGGGTTCCAGCGGTCTGGCAAAATTTGGAGCCAAATTATAGCATTGGCGGGACCTGGAGCGCTCCAACCCTCGCTCAGTGAAGCGAACGTCAATCCGGGTGGAGACTGTAATGAGCTCCTCTAGGGTGGTGGGCACCTCCCTGGTGGCCAGGGCGTCCTTGACATGATCAGCCAGGCCTCTCCAGAATATGGGTATGAGCACCTTATCTGGCCACTCCAGCTCAGAGGCCAGAGTTCTGAAGAGGATGGCATACTGGCTGACCAAAGGCGAACCCTGGGTTAGCGCCAGCAACTGGAGTGCCGTATCATATGTGACCTGAGGTCCCAGGAACACCTGTTTCAGAGCGACCAAGAAGTGGGTGGAACTCTGTACCAGGGGATCCCCACGCTCCCACAGTGGAGTGGCCCATTCCAAGGCCCTGCCCGACAGGAGGGAGATGATAAATCTCACCTTGGCCCGCTCAGAGGGAAATCGTGTAGTCAGCAGCTCTAGGTGAATGGAGCACTGACTCACGAAACCCCTACACGAAGCACTATCCCCTGAGAACTTCTCGGGCAGCGGGAGGCGGGACAAGGTCGGGGCAGGACTGGCCGTGGAGATACGAGCGACAGCCTCTGCAGCTGCCTGAACGGCGACCGAGGTAACATCCGCAGCTGAGGTGGAATGCTCTAGCGCTGCCAACCTACCCTCCAGCTGCTGGATCATAGAATCATAGAATCGTAGAGTTGGAAGGGACCTCCTGGGCCATCTGGTCCAACCCCCTGCTCAAAGCAGGATTCGCTAAATCATCCCAGTTAGATGTCTGTCCAGCCTCTGTTTGAAGACTTCCATTGAAGGAGAACTCACCACTTCTCGTGGCAGCCTGTTCCACTCATTGATCACTCTAACTGTCAAAAAGTTTTTTCTAATATCTAATCTGTGTCTCCTCCCATTCAGCTTCATCCCATTGCTTCTAGTCTTTCCTTGTGCAAATGAGAATAAAGTTGATCCTTCTACAATGTGACAGCCCTTTAGATATTTGTAGACAGCTATTAAGTCTCCTCTCAGTCTTCTCTTTTGCAAACTAAACATTCCCAAATCCTGCAACCTTTCCTCATAAGACAGGGTTTGCAGACCGGTCACCATTCTGGTCGCTCTTTTCTGAACTTGCTCCAGTTTGTTGATGTCTTTTTTAAAATGTGGTGCCCAAAATTGGACACAATATTCCAGATGAGGTCTGACCAAAGAGGAGTAGAGGGAAATAATTACTTCACGTGATCTAGACTGTATGCTTCTGTTAATACATCCTAGAATTGCATTTGCCTTTTTTGCTGCTGCATCACACTGTTGACTCATATTCAGTCTGTGATCTATTAGTATACCCAAGTCTTTTTCACATGTGCTGTCACTTAGCCCTATTCCTCCCATTCTATATATGCTTTTTTCATTTTTATTGCCCAGATGTAGTACTTTGCATTTCTCCCTGTTAAAAACCATTCTGTTAGTTGCTGCCCACTTCTCCAGTTTATTTAAATCTTTTTGAATCCCCTCTCTCTCTTCTCTAGTATTAGCTATCCCTCCTAGCTTTGTGTCATCAGCAAATTTAATCAGTTTACCCTCAATTCCTTCATCTAAATCGTTGATAAAGATGTTGAACAATACAGGGCCCAGGACAGAGCCCTGTGGTACCCCACTTGAGACATTCTTCCAACTGGATGTGCAGCCATTTACGACCACTCTTTGGGTCCGATCACTAAGCCAGTTATGAATCCACCTAACAGTTGCCTTGTCCATTCCATACTTAGTCATTTTTTCAATAAGGATTGTATGAGAGACTTTGTCAAATGCTTTGCTGAAGTCAAGATATACTATATCTATAGCATTTCCTTGATCCACCCAATCAGTAATACCATCATAGAAGGAAATTAAATTAGTCTGACATGACTTATTAGTTACAAACCCATGCTGACTCTGTGTAATCACTTCATTCTTATCCAGGTATTGACATACATGTTGTTTAATAATTTGTTCAAAGATCTTTCCTGGTATAGAAGTCAGACTCACCGGCCTATAGTTGCCTGGGTCCACCTTCTTCCCCTTTTTGAAGATAGGAACAACATTTGCTCTTCTCCAGTCTTCTGGCACTTCTCCTGTTCTCCAAGAATTTTCAAAGATTATGGAGAGGGGTTCAAAAATTTCTTCTGCTACCTCCTTCAGTACTCTGGGGTGTAATTCATCTGGACCTGGAGACTTGAATACATTTAGGTTAGCTAAGTGTTTCCTCACTATCTTTCTGTTTATAGATATCCTGGATTCTTCTATTCCCTTAATAGGACAGTGAATAACAGTTGATGTTACATTTCCTTTCTGAGAGAAAACAGATGCAAAATAGGAATTTAAAAGTTCAGCCTTCTCAACATCCTGTCTTACCATTTCATCATTTTCATCCTGTAAAAATCCTATAGCATCTTTGACTTTTCTTTTACTTTTGACATATCCCCAAAATCCTTTATTATTGCTTTTGACATCTCTTGCAAGCCTCAATTCATTTTCAGCTTTAGATAATCTGATTTGTGCCCTGCAGGTTCTGCAGACAGCATTATATTCTTCTTTAGATATGCCTCCTTCTTTCCATTTTATAAACATTTTTTGCTTCCTTTTTAGCATGTGCTTAAGTTCTGTGTTCATCCATCCTGGTTTCCTTAAATGCTTCCTATTCTTCCCTCTTTTCGGAATTGTTAACAACTGGGCTTTGAGAATTTCATTTTTCAAGATTTCCCATCCTTCCTGGACATTTTTGTCTTTAAGGATATCCAGCCATTGGATCCCTCCAATTCTCTTTCTGAATCCCTTAAAATCTGCCATTCTGAAATCTAACCTTGACGTCTGAGTCTTCACAGGTCTTCCGCCTCTAGTTATCCAAAATTCTAAAATAGCATGGTCGCTACCTCCTAGGGTCCCAGCCACTTTTACCTCCTCAACCATTTCCTCCCTGTTTATAAGGATTAGATCCAAGGTAGCAGTTCCCCTTGTTTTCTCCTTTACCTTTTGGAAGATAAAGTTGTCAGCAAGAGAGGATAAGAATTTCCTTGACCTGTTAGTTTTGCCTGAGAGAGATTCCCAACAAATGTCTGGATAGTTGAAATCTCCCATGACAACTATGTCATATTTTTTGGAGAACTTGGCCATTTGATGCATAAAGAGTTCATCCATATCTTCAGCTTGCACAGGCGGCCTGTAGTAAATGCCTACAATGGTGTCCTTTCCATTGTTCTGTCCTTGTATTCTTACCCAAACAGTTTCCACAGAACTCCCAGTCTCTGAAGCTTCAATCTCTGTGCAGATATACGCATTTCTAACATACAATGCGACACCCCCTCCTCGTTTATCAAGTCTGTTTCTTGCAAATAAGTTGTATCCTTCTAGTCTTGTATTCCAATCATGTGTATTGTCCCACCAAGTTTCAGTGATTCCAATGACATCATATTTCTTTTCCTGTGTTAGTAGTTCCAATTCTCCTTGTTTGTTGCCCATGCTTTGTGCATGGATGTACCTATGCAGTCGTTGTTCATCCGCCATTATCGGCCAGACCCTGGCGCTAAGATAATGTTAAGGGCTGGCGGAACACACCAAATAATAAGATGGTGTTTAGGTGCATTCGCAGCCCAGGGTCCACCGTGCAGAGGTGTTAACTGCTGCTCGGTAATGGCGGACGCGATATGGCGGTGAAATAACGGCACACACGGGGTTAACCTCACCCAAGGTGCACTGAGGCGAACTCTTATGACTTAGAGCCGCACTACCGCAAATAATAGATGCTGTAGCCTGTTTTCGCTCACAGAGCTCGGCAGAGTAAGCGCTAGCGTAACGTCACAGAACTCAGCCCTTAGACAGCAGGACTGAAGTCCCTCTAGACCGCTAGCGCCCGGCACCGCGACTGCGATACCAACAGGGATCAAATAAATGGCGTGTGCAAGTGTGCAGACGGCCGGTATGCACTGTGGCCTACAGGCTAGCCACTAGCAGGCGCTGACTCAGTCTCTAAACCCTAACAACAGACGTATCAAAGGGTAGGGGTTTCATAATGAGTCAGACACCAGATACATGCATCCATCATCATACACACCAAACTATTTGAGTCTATCTTAGCGCATGGCCGAGCGGCCATGCGAACCTTTTATAGCCGCAGGCGTCCGTGATCCTCCTTGCTTCTCGGATGGGCCAATCCGAACACGAGCAGGACCTGAGCACATGACCTTTGATCTCCAATGGGAGATCACTCCACAGGCATGCTCAGTGGCCCGACATGAGGACTTAGTCCCTGGAGGATCTTGCTGCTGAGCAGCATGCATTGCCAAAGCTGAACCAGGGGTGGCAGCAGCAAGCAAACCCACGGAGCTGGTCTGGACAGAGCGCCGGGACCGACGAGTTTGCTGAGCAAGCTCCTCTGCGGCTGGGGAGGAATGGGAGACCGTCGGAGGCAAGGCTTGGGATTCCCGCTGTGCAGTGCTGGAAATCCGACGCCTAACAACCTCTCCTTCGCTAGATCAGCATTCTGGTGTGACCTGGAAGCAACGTAAAAGATACTAATATAACGGGGGATTAGCAATACTGAACAGAATGACATAAGCTGTGACATATGAGCGGGGTCCAGCACAAATCCCAGCAGGGAATAATGCTGAACCCACACAGCAAAGCAGAAATCAGAGAAAGGCAAAAACTATATCAAATGCAAAAGATTCCAGCAAACAAATAACTTATCTGAATGATGCAAGACCAAGGAGGGGGAAAAAGCAGACTTCACAATGCACAGGAAGACAAACAAATCACCAGCAGCAACTGAAGGAAGCTTACTCGCTTAAATCCTCCCAGTAAGTAACCCCTGACTTCCAATCATCGTCTTCAGGTGATAGACTTCTGTCAATACAACGAGCTCCACGGCAACCACCAGAGGGAGCCCCGACTCAGAAGTCAGATCAAGAGAGTTCACAACACTGCAAGCCATGTGGGTAGGTCTGTTCACCATCACCAGGAAATGTGGGGAGACTATGTGGCACCCCAGGAGTTCGGTTGCCACACTGGCCTTGCCTCCCTCCGGGGGGAGTGATGTCATGCCTGGAAGCAAAGAAGGAATCCCCTTACCAGGTACTTCCAGCATACAACACAGTTCCTGCTCCAGTCCAGCAGGGGGAGCTCTAAACCCGACTTAAGGGAAGCTGCTCTCTCTGGTCAGGAGGAGGAAGTTAGTGGAGAGAGTTAGAGCCTGAACAAGGCTGAGAGAGGACATGTGGATAGGAGCTCACCCAGGGCTTGAGCGCCAGAGACCAGACGCCGGAGCACGAGGCTGTGTGGGTACTAAAGCCCTGGCAGCAGACCGCAGATCCTCTGTCCCCTACTGATACTCAATGACACAGCAGCACGTGTGAGCTGGAGATGCCAGACAGGAGTGACCCCTGAAGGAGGCTCCAGCTGCCTGTCATGCGAGTGTTCTATCTAAGCATCAGATAGAAAGAGGGACTTGAATAGAGTATACAGCAGCAAGTACCTCAGAGAATAGTGCTAGAAAGGAAGCCTCACAACCCACCTGACTAAGGAAATTCTCAAATTGTTTCCAGGCTGAACGGCTCCAGAACCATCTGTATTCTGAGCCCCGGACTGTACCTACACAGCTCAGTAAAAGGTAAAGGAAACTGCACCCTGCTGTCTTCTGAATCATTCCTGCGTCACCTGCCCTGCACCACACTCACCACCAAAATCACCTTTATCATCCTAACTGCCATGGGACACAGCTCTTCCCATGGAGAGCTTAACCATCTTTGCTGCCCTATCATCACCCCAGAGGATCTGCATTGTAGTGTCGGTCCCCTGGCCAAATACCACGGGTGGCATCACGAACATGTGGCGCCCCCAGGAGTATGGCCGCCACAGTGGCTTCGCCTTCCTCCAGGGGAGGGTAATGCCAGGCTTGGAGGAAATGATGGGTCTCTCTCACAGTCAATCCATACATGCAACACAGTTCCACTCTAGGCCAGCAGGGGGAACTCTGAACCAGGATTAAGGGGAGGAGTGCTCTCTGAGGGCCAAGAGGAAGGAGTGGTCAGTCAGTCAGTCTGCGGAGGGTGAAGTGTGCAGACGTGGAGAGAGAAGCTGGAGGTTGAGCTAGGAAAGGAGAGCTCCCTCGCAGTGAGAGCGCAAGAACTGGAGCCTGGTCTCCACGGTTGTATGGATACTAATGGTCCTACAGCAGATGCCAGAGGAGTAGGAGGCTGTAAATGCCCTACTCCCATCTAAGACTTGAGGCACAACAGCAGCTTGGATAGAGAGCCAGGACTCAAGAGAGGAGTCCCCGAGAGAGGCTACCGCTGTCTGCCGTGCAAGTAAGGTTCTTGGGAACATCTGACAGGAGGAACTTCAGAGTAACTTAGTACTTGGAGTACTTCATTCAAACGAGCGCTAGGAAGGAGACTGCACAGCCCGTCTGCTGAGAGAGAAGCACTGAGTTGCTTCCAGGCTAGCCTGCTCCGTTACCATCTATAATCAGCAGTTTGTTGTCCCCCTTTAGATGACCCAGATCTGGACCAGATCCTGGACTTATTAGTGGAATCCAAAAGCGGAATGGGGGTAGCGGATGTCCTGTTTGGGGAGCGGCTTGGTCCATCACAGAAGCAACAATTAACAGAACTGCTTGGAACATATGGCTCCCTGTTCACGAGTCAGTCTGGTCGAATCCCCTTGGTCCAGCATGTCAACACAGGGGTAGCCACTCCACTCAGACAACTGGCCTACCGGGTGACACCTCAAGTATTGGCAATGATCAAGGCCAAAGTGGATGACATGTTGAATATGGGGGTCATAGTTCCTTCCCATATGGTGTAATGTTGGTGCCCAAGAAAGCCAGTGTACTGTTCGTACCCAAGAAAGACAAGACTACTTGCTTCTGTGTGGAATATAGGTGACTCAGTGAGGACACGATTACTGATGCATATCTCATGCCTCGGGTGGATGAACTACTAGACAGATTAGGAGGATCTCAGTTCATAAGATTTGAGCAAGGGATACTGGCAGATCCCACTCACAAAAGAGGCTCAAGAGAAATGTGCATTCATCACCCCTTTTGGCCTTTATGAATTTACCAGCATGCCCTTTGGGATGAAGAATGCCCCAGCTACCTTCCAAAATATGGTGGACCAGTTACTAGTGGGATATCAGGGGTATGCCCCGGCCGACCTGGATGACATCGCTGTCTTCATCAATACCTGGGAAGAGCATCTTCAACATGTGTCACAGGTGCTGCAGAGGGTAGCAAAAGCCCAGCTTACAATCCGACCTGACAAGTGTCAAATGGGGATGGCCGAGGTACTATACCTTGGACATCGGGTAGGAAGTGGGTGCATTCGTCCAAAACCAGCAAAAGTAGAAGCCATGACCCAGTGGCCTCACCAGCCAACCAAAAACAGGTACACGCCTTTCTAGGGAACACAAACTATTATCGAAAGTTTATCCTTATTACAGTACAGTAGCAAAGCCCTTCACTGACCTTACTACCAAACGATATTCCCGCAAGCTCATCTGGACCCCAGAGTGCGAGTCCGCATTCCTCCAGTTGAAAATCCAGCTAGCCCAAAACCAAGTCCTGATTGCTCCTGACTTCTGCCGTTGGTTCATTGTCCAAACAGACTCATCAGACTGGATTGGGAGCTGTACTCTGTCAAGTTCGTGACGATGGTCAGAAACACCCAGTAGCTTACGTTTCCCAGAAACTGTTGGACCGGGAGAAAGCATGCTCTACAATAGAAAAAGAATGCTTGGTCATAATCTGGGCCTTAAAGAAATTGCTGCCCTACCTCTATAGCAAGGATTTCACGGTCTTAACTGACCATAGTCCTTTATGTTGGCTAAATCAGACTGCTGGGGACATTGGACGTTTACTCAGATGTAGTCTGGCTTTGCAGTTCTATAATTTTTCTGTCTCCCATAAAAAGGGCAAAGATCAATGGACTGTCCCGACAAGTAGAGAAGGATGACCGGAAGCCTATCACGTCTAGTTAATTAATATAACAACCCTGTTGGCATCACTGCATGGCCTCCAATCCCCCACACACCAACTTACTCACTGCTCCAGGTCATGCTGTGAGTTCTGTCTGCTGCTGGCTCCATGCTGTGTGCTTCCTGGCTGTGTGCATAGGGGGGCGGCGCCGGCACTCTTTGGTTCTTATGGAATCAGTGTGCACCTGCCTAATGTGTTCCAAGCCAATTACCAAGAGAACTCTAGTATTTAAGGTAGCTCCACCCGATGGAAGTGGCCTGAGCAATGTCTTTACTCAGTGTCCTGCAGCTGAGTTGCCAGGTCCTGTCCTGTGTTTCGCCTTCTCTGGAGGCTTGATTCCTAGTCCTGTATCTGTGCCTGTCTTGCCGCCCTCCAGGAGGCAGAATATCCTGGTCTCTGGGTCCTTGTTCCTAGCCTTGCCTTATATCTGTCCTGTCCACCCTCCAGGAGGCAGAATATCCTTGTGCTATTGTTCCTTGCCTTGTCTTGTACCTGTCCTGTCCACCCTCCAGGAGGCAGTATATCCTGGTCCCTGTGCTTTTGCTCCTTGCCTTGTCTCGCACCTGTCTGCTCTGCCCTCCAGGAGGCAGTATATCTGGCTCTCTGTGTCTTTGTTCCAGTACCTTGTCTCGCACCGTTACCTTGTCTGAACTCTGTCCTACCTCTGTCTGTCAGTCTCCTTGTCTGTGGCTTCTTTCCCTGCTGTGTCTATCCTTGTGTCCTCTCCATCTGCCTGTGCTGAGCACTCTTGCAGCTTTGCCTGCCCCGTGCCCTTGTGGCTCTGCTTGTGTTCCAAGCTCTTGTGGCTCTGCTTGTGTTCCACAGACTTGCAGCTCTGCTTGTGCTCCGTACTCTTGCGGCTCTGCCTGTTCTCTGCATTCTTGCGGCTCTGCTTGCTCCGTACTCTTGCGGATCTGCCTATGCTCCACACTTTTGCGGCTCTGCTTACTCCGTACTCTTGCGGCTCTGCTTATGCGCCGCACTCTTGCGGCTCTACCAGTGCTCCACACTCCTGTGGTTCTGATTTGTTCTGCTTCTGCAGAACCTCTTGCTGCTAGCTGCAGCTCCTTACTGCAGCCTTGCGGTTCTTCTCCAGTGTGAACAGGTCCAAACCTTTTCCTCCATACCATCTATATTTCCATCCTTCCCGTACCAGTACCAGCACCTCCTATGTGAACAGGCCTCTAGCTATTCCATACACCACTCCTTCCTGTCTGTGTCCCTGTGCCTTCCCAGTGAGCTGTGCCCGCCTGCCAGTCTCAGCCGTGCCCGCCTACCAGTGTCTCAGCCATGCCCACCTGCCAGTGTCTCAGCTGTGCCTGCCTGCCAGTGTCTCAGCCTTGCCTGCCGTGCTCACCTGCCTGTCAGTCACACCTGTCCTAGTGTCCTGTTTCCCAGTGGGATCAGCAGCAACACCCAGACACCACCGTGGAGTGGCACCTGGCAGGTACCAGCCACGCAAGCCGGGCCTCACCATCAGAGGCTCGAGTGAAGACTGAGGTAGCTGTCATAGTCACGCCCCTTCCAGGGTAACCTGGTTTGTGGCACAGTGGGGCCACAACCCCCTCGCTCGCGCCAGTCTGCCAAGGCACGAGCGTGACAAGATGCGGGAGCAATGTGAAGCAACCATATTGTATCTTAATTTCCCATGCAACCATGTTTTTGCAAACCAAGAAGAATTGACTTTTTATCTGTATATTGGCTTGTGGATTTAAGTGTTTGGTGGGTCAAGAAGACAGACTTGCATATCATTTAACATACTGTGTATGTCTGTAATAGTGACTTGTACATAGTGTATGTTTATCTTTGTTTATTGTGTGCTGATATGCTAATTGTGTATTTTATTCTATAACCAGTTTGTTGACTTCAAAGTTAGATACGGAAAGGCTGTGAGGGTGGACTGAAGTACACTGGGTAAATCTAAAAAATAGATCACCTGCCTCGGGTATAAAAGAGACTTCTTTTCTTCCAGTTGGTGTCACTCTTCAGGATCTCAGCTCAGGGTACTTCGGACTCGGCTGAAAGAACACAGGATTGCTCTCAGTTATCACCCTACGCTTGTCTTTACCTCTTCTGCGTGCGTATCACAGGAGGTGTAGCGACTCTGGGAGCTTGGATATAACATCTACCATTATCCTGGTGAGTCAGCGGAAGGGAAGGGTGAGACCCTGTAATGTGCACCATCTTGGGGTAATTGCTGGGATTGTTCTGTTTGTTATTGGGTGTTGTGGTTCAATAAAGTATTACCACACTGTTTTACCCTAACCCTGTGTTGTCTGTGTAGTGTATTGCCCACCGGGAGATAGAGCAGTGTTACGAACACTGGTCCATGCAGTCTTGCTAAAGGCAGCCGAGCCAGCAGAAGAGAGCACCCACTGACCCTGTTTCTCCTCACCTCTCTTGAAACCCTCGACTGAGATTGCCATCACCACCTCCTCAGGCAGGGAATTCCAGATTCTCACTGCCATAACAGTAAAGAATCCTCTTCTATGTTGGTGCAAAAAACTTCTCTCCTCCAGACACAGAGAATGCCCCCTAGTGACCGTCACCTTCCTTGCTATAAACAGATCCTCGGAGAGATATTTGTATTGTCCGCTTATATATTTATACATGGTTATTAGATCGCCCCTCTGTCGTCTTTTTCTAGACTAAATAATCCTTATTTTGCTAATCTCTCTGGGTATTGTAGTTCCCCCATCCCCTTTATTAATTTTGTTGCCCTCCTTTGTACTCGTTCTAGTTCCATTATATCCTTTCTGTGCAAAGGTGCCAAAAACTGTACACAGTACTCCATGTGCGGTCTAACCAGGGATTTGTACCGAGGCAGTATGTTCTCATCATGTGTATCCAGACCTCTTTTAATGCACCCCATGATCCTGTTTGCCTTGGCAGCTGCTGCCTGGCACTGGCTGCTCCAAGTAAGTTTATCATTAACTAGGATCCCCAAGTCCTTCTCCATGTCAGATTTACCCAGTGGTTTCCCATTCAGAGTGTAATGATGATACTTCTTCCCATGTGTATAACCTTACATTTATCATTGTTAAACCACATGTGCCACCTTTCAGCCCATCACCTCGTGATATATGGGCCGAAAGGTGGTCTCCTCCTCAGGCAGCAGAATAACACAAGGAGCCATGAGAAGACCACTGAAGACTGTCCAGAGGTCTGTGTACTCAGCAGAAGTGTCCGCACAGATTACAGCTCTGGAGGAGATATGTCACAGCAATAATCGGATCAGCGGAATGAGGTTCCAGCAGTCACTCTCCCCCTGGGGGCTCATCCTTGGCTATAAGAAGTATTGATAATCGGGGCCGCAGACAACAGCCACCTCCACCAGAGACACAGAGGCCACCTGTGATGTCCAGGCAGCGATCAGGGAATAATCACCACGGAGCCGCTTGGTGATTGTGTGATTGGTGCAGTTATCATGGGCACCCAGCGCTCTCCATAATGATCTCAGGCTCACTGCACAGTAGCAGTATAGATGCGGTTCCACACGGGGTCAGGCCCTGATATGTTGTGTGATATGTACAGAACACGAGTGACAACATAGAGCTCGTGTTTATGTGGTAGGGGCCGGGATTGGGGGGTGGTCCACTGCTTACCACGTCCGGATGACACAGGCACCAGGCGAAGCAAGGACAAGACAGAGGCAGAGTTCAGTTGCAACAGTTCTGGATTTTATTCGTCGTCCTCCTGACGACCACAACCACGCACCGCAGTTCTTTACAGTTCTCCGTCTCCAGACCCAGGTACCTGCTCCTTTCCTTCAGTCGAAGTAACGTCCCTCGTGGATCTTTCGCTGGGGCTGTCCTTGACCAATCTACCGCCAGCGCTTCAGCTGCCCGAGGTCGTCGTCCAATCGATACCCCCGGGGCCTCGTCTGTCCTGCGCTCTGTTGGGTCAGGGCCACCCCCTGTCTCTTTCCCATCAGTCCCCTAGTCGAGCTCTTCGCAGTCCTCCGTCTTCTGCCGAGCTCCTCCAGGGACTAACCTAACCTGGAACCCCAACCAGTCCTATTTATCCCCTCTCTCACCGGGAATTCCCCTCCTGGGTTCCTATCTCCCCGCCCCGCATGACTAAGCGTTTCTCAAGCCCTAAGCTGCTGTTGAGTCCTGAACTACTCCCCCCTGCCATCTTGTGGTCAATTCTAGGTACTGCACTCCTGTCTGTCTTTCCCAGCTATCACCCTGCTGGTCCTTGTCAATCTCCGTCCATAGTGCACCAACCGTTCCCTCCTACTTCCAGTCAAGTCTGTCAGTCAAGTCACCTTCCCCACACTTATATGTATCTGTGTACATATATGTGTCTATATGTGCGTTTGTTTCTATATAGTGTGCGCATAATTCACTGCTCAAAAAATAAAGGGAACACTAAAATACCACATCGTAGATAATACTGAATGAAATATCCTATGACTAACGGTGCGCTTTTTGCACCGGAAACGCATCAGGTTTTGCATGGCTTTTAATTATGGCTTGAGTGCCGAATTTTTATCTTCATTTTGGTGTGTCACATTCTTCTTTTTGCTCCTATGCAATGCTGTGCCTTCCAGCCTTTGTGTGCACCCACCTGCTATGCTGATTTGGCTCAAACCTATATGGTTTCATTCTGGATGCTGTGGAAGCTCCTACACTCTTCTCTCATGCACTGAATGAAATATCGTAGCTGCAAATCTTTGTTCTTTACATAGTGGCATGCGTTGAGAACAAGAAAACATAAAAATGATCAATGCAAATCAAAATTAATATCCCATGGAGGTCTGGATTTGGAAGGATACTCAAAATCAAAGTGGAAAATCAAATTACAGGCTGATCCAACTTCAGCCGAAATGCCTCAAGACAAGGAAATGATGCTCAGTAGTGTATGTGGCCTCCACATGCCTGTTTGACCTCCGTATGACACCTGGGCATGCTCCTGATGAGTCTGTAAGGGGGTGGCGTTGCTATGGACTGTAGAGACAAGCTGTCACTTTAAGAGACAGCACCCCCTTGGTTAGAGCAGTGGGACATTCTGCGCTTCCCTGCTGTAAAGACTGTTTTAGTCTCTTCTTCCAGCACTGGAGAGGGGAGGGGTTGCTTTTCTGTGTGTGAGGAGAGAGACGAGATTTCTGCAGGAAGGACACGTGCCTGAGCTGTGAAGGAAAGACTTTGTAAACTCTTCTGTGGAAAACAAGGTGGCTTTCCTATGTTGCCGTGAGGAGCCACGAAGAAAAGACAAGAAAGGAATCCAAAGGAGGGAATCCACCGTTTCTAGGAGCACCACTGGACCTGCACACAAGGAAAAGACCACGTTGCACAGAGCTTCCAGGAAGAAGTGCGCACCATCTTGCAAAGCTGCAGGCCCCTGGGAATGTACTGAGATACTAATGCTACTGTGAGTGTTAACCTCTTCTGTGCACATGCTAGGGTTTCGGATAGGCTGCAATAGATAGAGCATGGCAGCCGTGTGGCCAGGTTAGCAAAGGCCAGATAAGTTATAGTTAGTGTAGCATCATACATTACTTTACTGTGTTGTCTTGCCAGTTGGATAAATACACTGAGCTGTGATAGTTGGTGCTCTGTGCTGTTTGACGGCCCAGCTAGAGAATATTATCCTTGTAAATTGTCTGTTTCCATAGCATATCCCTGTTTCTGCATTTTCCTAAACACTGCATTCCTTGCCTGTAAATAAATTAACCCTTTGTTGTTTGCACCTCATCTTGTGTACCGTAGTCTCGCTGCATTGTGGTGGTCCCCCGGCCATCGCTTCAAGTCGGCAGATGTTGTCATGAGGGATCTCCTCCCAGACCTGGACTAAAGCATCCGCCAACTCCTGGACAGTCTGTGGTGCAACATGACGGTGGATGGAGCGAGACATGATGTCCCAGATGTGTTCAATCAGATTCAGGTCTGGGAAATGGGCGGACCAGTCCATAGCTTCAGTGCCTTCATCTTGAAGGAACTGCTGACACACTCCAGTCACTTGAGGTCTGGCATTGTCCTGCATTAGGAGGAACCCAGGGCCAACCACACCAGCATATGGTCTCACAAGGGGTCTGAGGATCTCATATCGGTAAATAATGGCAGTCAGGCTACCTCTGGTGAGCACATGGAGGGCTGTGCGTCCCTCCAAAGAAATGCCACCCCACACCATTACTGACCCACTGCCAAACCGGTCATGCTAAAAGATGTTGCAGGCAGCAGATCGCTCTCCATGGCGTCTCCAGACTCTGTCACGTCTGTCACATGTGCTCAGTGTGAACCTGCTTTCATCTGTGAAGCTCACAGGGAGCCAGTGGCGAATTTGCCAATCCTGGTGTTCTGTGGCAAATGCCAAGCGTCCTGCACGGTGCTGGGCTGTGAGCACAACTCCCATCTATGGACAAAGGGCACTCAGACCATCCTCATGGAGTCAGTTTTTAACCATTTGTGCCGACACATGCACATTTGTGGCCTGCTGGAGGTCATTTTGCAGGGTTCTGGCAATGCTCCTCCTGTTCCTCCTTGCACAAAGGCTGAGGTGTTCCTGCTACTGGGTTGTTGCCCTCCTATGGCCCCTTCCACGTCTCCTGGTGTACTGGCCAGTCTCCTGGTAGCGCCTCCAGCCTCTGGACACTACACTGACAGACACAGAAAACCTTCTTGCCAAAACTCGCATAGATGTGCCATCCTGGATGAGCTGCACTACCTGAGCCACTTGTGTGAGTTGTAGAGTCCGTCTCATACTACCATGAGTGTGAAAGCACAACCAACATTCAAAAGTGACCAAAACATCAGCCAGAAAGCATTGGTACTGAGATGTGGTCTGTGGTCCCCACCTGCAGAACCACTCCTTTATTGAGGGTGTCTTGATAATTGCATGTGAAATTGATTGTCAATCAGTGTTGCTTCCTAAGTGGACAGTTTGATTTCACAGAAGTTTGATTTACTTGGAGCTATATTCTGTTGTTTAAGTGTTCCCTTTATTTTTTTGAGGAGTGTATAATGCAAATGCAAAGAAACTTAAGGGTATGTTTCCACGGTCAGTATTGGCAGCACTTTGGACGCACCGTGACACTATACATTGTATGGGTGACTCCGTCTCCGCAAGATAATTAGACATGCTGCGGTCAGGAGTCCCTGCACACATAGTGGAGAAAGAATTTCATAAAATCCCATCCACTATGCTGTAACATCTGGCCGCTGCGGATTAGACGCTGCGGATGTCCAAGCCGCAGAGTTTACCGACCGTCTAACATACCCTTATTGACAGGACCAAATAAACATTATTTTTGGCAAAGCACGTGTACAGTAGGGAGTAAGGATTGTGGGGATAATGGGTGGGGACTGAGGGAATGATGGATGGGGTACAGGGTGGGGGCTAAGGAAGTCCATGGCATATCATGGTTGTTTTTCTCGCAGCCTATGGCACACCGTCACATACTGCGCTGCTATCTCCACCACGCTCTCTTCTTCCTCAACAGGTTATATGTTTTCTCTTCCTCCGTCATGAAGCTGAAATCCGGTGTAACAGGCCAGATTAACCCCCCCATACCCCGGGGTATAGTTTGGCCTAGGCCAGAACATACCCGGGGTATAATCTGGCCTAGGCCACTTTAACACCGGGTATATTCTGGGCGGGGGGGGGTAATCTGGCCTGTTACACCATCTCTGGATCTGGCGGTCTCTGGGGTCTGTGAGTTTCTCCAGATATGGAGCCAGTCTGTAGTCTCTCTGTACTCTGGTACATGATCAGTTTCTGAGAGCTGCTGATCTTGTTCGTCCAGTCACTGACGTACCTCTCCTGCTCCTCGTCTACCATCTTCCTGATTCTGGCTTTTGTCAGGTTGTTTTGGTTGACGGTTCGGTCAGGTTGGGTTGGGTGAGCTGTTCCAGGGGTCCTCATTTGTGGGGACCACCTATACATAGCATGGCTTTATGGTGATGGGAGCTTGGGTTGCTGCTCTGTAGGTGAGCCTGGAAGGACTGCGCCCTCTTCAGGACTGCTAGCTGCTAGGTGCAGGTGCCAAGTTCAGCTTGCACTGTAGTGGTGCTCTGATGGACCTGGAGAAGGTTTTTACTAGTAATGAGCGAGCGCTAAAATGCTCGGGTGCTCATTGCTCGGGTCGAGCATGCTGGAATGCTCAGGTGCTCGACCTGAGCAACGAGCCCAATGTAAGTCTATGGGAAACTCGAGCATTTTTGATGCGTCCCCTCCTCAGGGGGCTTTTAAGGGTCTAAAGATGGTGGAAATCAATGGGAACATGATCTGACATGGGAACAGTATGGGGAAGACCCCTGGAAGCATTTCTGACTCCCAGGTCACTGCTGTGAACAATGTTGTCAGAGTCTTACGCTACTTTTACAGACTCACAATAAAACATACAAAAACTAAACCAAAATGGATTTTCCTGGGAAATATGTAAAGGAACATCCTTTCCAAGGTAATGACTTGTATATAAGGCAAACTAAATAACCCAAAACAAAAATGCTCCTCCACACCTTGGGCTATGTTCACACGTAGCGTTTTGATGCGTTTTTCAACTTTCGCATTGCTTTCAACCAATACAAATACATTCACTGGGAAATGTCATTGTAACATTTTACCTTATCTGGCCATTTAGAGTGTGACACATCATCAGACACATCCTGTTTCATTGATGAAGGAGGGACTCTGAAAGTCACAAAGCCTATTTTTATAGGGCCATCAGGCAGCCTTTACTATTCTTAATGGGCCAGTGGTCGGCCTTCACTATTAGAGAGCCATCATCCCGCTATGCTTTGTTGCTCCCATTATTAAACAGTGGGTCTCCTATACTATTATTTCCTATGCATTGAATTCAAGGTCTGCCCCAAAGTTACACGCACCCCAATAACCCTTTGAACAGTCGTCCTGGATGGACACTTGAAACCAAAGTTCCCATTATTACTCATTTGGTACTGCCATACTGTTTTGCTATGCAGTGAATTGCAGTGTTGAGCCTGAAGAACCTGCATTGCAGCATTACAGTGTTGAGGAAGAACATCCGCCAGTGGAGCATTTCAGTGTTGAGCTTGAAGATCTGGCAGTGGAGAATGTCAGTGTTGAAGCTCACCAACCAACAAAGTTCACATTATTGGGAAGTGGGTCTCCCATACTCTATGCCTTTGCAGTGAATGCAAGGCCTGCCCCAAATTTGGACGCACCCCAATACCCCTTGGAAGAGATATGGAGGAGAGTCTCATAAACATCTGTTCCTTCCCATTACAAAAGAGCGGGACTCCTACACTTGTAATGCCCATGCAGTAAGTGTATGGGCTGACAAACATTTCCCCCTGGGGGGTACACATCAACATACTGTCTAAAAAAAATTTTGTACGGGCATCATAAACACCCTTTCAACAAAATTATGTGGGTGTTGCATCACGGACCACGGTCACCCTGGTGGTATAGTGGTGGTGGATGATGAAAAGGAGGACAACAGCAAATAGGCTGTGTGCAATCACCATGTATGGTTCCTTGCTCCATGTCCTCGTGCTCCACTTGCAATGCATCCTCTTTGTGAGCAGAGAGTGTTTCAGAACACAGAGAAGCGGGATGGTGACACTAAATATGGCGTCATCGCCGCTCACCATCTTGGTGGACTCCTCAAAGTTTTGGAGGATGGTACATATGTCTGACATCCATGTCGACTCCTGAGGTCTTATGTGTGGCGTCTGCACTGAATACCGACGGCCTTGTTGATGCTGGAAGTCAACAACTGCCCTCTTCTGCTTACAAATCCTTTATAACATATGCAGTGTAGCGTTCCAACATGTGGGGACATCACACAACAATTGTGAGCTGGAAGCTGCAAACGCTGCTGAAGCACGGCAAGGGAGGCAGAAGCTGGAGCTGACTTTCTAAAATGGGCACACAGGCAGTGTACTTTCACAAGCAGATTCGGCATCTCTGGGTAGCTTTTGAGAAACCGTTGAACAACGAGGTTAAGCACATGGGCCAGGCATGGTACATGTGTCAGTTTGCCTTGCCTCAGAGCCGCCACCAGGTTCCTGCCATTGTCACACATGACCATGCCTGGCTGTAGGTTCAGCGGTGTCAGCCACAGATCTGCCTGTTCTTACAAAGCTGTCCACAACTCTTCAGCATTGTGCGGTTTGTCACCTAGGCAAATTAGCTTCAGTACAGCCTGTTGCCGCGTGGCTAAGGTAGTGCTGCAGTGCTTCTAACTTGTGACTGATGTGGTCATCTCGGAGATGGAGGCTGAAGAAGAGGAGGAGGTAGTGTAGGGGCTGTAGACTGTGGGGGCAACCCTGATTGACGTAGGGCCCGCAATCCTTGGCGTCTGGAGGATGTGTTCCATCACAAGGTCTGACTGGGTCCCGGCTTCCACTATGTTAACCCAGTGTACCATCAGCGAAATGTACCGTCCCTGCCCACAAGCACTTGTCCACGTGTCCGTGGTTAGGTGGACTTTCCCAGTAATTGCATTGTTGAGGGCATGGCTAATGTTGTGGGACACGTCCTTGTGTAATGCGAGGAAGGCACACCAGGAGAAATAGTGGCGGATGGGAACCGAGTACCAAGGGACAGCCGCCGCCATCAGGTTGTGGATAGCTTCCGTCTCCACGGCAAAGAAACATTTTGAGCGCAAGCAGATGAGAAATGTGTGAATTTAGTAGTGTGGCCTGTGGAGCGCTGGCTGAGTATTTGCGCTTGCGTTCCAAGGACTGGGGTATGGACAACTGAATGCTGCGCTAGGACAAGGACGTGCTTGATGATGGTGCTAGTTGAGTGTGTGCAATGACAGGTGCAGGGCAGGAGGCATCTTCGCATAGACAGGGGATTGGCATTCACGCACAACAGCGGAAGAAGCAATGGTGTCACCCGCAGACATTGTTCATGGACTCTGGGGTTCGGCTCAAAGTAGGATCCTTTGCTGCCATGTGCCTGATCATGCTGGTGATGGTGGTGAGGCTGGTAGCTTTTCTACCCCTACTGATGCTGGCATGACAGATGGTTCAAATGGCCTTTTTGGGGTTATCGACAGAGTCTTTAAGAAAAAACAACCAAGCTCGGGAAGATCTAACAGTTGGACAGCAACGTCCGTCTTGTTGGTGTTACGGGAAACGGTTGCCCGCCTTCTGTCTGCACCATCACACTGCTATTTCCTGCCTGTTGGGGTGCTATGCCTCCCTCCCCCTGTGTGCTGCTGTCCTCGTTCTACATGTCCTCATGCCAGATTGAGTCAGTTACTATATCATCCACCACCTCGTCTTCCACTTCCGCACCCTGGTCCTCCTCCTGACTTTCTGGCAATTGTGTCTCATCATCGTCCGCCTCTTCTGACACTTTCCCATTGTTGCCTTCATGTGACCGTGGCAGCTCAAATATTTGGGCATCTCTACATGCGATCTCCTCTTGCCCTGCATCAAGTGGACCGGGCTAGAGACCAGAATCTATAAATGGAAAAGTGAACAGCTCTTTGAAGTGTCCAAGTGTGGGATCACTTGTCTCTGGGCGCTCAGCATGGTGGGAGGAAGGAGGACCAGAGTGAGGAACATGGGTTACAGACTCACGGCTACTCAGACTTGACCGTGTGGAAAACAGGGTGGTGGTGGCTGCAAAGTGACTGGAAGCATTATCCGCTATCCAACCAACAACCTTTTGACACTGCTCTGGGTTCAATAGTGGTGTGCTGCTGCGGCCCCCTAGTAATTGGGACAGGAAATTCAGGTGAGAAGATGTGGTTGTTTGTTGTGGTCCAATTTCAGCTTGCCCACGGCCTCTACATGCACAATCACGTCCACTTCCCCATCCCTTCCCACCCCTTGCCCATTTTAAATGGAGGACAATATTTTCCACGTTCAGTACAAATGACTGAATTTGGAGCAAACTTATATGTGATGCGTGTGCGGGAAAACCACAGTTTAAAATATCTGGCCTGTAAGTAACAAATTTGTTTTGCTGCAAACTGGTGTCAATAACTAGGCTAAGATACAGTAAAAAAATGCAATGGAGGCCTGAAATGGCATAATTTTGAGCGCACTGATATGTGATGCCTGTGACAGAGATACCCCACTTTCAAATATCTGGCCTGTATTTTTTGGCAGCAAACTGGTGTCAATAACTAGGATAAAACACAGCAAAAAAATGCAATTTAGGCCTGAAATGGTATGATATGTGAGGCCTGTGCTGGAGACACCCAACTTTCAAATATCTGGCCTGTATTTTTTTTCCAGAAAACTGGTGTCAATAACTAGGTTAAGTAAGACACAGCAAAAAAAAAATGCAATGTAGATCTGAAATGGCACAATTCTGAGCGCACTGATACGTGAGGCCTGTGACGGAGATACCCAACTTTCAAATATCTGGCCTGTATTTTTTTCGAGAAAACTGGTGTCAATAACTAGGCTAAGTAAGGCACAGCAAAAAAAAATGCAATGGAGGTCTGAAATGGCACAATTTTGAGCGCACTGATACGTGAGGCCTATGGCGGAGATACCCAACTTCCAAATATCTGGCCTGTATTTTTTTTTTGCAGCAAACTGGTGTCAATAACTAGGCTAAGACACATCAATAAAATGCAATGGAGGCCTGAAATGGTATTATTTTGAGTGCACTGATATGCGACTGGACAAAACCCAGTGTAAAATAGCTGGCCTGTAGGTAACTATTTTTTTTCAGCAAACTGATGTCAATAAATTGTATCACACACTCTAACAAAATGTTAAAGTAGCAAAGAAATGGCAGAATTTTCTGCTCACTCAGATGTGATTGCTGTGACGGCCAAACCCCTGTTTAAAACAGCTGGACTTTCACGCTGTACTATAGAAAGAACTGGCTGTATTCTGCAGTGCCAACAAGCAAATGGAGAAAATAAACCGTGTGCTCTGGATTGCTTTTGAAGAAAATAATCAGTATTAAGAGGCAAAAAAACAATTCCAGGCCACTGATACCTGGGGCTATGTATATACGGTAAATATCTGTAATAGGCAACAGCAGCAGACAGTAATGGAATGGACCCTCTTGCTGCATGCCACATACACTGCCTGCCTATGTAGCACTGATATCTATATACCCACATACACTGCCTGCCTGACTAGCATAGATATACTGAATATATAGCCACATACACTGCCTGCCTACCTATCACTGATATCTATATACCTACATACACTGCCTGCCTGCCTAGCACTGATATCTATATACCCGCATACACTGCCTGCCTGACTAGCACAGATATACTGAATATACAGCCACATACACTGCCTGCCTACCTATCACTGATATCTATATACCCGCATACACTGCCTGCCTACCTATCACTGATATCTATATACCCACATACACTGCCTGCCTGACTAGCACAGATATACTGAATATATAGCCACATACACTGCTTGCCTACCTATCACTGATATCTATATACCCGCATACACTGCCTGCCTACCTATCACTGATATCTATATACCTACATACACTGCCTGCCTGCCTAGCACTGATATCTATATGGGTTGCCCTCCCAGGGCTGTGGGGTACTCGGTACCGGGCCCGATGAGCTCAATGGGAGATGTCACGGTAGCTGGGACCCGGCCCGTGGCCCTGGGCACCCAATGTAAATGTTCAGCGTGAATGTGTAAGTTGTGACGCCACCTGTGGTGTTTGGCAATGGAGATGTAAGCCGACGCTGCAGACAGATCCTCTGGGACTGATGGTGTGGTGCAGCAATGATGTTATAGCCCTCCACAGGCAGGGCGGTAGTCCCAGAGGAGAGTAGGTGAAGTGACACGTAGATGGTGTAGTGTCTGGCGCAAGGGATGTAGCAGTGGTGGGCGGGTTGGCGCAGGAATGAGTGGAGGACACCAGGGCTTGTAGTTTCAAAGCTTTACTCACAGTCTGTTGTACAAACAGGTGCCTGCCTCCATGCTGTGTCCTCCGGGTCAGGGACTCAGTCAACCTCCAGGCCAGATGAAGCACTCGTTTCCAACACTCCGCCAACATGTGCCTTTCTGAACGTCTCCTCTTATAGCGCCTTTAAATGAAGTACTGCTAGTACTGAGTTACACTGGAGTTCCTCCTGTCCGATGTTCTTATGAACTGTACTTGTACGGCAGACAGCTGTAGCCTGCTTCGGGAACTCCTTGCTACTAAGTCCTGGCTCACTATCCAGTTGCTGTTGTGCCCCCAAGTCTTATGTGGGAATAAAGTGGTCACTACTTCTATTCCTCCGGTGTCTGCTGCAGGACCATTAGTATCCATACAACCTTGGGGACCGGGCCCCGGCCTTGCGCTTAGAACTTCTAGGAAGGGTTCTCCTCTAACCCACGTCCTCTGTTCTCTTTTACTCTGCACGTTCCGTACAAATCTTTCTTTCTATGGAGAGTCAGGCTTTCAGTCTATGTTGCTCTCTCTCTTCCTTTCCTGTGCCAGCAGACCCAGGTCACTGGGATCTGCTGCAGCAATTCCATCCATCTATCCCTCTCTCCGGGGATCTTCTTCTCTGCAACTCCCTAACCAACTGACCTCTGACTCCTAAACTCTTCCCGCTCTTTGTAATGTAAACTAACTCCACCCACCTCCCAGCACGTTTTGTGTTCCAAGCAGGGAGCCACCAATGGGTGCTTTGCGACACTCCAAGCAGGGAGCCGCCAAAGGTGCTTTGCTACACTACTTTGTGGTGTGGGGTGCAGGTGTTGGAGTGTGGTCAGGTGTCTCCACCTTTCCTGGATGGTGGGGTACCACACCTCAGGAGGAGGTGCAGTACCTCTGTGGCGACTGAGCCTCAGGGGCGCCACATATATACACCGTAATTAGTCCTCAGATGGACTGTTGGTTTAGCTGGATTTGTGTATTCAATATGGTATACCCACTGTAGGTTTCTAGCAGGTGCATAGGATGCAGTGACGAGCAGGAGGCAGAGCAAGTGTTAATGAGGTTTTTATATAACAAGAGTAAAAGATGACAATACCGCAGGGAGGGAGCAAACCTTCACCTGCCGCAACTCATGTCTTCCCGCCAACAGCCCCTTTAACACAGACCTGACCCTGGGAGCAGGGGTCACAGGTTTATCCCGGTCAGGTTCTCTGTCCCCCTGCAACACTAGTGGCGATCCCATTGATTCCAGCCCAGAGACACAGCAACCTCTAACATTCCGGTCCTTCCTCCCACATTTCTCTTTTTGCTCGCCATTCCACGGGCAAGGATTTGCGGAGAGTGTTAGAAAACTTTCACCTTTTCTGGATTCATTTCTGCCACACGAATTGGTCTTGCTCATAACGTTCAGGGGATTTGCCAGCTGTTGAACGTTAAGAGCATCGTAAGCTTGGAGGAGTAGTGGAGCTCTCTGGGGAGGTGGAATCCGGCAGTATGGTGGGGGATTCGGAGATGTACTCTTCAGGGGGGCTGCCACTTGGTGTGAGGACGTCCTCCTCTTCTTCTAGAACTGCTGGTGTTGGCTCGGGGGACTTCTTCTGGTCGTGATGGATCTTCAGACAAGCAGGGCCGTAGCATATTTCGGTGCACAATGAGTACTGTGACTCCCTCTTTTCTCAGACTGAATTTTCATAGACAAGTCCCTCAGAGCTGACTCGACGCTTCACCCGATAAGGTTCCATCTCCCAATGGTGTTCCAGCTTGTTCTGAGGGCGTTTCTCTCTCACCAGTACTCAGCCTCCTACTTGAAGCTTGGCTGCCTGGGAAGGGGACCTGTCGGAGTGTTCTAGCTCCTGTAAATGGTGCCGGTGATTTCGAACCCAAGAAGAGTCCCCCGCTCCTGGATATTTCTCTTTAGGATCCATCTCAAGCTCGGTGATTTCTTTTCCTTCACAACCGAACAGCAGTGATTAGGGTGTATAACCAGTGACTCGATGTACACAATTATTGTACACCCAAACCAGTTCGGAGATATATTCCGGCCATTGGGCCTTCCGGTCTTCCTCCAGGGTTCGTAGCATTTGAATCAGAGTACGGTTGAATCTCTCACAGGCTCCATTCCCCTGCTGGTGGTACGGAGTGGTCCGAGACTTGTCTATGCCATACAGGCGATGCAACTCCTCCATTACCTTTAACAAGAAGCTGGCACCTTGGTCCAAATGAATCCGCTTAGGACAGCCGTAGATTTGAATGAAATTCTTGCAGATGGCATAAGCGGTGGACTCTGCAGTTTGATTACGAGTGGGAGTCACTACGGCAAACTTTGTGAAGTGGTCAATCATCACTAGGCAATGCTCATATCCCTGGTGAGCTGTTCTGAGGGTGAGATAATCTATCATCAGGAGCTCAAGGGGGGCGGATGTTACTATGGTTTGTACTGGAGCTCTTTGCTCAGGTGGCTTCACTAGTTCACATTGCCGGCATTTCCTGCAGGCTTCCTCACCCTCTGTCCACAGTCGAGGGTGGTAGAGGACTCATTATAACCACCGGAAAGTTTTCTTCAGGCCAAAATGTGCCCCTCCTTCATGTGCTTCATGGGCAATTTCAGGCAGTAGGGTTTCAGGTGCTACTAGTTGCCATGTGGCAGCCAGCTCCGTCTGGAGCTGTATTTTCCGATATAACCCGTTCTTCATCTGAGGACGCTCCCACTGGTGAAGGATCCGTAATGTTCTGGGAGAGAGAGTGCAGCTCTGGGCCATACTGAGAAGTCTTCCTTGTGTTACACACTGTCGCAGTAGGGTGAGCTCCAAATCCTCCTGTTGTAACTGAACCCATCTGTCCATAGACCGCCCCAAAATGTCTTCCGTCATCTTTGCCCACAGTTGTTTCTGTGTTGCCACCACTGTCCTGACGGGCACCATGAAATGCAGAATTTCCTCATTTTCCAGTTCTTCATCTCTGCTCGGTCCGGGGGCAGCATGGCGGATTCTGTAGAGAGCATCGGCATGGCTGTTCTCTGCTCCTGTCTTGTAAGCGATTCAATATCTAAATTTTGCCATTTTGGCCACCCATCGCTGTTCTAGGGCTCCTAATTTGGCATTTTCTAGATGTGCCAATGGGTTATTGCTCGTGCATACCAAGACGGAGTCCGACAAATATTCTGCAAACCACTCCGTCATAGCCCACACCAACGAAAGCAGCTATAACTTAAAGGAGCTGTAGTTGTCAGGATTACGTTCGGAATCATGAAGGGACCGACTAGCGTACATGATCACCCTCTCTCTCCCGCCCTGCACCTGAGAAAACACAGCTCCTAGTCCATGCAGACTCCCGTCAGTGTGAAGAATAAACGGTTGAGTAAAATCCGGGTAGTCCAAGACAGGGGCCTTGGTTAATGTCTTCTTGAGGTCTTGAAAAGCCTTCTCTTGTGGTTCTTGCCAGTGGATCTTCCAACCCTTTGCACTGGACGGCGCTCCTTTCAGTAGATCCAGCAGTGGCCGGGCTTGCCAAGCAAAGTTCTTCACAAATGACGGTAATATCCTGTCAGGCCTAGGAATGCTCGAACCTCCTTCACCGTTTTGGGAGTAGGCCAATCCTGTATGACCGCGATCTTTTCCCGAGATGGCCTCACGCCTTCTGCTGAGACTATATGTCCCAGGTACTCGATCTCGGTACAAAATAGATGACACTTCTGTGGCTTCACTTTTAATCCGTGTTTCTGGAGACGACTAAGTACCTGCTCTAGGCGACATAGATGTTCTTCGAACGAAGCCGCGTAAACAATGATGTCGTCCAAGTACATCAAGGTGGCTTCAAAGTTCAGGTCGCCCAAGCACCTCTCCATCAGCCGTTGGAACGTCCCAGGGGCATTTGCCAAGCCGAAGGGCATCCGATTGAACTGAAATAACCCCATGAGTAGGTTGAAAGCTGTCTTTGCTCGATCCTGATCTGACATGGGCACCTGCCAGTATCTGCTGGCCAGGTCCAGTGTGGATAAATATTTTGCTCTTCCTAGAGCAGACAGAGACTCCTCAATACGGGTGAGCGGATACGAATCCCTTACGGTGGAGGCATTAAGTTTCCGATAATCCACGCAGAAACGCTGAGTGCCGTCCTTCTTCCTCACTAGTACGATGGGGGATGCCCATGGGCTTTGACTTTCTCGAGTGACACCCTTTTGTAGCATCTGTCCCAACATCGTCTTCACCTCCTGATACAGCTGTGGGAAAATCTGCCGGTAACGTTCTCTTATGGGTGCCGAGTCTCCAGTTGGAATTTCATGAGCGATGGCCGTGGTACAACCGAAATCATACTCGTGACGGGCAAACAACTCTCTATATCGTCCCAAAGGGTTTTTCACTTGCTGCACCTGAGACTGAGTGAGCTCAGAGAGCTCGGCCCGCATCTGCTCCTGGATTATTTACCCTCTAGGATATGTTCCGGCTCTAAAGCTGTGGTTGAGTTTACTGTCACTGTCCAGGGGTCCCCCAGACACACTTCCAGTTGCAACATCTGGGAGGGCAAAATTGTCTTCAGACAATCTCATTACCTTGGCCACTTCACTTCGGGGCCACACGGTGATATCCTGATCTTCAAGGTTTATACACCGAATGGGCACAGTTCCGTCTCTTACTGTAGCCAGAGAGCGGGCTACCAAGAATCCCGAGGGTAACTGCTCCGAGAAAGAAGGCTCGTCCTGTATCTCCACCCCTTCCAAGGGGATGCGAGCCCGGACGGGCAGTTAGAGGATTGTTTGACCGGGTGGTAACACGAGCTTTGCTGATGAGGGTGCAATCACTTTCCCCAGCATTCCTCCCTCTTGGCACGACTCCTGGGCTTGGGCCACCCGCACCTGCTGTTGGAAGAATTTCCTCTGAGGGGTGTGGGAGCTCCACTGATTCAGGGTTTCTTGGGAGAGCTCGTTGAAGAGGAGGCTTCTGAACTCTTTTAGCACATTCATCCCTAACGTGACTGTGTGTTCCCTGTTCGACCCTCCTTGAGTCAGTTCCTCACCCCTCCATCCTAGGTCTTTGCCACAGAGAGAAATCTGCATTCAAGCCATCCCTGCAACCAGGATTGGCAACAGATTGGCAGCCATTAATTTTATCACGGGTCCCCTTTCGGGTCTCATAGCTTCAGGGAAGCGCTGTCGAAAATAGGCCTCGGGCATGGTAGTCATTTGGGAGTCTGTATCCACCAAACATCGCACAGCACGCCCCTTGAATTCTGCCCAGATCAACGGGCACGTAGACACTAAATTTGTGGGACTTCCACTACTCCCCCCGTATCTGTTCCAGCTCCAAGCGGCCCCCGGCTCGGAGCCCTCTAGTTTAACGGACGGCGGGGTTGGCTCCTCCCTCGCCATGGACATTCTCGTGCCAGGTGTCCTGTATCCCCACATTCATAACAGGAGAGAGGTCGGTGTTGTTGCTACTTTATGGAATCACGGCAGGGCTCCACCCCAGAGCAATTTGCAGCAGCTTCAGCCTTTCTCTTGACTTCCACCAACTCTCCTTTTATGTCCTGCAATTCTTTCCTCATTTCTTCAACCTATTGGGGTTCGTCCACCGCACTCACAGATGCTTTGGTTCACTGAGCCTTCACCAACGGGACTGCCACCCCCCTCTCCAGCTCCTGCATGCACGCCTCGCTCCCTGTTTCAGAAAACGTCAGGCAATGGTTCACCCGTACGCGCTCCCACAGGTCCTGCTTCGTCAGGATGTCACGCAGTCCAGTCACTAAAAGGTCTCGCACCGTCACATCTATGGGGCCCACTCCCACACCGTCCTTCCTAACAATGGCGGTATGTAGCTCTTGCAGAGCGTTCATATATTGGGTCACTATTTCATCCTCCCTCTGCATATGGCTGAACAGGCAAGTCCTCAGTTCCCCTAGATCAGTCGGGTCCCCATGAGTCTCCTCCAGGATCTGAAAAACTTTGCCGAAAGTATCACGTTCCCTAGGGGGTCAGTAACATCACCGAGTCTCTGGCTTCCCCATCTAAGGCCATAATGGCCACCTCAGCCTCTAAGGCAGGGGTCATCAGGTGCATTCTCATCATACCCCGTATCCGCTCGGTCAAGCTCCATAGCATGGTGTTACTACCGGTGTACTTTGGCAGATTATTCAGCATGGCCCCCAATGATATGCTGGACCTTTGGATGACCCCAACTCCTTGGTCTGCTGCCTCTGTACTGATGGACTGCATCCTGCCGGCTACGCCAATTGTAGGTTTCTAGCAGATGCGTAGGATGCAGTGATGAGCAGAAGGCAGAGCAAGTGTTAATGACGGGGTTTTTATATAACAAGAGTAAAAGATGACAATACTTTCTCCACGCAGGGAGTTGATGTATACAATTTACACAAATAGTATTGCGCGGGCAAAGATGCAGAGAAAACAGAATAATGTGGTGACAACCTGACTTCGTCCGTCAGCAAAAGTAAGGAAAAAAATGCAAGGTTCAACTTATCAGACTCTGGCGTCCGGAGGGAAGTGATTGGAAGATACCACGATGGCGTCGAAGACAGCGACTCACGTTGAAGAAGCGGTCCTCGATATACCGGAGGCACTGTCTCTTAGCGGAGGTGAAAAGTCTGGGTTATTTTGGTGGTCCACTGTATGTCCGGGTACCGGTGGCTGTTGCTCCAGAGTAAGAAGCTAAGGGATCCAGTATCCAGGCAGCAGCCGCGGCTGTAGAGTTGAAGTCTCTGACGGAGCTGTGCATCCTATGCTGTCAGAGATCAAGCGTAGCAAGGTACAGTCAGCTGCTGTTGCATAGGCAGCAGTAAATGGTCACTGGTGCCGTTGCTGGATGCTGGAGAGCATGCACTCAAGCGTAGTCTGCTGTCTCTAGAAGTACCTGCAGGGATGGAGCAAACCTTCATCTGCCGCAACTCCTGTCTTCCCACCAACATCCCCTTGTAACACAGACCCGCCCCTGGGAGCAGGGGTCACAGGTTAATCCCGGCCAGGTTCTTTGTCCCCCTGCAACACTAGTGGCAGTCCCAATGATTCCGGCCCAGAGACACCACAGCCACTAATATTCCAGTCCTTCCTCCCACACCACAGTAAATGTATACCCCACCTATTCTGTCCCTATCGCTGCAGCAACTCACCCTACACTGCCTAAGTCCGGATCTGACTGGGATGAGCAGGGCGGTGCCAGGTCTAATATAGACCTGATGACGCTGCGCGGCCAGCCAGTCACTGTAATGCCACAACCAACATGGCTGCGGCATTACAGTGCATGGCAGACAATCCCTGCATGTTGATTGATGCTCTCAAGAGAGCCAAACATGCAGGGTTGGGACCCAGGCTCCTGCCGAGCAACCCCGGAAATGCTCGGCGGACTACACTACACTACAGAGCATGTTCGCTCATCACTAGTGTTTACAGAATTCCAGGTGGAATATTTCTGTTGGACTAGAATCCCATTTTGACCAGTCTGGGTATGTGTGAGGGCCCCAGACTTCACTGCCATAGAGGAAGATTGGGGTGATTAGGGCATCAAAGATTTTTAGCCAGACCCTCACTGGCGGCTTCAGATGGTAGTTTCCTTTGGATGGCATAGAAGGTTTTGCAGGCCTTGTCCTTCAGGGTCCCTATGGCTTGTTTGAAGCCCCCTGACTGGTGCATTTCCAGGCCCAGGAATTTGTCCATTCCTGTAAGAACGCAGTTGTTTAGCACAAATGGAAGGTGCTGGTTCGGTCTTGGCTTTCTCCTCTGGAACACCATGATGTTGGTTTTCTTTGCAATGATCGGTAGAGCCATGTGGAGCTGAATTTCTCAAAGATTCAGATTTTCTTGGAAACCTTTCTGAGGCTGTGTTCACACACAGCGTTTTTTTTAGCGGTTTTTACCGTGGTTTTCACTATAAAACCGCTATAAAACCGCTAAAAATAAGGTGCACAGTAATTTCTATGCATTTTGCACTTTTTGTGCACATTGATGCGTTTTTTACCGCGAAAAAAACCCATCGCGGTAAAAACCGCAGCATGCACATTAATTTTGCGTTTTTTTCCGTGGTTTAGGCTTCTCCCATGCTTTTAGAAACCGCTGCGGTAAAAAACGCATCAAAACCGCACAAAAAACGCGCAAAAACCGCCGCGGAAAAATAGGTGCGGTTTCTGGGAAGGGATTCAGGTTTTTGTGCAGAAATTTTCTGCAAAGTGTGCACATACCCTTAGTTGGTGACAACAGCAGTAGGTCATCTGCATACAGCAAAAATTTGACCTGGACGCCATATAGTGTGAGACCTGGTGCCGTGGAATATTCCAGAGCTGTGGCCAGCTCATTGATGTAAATATTGAAGAGCGTTGGACTTAGGGTGCAGCCCTGTCTTACTCTGCTGGAAATCAGCCATTCTTCTACTATTCACACTCACGCTGCAGTGGTTCTCGGTGTAGCAGCTTTTGATGACATCATAGGTCTTTCCTCCTATTCCGCTCTCCAGCTGTTTCAGTAACAGGCCCGGGTGCCACACTGAGTCAAAAGCCTTTCTAAAATCCACAAAGCAAGCGTACATCTTTCCATGCTTTTTGTTGTAGACGTGGCTCTGAATGAGGCTGTACAGGGTGTAGATGTGGTCAGTAGTGCGGTGATTTGGCATGAACCCTGCTTGGCTCTTGCTAAGCACGTTGTGCTAGGTGAGGAAATTAAGGATCCTTTTGTTCAGGATGCTGTTGAACAGTTTCCTCAGATTGCTGCTGACACATATGTCTCTGTAGTTGGCAGGGTCATATCTGTCCCCACTCTTGTGAATGGGTGAGATGAGGCCTTGATTCCAGGTAAGAGGGAAGTAACCAGCACTCAGCGCAATATTGAACAGTTTAACCATTGCAGCCTGTATTTCTGGTGGGCTGTACTTCAGCACTTCTGGTGGGATTCCATCCGGGCCACTGGCTTTTCTACATCTTATGGAAGAGATTCTCTCTGTAACTTCCTGTAGTGTGATTGGTGTATCCAGTGGGTTTTGGAAATGTTTGACTATTTCCTCCATTGTTTTTAGCTTTTCTGTTGTTTTTCTGTTCTTGGTTTAGTTCTTCCTTCGAGATGTCTTTGTAGAGGTCAGTTAAGTATTCAAGCCAGATGTTGCCGTTTTGGATATGGATGTTGTTTTTCTTGCTTTTTGTGCCCATGTGGTTTCATAGTTCCCAGAAGGAGTTGTCTTGGAGGGCGACTTGGAGTTGGTTAAGTTTGGTGGAGATGTAACTCTGCTTCTTCCTCTTGAAGATTGTCTTGTATTGCCTTTGTATGGTGTCATAGCCATCCCTCAGACCTGGATGGTTGGGGTCTCTGTGTTTCTTGTTTGAGGCTGTTCTCAGGGTCTTCTGTATAGCTTTACATTCTCTGTCAAACCAACCATTGGTCTGTTTTTCTTTTGGCCTTTTATAGTTGACTTTCTTTTAAGGTCGGACGATTCGGCCATGATGTAGAATATATCATTGAGGTCTTTTGTAGCTTAGTCCACTCCCATCTAATATATAAAGCTCAAGTGTGTGTATGTATGTGTGTGTGTTTGTGTGTGTATATGTATGTATGTATGTCCGGGATAGGCATCCGCACCGTCGCAGCTACAGCCACAAAATTTGGCACAGTCACACGTCTGGACCCCGAGAGCGTCCTAGGCTATGTTGTGAGGTGAAATTTTAACCCCGCGCGTTCCAATTCACCAAACAATTTTGCCCGTGTACATACTGGGGAAAAAGTGTGTGCGTGTCAAGCCCCGCCCCTCATTATGATGTCATAATGCCCCTATCTACATACTGGGGAAACAGTGTGTGCGCGTCAAGCCCCGGCCCTCATTATGATGTCATAATGGTTGCCACGGTGACGCTGATGTCATCATAGGTTGCAAGCCCCACCGCTCATTATGATGTCATAATGGTTGACTATGGGATGGAGGATGTGTGATGGGTATATGGGCACTGGACTATGGGATGGAGGATATGTATGATGGGTATATGGGCACGGGACTATGGGATGGCGGATATGTATGACGGGTATATGGGCACGGGACTATGGGATGGAGGATGTGTGATGGGTATATGGGCACTGGACTATGGGATGGAGGATATGTATGACGGGTATATGGGCACGGGACTATGGGATGGCGGATATGTATGATGGGTATATGGGCACGGGACTATGGGATGGAGGATATGTATGATGGGTATATGGGCATAGGCCTATGGGATGGAGGATGTGTGATGGGTATATGAGCATGGGACTATGGGATGGAGGATATGTATGATGGGTATATGGGCATGGGACTATGGGATGGCGGATATGTATGATGGGTATATGGGCACGGGACTATGCGATGGAGGATGTGTGATGGGTATATGGGCACTAGACTATGGGATGGAGGATATGTATGATGGGTATATGGGCACAGGACTGTGGGATGGAGGATATGTATGATGGGTATATGGGCATGGGCCTATGGGATGGAGGATGTGTGATGGGTATATGAGCATGGGACTATGGGATGGAGGATATGTATGATGGGTATATGGGCATGGGACTATGGGATGAAGGATGTGTGATGGGTATATGGGCATGAGACTATGGGATGGAGGATATGTATGATGGGTATATGGGCACGGGCCTATGGGACCGTGGATATGTATGATGGGTATATGGGCACGGGACTATGGGATGGAGGATAATTATAATTTGCTATAACTAACCACAGTTAGATACTATGCCCGGGCGGCGCCGGGCTCTTCAGCTAGTATATGTATATGTGTGTATTGCATGTGTGTGTGTGTATATATATATATATATATATATATATATATATATATATATATATATATATATATATACCCCCATCAAAAAAGAAAGCAGCACACCATGTTAGTTTTCAATAAAGTGCTTTTTTAATAGCCCATTCTTTCTTGATGGACTATCTGGAGGTTTGGTATGTACCTGGAGGGCCTGTACCCAAATCCTTTTTCTATTTTGTGCTATTTTTTCAATTTTTTATATATATTCCTATATATATATATATATATATATATATATATCTCAAAGTGTGCATGTATGTATGTATGTATGTATGTATGTATGTATGTATGTGTGTGTGTATGTATGTGTGTGTGTCTGTGTGTCTGTGTATGTCCGGGATAGGCATCCGCACCGTCGCAGCTACAGCCACAAAATTTGGCACAGTCGCACGTCTGGACCCCGAGAGAGTCCTAGGCTATGTTGTGAGGCGAAATTTTAACCCCGCACATTCCAGTTCACCAAACAATTTTGCCCCTATCTACATACTGGGGAAAAAGTGTGTGCGTGTCAAGCCCCGCCCCTCATTATGATGTCATAATGCCCCTATCTACATACTGGGGAAAAAGTGTGTGCGCGTGAAGCCCCACCCCTCATTATGATGTCATAATGCCCCTATCTACATAATGGGGAAAAAATGTGTGCGTATCAAGCCCCGCCCCTCATTATGATGTCACAATGGTTGCCATGGCGATGCTGATGTCATCATAGGTTGCAAGCCCCGCCGCTCATTATGATGTCATAATGGTTGACTATGGAATGGAGGATGTGTGATGGGTATATGGGCACTGGACTATGGGATGGAGGATATGTATGATGGGTATATGGCAACGGGACTATGGGATGGCGGATATGTATGATGGGTATATGGGCATGGGACTATGGGATGGCGGATATGTATGACGGGTATATGGGCACGGGACTATGGGATGGAGGATGTGATGGGTAAATGGGCACTGGACTATGGGATGGAGGATATGTATGACGGGTATATGGGCACGGGACTATGGGATGGCGGATATGTATGATGGGTATATGGGCACGGGACTATGGGATGGAGGATATGTATGATGGGTATATGGGCATAGGCCTATGGGATGGAGGATGTGTGATGGGTATATGAGCATGGGACTATGGGATGGAGGATATGTATGATGGGTATATGGGCATGGGACTATGGGATGGCGGATATGTATGATGGGTATATGGGCACGGGACTATGGGATGGAGGATGTGTGATGGGTATATGGGCACTGGACTATGGGATGGAGGATATGTATGACGGGTATATGGGCACGGGACTATGGGATGGCGGATATGTATGATGGGTATATGGGCACAGGACTGTGGGATGGAGGATATGTATGATGGGTATATGGGCACTATGGGATGGAGGATAATTATAATTTGCTATAACTAACCACAGTTAGTTACTATGCCCGGGCAGCGCCGGGCTCTTCATCTAGTATATATATATATATATATATATATGTATTTATATAGAGTGAGGTAGCGCTGTTATTCAAGTAGGGGACACTCGCTTGCAGCCACAAAAAAAACAGATCCGGCACGGGTTTTCCACAGAACAATCATAGTCCCTTCGGTTTATTCAGCATCATAAACCATCACAGCAACAGAAAACAGCATATAATCAGCATAGCGTCCATTACAGAGTTTTCCTGTAGTCATATAAGTTATGCACTGTTCAATGCGTAGGCTTCCTAGCCCCAAGTTATCTCACCCTGTCAGGGTTTCCTCATGCTGCTTCACCATGCTGCAAACGTTCATTCCCTCCAGGGAACTAACAGGCACACGTCACCATTACTCACAGCCACTTCACAGGCTGTTAGCCAGGAAGCTCCATCTCAGCGGGACCTTCCACACTGGACCAACCGGTTCCCAGCATTCACCATATGTGACCTACCCTGGCCACCATATATGGTCCGTAGCCATGCCCACCAGGTCACAAGGCTATGACCTCATCACAGGTCCTTGACCCATTCACACATTCTTTGCAATAGCATCCTTAAACACACCCCCTGGGTGGGTTTGTAGGTAACTGGGTCCACCCGTCTCCCCAGTCACCTGGAGACTTCTCCCTGACACATTGAAACAACACCTCAGCAATATCACTGCTGATCAATACACACATCAGTCTCCATCTCAAGGCCACCCACCTTGAGATACATAATGGTCATTCATGACTCTGCCATTCATCCTCTCTCCTCGGACATCCACACAGCACCCCCTAGCAGACACAGTGGTCACTACACCACAATATATATGTGTATACATTTATATGGTGCATATATATATATATATATATATATATACACACAGTACAGACCAAAAGTTTGGACACACCTTCTCATTCAAAGAGTTTTATTTATTTTCATGGCTATGAAAATTGCAGGTTCACTCTGAAGGCATCAAAACTATGAATTGCCACATGTGGAATTATATAATTAACAAAAAAAGTGTGAAACAACAGAAAATATGTCTTATATTCTAGGTTCTTCAAAGTAGCCACCTTTTGCTTTGATTACTGCTTTGCACACTCTTGGCATTCTCTTGATGAGCTACAAAAGGTAGGCACCGAAAATGGTTTTCACTTCACAGGTGTGCCCTGTCAGGTTTAATAAGTGGGACTTCTTGCCTTATAAATGGGGTTGGGACCATCAGTTGTGTTGTGCAGAAGTCTGGTGGATACACAGCTGATAATCCTACTGAATAGACTGTTAGAATTTGCATTATGGCAAGAAAAAAGCAGCTAAGAAAAACGAGTGGCCATCATTACTTTAAGAAATGAAGGTCAGTCAGTCCGAAAAATTGGGAAAACTTTGAAAGTGTCCCCAAGTGCAGTGGCAAAAACCATCAAGCGCTACAAAGAAACTGGCTCACATGAGGACCGCCCCAGGAAAGGAAAACCAAGAGCCACCTCTGCTGCGGAGGATAAGTTCATCCGAGTCATCAGCCTCAGAAATCGCACGTTAACAGCAGCTCAGATTAGAGACCAGGTCAGTGCCACCAAGAGTTCTAGCAGCAGACACATCTCTACAACAACTGTTAAGAGGAGACTTTGTGCAGCAGGCCTTCATGGTTAAAATAGCTGCTAGGAAACCACTGCTAAGGACAGGCAACAAGCAGAAGAGACTTGTTTGGGCTAAAGAACGCAAGGAATGGACGTTAGACCAGTGGAAATCTGTGCTTTGGTCCGATGAGTCCAAATTTGAGATCTTTGGTTCCAACCACCGTGTTTTTGTGCGACGCAGAAAAGGTGAACGGATGGACTCTACATGCCTGGTTCCCACCGTGAAGCATGGAGAAGGAGGTGTGATGGTGTGGGGGTGCTTTGCTGGTGACACTGTTGGGGATTTGTTCAAAATTGAAGGTATACTGAACCAACATGGCTACCACAGCATCTTGCAGCAGCATGCTATTCCATACGGTTTGCGTTTAGTTGGACCATCATTTATTTTTCAACAGGACAATGACCCCAAACACACCTCCAGGCTGTGTAAGGGCTATTTGACCAAGAAGGAGAGTGATGGGGTGCTACGCCAGATGACCTGGCCTTCACAGTCACCAGACCTGAACCCAATCAAGATTGGTGGGGTGAGCTGGACCGCAGAGTGAAGGCAAAAGGGCCAACAAGTGCTAAGCATCTCTGGGAACTCCTTCAAGACTGTTGGAAGACCATTTCCACTAACTACCTCTTGAAGCTCATCAAGAGAATGCCAAGAGTGTGCAAAGCAGTAATCAAAGCAAAAGGTGGCTACTTTGAAGAACCTAGAATATAAGACATATTTTCAGCTGTTTCACACTTTTTTGTTAATTATATAATTCCACATGTGTTAATTCACAGTTTTGATGCCTTCAGAGTGAATGTACAATTTTCATAGTCATGAAAATAAAGAAAACTCTTTGAATGAGGTGTGTCCAAACGTTTGGTCTGTACTGTATATATATATATATATATATGTGTTAGGCATTGGGTTCCTGCAGCTGCATAGTGGGAATCCAGAGCCTTGCATCCAGCGGTCTCCCATTCTCCACTGACAGCTCAGGAGCCTGCACAGCAATCTTTGCGTCCCAGACGCTCTACTCAGCCCAGCTCTGTAGGACTGGTTGTTGCTGCCACCTCTGGGTCAGCAATAGCAGCGCAGGCTATCCTGCAGCAAGCCACCCCAGTGGCTAAGTCCTCTCGTCGCGCTACTGGGCATGCTCACAAGACGATCTCCCATTGGAGATCAGGAGTCACGTGCTCAGGTCCTTCTCCTGATGATTGGTCCATCTCAGAGATCTGGAAGGTCCCGGAAGCGCACAGCTATAAAAGGTCTGCATGGCCGCTCGGCCATGCGCTAGTATAGACTCTAATTGCTACTGTGCGAATGGTGATGGATGTATGGACTGCAAATGACTCATTAAGATTCCCCTCCCTCTTCTATTGCGAGTGCGTTTAGGGATCTAGTTAGAGTCAGCGCCAGTCAGTGGCAAGTTACTGGCCACACGGCACATCCTCCACAGTGCTAGCGTCCGACAGTGCGTCCCTATTGGGCACTGTCGCATTGCGGCTGGGTCAGTTGCCGTGCTGCTGTAGCAGCACTAGTTGGCGTCCGTGGTAGCGACGCCGCACGCACGGTAGGTCTAGACGGACATCGCCCTGAGTCTTGGGTTTAGCGCTGTGACCACATACTGTGCGTGCACTTCGCTGAGTCCTGTGAGGTCAACAGGCTCGGCATTTATGTTCATGCCTTAGGCGACTCTGTGAATCAACAGAGTATGCCCAGCGCACATCGGGTGACGTATAACCCGCGTGTGCTATACCGCCATATAGCGCATCTGCCATTGTCTAGCAGAGGTTTTAACACCTACTGCACGGTGGATTCCGGGCGGTGAACGCACTTCCTATTATTTAATATTTAGTGTGTTCCGCCATCCCTAACATATATGTATCTATTGTGAGTGCGTGTGTGTGTCTATCTGTATAGTGTGTATAATGCATATGTATATGTCGATATTGTATGTGTGTGTAATAATCGTGCAGGTGCTGGTATGTCACCACGTAACCGAGACAGATCAAAAGTTAAAGGGTTTTATTTACAGGGATATGATACTCCTCGCAGGGAGAAAACAGTGGGGGTTAAACTGGTTTTAAAGCAGTATATCAAACAGTCAAAAAGAATAACAGTTAGAAGCCTCCCCCTATGCAAGGCCCTTCACTGGCTTCCTATTGTCCAAAGGCTCCAGTTCAAAACCCTAACCATGACATACAAAGCCATCCACAACCTGTCTCCTCCATACATCTGTGACATGGTCTCCCGGTACCTACCCACACGCAACCTTCGATCCTCTCTAGATCTCCTTCTCTACTCCCCCCTCATCTCTTCTTCCCACAACCGCATACAAGACTTCTCCCGTGCTTCCCCCATACTCTGGAACTCTCTGCCGCAACACATCGGACTCTCACCAACAACGGAAACCTTCAAGAACCTTAAGACCCACCTGTTCCAACAAGCCTACAGCCTGCATTGATCCTCGGTCTACTGAACCACCGCACAACCAGCTCTACCCTCTCCTAGTGAATCTTCACCCATCCCTGTAGACTGTGAGCCCTCGCAGGCAGGGTCCTCTCTCCTTCTGTACTTGTGTATCCCTTGTCTTGCACATGTTTATTGTACTTGTCTATATTTCCCCTTTTCCCATGTAAAGCGCCATGGAATAAATGGCGATATATAAATGTATAATAATAATATTAAAGAAGCAGGTTTTCTTGGAACTTATCAGTCTGCTGAGGACTTGCTTGTAGGCTCGTCTTCTCCCTCGTCGGCACCGTCAGCAGCGGCACTTGTCTCTCTAGTCGCAGTAGGCTCTGCAGTCTCTAAGGACCCACAGCAGGGGTCTCGGGGGTTAATGAAGAAAGGCAGTGGGAACACAAGGCATTCCGGGTGTCCCCTGCTCTGAGTCTATGCTCCAAAACTAAACAATCTCTCTGCAGGAATCAAGGGCTCTGTATCTCTATAAGTCTCTCAACAGGAGTCAGAGGCTCTACACCAACACCGCAGGGGGTCACTGTCTCTGCACTGGGGTCAGAGCGCACCTCTCCAGTCACTGCAGGCTCTGGTCTCCCGTACTCACAAGATGTAGTCTCTCTGCACAGTCCCCCTGGATTTGTCCTCTGAATGGGAGTTCTCTCTTCTCCCCTGCGTGCAGCTGCAACCTGCCCTGTCCCCTGCACATGCTGCTCGGAGCTTCGCGCGCTCTCTGACTGCCCTCCTTCCTGTTCCTCTCTCCTCACAGCAGTCACATGACCCAGCACGTCCAGGGCGGAAACTCTTCCCCCTAGCAAGCCTGCTGTCTGGCCAAGTGGTTCGGGATCAGGAGCCGAGAAGGTAACCCCCCTCTGAGTCTTGTGCTTCACCCCCTTACATTCCCCCTCTCTTTTTGCTCGCCATTCCACGGGCGAGAATTTCTGAAGTTCCTTTTGACAATCTTACAATCCCTGCACAATCTGTTGCCAGATGATCTCATCCTGATTGTATCGAACGGGGGGTAAACCAGCCGTTGAACGTTTAGAGCGTCTCAATTCAGCAGGGGTCGTGATGTCAGCTGCTGTGGGAGGAACGGGAGTCTGGGCCACTCCTGGCACATTAGTAGTTTTAGGCACCAGCCCTGTTTCCGGGTCCCCTGGGGTAAATTGGATATCTTCCTTGTCTTCAACATCAATATTAACCACTGGTACGGATGGTGGAGGTACTGGGGCCAATGGAACTGGTTCAGGATCTCGAGACAAACAAGGATGCAGCATATTCCGATGCAGCGTGCGAGTGGGGGTCCCATCGTCTGTTTCCAGACGGACCTCGTAGACGGGACCCTTTCTGCCAAGTCGCCGCCTCACCCTATATGGTCTTTTCTCCCACCGGCACTCCAATTTGCTGTGTGGGCGCTTTTCCCTCACCAGAACTCGATCTCCAGGCCACAGAGCTGTCCCCCTTTGAGGAGTGACTTGAGAATGTACTAACTCCCGCATCCGATTCTGCACTAGCTGATGAACAGTCCGTAGCTGATGAAGGTGTTCTTGAACCCAGGAGTACACCCCCGCCCGTGGGTAGTCCTCATCGGGCTCTAACTCCAACTCTGCCAACTCCTTCCCGGACCGTCCAAAGAACAGAAAGTAGGGTGTGAAGTTAGTGGTGCTGTGTTTCTGATTGTTATATACCCACACCAATTCAGGGATGTACGCAGTACAACGGGCCTTCTGTTCCTTTTCCTGAGTCCTCAGCATTTGGATCAGGGTGCGGTTAAATCTCTCACAAGCTCCGTTTCCCTGTGGATGATAAGGAGTTGTCCAGGACTTATTGATCTTGTACAGCTGGTGCAGCTCCTCCATCACCTTTCCGAGGTAGCAGGCTCTCTGATCGGAATGGATGCGTTTGGGGCACCTGTACACATGAATGAAGTGTTTGCAGATTGCGTGAGCAGCAGACTCGGCAGTCTGGTCCCGTGTAGGTGTCACTACGGCAAACTTGGTAAAATGGTCTATCATCATTAAACAGTGCTCATAGCCTTGGTGTCCAATTGTCAGGTAATCTATGGCGTAGCAGGTCCATAGGGCCAGAGGACTTCACCATCTCTGTGGGGGACCGTTGTTCCGGTGGTTTGACCTGTTCACAACTCTGGCATTATTGGCAGACTCTTTCCACGACGTTCCTCAGATTGGGATGATAAAACAGGCGCTGCAACCACAGGAAGGTTTTCTCGGAACCATAGTGCGCTCCTTTTTCATGTGCTTCTGTAGCCACCTGGTCTACCAGGGACGAGGGAATAACCGTCTGCCAGACAAGGCCGAGTTTTCATTGGAGGAACATTTTTCTGTACAGGATACCATCCCGCAACCGTAGTCTTTCCGACTGACGCAGCATCTTCAGCATCTCAGGTGAAGCAGACCTCCTCTCGCTTTGGCTAGGCCCCTGTCTAGACACAACCCACCGTCTTAACTGGGCTATCTCCTGATCCTCCTGCTGTATTCGGACCCACTCATCGCGGGTATGTTCCAGCAAATTCACAGGGGCCTCTTCCTGACCAGTTTCCCGCGTTGCTGCCACTTTCCTGGCAGTCTCTCCAAAATCTGGGACTTTCACAGCCTCCAACTCTTCATCCCGACTGGGCGCTAGTTTGCGATAATTCACTCGAGAAAGGGCATCAGCATGAACATTCTCTGATCCTCTCTTGTACGAGATTCTGTATCGGAACTTGGTCATCCAGGCTACCCAACGTTGTTCTAGAGCCCCTAACTTGGCAGTCTCTAGATGAGCCAACAGATTGTTATCCGTACGTACATGAACTTCTGAGCCAGCCAGATACTCCACAAACTTCTCAGTCATCGCCCACACCAGCGCCAACAGCTCCAGCTTGAATGAACTGTAGTTTTCTGGATTTTTCTCAGAGTCATGCAAAGACCGACTGGTGTAGGCTATGACATGCTCTTTTCCATCCTGCATCTAGGATAGCACTGCTCCGAGCCCCTGTAAACTCCCATCAGTGTGTAAGATGAACGGCTGCGAGAAGTTAGCATAAGCCAGCACATGGGCCTCTGTCAAAGCCTTCTTCAGGGCTAGGAATGCTTCTTCCTGATGCTTTCCCCATTTTATGTTCCTGTTTTTGGCACATGAGGGTACTCCCCTCAACAGCTCCAGAAGAGGATTTGCAAGGCGGGTAAAGTCCTTTACAGAGCGTCAAAAGTATCCGGTGAGTCCCAAGAATGCACGCACATCTTTCACAGTTTTAGGAGTCGGCCACTCTTGTACTGCAGCAATCTTCTCCTGAGAAGGCTTCACTCCCTCAGCTGAAACAACGTGCCCCAAGTATTCAATCTCAGTCTGGAAGAGGTGACATTTCTGGGGCTTCACTTTCAACCCATACCTCTGTAGCCGACTCAGAACCTGCTTTAGCCTCTGCAGATGTTCTTCAAGAGTGGGGGCAAAGACAATCATATCGTTCAAGTAGATCAAAGTGGCTTCAAAGTTCAGGTCTCCCAGACATCTCTCCATGAGGTGTTGAAACGTTCCTGGGGCATTGGCTAGGCCAAAGGAAATGCGGTTGGACTCATACAATCCCATCGGAAGGATGAAAGCTGTCTTGGCTCGATCTCGATCGGACTTTGGTACTTGCCAGTATAACCGCTGGTCAGATCTAACGTGGAAAAGCACCTGGCATTCCCTAGCGCCGACAGGGACTCCTCTATCCTCAGCAGTGGATACGAGTCTCGCACTGTGCAAGCATTGAACCGGCGGTAGTCCACACAGAAACATAGGGACCTGTCCTTCTTCCTCACCAAGACTATGGAGGCAGCCAACGGGCTTTGACTTTCACGTATCACCCCTTCCTCAACATCTGCGACAGCATCCCCTTTATCTCTTAGTACATCTGTGGAGGTATCTGGCGGTACCACTTCCGGATTGGTGCCGCATCCCCCGGTGGGTATCTCATGGGTGATGGCCGTGGTGCACTCGAAGTCATCTTCATTCTTCGCGAACATCTACTGGTATTTTCCCAACAAGGCTTCTACCTGGGGCACCTGCTGAGGGGTCAGTTCTGTGAGCTCTGCCCTCATGTGTTCCAGTATCCGTCGCCCCTCTTGCAGCAATCTGGGGTCCACGGCTGCCTCAGCCTTGACGGTCACTAGCCACAGACCTTCTGACCTTGCAGTCAGCTGTACTGTCACAGTCGGGATCAGCTCATGGGCGACTTCACTCTTCGGGGAAAGTTACATCAGTTTCCCCCAAATTTAAACATCGTACGAAGACAGTGCAATCCCGCACGGTAGCCAGGGTCCGTGCGACCATTACTCCCGATGGCAACTGGTCAACGCTGCTGCATTCAGTTTGAACCTCCACCCCCTCCAGGGGAATACCAGCTCGGACAGGCAGGGGCAGCACCGTCTGTCCAGGGGGCAACACACGATTAACGGAGGTGGGATGGGTATGTGGTTAGCCGCCATAAGTTTGATCACTGGGCCCCATTCTGGCCATAGTGCCTCTGTGAAATGACGGCGGAATTATCCTTCAGGCATGGTGGTCACTTGTGGGCCAGTGTCTACCAGGCACCGCACTGCTTTTCCATTGATTTCTGCCCAGACCAGGGGGCACATGGAAACAAGGCTGGTGGGACTTCTGCTACTCTTCCTCCAATCTTCACGCTCCAGGCGGTGTCCCTCGGGCTCGGAGCCAACTAGTTTAACGGATGGCGCTGGGATGGTCGACTCAGCTGGAGAGACCACCGGGTGATGTGACCGGGCTCTCCACAGGTATAACACGCACGAGGGCTTCTCCTCCGGGTAGTATCAATCTCACGTTGGGGGGGCAGCTTCTCTGTCCCATACCATAGGGACTGACTCTATCGCCCGAGTTCTTATTGAGGCTGCTATTTCTTCACGGACTTGTCTAATCTCCATCTTCAGGTCTTCCACCCATTGAGGGATAGTGTCTGTGGGGGTGGTTACCTCCCCGCGCCGCACCTTCCCCACTGGCCCTGATACTCCCTGCTCTTACTCTCGCGCATGTGCCTCACTGCCAATTTCAGAGAAAGTTATTTCTGGCTTTACCCGCATGTGCTCTCGCAGGGCCTGCTTCATCAATATGTAGCGCAAACCCATCACCAGCTGGTCCCAGAGCACAACGTCAACTGACCCTACACCTACGCCATCCTTCCATTTGATGGCAATATGGAGCTCTTGCAGGGCGTTCATAAATTGTGTCAGCCTCCCCCTCTCTTTGCATTTGTGAAACAGCCGCATGCGCAGTTCTCCTACGTCAGTGGGATCCCTATGCGTCTCTTCAAGTATGCGCAGCACTTTGTCCAGGGTATCTCTTTCTCGGGTGGACCTAAGCATACCAGAATCCTGTGCCTCCCCCTCCAGGGCCATTAATGCAATCTCTGCCTCCAGGCCGGTGTCATGGGAAGCATACGCATCAGTCCCCGGATACGATCCGTCCAACTCCACAACATCACATTACTCCCAGTAAACTTTGGCAGATTATTCAACATGGCTCCCAGGGAAATGCTAGACCTGGGGCATCCCCCAACTGCTTGATCTGCCCCGTCCATGCTACCGTGTGACATCCTGCCGACTACACCAAATGTAATAAACGTGCAGGTGCTGGTATGTCACCACGAACTGAGACAGATCAAAAGTTAAAAGGTTTTAATTACAGGGATATGATACTTCTCGCAGGGAGAAAACAGTGGGGGTTAAACTGGTTTTAAAGCAATATATCAAACAGTCAAAAAGAATAACAGTTAGAAACAGGTGTTCTTGGAACTTATCAGTCTGCTGAGGACTTGCTTGGAGAGTCGTCTTCTCCCGCACCGGCGCAGTCAGCAGCGGCACTTGTTGTCTCTCTAGTCGCTGTAGGCTCTGCAGTCTCTAAGGACCCACAACAGGGGTCTCGGGGGTTAATGAAGAAAGGCGGGGGAACACAAGGCATTCCGGGTGTCCTCTGCTCTGAGTCTATGCTCCAAAACTTAAACAGTCTCTCCACAGGAACCAAGGGCTCTGTCTCTATGTCTCTCAACAGGAGTCAGGAGCTCTGCACCAACACCGCAGGTATCGGGGCTACGCACAGGAGTCACTGTCTCTGCACGGGGGTCAGAGCGCACCTCTCCAGTCACTGCAGGCTCTGGTCTCACGTACTCACAAGTTGCAGTCTCTCTGCACAGTCCCCCTGGATTTGTCCTCTGAATGGGAGTTCTCTCTTCTTCCCTGCGTGCAACTGCAACCAGCCCTGTCCCCTGCACACACTGATCTGAGCTTCGCATGCTCTCAGGCTGCCCTTCTTCCTGTTCCTCTCTCCTCCCAGCAGTCACATGACCCAGCACGTCCAGGGCAGAAAGTCTTCCCCCAAGCAAGCCTGCTGTCTGGCCGAGTGGTTCGGGATCAGGAGCGGAGAAGGTAACCCCCCTCTGAGTCTTCTTGTGCTTCACCCCCTTACATGTGTATCTATGCATCTATATAGGGCGTGTGTGTATATATATATATATATATATATATATTTATTCTGTGTGCATGTATATATAGTTACCACTGCACGATCAGCTTTACCCTCACCTACTTTATCCTCACCCATCCCTTACAGATTGTGAGCCCTCGCGGCCAGGGTCCTTCCTCCTCCTGTTCCAGCTGTGACTTGTATTAACATTACTGTACCTGTTTTTATTATAGACTAGCTGAAGAGCCCGGCGTTGCCCGGGCATAGTAACTAACTACGGTTAGTTATAACAAATTATAATGATTATATCTATATACTAGCTGAAGAGCCCAGCGTTGCCCGGGCATAGTAACTAACTGTGGTTAGTTAAATTATAATTATACTCCATCCCATAGTCCCGCGCCCATATACCCATCATACATATCCTCCATCCCATAGTCCAGTGCCCATATAGCCATCATACATATTCACCATCCCATAGTCCCATGCCCATATACCCGTCATACATATCCTCTATCCCATAGTCCAGTGCCCATATACCCATCATACATATCCTCCATCCCATAGTCCCTTGCCCATATACCCATTATGACATCATCATCACCATGGCAACCGTTATAACATAACCGTCACCATTGCAACCTATTAAGACATCATCGTCACCATGGCAACCATTGTGACAGCATCTTCTCCATTGCAACCTATTATGACATTAGCGTCGCCATGGCAACCATTATGACATCATAATGAGGGGTGGGGCTTGTAACGTATGATGACATCAGCGTCGCCATGGCAACCATTATGCCATCATATTGAGGGGCGGGGCTTGATACACACACACTTTTTCCCCATTATATAGATAGGGGCAAAATTGGTGAATTGGAACATGCGGGGTTAAAATTTCACCTCACAACATAGCCAATGACGCTCTCGGGGTCCAGACGTGTGACTGTGCCAAATTTTGTGGCTGTAGCTGCGATAGTGCGGATGCCAATCCCGGACATACACACACACACACACATACATACACACACACATACATACATACACACTTTGAGCTTTATATATATATATATATATATATATATATATATATATATATATATATATATATATATATATAGGAATATATATAAAAAATTGAAAAAACAGCACAAAATAGAAAAAGGATTTGGGTACAGGACATACACACACACATACATACATACACACCCACATTAAGCTTTATATATTAAATAAAGCTGAGTGTATAGCCCCGCCCACTCCACATAGCCACATCCACTATAATATCCCATATCATCCCGTCAGCCAGAGCCACCGGACTACTACCCCTAATATCCCACATCATCCCGTCAGCCAGAGCCACCGGACTACTACCCCTAATATCCCACATCATCCCGTCAGCCAGAGTCACCAGACTACTACCACTAATATCCCACATCATCCCGTCAGCCAGAGCCAGCGGACTACTACCCCTAATATCCCACATCCCGTCAGCCAGAGCTACCGGACTACTACCACTAATATCCCACATCATCCCGTCAGCCAGAGCTACCGGACTAATATCCCACATCATCCCGTCAGCCAGAGCTACCGGACTACTAACCCTAATATCCCACATCATCCCGTCAGCCAGAGCCACCGGACTAATATCCCACATCATCCCGTCAGCCAGAGCCACCGGACTACTACCCCTAATATCCCACATCATCCCGTCAGCCAGAGCCACCGGACCACTACAACTAATATCCCACATCATCCCGTCAGCCAGAGCCACCGGAATACTACCCCTAATATCCCACATCATCCCGTCAGCCAGAGCCACCGGACAACTACCCCTAATATCCCACATCATCCATCAAAGCCAGTAAAAGTAGAATAGTGAAATTGCACCGAAACATAGTTCACTAAGATCCCAGGTTTTCTACTGATCAGGCTGATATTCTCACTTATCTGCCACCATAAATATCAGTCATGCTTTTTACCAATGGACAGGCACAAGCCTTATGCATTAGTATAGTAGAGAAACCACACACATTTTCATGCACCGTCAACTTGTAATTTGTCCGGCTGAGTTGCTCATGGATGTACAGCATCTGTATGCAGTATAGTATCATATTTAATGGGTTGTTATGGGAAAAACATTACTTTTTATATGGGTATATTCAGGTGAATTATGGGGAAAGTAGCACTTTAAAAAAACTCACAGCATCAGAGCACAGTAACACATCAATAATGCATAAAAGTGTGTGAGAAAATATTAAATCCACATGACATTTAACGTGCACTTTCCTACATTCATGTGTGTCACTTAATGACACCACATGAGAGGGGGGATTCATTTCTGTCATGTACTCACTGCTCCTTTCTGGGGGACAGATGATGGCTGGAGCTTATGTTCCTGGGGATGCTAGATTTCTCCCACCATGTCAGTGTCTGATGAGGTGTTGTCAAGTGGGAAAACTTGCGCATAGCAACCAATCACAGCTCAGCTGCTTTTTACCAGCTCTGGTGAAATGAGAGATGCTTAGTGAATGGTTTCAAGGAAAACTGTTGATCATAGCAACCAATCACAGCTTAGCTTCTTTTGAACAGCTCTGGTGAAATGAAAGATGTTTCGTGATTGGTTGGTGATAGACACACACACACATTGATTTTTATATATAGAGATACCTCTACTCACATGTAAAGAGCCATGGAATAAATGGCGCTATAATAATAAATAATAATAATATACAGTATATAGGGTGTATATAGTATACAGTGGGGCAAAAAAGTATTTAGTCAGTCAGCAATAGTGCAAGTTCCACCACTTAAAAAGATGAGAGGCGTCTGTAGTTTACATCATAGGTAGACCTCAACTATGGGAGACAAACTGAGAAAAAAAAATCCAGAAAATCACATTGTCTGTTTTTTTTTCATTTTATTTGCATATTATGGTGGAAAATAAGTATTTGGTCAGAAACAAAATTTCATCTCAATACTTTGTGATATATCCTTTGTTGGCAATGACAGAGGTCAAACGTTTTCTGTAAGTCTTCACAAGGTTGCCACACACTGTTGTTGGTATGTTGGCCCATTCCTCCATGCAGATCTCCTCTAGAGCAGTGATGTTTTTGGCTTTTCGCTTGGCAACACGGACTTTCAACTCCCTCCAAAGGTTTTCTATAGGGTTGAGATCTGGAGACTGGCTAGGCCACTCCAGGACCTTGAAATGCTTCTTACGAAGCCACTCCTTCGTTGCCCTGGCGGTGTGCTTTGGATCATTGTCATGTTGAAAGACCCAGCCACGTTTCATATTCAATGCCCTTGCTGATGGAAGGAGGTTTGCACTCAAAATCTCACGATACATGGCCCCATTCATTCTTTCATGTACCCGGATCAGTCGTCCTGGCCCCTTTGCAGAGAAACAGCCCCAAAGCATGATGTTTCCACCACCATGCTTTACAGTAGGTATGGTGTTTGATGGATGCAACTCAGTATTCTTTTTCCTCCAAACACAAGTTGTGTTTCTACCAAACAGTTCCAGTTTGGTTTCATCAGACCATAGGACATTCTCCCAAAACTCCTCTGGATCATCCAAATGCTCTCTAGCAAACTTCAGACGGGCCCGGACATGTACAGGCTTAAGCAGTGGGACACGTCTGGCACTGCAGGATCTGAGTCCATGGTGGAGTAGTGTGTTACTTATGGTAGGCCTTGTTACATTGGTCCCAGCTCTCTGCAGTTCATTCACTAGGTCCCCCCGCGTGGTTCTGGGATTTTTGCTCACCGTTGTTGTGATCATTCTGACCCCACGGGGTGGGATTTTGCGTGGAGCACCAGATCGAGGGAGATTATCAGTGGTCTTGTATGTCTTCCATTTTCTAATTATTGCTCCCACAGTTGATTTCTTCACTCCAAGCTGGTTGGCTATTGCAGATTCAGTCTTCCCAGCCTGGTGCAGGGCTACAATTTTGTTTCTGGTGTCCTTTGACAGCTCTTTGGTCTTCACCATAGTGGAATTTGGAGTCAGACTGTTTGAGGGTGTGCACAGGTGTCTTTTTATACTGATAACAAGTTTAAACAGGTGCCATTACTACAGGTAATGAGTGGAGGAAAGAGGAGACTCTTAAAGAAGAAGTTACAGGTCTGTGAGAGCCAGAAATCTTGATTGCTTGTTTCTGACCAAATACTTATTTTCCACCATAATATGCAAATAAAATGAAAAAAAAACAGACAATGTGATTTTCTGGATTTTTTTTTCTCAGTTTGTCTCCCATAGTTGAGGTCTACCTATGATGTAAATTACAGACGCCTCTCATCTTTTTAAGTGGTGGAACTTGCACTATTGCTGACTGACTAAATACTTTTTTGCCCCACTGTATGTACGGTATATGTCTGTAAGGTATATATATATATATAATGTATGTATCTATTGTGCGTGTGGCGTGTGTTTTTGTGTGTATATATATATATATATATATATATATACACACACACACACACACAGACACATTTACACATATTATACACGCACTATGTGTATAAAGTATATATATATATATATGTCTGTATTGCATGTGTGTATATATGAATCTATATGGTGCGTGTATATATATATATATTAAATCTGACGCGTGTGTGATATAGGGTTAGTGCTACACACAACTGAGTCATAAGTAATTACATGAAGATGATGTAGGCACCATACAGGTGATGTATATACTGCACGAGTGTCTGAGGGGTTATTCCATAGGGATCTTCAGGGGACACGAGGTGATATATGGGCAGGAATGTACACTTCATATATTGGAGATATCCTGCTCTGCGTAGGAATAATTCCATCCAGTAGCCCCCTACACTGGTCCATACTGGTCATTACTGAAACATTATATATATACAGTGCCTTGCGAAAGTATTCGGCCCCCTGGAACTTTTCAACCTTTTCCCACATATCATGCTTCAAACATAAAGATACCAAATGTAAATTTTTGGTGAAGAATCAACAACAAGTGGGACACAATTGTGAAGTTGAACGAAATTTTTTGGTTATTTTAAATTTTTGTGGAAATTCAAAAACTGAAAAGTGGGGCGGAATGTCAGGAACACCGCACTGCACTTGCTCACTGAGCCAGTGTGCGTGTCCTGAGTAAGACAAACTGTGCTCAGAGATACCTGTGGAGCGGGCAGCAGTAGAGAAGATGTGTGCTTCAGACCCGCAGGACCTGAAGCACGTGACTGCTGGGGGCGTGGACTAAACTCCAGAGAGCTAGGAGCTGCAGGAAAACTCCTAGACTGGTAACTACGGAACAAAGTTACTAATTGGCATAAACAGGGACATAAACCAGATCAGGCCGGGGTCAAAGCATGAGATAGCACGACATTTACCAAAGGGCTACACAGAACGGATAGTCAAGACGTAGCCAAGAAGTCAGAAACCAGAGAAGCAGATATACAGTACAGAATCAACAGGCAAACTCACAACGGGGGACAGAACCAGATCAGAACCATATAAGCAAGCTAGAAGACAACGAACAGGCACACAGGGGTCAAAACACTCAGCCAAAGGCAAAAGTATAACTGACAGGGATTGGAGTTTCTCAGGGCTATAAAAAGCTCTCCCTGAACCAAAGAGAGGCCATAATAATTAACCCCAGGAGTGCAGGTCAAACCCTGCACTGAGCTCAAGACATTAACCCCTGACGTGCAGGTCAAAAACCTGCACTGGGATCATGACAGTACCCCCCTCTCAACGGGGGGCCTCTGGACCCCCAGGTACTTGGCATGGAAAGCCCGAACCAGGCGATCTGCATGTACAGAGTGAGCAGGGACCCATGAGCGATACTCCAGTCCATATCCCTTCCAGTGGACCAGGTACTGCAAAGAGCAGCGCACCCGCCGAGAGTCCACAATATGTCCGACCTCATATTCCAAGTGACCCGCCACCAACACTGGAGGAACAACAGACTCAGAGTCCTCCTTGACAGACCCCACGGGTTTCAACAGAGATTTATGGAACACATTGGATATCTTTAAGGAGGCGGGGAGACGCAACCTATATGCCACCGGGTTGACTATCTCCACAATCTCGTACGGACCAATGAACTTTGGTCCCAATTTAGCGGATGGTACCTTCAAGTTGATGTTACGTGTGGAAAGCCAAATCTTCTCCCCCACCTGAAACATGTGTCCCGGGCCCTCTTTTTGTCAGCAAAATATTTGTACTTCCCCTGGGCCCGAGAGATATTACGCTGGACTTCAGCCCAGAGGTTTTTTAACCGTTGGACGGACCCCTCTGCCCCTGGACAACCGGAATCCACCCGTGAAAACTCCCCAAAATGAGGATTAAACCCATAATTGATTAGGAATGGGGACATGTTGGTGGACTGACTCACCCGGTTGTTAAAAGCGAATTCCGCCAATGGTAACACATCACACCAATCATCCTGTCTCGCGGAGGTCAGACACCTGAGAATTTGTTACAGGGATTGATTGGTGCGTTCCGTCTGACCATTACTGACCGGGTGATATGCCGACGAGAAGGAGAGGGAGATGCCCAATTTCATACAGAATGCCCTCCAAAATTTGGCCACAAACTGCACACCTCTGTCAGACACCACATTCAGGGGTGCCCCATGCAATCGGACCACATGCTGCACTAACAACCTTGACAATGTTTCTGCTGAGGGTAGTGCTGCCAAGGGGAATGAAATGGGCCTGTTTTGAAAACCTATCCACCACCACCCAGATCACGGTATTGCCCCTGGAAGGTGGAAGACTGGTAATAAAATCCATGGAGAGATGAGCAATGAATTTCTTGACATAAGACCCCATTGAAGACCACCAAAAAACCCTGGCTACTGCCTCTGTAGTGGCCGTGATACCGGGATGAGCACTCAGCCTAGACTCATAAAACTCCTGCAGAAGTCTAGGCCGCAATAAATCTGGAACAAACAATTTATCCCCTGGCCTGGTCATCGGAGCTAGGGCCTGAGCCCTCAAAATTTCTTGTTCCAACTCTGATGAGACCCCCGCCACTACCACCCCAGGGGGAAGAATGGAGGAGGACGGCGGCTCGGGAGGAAACACTAAGTCAAAACTTCTGGACAGGGCATCTGCTCTAATATTTTTGGACCCTTGTAGAAAAGTAATGGAGAACTGAAAGCATGAAAAAATAAAGTGACCAACGGGCTTGCCTTGGAGTAAGCCTCTTAGCAGATTCAAGGTATGCCAAATTTTTATCATCAATGATAACAGTGATAGGGTGAGCTGCCCCTTCCAAAAAGTGCCTCCATTCTTCGAATGCCAGCTTGACCGCAAGAAGTTCTCTATTGCCTACATCATAGTTTCTCTCGGCGGATGAGAACTTCTTGGAGAAGAAGGCACAGGGTTTGAGATTAGTAAGGGTGGCCAGACCCTGGGACAACACTGCCCCCACCCCTACTTCAGAAGCATCCACCTCCACAATAAATGGTTTGGACGGGTCTGGCTGGACCAACACCGGGGCGGACATGAAACATTTCTTAAGAGCCGAGAAGGACTCCTTAGCGTGTTCCGACCAATTTTTAACATCAGCCCCCTTCTGGGTAAGATCTGTGAGTGGTTTAACCACTTGAGAGAAACCTTTAATGAATCTCCGGTAATAGTTCGCAAATCCCAAGAAGCGCTGGAGCCCCTTGAGATCATGAGGCTGAACCCAGTCTGTGATCGCCAGCACGTTCTTAGGGTCCATACGAAACCCCTCACAAGATACAATCAGCCCCAAAGAAGACAGTTCCTGTACGAAAAACAAACATTTTTCCAATATAGCAAACAAGTGGTTCTCCCTGAGTCTCTGGAGAACTGTCTGTAGATGTTGTAAGTGAGACTGACTGTCTGGGGAATACACCAAAATGTCATCCAAATAAGTGACAACAAAACGGTCTATCAGATCAGAAAACACAACATTGATAAAGTTCTGGAAAATAGCGGGAGCATTAGTTAACCCAAATGGCATAACCAGGTTTTCAAAGAGTCCTTCTGATGTGAGGAACGCAGTTTTCCACTCGTCCCATTCCCGAACCCTTATCAGGTTGGAGGCCCCCCGGAGATCTAATTTGGAGAACCATTGGGCCCCAGATAACTGGTTACATAGGTCTGGGATGAGGGGAAGTGGATAAGTGTTCCTAACCGTTATCTTGTTAAGTTCCCGAAAGTCGAGGCACGGCCGCAAGCCATCTTTCTTCTTCATAAAGAAGAATCCTGCTGCCACGGGTGACACAGAAGGCCTGATATACCCTTTGCGGAGACTCTCAGCTATGTACTCCTTCATGGCTTGGCACTCAGGCCTGGACAAATTGAACAATCGAGCCTTAGGTAACTTGGCTCCGGCTCCTAAATCAATGGCACAATCGTAGGGTCTATGTGGTGGCAGCGCCTCAGCCTCACTTTCGGAAAATACGTCTTCGAAATCCTTCAGGTACTCCGTAATACCTTCCAGACCGACAGACGACACAGATGCGGTTTCAACAGAGTTAACAAGAGGCCCCAGGTTACAACATATATCTTTACATCCCCATTGAGTGATCTCTCCAGTCACCCAATCAATGGTAGGATTATGGCGTTGTAGCCAAGGCATCCCCAGTACCAGTCCTGTAGGCAAGTTATCTAACACAAGACAAGTTAATTTTTCCACATGAGTGGAACCCACTTTCAGATAAAAAAGTTCAGACCTGAAAAAGATACCGTCCCGGGTAAGAGAAGACAAGTTAATTGCCACAAGTTTATCAGGATCCTGAAGCCTGACTGTCCCTATCTTATTAAGAGTCATAATCCGGGCATCAATCAAGTTAACAGCAGAGCCACAGTCAACAAAGGCGATAGTCTGAACAGGACCATCACCAAGTTCCAGTTCCACCCGAAGCACAATTTTTGCAAGTGAGGAAAAAGGTACCTGAAGGTCTGGGTAGCCTCCTCGACTACTACCCAGACCTAGTCGTTTCCCGCCACCTTGGACGATGACGGACAGGAGGGGCACTCCTTCTTCCAATGTCCAGATTCCCCACAATAGAAGCACAACTGCTTCTCCTGGCGGCGTGTTCTTTCCTTCTCATCACAGGTGACAGCACTCACCTCCATAGCCAATGGAGGAGTCCGGGTCTCAACTCCACTGGAGTATAATGATGTTTCAAGTTGCATAACACCTCTTGCCCACAGTCTGTGATCCGCTTGGGTCATGGCATCCTGTGGGGAGTCAGGTGGAGGATGGAGTGCCAGGGCATCCTTCAGACATTCACACAGGCCTCTACGGAACAGCCCCCGAAGGGCGGCATCACTCCAAGAAATCTCGGCTGCCCAACGTCTAAATTCAGAACAGAACCACTCGGCCGAGTGCTTCCCCTGACAGACACTCATCACCTTGTCCTCAGCCAAGCGCACTCTATCTGGCTCATCGTAAATAAGCCCTAAGGCCTCAAAAAACGCATCCACAGTCATTCTCTCCAGGGCAGAAGAGGAAAGAGAAAATGCCCAGGCTTGTGGGGACCCTCTAAGCAGGGACATAACCACCCCCACCCTCTGCTTCTCATCCCCAGAGGAATGGGGTCTCAAGGAAAAAAAAAGTTTACAGCCCTCTTTAAACGCTCTTAATTTATTTTTGTCACCAGCAAATGTATCTGGTAACTTAACCGGGGATTCGGGTGGGACTAAAATGACATCTCTATTCCCCACCTGCTGAAAGCCTGCGGAAAGCGCCCCCTGAACCGAGTCCGCAACCTGCCGTTGGGACTGGGCCAGAGTTTGGTGTTCCAAACTTAGCTTCTGCAGCGACTGAGTCAAGCATTTCACCTGCTCAGATAAGCCATGCATTGGGTCCATGCTGCAGAAGTGAGAAAAAAAAAGTTCACGGTCAGTTATAATGTCAGGAACACCGCACTGCACTTGCTCACTGAGCCAGTGCGCGTGTCCTGAGTAAGACAAACTGTGCTCAGAGATACCTGTGGAGCGGGCAGCAACAGAGAAGATGTGTGCTTCAGACCCGCAGGACCTGAAGCACGTGACTGTTGGTGGCGTGGCCTAAACTCCAGAGAGCTAGGAGCTGCAGGAAATCTCCTAGAATGGTAACTACGGAACGAAGTTAGTAATTGGCATAAACAGGGACATAAACCAGATCAGGCCGGGGTCAAAGCACGAGATAGCACGACAATTACTAAAGGGCTATACAGAACGGATAGTCAAGACGTAGCCAAGAAGTCAGAAACCAGAGAAGCAGATATACAGTACAGAATCAACAGGCAAACTCACAACGGGGGACAGAACCGGATCAGAACCATATAAGCAAGCTAGAAGACAACGAACAGCCACACAGGGGTCAAAACACTCGGCCAAAGGCAAAAGTATAACTGACAGGGATTGGAGTTTCTCAGGGCTTTAAAAAGCTCTCCCTGAACCAAAGATAGGCCAGAATAATTAACCCCAGGTGTGCAGGTCAAAGCCTGCACTGAGCTCAAGACATTAACCCCTGACGTGCAGGTCAAAAACCTGCACTGGGATCATAACATGGGCAATATTATTCGGCCCCTTTACTTTCAGTGCAGCAAACTCACTACAGAAGTTCATTGTGGATCTCTGAATCATCCAATGTTGTCCTAATTGACTAATGATGATAAATATTATCCACCTGTGTGTAATCAAGTCTCAGTATAAATGCACCTGCTCTGTGATAGTCTCAGGGTTCTGTTTGAAGCACAGAGAGCATCATGAAGACCAAGGAATACAACAGGCAGGTCCGTGATACTGTTGTGGAGAAGTTTAAAGCCGGATTTGGATACAAAATGATTTCCAAAACTTTAAACATCCCAAGGAGCACTGTGCAAATGATCATATTGAAATGGAAGGAGTATCATACCACTGCAAATCTACAAAGACCTGGCCGCCCCTCTAAACTTTCATCTCAAACAAGGAGAAGACTGATCAGAGATGCAGCCAAGAGGCCCATGATCGCTCTGGGTGAACTGCAGAGATCTACAATTGAGGTGGGACAGTCTGTCCATAGGACAACAATCAGTCATTCACTGCACAAATCTGGCCTTTATGGAAGAGTGGCAAGAAGAAAGTCATTTCTCAAAGATATCCATACAAAGTATGGATTAAAGTTTGAAACAAGCCACCTGGGAGACACACCAAACATGTGGAAGAAGGTGCTCTGGTCAGATGAAACCAAAATCGAACTTTTTAGCAACAATGCCAAACGATATGTTTGGCGTAAAGGCAACACAACTCATCACCCTGAACACACCATCCCCACTGTCAAACATGGTGGTGGCAGTGTAATGTACTGTAAGGTATGATGTTTCTGAAACATGCTAGAAATCTCCCATTTCACTCCACTGGGGACATTGTGGCCTGTCTTGGCTGCAGCATCCCCCCTTCCCCCCTCCTTAACAGCTCTGCATCCGCATTGGTAATAGGACACTTCCTGTTACAAGCATTTGGCTCCTCTCCACAGCTAGGAATGTTAATTAAGCTGAGTGGAAATAGTGTCTTTGTCCTGGCCATGAAGCTGGCTACAGGTATAGGAAATATTAAAAGAAGCCCTAGCATGCCCCTCCCTCGCAGCAGAGATATAATAATCACATCTCTGTGTAGGCAACAAGGCCAGCTTTCTAATCCCTAATTTTCACGGTTCTGGCCCCTCCAGAAACTGAGATATGGATTGCTCCCAAATGGAGTGTCTTAATTATGGCATGCTTGGTGTTGTTTTAATTGGATTCGATAAACTAGGAAACATGATACCCTTGGTGTGTATATACGAGCTTCCCTCATTAAGATATGGTTATTATAAGTTTTAGTTAAATTGCAACTTAGAGAGTAGAGGGGTTGGACCTCACCAGACCGCCCATTTCGTGAGGTCACAAACCCAAAGGGATAAAGTATTCCCTCCCAAAATTCAGTCAGTTTGAGCTACAGATTGCATGCTGACAAGACCTACCCGATGTCTTGGGATGTCTGGCTGCTGCCCATCCCCCGAGCCACATGGGATTGCCTAAAGAACCATAAGCAACTGTAAGTGTAATTTCTGTCTTTTCATCCATGTTATTTTTGTATATTCGCAATGTACATATTTAATGTCTCAATTTATAGCAACTTTATCTATGTGATCACTGCCCACAATTTTGGGAATAAATTATAAAATTATCAGTCTGCCTTCATGCTCTAAGAAACGAACTAAGCGCCTTTTTTAGATAATCGCTACTAATTTGGGGTTTTGCCACGGACCCTCTTAATTAACTCTTTGATTAAGTGAATCGTGACTGGTAGCAGCGTGGTGTGTGCGGTTGTTTAGGCTAGTTGGCAGTCCGGAAGGGTCTTATATTGCTGAATGAGTGGCTGAGGCCAACGCATTAATAATTCACTTACTGCAGTAGTCTAACTGCCCGTGCACAACAAGCAGCCCATCCGGCGACTAATTATCCTAGGTGCAGTTCCCTGACTGACCTGAGGGTAAGGGGGGCGCCGGAGAGCTGCGAGTTCCAAAGTGGAATGGAGAAAGTGGGATATACATAAATCCCCGCAGTTCTTGGAAGGTTGTTAGCAGTGGTGGGGCATCCAAAATACCCCCCTGCGATAAATTGTTAGGGCACGATTAGCTTGCTGTATATTTTTGTCACATGGTGCCGGTGGTGGGATAACTAAGATAAGCCCCCACCGTGCCTGTGATAACCGTGTGCCGACAGTGCGTCGCGTCCCTCCGTCCGCTGACACACCAGGGTCAGTGGTGGGATCGTCACATATTGGGGGCACAGGGTGCGCTCGTCGTCACAATTTGGTGGCAGAGCGATGGAATGTTCATAGAGCATTAGTGATTTGGTTTGAGCAATCATCCCTCTTACTAAAAACCTGCACGGTTCCTGCGGGAAATCCTGCGTCATAGGTTTTGGAGAACAGACTCAGTGGTTACTAGTCCTGAGACATTTGTGTTTACGTGCGAGTATTCCCTCCCTTTTCTTCGTTTATGTTTTCTATCCTTTATTTGGCAACCATGGCGGCAAAAGGAGAACCCTGGTACAAACAGCAGACAAGGGAAGTTCTTGCTGGGTTATGCACATACCCAGGCCTTGATGCCGCAAACAAAACAGAGCCCACCTGATCGCGGCTCTGGTGCAGCTGGACAACACCCAGAGTCCAGGGGACACAGAAGCTGCCCCAAGTGACAATGGGGCTGCTGCAGAGGCTCCACTCCTGAGCGCTGGCCCCACATTCAACCAGAGCGGGCTGGATCCTTACCTGCAAGCAGCCTTGGACACACTCCCTGCCGAAGACCATGATGGACGTCTGAAGCTGATCCAGCAAGCTCGGGAGAGAGAGGAGCAGCGAGCCGAGTGGGAGGCGGAGAGAGCGGAGCAGCGAGCCGACCGGGAGGAGGAGAGAGCTGAGTGCCAAGCCCAAGCCCAGAGAGCCCACAAATTGGAGATGCTCCGACAAGGGGGAACATCCTCCACAGCCCGAAGCAGTGAGCCCAGCAGCGTCCAGAGTCCTAAACCCTGGCCAGAGCATTTTCCCGTGATGGAAAAGGACGGGGACTTGGACAAGTTTCTGCGAGCCTTTGAGAAAGCCTGCCGACAGTACCGGCTGGATAAGGTCCAATGGGCCAGGTACTTGACCCCAGGGCTAAAAGGCAAAGCTCTGGAGGTGTTTGCTTCTCTTCTGCCAGAAGACGATGACGACTATGATGCCATAAAGCAGGCCCTGATCGCCAAATACCGTCTGACACCTGAGGTATACCGAAAGAAGTTCCGGAACCTCCAACATGGCCCACACGATAGCTATAGCGATGTGGTGCAAGGACTCAGGACCCACTTTGACCAGTGGATCCATGGACTGTCCGATGATTCCTTTGAGCTGCTACGGGACCTGATGATCAAAGACCAGTTCCTGTATCTTTGCCCAGCTGAGGTCCGACAGTTCATCCTGGACCGTGAACCAACGAATGCGGACAAAGCGGCGCAGATCGCCGACAACTATGAGGCCAACCAGAAGCCAGAGACGCGGAGGCCAGTCACCACCAGCTGGAGAGGGGGTAAGCCTGCAACCAACCCCAGTGCCCCAGCTAGCCGTCCCTCCGGAGGCCCTTTCCCAGTTGCCAACACCAGGCCTACTACTGACAGTCGTAAGTGTTACAACTGCGATCAGACTGGTCACCTACGTTTCACCTGTCCGGAAAAGCCGAAGAACCCCCCAGCCAAGGCCTCTGGGCCCAATGCCTCTGTTGTTTTGGTGGAAGGTGTGGTTGGGAGGATTGACGACAACGTTCAACCCGTCCAGGTGGGGGACCATCTTGCTACAGGCCTCAAGGACACCGGGGCTGAACGAACCCTCTTCCGTCCTAAACTGGCGGCCCCTGAAGAGTTTGTTGAGGGGAAAACCCTGACTGTCACCAGGATCGGGGGTACCGCTGTCCCTTGCCAGTGGCCCGGGTATTCCTTGATTCGGGTGCTGGGAGCGGGGTGAGGGAAGTGGGAGTGTCTGAAAACCTGCCCACTGATGTTTTATTGGGGACTGACTTGGGGAGGATGGTTGCATACTATGTCCCTGACACCTCTCCCCAATTTGATAATAAGGGTAACGTTAACCCTGATGATGATGATGATGATGATGATGATGATGATGATGATGATGATGATGATGATGATGATGATGAGAAATTGAATGTGTTACCTGCTAATGACGTGATGAGTAATGATGCAACTAACAACCATTCTTTCCCCAGGAATGATGCTGATGGTGATGTAAATGTACCAAAGCAATCTGATAACCATTCTTTTCCTAGGAATGATGATGATGATGTATATGTGCCGACTGAACCTGAAAACCCTTTCTTTGAAACGGTAGATGTGTCCACAGGTACCAATGTGCTCAGCCCTATCACTCTGCAGAGTGAGACGGCTGAGGAACCCCTGGCAGGAGCAAGCAACAGTGCTCAAGGAAATGGGGAGGTACATGGGGACCATGGGGAAGGTAATGCCATGCAACTGACCAGTGCCACCGAGGAAGGTAACTGGCCCATAAGTAGCACTGCTCCTGAAGTGTTGGGGGTGGATGGGGAGGTAGGGCCCATAGCAGCACCGACTGGTGGGTCTGTAGAAATCCCCAGGGAGACAGCATATGTAGCAGCTGTCACACGCAGTGAGAGTGCCCAGATCGCAGGTAGCGCCCTGTCTTCTGTACCCTCTTCTGCTACAGGAGAGACTGATCCAGAGGTGAACCCAGAGCAGGTTCCAGAGGGTCCCAGAAAGGAAGGAACCCTGATGTCACTTCTGGCTGCCTCCAGCATGGAGTTCCAGGCTGGTCTGCATTCATATGCGAGCATGTAGAAATTGAGAGATCTCGCCGAGACGCCCACCTCCGAGTCTGATAAGGAGAGGGTGTCCTGGGAACGAGGAAGGTTGTACCGGGAGACAGTACCCGGAGATTCCCAAAAGGAGTGGTTGAGGGAAAGACAGCTGGTCGTCCCCATCCAGTTCAGAACTGAGTTGTTGCGGATTGCCCATGAGATTTTACTCGCTGGACACTTGGGGATCAGCAAAGCAAAGGCACGGCTGTCTCAACACTTCTATTGGCCCAAGATGGGGACAGATGTAACACAATACTGCCGCTCATGTAACACCTGTCAAAAAGTGGGTTAGGCGGGGCCTGCTCTTAAGGCTCCCCTTTTTCCTATGCCGGTGATAGAGGAGCCTTTCCAGAGAATCGCGGTGGACATTGTAGGCCCGCTGGCCGTCCCCAGCAGCTCCGGAAAGCAATATATTCTCACCATGGTAGACTACGCTACCCGGTACCCAGAGGCAGTAGCTCTGTCTTCAACCGGGACAGATAAGGTGGCTGACGCACTGGTGACCATCTTTTCAAGGGTATGATTTCCCAGGGAGATGCTTACAGATCAATGGACCCAATTCATGTCTCGCCTAATGGAGGCTCTCTGTGAGAAAATTCAGGTGAAGCACCTGGTATCGAGTGCGTATCACCCACAGACTAATGGTTTGTGTGAACACTTCAACGGTACAATCAAACAGATGCTCCGCATGCTGGTTGAGACCCAAGGGCGCTACTGGGAGCGGTACCTCCCACACCTGCTGTTCGCTTACAGAGAAGTTCCGCATGCCTCGACCGGGTTCTCCCCCTTCGAGCTCCTTATGGCAGGCGAGTCCGGGGACCCCTTGGGTTGATAAGAGAATCCTGGGAAGATGAGCCAAACCCCACAGAAGTGTCCATCGTGGATTATGTCATGCGCTTCCGTGACAAGATGCAGACCGTGACGCAGTTGGAGCATGACAACATGACGCAGGCTCAGGCTGACCAGAAGCAATGGTACGACCAGAATGCCCAGAAGCGGACCTACCAGGTGGGTCAAAAGGTGTGGGTGCTGGTCCCCGTACCAACGGATAAGCTTCAGGCAGCCTGGCAAGGCCCATACGTCGTCCACCAACAGCTCAACCCGGTCACCTACATACCCTGTTTCCCCGAAAGTAGGACCCCCCCCGAAAGTAAGACAGGGTGGGGGTTACGGGGGGGTCCTTCAATGTAAGGCCTCCCCCGAATGTAAGGCAGGGTTGGGGGCCGCTGTGAAATGTAAGGCCCTTACCTTTGGGCCGCCGCTGTCCCCCATTGGGTCCCCAGGCTCCAGAGGTGTCCTCAGGTGCAGCTGGGCGGGTCCAGCGCTCATGGGGTTAACTCGCCGTGTTAACCCCGCAATCCGCCCAGCTCAACAGCTCATTGGCCGCCCCTGTTCCCCACGTCACCGCCGGCCCCCGGCTCGAGCACTGATTGGTCCAGCAGCTTGGGCTGTAATTGGCCGCCCCAGCCCCACGTCACCGCTGTTTCCCTGCTGATTGGCACAGCGTTCCCTGCAGCACAGGCCTTCCGCACCCACAGCCGCACCGCAGAGGAAAACGTCCAGCATTTAAAAACCAAGTAGGGAAACATGTACTGTATAGGGTATGGGGCTGTGTGCAGTGGGATATGGCACTGTTATGGGGTGTGGGGCTGTGTGCAGTGGGATACGGCACTGTTATGGGGTGTGGGGCTGTGTGCAGTGGGATACGGCACTGTTATGGGGTGTGGGGCTGTGTGCAGTGGGATACGGCACTGTTATGGGGTGTGGGGCTGTATGCAGTGGGATACGGCACTGTTATGGGGTATAACAGCATGTTAATAAATGTTAATTTATTGGTTAAAAAGAAATTGTCATTTTTTTTCGGCTAATGTAAGACCTCCCCCGAAAGTAAGACAGGGTGGGACTTTTTGGGGTAAAATTAATGTAAGACAGGGTCTTACTTTCGGGGAAACACGGTAGTCACGCTTGACTATGCTCGGGGTAGGCGCAAGGCCTTTCACGTCAACATGCTGAAGGCGCACCATGAACGTGAGCTTGCATCCTACCGGTCTGCAACCTGCCCGAGGATGGGGAGGAAGATCCCCTCCTAGAAATGCTGGCCAAGGCCAATGGGTCCATTGAGGACATGGAGATAAGTGGTTTGTTAACCATATCCCAGCGGTCGCAGTTGGTGACCACCCTGGAACCCTTCCGGGCTGTGTTCACCAACCGACCTGGGATGACAGAGTTAGCGGTTCATGAGGTGGACACCGGGAATCATGCTCCACTAAAGCGAACACCTTATCGGATCTCTGAGGAGGTGCAACAGGTCATGCACCAAGAGATCGATGAGATGTTAAGGCTGGGGGTGATTTGACGGTCAAAAAGCGTGTGGGCTTCACTTGTAGTCCTCGTGCCTAAACAGGATCGAACCACTCGGTTCTGCGTGAACTACAGGGGGCTCAACGCCATCGCAACCTCTGATGCCCACCCGATGCCGCGCATCGAGGATCTGCTTGAGCGGTTGGCGAAAGCAATGTACATATCCATCATGGATTTGAGTCGGGGATACTGGCAGATTCCCCTGAGCCGAGGCGCAGGAGAAATCCGCCTTTATCACCCCCTTTGGACTGTACGAGTCCACAGTCATGCCCTTCAGCATGAAAAATGCCCCTGCCACTTTCCAGCGGATGGTCAACCACCTGCTCCAGGGACTGGAGGAATACGCGGTGGCATACTTGGACGACATCGCCATCTTCAGTTCCACGTGGGAGGAACACCTTCAGCATCTCCAGGAGGTGCTCAAGCGTCTTCACCAAGCAGGCCTGACTATCAAGCCGGGAAAGTGCCAGATGGGCATGAGAGAGGTCCACTACCTGGGGCACCGGGTAGGCAGGGGTTCCATGAGTCTGGAGCCAGAAAAGGTGGACGCAATCGTGTCCTGGCCCCCCCTTTACCAAGAAACAGGTGAAGTCCTTCTTGGGCACTGCAGGGTACTATAGGCGGTTCGTACAGGACTATAGCGCCCTTGCAAAACCCTTGACCGACCTCACCAAGCAGAGGCTACCCCAAACAGTTAACTGGACAGATGACTGTGAGGCAGCCTTCCAAGCTTTGAAAACAGCCCTGTGCAACTCACCAGTGTTGAAAGCAGTCGACAGCAGTCGCCCGTTTCTGGTACAGACCGACACCAGCGAGTTTGGCCTCGGTGCTGTGCTCAGCCAGGTCGACTCGGGGAACCAAGAGCACCCCGTGTTGTACCTGAGCCGGAAACTTTTGCCGAGGGAAGTGGCATACTCCACCATCAAGAAGGAGTGTCTGGCCATGGTGTGTGCACTGCAACGTTTGCAGCCCTACCTGTACGGGCGCACTTTCACGGTGGTAACCGACCACAACCCTCTGAGCTGGTTGCACACAGTGTCCGGAACCAATGGAAGGTTGCTCCGCTGGAGCCTTGCCCTTCAACAGTACAACTTTACTGTACAACACAAAATGGGCAGTGAACATGGTAATGCCGATGGGTTGTCCCGCCGAGGTGAACCCGCTGAGGTGCGCATGGCCGATTACCATCAGGTAATGCCTCCGTAGCGCCCTCTAAAAGGGGGAGGTGTAATGTAATGTACTGTAAGGCATGATGTTTCTGGAACATGCTAGAAATCTCCCATTTCACTCCACTGAGGACATTGTGGCCTGTCATAGCTGCAGCATCCTCCCTTCCCCCCTCCTTAACAGCTCTGTGTCAGCATTGGTAATAGGACACTTCCTGTTACAAGCATTTGGCTCCTCTCCACAGCTAGGAATGTTAATTAAGCTGAGTGGAAATAGTGTCTTTGTCCTGGCCATGAGGCTGGCTACAGGTATAGGAAATATTAAAAGAAGCCCTAGTGTGCCCCTCCCTCACAACAGAGATATAATAATCACATCTCTGCGTAGGCAATGAGGCCAGCTTTCTAATCCCTAATTTTCACGGTTCTGGCCCCTCCAGAAACTGAGATATGGATTGCTCCCAAATGGAGTGTCTTAATTATGGCATGCTTGGTGCTGTTTTATTGGATTCGATAAACTGGGAAACATGATACCCTTGGTGTGTATATACGAGCTTCCCTCATTAAGATATGGTTATTATAAGTTTTAGTTAAATTGCAACTTAGAGAGTAGAGGGGTTGGACCTCACCAGACCGCCCATTTCGTGAGGTCACAAACCCAAAGGGATAAGGTATTCTGTCATGAACTCATTTTCTGCTCCACCAGTTGAGATTTCCCCTTCCGTTCTCCCTCTGGTGGTGACAGGAGGTAGTGCGGTGGGTTTAAGTGGTAGTGATCTGCCACCTGATGAGGAAGATAACGATTGGATCTCTGGAGTATCAGACTGGATATAAGACATCCGACGCCCTATCCGGGTGCTGGTGATTCAGTCTGCTTCTCAGGTCCTGGACTTCAGCTCTCTTCCAGTCTTCTCAAGTTAAGTTTGTTTTTTGCTAATGTTCACACTTGCGCTTGTTGGTCAATTCAGTTTTTTGTGTATTCAGCCTGCCCCTGCTGGGGCTATGCTGAAATTCCACTCCTATTAATCAGTATTTGCCAATCTGCTTTTTGTCCCTTATTAGATTGGCCTCTTTTTTGCTCTGTCTCAGAATATTTCAGAGTGCTGATATACTGTAGGTTTAGAAGTCTAGTGACTTCAGGGTTAATTTTGCTATGAGAAGTGTTGGACAATATTTTTGTAGGTTTTTTTTGGCAGATTACAGACAGTGTCTTTCCTTTTCTGTCCTTTTTAGTTAGCCGGGCCCCATCGTTTGCTCAGCCTATTTTCCTGCCTTTGTTTGTATTTTCATCTTGTTTCACCGTCAATACATGTGGGGGGCTGTCTTTCCTTTGGGGTCTGCTCTGGGGCAGTTAGTTTTCCTCTTTTCCTGCTTTAGGCTTATGTAGTTCTCTGGTTGTGACGAGGCGTCTAGGACTAACGTAGGAACGCTCCACGACTGCTGCTAGTTGTGCAGTTAAGATCAGGGATCTGCAATCGGCATAGGTACCAACTTCTCTGGTTTTCTGAGACTTAGCTTGTTGTCTTTTTTTCCTCCTCGGTTTCTCATTCATAACAGTATTCCCTCCCAAAATTCAGTCAGTTTGAGCTACAGATTGCATGCTGACAAAACCTACCCGATGTCTTGGGATGTCTGGCTGCTGCCCATCCCCCGAGCCACATGGGATTGCCTAAAGAACCATAAGCAACTGTAAGTGTAATTTCTGCCTTTTCATCCATGTTATTTTTGTATATTCGCAATGTACATATATAATGTCTCAATTTATAGCAACTTTATCTATGTAATCACTGCCCACCATTTTGGGAATAAATGATAAAATTATCAGTCTGCCTTCATGCTCTAAGAAACGAACTAAGCGCCTTTTTTAGATAATCGCTACTAATTTGGGGTTTTGCCACAGACCCTCTTAATTAACTCTTTGATTAAATGAATCGTGGCTGGTGGCAGCATGGTGTGTGCGGTTGGTTAGGCTAGTTGGCAGTCAGGAAGGGTCTTATATTGCTGAATGAGTGGCTGAGGCCAACGCATTGATAATTCCTTTACTGCAGTAGTCTAACTGCCTGTGCACAACAAGCAGCCCATCCGGCGACTATCCTAGGAGCAGTTCCCTGACTGACCTGAGGGTAAGGGGGAGCCAGAGAGCTGCGAATTCCAAAGTGGAACGGAGAAAGTGGGATATACATAAATCCCAGCAGTTCTTGGAAGGTTGTTAGCAGTGGTGGGGCATCCAAAATACCCCCCTGCGATAAATTGTTAGGGCAAGATTAGCTTGCTGTATATTTTTGTCACATGGTGCCGGTGGTGGGATAACTAAGATAAGCCCCCACCATGCCTGTGATAGCCGTGTGCTAACAGTACGTCGCGTCCCTCCGTCCGCTGACACACCAGGGTCAGTGGTGGGATCGTCACATATTGGGGGCACAGGGTGCGCTCATCGTCACAGGCAGCATCATGGTTTTGGCCTGGTTTTCTTCAGCAGGGACAGGGAAGATGGTTAAAATTGATGGGAAGATGGATGGAGCCAAATACAGGACCATTCTTGAAGAAAACCTGTTGGAGTCTGCAAAAGACCTGAGACTGGGACGGAGATTTGTCTTCCAACAAGACAATGATCCCAAAGATAAAGCAAAATCTACAATGGAATGGTTCACAAATAAATGTATCCAGATATTAGAATGACCAAGTCACAGTCCAGTCCTGAATCCAATCGAGAATCTGTGGAAAGAGCCCGAAACTGCTGTTCACAAACGATCTCCATCCAACCTCACTGAGCTCGAGCTGTTTGCCAAGGAAGAATGGGCAAGGATTTCAGTCTCTCGATGTAATAAACTGTTAGAGACATACCCCAAGTGACTTGCAGCTGTAATCGCAGCAAAGTATTAAGCTAAAGGGGCCGAATAATATTGCACGCCCCACTCTCAGTTTTTGAATCTCCACAAAAATTTAAATTAACCAATAAATTTCGTTCAACTTCACAGTGGTGTCCCACTTGTTATTGATTCTTCACCAAAAATTTACATTTCGTATCTTTATGTTTGAAGCATGATATGTGGGAAAAGGTTGAAAAGTTCCAGGGGGCCGAATACTTTTGCAAGGCACTGTACACATATACTGTATATATACTGTATATTGTGCCACCAGTTGCTGTCTCCTGGAGCCGCCTAGAAGCTGCTGACATACAGAGGAGACGAGGGAAAGACACAAAGACCCCTATTCAGAAGTGAGAATGAGGAGGGGCAACTGCAGGATTACATAGGGCTGCATGTGCGACCACAAGTGACAGGAATATACATAAAGCATCTGATGCACCTGTATGTGCTCTGTATAGATATGTGTATATAGAAGACATCACAGAGAAATATGTATATATCTATATCGCTATATATACACATGTACATTATATATATATATATATATATATATATATATATATACAGTGGGGCAAAAAAGTATTTAGTCAGTCAGCAATAGTGCAAGTTCCACCACTTAAAAAGATGAGAGGCGTCTGTAATTTACATCATAGGTAGACCTCAACTATGGGAGACAAACTGAGAAAAAAAAATCCAGAAAATCACATTGTCTGTTTTTTTTTCATTTTATTTGCATATTATGGTGGAAAATAAGTATTTGGTCAGAAACAAGCAATCAAGATTTCTGGCTCTCACAGACCTGTAACTTCTTCTTTAAGAGTCTCCTCTTTCCTCCACTCATTACCTGTAGTAATGGCACCTGTTTAAACTTGTTATCAGTATAAAAAGACACCTGTGCACACCCTCAAACAGTCTGACTCCAAACTTCACTATGGTGAAGACCAAAGAGCTGTCAAAGGACACCAGAAACAAAATTGTAGCCCTGCACCAGGCTGGGAAGACTGAATCTGCAATAGCCAACCAGCTTGGAGTGAAGAAATCAACTGTGGGAGCAATAATTAGAAAATGGAAGACATACAAGACCACTGATAATCTCCCTCGATCTGGTGCTCCACGCAAAATCCCACCCCGTGGGGTCAGAATGATCACAAGAACGGTGAGCAAAAATCCCAGAACCACGCGGGGGGACCTAGTGAATGAACTGCAGAGAGCTGGGACCAATGTAACAAGGCCTACCATAAGTAACACACTACGCCACCATGGACTCAGATCCTGCAGTGCCAGACGTGTCCCACTGCTTAAGCCTGTACATGTCCGGGCCCGTCTGAAGTTTGCTAGAGAGCATTTGGATGATCCAGAGGAGTTTTGGGAGAATGTCCTATGGTCTGATGAAACCAAACTGGAACTGTTTGGTAGAAACACAACTTGTCGTGTTTGGAGGAAAAAGAATACTGAGTTGCATCCATCAAACACCATACCTACTGTAAAGCATGGTGGTGGAAACATCATGCTTTGGGGCTGTTTCTCTGCAAAGGGGCCAGGACGACTGATCCGGGTACATGAAAGAATGAATGGGGCCATGTATCGTGAGATTTTGAGTGCAAACCTCCTTCCATCAGCAAGGGCATTGAAGATGAAACGTGGCTGGGTCTTTCAACATGACAATGATCCAAAGCACACCGCCAGGGCAACGAAGGAGTGGCTTCGTAAGAAGCATTTCAAGGTCCTGGAGTGGCCTAGCCAGTCTCCAGATCTCAACCCTATAGAAAACCTTTGGAGGGAGTTGAAAGTCCGTGTTGCCAAGCGAAAAGCCAAAAACATCACTGCTCTAGAGGAGATCTGCATGGACGAATGGGCCAACATACCAACAACAGTGTGTGGCAACCTTGTGAAGACTTACAGAAAACGTTTGACCTCTGTCATTGCCAACAAAGGATATATCACAAAGTATTGAGATGAAATTTTGTTTCTGACCAAATACTTATTTTCCACCATAATATGCAAATAAAATGAAAAAAAAACAGAATGTGATTTTCTGGATTTTTTTTTCTCAGTTTGTCTCCCATAGTTGAGGTCTACCTATGATGTAAATTACAGACGCCTCTCATCTTTTAAGTGGTGGAACTTGCACTATTGCTGACTGACTAAATACTTTTTTGCCCCACTGTATATTTCTCCTCATACAGACATGTGTGTGTATAATAGTGGGGAAAAAAAGTATTTAGTCCCCCCATCCTGGATCTGCCCCCATCCACCTTTCCTACAACCCCTAACCAACATCCCTACAGTCCCTATCCCCATTCCCTTTAGTTTTTCCAAAGCAAGTCTACAAATGTGAATCATAGAATCGTAGAGTTGGAAGGGACCTCCTGGGCCGTCCGGTCCAACCCCTTGCTCAAAGCAGGATTCGCTAAATCATCCCAGTCAGATGTCTGTCCAGCCTCTGTTTGAAGACTTCCATTGAAGGAGAACTCAACACTTCTCGTGGCAGCCTGTTCCACTCATTGATCACTCTAAAGGTGCTGTCACACTAAGCGATATCGCTAGCAATATCGCTATAACTTGTGATGTTATAGCGATATTGCTAGCGATATCGCTGTGTCTGATACTTACCAACGACCCGCTCCCCCGCTGGTAATCGCTGATCGCGCGAGAACATCCAGGACCATTTCTCGTCGTCAGCTTCCTGCGGCGCTTCCTGTGGAGAGACGAGCGACGAGCGTGGAGCCGGGAGGGAGGACGCAGGATCACCTCTCTGACAGGTAAGTAGCGACCCCCGTCCCCAGCGATGTCGCTGGTGAGATCTGCCTGTGTGGCAGCTCACTAGCGACCACTTAGCGATGTACCAGTGATCCTGACCGCGTCATATCGCTGGTCGGGATCGCTGGTACATCGCTAAGTGTGACAGTACCTTAACTGTCAAAAAGTTTTTCCTAATATCTAATCTGTGTCTCCTCCCATTCAGTTTCATCCCATTGCTTCTAGTCTTTCCTTGTGCAAATGAGAATAAAGTTGATCCTTCTACAATGTGACAGCCCTTTAGATATTTGTAGACAGCTATTAAGTCTCCTCTCAGTCTTCTCTTTTGCAAACTAAACATTCCCAAATCCTGCAACCTTTCCTCATAAGACAGGGTTTGCAGACCGGTCACCATTCTGGTCGCTCTTTTCTGAACTTGCTCCAGTTTGTTGATGTCTTTTTTAAAATGTGGTGCCCAAAACTGGACACAATATTCCAGATGAGGTCTGACCAAAGAGGAGTAGAGGGAAATAATGACTTCACGTGATCTAGACTGTATGCTTCTGTTAATACATCCTAGAATTGCATTTGCCTTTTTTGCTGCTGCATCACACTGTTGACTCACATTCAGTCTGTGATCTATTAGTATACCAAAATCTTTTTCACATGTGCTGTTGCTTAGCCCTATTCCTCCCATTCTGTATATGCTTTTTTCATTTTTATTGCCCAGATGTAGTACTTTGCATTTTTCCCTGTTAAAAACCATTCTGTTAGTTGCTGCCCACTGCTCCAGTTTATTTATATCTTTTTGAATCCTCTCTCTCTCTTCTCTAGTATTAGCTATCCCTCCTAGCTTTGTGTCATCAGCAAATTTAATCAGTTTACCCTCAATTCCTTCATCTAAATCATTGCTAAAGATGTTGAACAATATAGGGCCCAGGACAGAGCCCTGTGGTACCCCACTTGAGACATTCTTCCAACTGTATGTGCAGCCATTTACGACTACTCTTTGGGTCCGATCACTAAGCCAGTTATGAATCCACCTAACAGTTGCCTTGTCCATTCCATACTTAGTCATTTTTTCAATAAGGATTGTATGAGATACTTTGTCAAATGCTTTGCTGAAGTCAAGATATACTATATCTACAGCATTTCCTTGATCCACCCAATCAGTGATTCCGTCATAGAAGGAAATTAAGTTACTCTGACATGACTTATTAGTTACAAACCCATGCTGACTCTGTTTAATCACTTCATTCTTATCCAGGTACTGACATACATGTTGCTTAATAATTTGTTCAAAGATATTTCCAGGTATAGAAGTCAGACTCACCGGCCTATAGTTGCCTGGGTCCACCTTCTTCCCCTTTTTGAAGATAGGAACAACATTTGCTCTTCTCCAGTCTTCTGGGACTTCTCCTGTTCTCCAAGAATTTTCAAAGATTATGGAGAGGGGTTCAAAAATTTCTTCTGCTATCTCCTTCAGTACTCAGGGGTGTAATTCATCTGGACCTGGAGACTTGAATTCATTTAGGTTAGCTAAGTGTTTCCTCACTATCTTTTTGTTTATAGATATCCTGGATTCTTCTATTCCCTTAATAGGACAGTGAAGAACAGTTGATGTTACATTTCCTTTCTGAGAGAAAACAGATGGAAAATAGGAATTTAAAAGTTCGGCCTTCTCAACATACTGTCTTACCATTTCATAATTTTCATCCTGTAAAAAGCCTATGGCATCTTTGACTTTTCTTTTACTTTTGACATACCCCCAAAATCCTTTATTATTGCTTTTGACATCTCTTGCAAGCCTCAATTCATTGTCAGCTTTAGATAATCTGATTTGTGCCCTGCAGGTTCTGCAGACCGCATTATATTCTTCTTTAGATATGCCTCCCTCTTTCCATTTTATAAACATTTTTTTTTCCTTTTTAGCATGTGCTTAAGTTCTGTGTTCATCCATCCTGGTTTCCTTAAATGCTTCCTATTCTTCCCTCTTTTCGGAATTGTTAACAATTGTGCTTTGAGAATTTCATTTTTCAAGATTTCCCATCCTTCCTGGACATTTTTGTCTTTAAGGATATCCAGCCATTAGATCCCTCCAATTCTCTTTCTGAATCCCTTAAAATCTGCCTTTCTGAAATCTAACCTTGACGTCTGAGTCTTCACAGGTCTTCCTCCTCTAGTTATCCAAAATTCTAAAATAGCATGGTCACTACCTCCTAGGGTCCCAGCCACTTTTACCTCCTCAACCATTTCCTCCCTGTTTATAAGGATTAGATCCAAGGTAGCAGTTCCCCTTGTTTTTTCCCCTACCTTTTGGAAGATAAAGTTATCAGCAAGAGAGGATAAGAATTTCCTTGACCTGTTAGTTTTGCCTGAGAGAGATTCCCAACAAATGTCTGGATAGTTGAAATCTCCCATGACAACTATGTCATATTTTTTGGAGAACTTGGCCATTTGATGCATAAAGAGTTCATCCATATCTTCAGCTTGCACAGGCGGCCTGTAGTAAATGCCTACAATGGTGTTCTTTCCATTGTTCTGTCCTTGTATTCTTACCCAAACAGTTTCCACAGAACTCCCAGTCTCTGAAGGTTCAATCTCTGTGCAGATATACGCTTTTCTAACATACAATGCGACACCTCCTCCTCGTTTATCAAGTCTGTTTCTTGCAAATAAGTTGTATCCTTCTAGTCTTGTATTCCAATCATGTGTATTGTCCCACCAAGTTTCAGTGATTCCAATGACATCATATTTCTTTTCCTGTGTTAGTAGTTCCAATTCTTCTTATTTGTTGCCCATGCTTTGTGCATTAGTATAGAAACATTTTAGTTTGTGATTGGTTTCTCTTTCTCCAATATTTTTATTAATTAGATTCTTTTGTCTTTGTTCTTCCTTTCCACTTCTAATAGCAGAGTTCTCAATAGCATTTGTCAGGTGTATGGCTTTTTCTGGTCTTTTGCTTCCCTTCCCATGTTGTTCTAGTTTAAAGCTCTCCTTACAAGTGTAGCAAGGCGACTTCCAAATACATGTTTTCCAGTCTTCGTAAGGTGCACCCCATCTCTAGCAAGTAGTCCATCATACAGGTAATTCACTCCGTGATCCAGAAATCCAAATCACTGCTGACGGCACCATCGACGTAGCCAGTTGTTCACCTGCAGAATCTTATTCCACCTCCTTGTTCCATGGCCATCCACTGGGAGGATGGAAGAGAAGACCACCTGCGCTCCCAGTTCTTTCACTTCCTTGCCTAAGTCTTCAAAGTCCCTGCAGATGGTTTCCAGGTCGTTTCTTGCGGTGTAATTTGTCCTCACATGTAGTAGCAGGAATGTGCATTTAGTCCTGCCAATAAAGCTTCTTTGAATTTGAATTAGTCAGCCACCAATTTTGCAAGTTCTCCCACTTATAAAGATGAGAGAGGCCTGTAATTGACATAATAGGTAGACCACAACTATGAGAGTCAAAATGAGAAAACAAATCCAGAAAATCACCTTAACTGTAGTAATGACTCCTGTTAGAACTTATCAGTATAAAAGACACCTGTCCACAACCTCAAACAGTCACACTCCAACTCCACTATGGTGAAGACCAAAGAGCCATTTTAGGACACCAGAAACAAAATTGCAGCCCTGCACCAGGCTGGGAAGACTGAATCTGCAATAGGCAAGCAGCTTGGTGTGATGAAATCAACTGTGGGAGCAATAATAAGAAAATGGAAGACAAACAAGACTGATAATCTCCCTCGATCTGGGGCTCCACACAAGGTCTCACCCCGTAGGGTCAAAATGATGACAAGAACAGTGAGCAAAAATCCCAGACCCATACGGGGGGACCTAGTGAATGACCTGCATAGAGCTGGGACCACCGTAACAAAGGCTACCATCAGTAACACACTACACCGCCAGGGACTCAGATCTTGCAGTGGCAGTCGTGTCCCCCTGCTTAAGCCAGTACATGTCTGGGCCCATCTGAAGATGCTAGGGAGCATTTGGATTATCCAGAAGAGTATTGGGAGAATGTCATATGGTCTGATGAAACCAAAGTAGAACTGTTTGGTTGAAACAAAATTTGCTGTGTTTAGAGGAGACAGAATGCTGAGTTGCATCCAAAGAACACCATACCTACTGTGAAGCATGGGGGTGGCAACTTCATGCTTTGGGGCTGTTTCTCGGCAAAAGGACCAGGATGACTGATCCATGTACATGAAAGAATGAATGGGGCCTTGTATCGTGAAATTTTGAGTGCAAACCTCCTTCCATCAGCAAGGGCAGTGAAGATGAATCGTGGATGAGTCTTTAAGCATGATAATGATCCCAAGTACACCGCCAGGGCAATGAAGGAGTGGCTTCGTAAGAAGCATATGAAGGTCCTCGAGTGGCCTAGCCTGTCTCCAGATCTCAACCCCATAGAAAACCTTTGGAGGGATTTGAAAGTCCATGTTTCCCAGCGACAGGCCCAAAACATCACTGCTCTAGAGGAGATCTGCATGGAGGAATGGGCCAACATACCACCAACAGTGTGTGCCAACCTTGTGAAGACTTACAGAAAATGTTTGACCTCTGTCATTGCCAACAAAAGATATATAACAAAATATTGAGATGAACTTTTGTTAATGACCAAATACTTACTTTCCACCATAATTTGAAAAATAAATCTTGCCAAATCAGACAAGGTGATTTTCTGGATTGGTCTTCTCATTTAGACTCTCATGGTTGTGGTCTACCTATGATGTCAATTACAGGCCTCTCATCTTTTTTAAGTGGGAGAACTTGTACAATTGGTGGTGACTAAATACTTTTTTTCCCCCACTGTATGTGTATATATATATATATATATGTATATTTACATACTAGATGGTGGCCCAATTCTAACGCATCGGGTATTCTAGATAAAAAAAAATTTTTAAAAAAAGTTTATTCTCACCTTCCAACAGCCCCCGATCTCCTCTCCATGCTCACGGCATCTTCCGGTCCCAGTAATACTTAGCGCGAAGGACCGGAGATGACGTCATTCTAGCGAGAGCGCGACGTCATCAGCGGTCTTTCACGCAAAGCATTACTGGGACCGGAAGATGCCGGGCGCGTGGTGAGAGGAGGGAAAAAGTACAGGGGCCATTGGAAGGTGAGTATATCACTATTTTTTATTTTGTTTCTATTTTTTACAGGTTTATGGTACCCAGGGCCTGGAGGAGAGTCACATCTCCTCCGGACCCTGGGTACCATCCACACATTGAGCGCTGTGCCGGTCATCTCCCTGCTGCGTCGCCGCTGACCTCCATGCGGCAGGAGATGACCCGTGGTAACAGTCGGGAGATCAGCGGTTAGCGCCGCAGATCTCCCCACGGTAGCGGTGGCGTGCGTCGTACGAATGCCGTGCCAATTCGCGGCCGGACTGCGCCTGTTCCTGATAGGTCGTGCTCGGCCGGCCGCGACCAATCAGCGACGCGGGATTTCTGTTACAGACCGACAGAATTAGACGATTATATAGTAGCTGTATATACAGTTGTGGCCAAAAGTATTGACACCCCTGCAATTTTGTCAGATAATACTCAGTTTCTTCCTGAAAATGATTGCAATCACAAATTCTTTGGTATTATTATCTTCATGTAATTTGTCTTAAATGAAAAAACACAAAAGAGAATGAAGCAAAAAGCAAAACATTGATCATTTCACACAAAACTCCAAAAATGGGCCAGACAAAAGTATTGGCACCCTCAGCCTGATGCTTGGTTGCACAACCTTTAGCCAAAATAACTGCGACCAACCGCTTCCGGTAACCATCAATGAGTTTCTTACAATGCTCTGCTGGAATTTTAGACCATTCTTCTTTGGCAAACTGCTCCAGGTCCCTGATATTAGAAGGGTGCCTTCTCCAAACTGCCATTTTTAGATCTCTCCACAGGTGTTCTATGGGATTCAGGTCTGGACTCATTGCTGGCCACCTTAGAAGTCTCCAGTGCTTTCTCTCAAACCATTTTCTAGTGCTTTTTGAAGTGTGTTTTGGGTCATTGTCCTCCTGGAAGACCCATGACCTCTGAGGGAGACCCAGCTTTCTCACACTGGGCCCTACATTATGCTGCAAAATTTGTTGGTAGTCTTCAGACTTCATAATGCCATGCACACGGTCAAGCAGTCCAGTGCCAGAAGCAGCAAAGCAACCCCAAAACATCAGGGAACCTCCACCATGTTTGACTGTAGGGACCATGTTTTTTTCTTTGAATGCCTCTTTTTTTCTCCTGTAAACTCTATGTTGATGCCTTTGCCCAAAAAGCTCTACTTTTGTCTCATCTGACCAGAGAACATTCTTCCAAAACGTTTTAGGCTTTTTCAGGTAAGTTTTGGCAAACTCCAGCCTGGCTTTTTATGTCTCGGGGTAAGAAGTGGGGTTTTCCTGGGTCTCCTACCATACAGTCCCTGTTATGAATGGGAAACCGAGGAGGAAAAAAAGACAACAAGCTAAGTCTCAGAAAACCAGAGAAGTTGGTAACTATGCAGACTGCAGATCCCTGATCTTACCCGCACAACTAGCAGCAGTCGTGGAGCGTTCCTACGTTGGTCCTAGACGCCTCGTCAGAACCGGAGAACTACATAAGCCTAAAGCAGGAAAAGAGAAAAACTAACTGCCCCAGAGCAGACCCCAATGGAAAGACAGCCCCCCACATGTATTGACGGTGAAACAAGATGAAAACACAAACAAAGGCAGAAAAATAGGCTGAGCAAACGGTGGGGCCCGACTAACTAGAAAGGACAGGAAAGGAAAGACACTGTCTGCAATCTGCCAAAAAAACCTACAAAAATATTGTCCAACACTTCTGATAGCAAAATTAACCCTGAAGTCACTAGACTTCTAAACCTATATCATCACTCTGAAATATTCTGAGACAGAGCAAAAAAGAGGCCAATCTAATAAGGGACAAAAAGCAGATTGGCAAATAATGATTAATAGGAGTGGAATTTCAGCATAGCCCCAGCAGGGGCAGGCTGATTACACAAAAAACTGAATTGACCAACAAGCGCAAGTGTGAACATTAGCAAAAAACAAACTTAACTTGAGAAGACTGGAAGAGAGCTGAAGTCCAGGACCTGAAAAGCAGACTGAATCACCAGCATCTGGATAGGTCGTCGGCTGCCTTATATCCAGTCTGATACTCCAGAGATCCAATCGTTATCTTCCTCATCAGGTGGCAGATCACTACCACTTAAACCAACCGCACTACCTCCTGTCACCACCAGAGGGAGAACGGAAGGGGAACTCTCAAATGGTGGAGCAGAAAATGAGTTCATGACAGTATCCCCCCCTTGAGGAGGGGTCACCGAACCCTCATCCACGCCACCAGGCCGATCAGGATGGGCCCGTTGAAAAGCACGAACCAATTTATTGGCATGAATATCAGAAGCAGAGACCCAAGAATTATCCTCCTGGCCATAACTCTTCCATTTGACCAAATAGTGGAGTCTCCGTCTAACCAAACGCGAATCCAATATTTTCTCTACCTCATATTCTACATTGCCTTTAACCAATACAGGATCAGGAGGTGCCGCCACAGGAACTACTGGCTCAACAAACCTCTTCAACAGTGACTTGTGAAATACGTTATGGATTTTGAACGTAACTGGAAGAGCCAATCAAAAAGAAATAGGATTAAGAATCTCCAAAATCTTATAAGGTCCAATAAATCTTGGCTTAAATTTTGGAGATGCAACCTTCATAGGAATATTCTTAGACGACAGCCAAGCCATATCACCCACTTTAAACCGGGGACCAATGGTCCTACGCCGGTTGAAAAAACGCTGGGCCTTTTCCGGAGAGAGTGACAACTTATCCACCACTTGGTCCCATATCTGCTGCATTCTCACAACCACAGTGTCCACACCTGGGCAGGACGAAGATTCCACTTGCCCTGAAGAGAATCGAGGATGAAACCCAAAATTACAGAAAAAGGGTGACATCAGAGTGGCAGAACTAGCTCTATTGTTCAGCGTAAAGTCGGCCAAGGGTAAAAATGAGACCCAATCATCTTAATCAGCAGATATAAAACATCAGAAATAAGACTCCAGGGTCTGGTTTGTTCTCTCAGTCTGCCCATTGGTCTGGGCATGAAACGCGGAGGAGAAGGATAACTGAATTCCCAGATTGGAACAAAAGGCTTTCCAGAATCTGGAAACAAACTGGACCCCTCTATCGGACACAATGTTCTCAGGAATCCCGTGTAACCGAACCACCTGTTGTAAAAACAAGGGCACCAACTCAGCGGAAGATGGCAACTTTGGGAGTGGTACAATATGGACAATCTTCGAAAATCTATCACAAATCACCCAGATAACAGTCATTCTCTGAGAGACAGGAAGATCAGAAATAAAATCCATTGAGATATGGGTCCATGGCCTCTTGGGTACCGGCAGAGGCATCAGCAACCTACTAGAACGAGAACAGGGTTTAGACCGAGAACAAGTCCCACAGGACTGTACAAAATTCCTGATATCATGAGATAAGGCAGGCCACCAAAACGACCGACTCACCAAATCTCTGGTACCCAAAATACCCGGATGACCAGCCAATGCGGAGCAATGGACTTCAGACATCACTCTCTTTCTCCACTGGTCAGGAACATACAATCTTCCCATAGGGCAACGCTCAGGTTTATCCTCCTGAAATTCCTCCAGGGCGCGTCTCAAATCGGGCGAAATGGCAGAAAGAACTACCCCCTCACCTAGGATAGTAGTAGGCTCGGTCACATTAAGAGATTCAGCAAAGAAACTCCTAGAAAGGGTGTCTGCCTTAACATTCTTAGTGCCCGGAAGAAAAGATACCACAAAATTAAAACGCGTGAAAAACAAGGCCCATCTAGCCTGTCTAGGATTCAAGCGTTTGGCCGACTCCAGATAAATCAGATTCTTGTGATCGGTGAGGACCACAAATTGATGTCTAGCTCCCTCCAACCAATGTCTCCACTCCTCAAATGCCCATTTCATGGCCGATAATTCCCGATTCCCCACATCATAGTTGCGCTCAGATGGGGAAAACGTTCGAGAAAAGAAGGCACAGGGATTCATCTTAGAAGTCACAGGGTCTTTTTGGAACAACACAGCTCCTGCACCAATCTCAGAAGCATCCACCTCCACTTGAAATGGAAGTGAGACATCAGGTTACCGTAAAACTGGAGCTGAAGTAAATCTCCGCTTAAGCTCTTGAAATGCTGAGACAGCCTCAGGAGACCAATTCAGCACATCAGCTCCCTTCTTGGTCAGATCAGTCAGTGGTTTGACAATACTAGAAAAATTACCTATAAATTTACGATAGAAATGAGGAAAACCCAAAAACTTCTGGAGAGACTTCAAAGAAGTAGGCTGAACCCAATCATAAATGGCCTGTACCTTGGCCGGGTCCATTTCAATAGTCGATGGAGACAAGTTAAATCCCAAAATTGAAATCCTCTGTACACCAAAGAGGCATTTCGATCCCTTAGCAAACAGGGAATTCTCCCTCAAAATCCGGAACACAGCCCGGACATGTTCCACATGGGAATCCCAATCACTACAAAAGATCAAAATATCATCCAGATAGATGATCAAAAACTTATCCAGAAAGTCTCGGAAAATATCATTCATAAAGGATTGGAAGACAGAAGGGGCATTAGTGAGCCCAAAAGGCATCACCAGGTACTCAAAATGTCCCTCCGGAGTATTAAACGCCATCTTCCATTCATCCCCGTGCTTGATGCGAATAAGATTATACGCCCCCCTGAGGTCAAGCTTAGTAAACCAGCAGGCACTCTTAACTCTGGAGAATAAATCAGACATCAGAGGTAACGGGTACTGATATTTAACCGTCATCTTGTTAAGGGAACGATAATCAATACACGGTCTTAATGAACCATCTTTCTTGGCCACAAAAAAAAACCAGCGCCTAACGGTGACGAGGATGGTCTAATATGACCCTTCTCCAACGACTCCTTAATATAGGATCGCATAGCATCATGTTCGGGTCCAGATAAGTTGAAAAGCCGACCCTTGGGAAATTTACACCCAGGCATCAACTCAATTGCACAGTCATAACTCCTATGAGGAGGCAAAGACGCAGACTTGCTCTCACTAAATACATCAGGGAAATCAGCCAGATAATCAGGAATATCATGAGACTGAGGAGAGGTGGAGAAAACAGGAGCATCCCTAAGAACACACTGACAACCCCAACTCACCACAGACACAGATTTCCAATCCAAAACTGGGTTATGAGTTTGCAACCAGGGGAACCCCAGAACAATGGTATCATGCAAATTATGCAGCACCAAAAATTTACAATTTTCTTGGTGGTCTGGGGCAACTCGCATTATCATCTGGGTCCAAAACTGAGGTTTATTCTCCGCCAAAGGAGTGGCATCAATACCCCTCAAAGGAATGGGCATCCGCAGAGGCTTCATGGACAAACCACAACGTTTAGCAAAGTCCAAATCCATCAGATTCACAGCTGCTCCTGAATCCACAAAAGCCTTAGTGGAAAATGTGGACAAGGAGCAGATCAGAGTAATTGCCAAAAGGAACTTAGGTTGTATACTGCCCACAGCAAATGTGTGTGCAAAATGTTTCTCTCATTTAGGGCAGACAGAAATAGTATGAGAGGCGTCTCCACAGAAAAAACACAGCTTATTACACCTTCTAAACTCGCGACGTTGCGCCCTAGACAAAACCCCATCACATTGCATAGGTTCAGACATTTGTTCAAAAGGTGGCTGCGCCTCCTGTGTAGTTTTACGTTCACGTAAACGCCGATCAACTTGAATGGCTAATGACATAGAGCCATCCAGACCAGAGGGAACAGGAAATCCCACCATAACATCTTTTACGGTCTCTGACAAACCTTTCCGAAAGAGAGCTGCCAATGCACTATCATTCCATGTAGTAAGGACCGCCCATTTTCAGAATTTTTGACATTGTAACTCTGCAGAATCCTGACCCTGGTTTAATGCCAACAGGGTTCTCTCAGCTTGATCAACGGCATTAGGTTCCTCATATAACAACCCCAAGGCCTGAAAAAATGCATCCACTTTAGTCAGAATAGGATTTTTAGGTGTCAGAGAAAAAGCCCCATCTTGGGGATCACGCGCAGCAAGGAGAAGACAATTTTAACCTGCTGCACAGAGCTCCCCAATGTGTTAGTCTTCAAAGCAAGAAATAATTTACAATTATTCTTAAAATTCAGAAATTTAGACCGATCCCCAGAAAACACATCAGGAGTAGGAATCTTGGGTTCAGCAGCATGTGACTGAATGAGGTAGGTAGAAATTCCCTGTACTTCAGCAGCAAGCTGCTCCACACGATCAGACAGTTGCTTAACCCCTTCCTGACATCCGACGTACTATCCCATCCATGGGACCCGGGCCCCTATGCCCATGGATGGGATAGTATGTCTACTGCGATCAGCGGCGCCCACGTGGTGAGTGCCGCTGATCGCGGCCGGGTGTCAGCTGATTATCACAGCTGACACCCGGCACAATGTGTCAGGGGCGGTCACGGACCGCCCCCGACACGTTAACCCCTTGCACACCGCGATCAAACATGATCGCGGTGTACCTGGAGTTAAAGGGAAGCATCGGCAGGGAGGGGGCTCCCTCCGTGCTTCCCTGAGCCCCCCACGGCAGCGCAATGTGCAGCGCTGCTGCCGGGGGCTCCTCTCCTGCAGGCCCCCGAATCCAAGATGGCGACGGGGGCCTTCGGGGGCCTGCAGGAAGCTGGCTTCCTCAGTGCCTGCAAAGCGCAGGCATGAGGAAGCCTTGTGCACTGCCTGTGACAGATCGCTGATCTGTCACAGTGATCTGTGATGTGACAGATCAGCGATCTGTCACAGAACAGTGATGTCCCACCTGGGACTATTTAATAAAGTAAAAAAAAAATTTAAAAAAAAGTGTTAAAATAAATTTAAAAAAATCGCCAAATAAATTACAAAAAAAAAAAAAATATTCCCCCAAATAAATCCATTTTTTGAAAATAAAAAAAACAATAAAAGTACACATATTAGGTATCGCCGCGTCCGTAACGACCCGCCCTATAAAACTGTCCCATTAGTTAACCCCTTTAGCGAACCCCTTAAAAAATAAAATGAAAAAACGAAGCAAAAAATAATGATTTATTATCATACCGCCAAACAAAAAGTGTAATAACGCGCGATCAAAAAGACGCATGTAAATATCCATGGTACCGCTGAAAACGTCATCTTGTCCCGCAAAATAACGAGCCGCCACACAGCATCATCAGCGAAAAAATAAAAAAGTTATAGCTCGCAGAATAAAGCGATGCAAAAATAATTATTTTTTATAAAAAATAGTTTTTATTGCATAAAACCGACAAAACATAAAAAAACGACCTAAATGAGGTATCGCTGTAACCGTACTGATCCGAAGAATAAAACCGCTTTATCAATTTTACCGCACGCAGAATGGTGTAAACGCACCCCCCCAAAAGAAATTCATGAAACGCTGGTTTTTGTTCATTCTGCGTCCCAAAAATTGGAATAAAAAGCGATCAAAAAATGTCACATGCCCGAAAATGGTACCAATAAAAACGTCAACTCGTCCCGCAAAAAATAAGACCTCACATGACTCGGTGGGTCAAAATACGGAAAAATTATAGCTCTCAATATGTGGTGATGCAAAAACTATTTTTACAATAAAAAGTGTCTTTTAGCGTGCGACAGCCGCCAAACATAAAAACCGCTATCAATAGTAAATCAAACCCCCCGTTATCACCCCCTTAGTTAGGGAAAAATAATAAAATAAAAAAAATGTATTTATTTCCATTTTTCCATTACGGTTAGGGTTAGGGCTAGGGTTAGGGCTAGGGTTAGGGCTGAGATTAGGGTTAGGGGTGTGTTGGGGTTCGGGTTGGAGTTAGAATTGGGGGTTTCCACTGTTTGGGCACATCAGGGGCTCTCCAAATGCAACATGGCGTCAGATTTCAATTCCAGCCAATTCTGAGTTGAAAAAGTCAAATGGTGCTCCTTCCCTTCCAAGCTCTGACATGCGCCCAAACAGTGTCTTACCCCCACATGTAGGGTATCAGCCTACTCAGGACAAATTGCAAAACAATTTTTGGGGTCCAATTTCTCCTGTTACCCTTAGGAAAATAAAAAATTGGGGGCAAAAATATCATTTTTGTGGAAAAAAATGATTTTTTTATTTTCACGTCCGAGCGTTATAAACTTCTGTGAAGCACTTGGGGGTTCAAAGTGCTCACCACACATCTAGATAAGTTCCGTGGGGGTCTAGTGTCCAAAATGGGGTCACTTGTGGGAAGTTTCAATAGTTTAGGTACATCAGGGGCTCTCCAAACGCACATGACACCCGCAGACCATTCCATCAAAGTCTGCATTCCAAAACGTCACTGCTTCCCTTCTGAGCCCCGACGTGTGTCCATACAGTAGTTTTCTCCCACATATGGGGTGTCAGCGTACTCATGACAAATTGGACAACAACTTTTGGGGTCCAATTTATGTTACCCTTGGGAAAATGAAAAAATTGGGAACTAATTGATCATGTTTGTGGAAAAAATACGATTTTTTTATTTTCATGCCCGGGCATTATAAACTTCTGTGAAGCCCTTGGAGGTTCAAAGTGCTCACCTCACATCTAGATAAGTTCCGTATGGGGTCTAGTTTTCAAAATGGGGTCATTTGTGGGGGGTTTCCACTGTTTAGGTACATTAGGGGCTCTCCAAAGGCAACATGACACCCGCAGACCATTCCATCAAAGTCTGCATTCCAAAACGTCACTACTTCCCTTCCGAGCCCCGACGTGTGTCCATACAGTAGTTTTCTCACACATATGGGGCGTCAGCGTACTCAGGACATATTGGACAACAACTTTTGGGGTTCAATTTCTCCTGTTACCCTTGGGAAAATAAAAAAATTGGGGACTAATTGATCATGTTTGTGGAAAAAATACGATTTTTTTTATTTTCATGCCCGGGCATTATAAACTTCTGTGAAGCCCTTGGGGGTTCAAAGTGCTCACCTCACATCTAGATAAGTTCCTTGGGGGGTCTAGTTTTCAAAATGGGGTCATTTGTGGGGGGTTTCCACTGTTTAGGTACATTAGGGGCTCTCCAAAGGCAACATAACACCCGCAGACCATTCCATCAAAGTCTGCATTCCAAAACGTCACTACTTCCCTTCCGAGCCCCAACGTGTGCCCATACAGTAGTTTTCTCCCACATATGGGGTATCAGCATACTCAGGACAAATTGGACAACAACTTTTGGGGTCCAATTTCTCCTGGTACCCTTGGGAAAATAAAAAAAATGGTGACTAAAAGATCATGTTTGTGGAAAAAATACAAATTTTTTATTTTCACGCCCGGGCGTTATAAACTTCTGTGAAGCACTGGGGGGTTCAAAGTGCTCACCACACATCTAGATAAGTTCCTTGGGGGGTCTAGTTTACAAAATGGTGTCATTTGTGCGGGGTTTCCACTGTTTTGGTACATCAGGGGTTTTCCAATCGCGACATGGTGTCCGATCTCAATTCCAGCCAAAAACGTCAAATGGCGCTGCTTCCCTTCCGAGCTCTGCCATGCGCCCAAATAGTGGTTTACCCCCACATGTGGGGTATCAGCGTACTCAGGACAAATTGCACAATAACTTTTAGGGTCATGTTACCCTTGGAAAAATAAGAATTGAGGGTGAAACGATCATTTTTGTGGAAAAAATATGATTTTTTTAATTGTACGGCTTTATGTTATAAACTTCTGTGAAGCCCTTGGGGGTTCAAAGTTCTCACCACACATCTAGATAAGTTCCTTAGGGGGTCTAGTTTCCAAAATGGTTTCATTTGTGGGGGGTTTCCACTGTTTTGGTACATCAGGGGTTTTCCAATCGCGACATGATGTCCGATCTCAATTCCAGCCAAAAACGTCAAATGGCGTTGCTTCCCTTCCGAGCTCTGCCATGCGCCCAAATAGTGGTTTACCCCCACATGTGGGGTATCAGCGTACTCAGGACAAATTGCACAATAACTTTTAGGGTCCTGTTACCCTTGGGAAAATAAAAATTGGGGTGAAAAGATCATTTTTGTGGAAAAAATATGATTTTTTAATTGTACCGCTGTACGTTATAAACTTCTGTAAAGCCCTTGTGGGTTCAAAGTTCTCACCACATATCTAGATAAGTTCCTTGGGGGGTCTAGTTTCCAAAATGGGGTCACTTGTAGGGGGTTTCCACTGTTTTGGTACATCAGGGACTCTCCAAACGTGACATGGCGTCCGATCTGAATTCCAGACAATTTTGCATTGAAAAAGTCAAACGGCGCTCCTTCCATTCTGAGCTCTGCCATGCGCCGAAACAGTCGTTCCCCCCCACATATCAGGTATCAGCGTACTCAGGACAAATTGCACAATAACTTTTGCAGTCCAATTTCTCCTGTTACCCTTGGTAAAATAAAAAAAATTGAACCTGAAGTATTTTTTTTGTGAAAAAAAGTTAGATGTTCATTTTTTTTTAAATATTCAAAAAAATTCCTGTGACGCACCTAAAGGGTTAATAAACTCCTTGAATGTGGTTTTGAGCACCTTAAGGGGTGCAGTTTTTAGAATGGTGTCACTTTTGGGTATTTTCTATCATATAGACCCCTCAAAGTGGCTTCAAATGTGATGTGGTCCGTAAAAATAAAATGGTGTTGTAAAAATGAGAAATCGCTGGTCAACTTTTAACCCTTATAACGTCCTAACAAAAAAAAATTTTGGTTCCAAGATTGTGCTGATGTAAAGTAAACATGTGGGAAATGTCAGTTATCAAGTTTTTTGGGTGCCATATCTCTGTGATTTAAGGGCATAAAAATTCAAAGTTGGAAAATTGCGAAATTTTCTAAATTTTCGCCAAATTTCCGTTTTTCTCACAATTAAACGCAAGTTATTTGAATGAAATTTGACCACTAACATGAAGTACGATATGTCACGAGAAAACAATGTCAGAATCACCGGGATCCATGGAAGCGTTCCAGAGTTATGACCTCATAAAGGTACAGTGGTCAGAATTGTAAAAATTGGCCCGGTCATGAACCTGCAAACCACCCTTGGGGGTGAAGGGGTTAATCTCCATTAGGAAAAAAATCCTCCTACGGCCCCAGAGAAAAAGAGGAAAAAATACATAATAACTAAAAAAAAAAAATTCTGACACTTTTTTTTTTTTTTGTTTCTCTAACAATTCTTTCCTGCTTTTGAGTACCCTAGAATCTGCGGTATGGCTGGTGATTCTGTTATGAATGGGAAAAGGAGGAAAAAAGGCAACAAGCTAAGTCTCAGAAAACCAGAGAAGTTGGTAACTATGCAGATTGCAGATCCCTGATCTTACCCGCACAACTAGCAGCAGTCGTGGAGCCTTGCTACGTTGGTCCTAGACGCCTCGTCACAACCGGAGAACTACATAAGCCTAAAGCAGGAAAAGAGGAAAACTAACTGCCCCAGAGCAGACCCCAAAGGAAAGACAGCCCCCCACATGTATTGACGGTGAAATAAGATGAAAACACAAACAAAGGCAGAAAAATAGACTGAGCAAACAATGGGGCCCGGCTAACTAGAAAGGACAGGAAAGGAAAGACACTGTCTGCAATCTGCCAAAAAAAACCTACAAAAATATTGTCCAACACTTCTGATAGCAAAATTAACCCTGAAGTCACTTGACTTCTAAACCTGTATCATCACTCTGAAATATTCAGAGACAGAGCAAAAAAGAGGCCAATCTAATAAGGGACAAAAAGCAGGTTGGCAAATACTGATTAATAGGAGTGGAATTTCAGCATAGCCCCAGCAGGGGCAGGCTGATTACACAAAAAACTGAATTGACCAACAAGCGCAAGTGTGAACATTAGCAAAAAACAAACTTAACTTGAGAAGACTGGAAGAGAGCTGAAGTCCTGGACCTGAGAAGCAGACTGAATCACCAGCACCCGGATAGGGCGTCGGCTGTCTTATATCCAGTCTGATACTCCAGAGATCCAATCGGTATCTTCCTCATCAGGTGGCAGATCACTACCACTTAAACCAACAGCACTACCTCCTGTCACCACCAGTGGGAGAACGGAAGGGGAACTCTCAACTGGTGGAGTAGAAAATGAGTTCATGACAAGTCCCTTTTCATTCAGACGCCGACGGATAGTACGGGTTGACACTGTTGTACCCTCGGACTGCAGGGCAGCTTGAACTTGTTTGGATGTTAGTCGAGGTTCTTTATCCAACATCCGCACAATCTTGCGTTGAAATCTCTTGTCAATTTTTCTTTTCCGTCCACATCTAGGGAGGTTAGCCACAGTGCCATGGGCTTTAAACTTCTTGATGACACTGCGCACGGTAGACACAGGAACATTCAGGTCTTTGGAGATGGACTTGTAGCCTTGAGATTGCTCATGCTTCCTCACAATTTGGTTTCTCAAGTCCTCAGACAGTTGTTTGGTCTTCTTTCTTTTCTCCATGCTCAATGTGGTACACACAAGGACACAGGACAGAGGTTGAGTCAACTTTAATCCATGTCAACTGGCTGCAAGTGTGATTTAGTTATTGCCAACACCTGTTAGGTGCACAGGTAAGTTACAGGTGCTGTTAATTACACAAATTAGAGAAGCATCACATGATTTTTTGAACAGTGCCAATACTTTTGTCCACCCTCTTTTTTATGTTTGGTGTGGAATTATATCCAATTTGGCTTTAGGACAATCTTTTTGTGTTTTTTCATTTAAGACAAATTAAATGAAGATAATAATAACAAAGAATTTGTGTTTGCAATCATTTTCAGGAAGAAACTGAGTATTATCTGACAAAATTGCAGGGGTGTCAATACTTTAGGCCACAAGTGTATATATATATATATATATATATATATATTTATTATGCGCATACAAACATGTATATACAGCTCTGGCAGAAATTAAGAGTCCACTGCAAAGTTTTATGAAAATCCGCTTCTCTCCATGTCTGACAGCCATTCCATTCCAGTGTCAGCTGAATTCCAACCAGAGTCCACCTCATTCTACTTCATGTGCTTCTGATTAAGTGATCACCTGAACCAAATCTTATTTAACGAAGAAAAGTATAAAAACCCTGCTGTGGTGTTCACAGTCCTCCTGCAATAGGACAAGCTGGATGGCAAAACTAGTGCTAGTAATATCCCAAAAGTAATAGGAATGAAAAAATAACTGTTAACTATGCCAAAGGAGTTGAAAAGAAAAGTCGAGTGAGGAAAAGAAGGGCTCAATTCTGGCATTACTAGCAGAGGGATACAGTGAGTGTCATGTTGCCTCCATCCTTAAAATTTCTAAGACGGCAGTCCATTACAACAAGGTCAAGCAGCAGACATTGGGGACAACAAAGCTACAGACCGGCAGAGGGCGAAAACGACTGGGATGACCGTCATCTCATTCGAATATCACTCAGCAACCGCAGGATGACATCAAGTGACCTACAAAAAGAATGGCAAATGGCAGCTGGGGTGAAGTGCATGGCAAGAACAGTCCGTAACAGGCTTCTAGAGGCAGGGCTCAAGTCATGTAAAGCTAAAAAAAAGCCTTTCATCAATGAGAAGCAAAGGAGAGCCAGGCTGACGTTTGGCAAAGACCATAAGGATTGGACCATAGAGGACTGGAGTAAGGTAATCTTCTCTGAGGAGTCTAGTTTTCAGCTTTGCCCAACACCTGGTCGTCTAATGGTTAGACGGAGACCTGGAGAGGCATACAAGCCACAGTGTCTTGTACCCACTGTGAAATTTGGTGGAGGATTGGTGATGATCTGGGGATGCTTCAACAAGGCTAGAATTGGGCAGGTTAATCTTTGTGAAGGACGTGTGAATCAAGCCGCATACAAGGTTATCCTGGAAAAACAGCTGATTCCTTCTGCTCAGGCATGGGTCTTCCAGCAGGACAATGACCCAAAACACACTTCAAAAAGCGCTAGAAAATGGTTTGAGAGAAAGCACTGGAGACTTCTAAGGTGGCCAGCAAAAAGTCAAGATGAAAATCCCATAGAACACCAGTGGAGAGATCTAAAAATGGCAGTTTGGAGAAGGCACCCTTCAAATATCAAGGACCTGGAGCAGTTTGCCAAAGAAGAATGGCCTAAAATTCCAGCAGAGCATTGTAAGAAACTCATTGATGGTTACCGGAAGCGGTTGTTCGCAGTTATTTTGGCTAAAGGTTGTGCAACCAAGTATTAGGCTGAGGGTGCCAAAACTTTTGTCTGGCCCATTTTTGGAGTTTTGTGTGAAATGATCAATGTTTTGCTTTTTGCTTCATTCTCTTTTGTGTTTTTTCATTTAAGACAAATTAAATGAAGATAATAATACCAAAGAATTTGTGTTTGCAATCATTTTCAAGAAGAAACTGAGTATTATCTGACAGAATTGCAGGGGTGTCAATACTTTTGGCCACAACTGTAGATATTTCCCCTCATACTGACCTGTATATATATATATATATATTTCTCCTCATACAGACGCGTATATGTATACATTTATTTCTCCTCATACAGACATGTGTATATATATATATATATATATATATATATATATATATTTCTCCTCATACAGGAATGTATATACATATTTCTCCTCATACAGACATGTATATATATATATATATTTCTCCTCATACAGACATGTATATATATGTATATTTCTCCTCATACAGACATGTGTATATATATATATATATATTTCTCCTCATACAGACATGTATATATATATTTCTCCCCATACAGACATGTGTATATATATATATATATATATATATATTCAAGATTCAAAGAAGCTTTATTGGCAGGACTAAATACACATTAGTTTTGCCAAAGCAGGTGTACAGAAGGGAATAGGGATAGGGACTGTAGGGATGTTGGGAAGGGGCTGTAGGAAAGGTGGATGGGGCAGATCCAGGATGGGGCTATAGAAGTCCATGGCATAGGGAAGGTGGATGGGGGCAGATCCAGGATGAGGCTATAGAAGTCCATGGCATAGGGAAGGTGGATGGGGGATTGGGGCTATCCAGGGTGGGGGCCATAGAAGTCCATGGCATAGGGAAGGTGGATGGGGGGTTGGGGCATATCCAGGGTGGGGGCCATAGAAGTCCATGGCATATCATAGTTCTCTTTCTCGCAGTCTATGGCATTCGCTCACATATTGCGCTGCTATCTCCACTGCTCTCTCTTCTTCCCCCCGCAGGATGTATGTTTTCTCTTCCTCCTTCATGGTGGTGAAATCTGGGAAGAGATGTGAGAGTCTCCTGAAGTGAGTGTCCCTCACTGCTGAGTACTTGGAGCAGTGTAGCAGGAAGTGGGTCTCATCCTCCAGGGCCTCCTGGTCACAGTGTTGGCATACTCTTTCCTCCCTGGGCTTGTAGCTCTGCCAGTGTCGGCCGGATTCGATGGCCAGACTGTGGGCACTGAGTCTATACCGGCTCAGGATCTTGCGGTCTTTGGGGTCCGGGAGTTTCTCCAGGTATGGAGCCAGTCTGTAGTCTCTCTGTAGACTCTGGTACATGGTCAGTTTCTGTGAGCTGATGATGTCGTTCTTCCAGTCACTTACGTACCTCTCCTGGCCTTCGTCTACCTTCTTCCTGATACCGGCTTTTGTCAGGTTGTTGTGATTGGTTTTCTGGTCAGGTTGGGTTTGGGTGAGTTGTTCCGAGGGTCCTGGTTTTTCTGTTTCCCCTACATGTGTCAGGGCTTTATGGTGATGGGAGCTTGGATTGCTCCTACGTAGGTGAGCCCAGAATGACAGTGCCCTCTTTAGAACCGTTAGGTGTAGAGGGAATCTGCCCAGCTCGGCCCGGCAAGCACTGTTGGAGGTGCTCCGAAGGACTTGGAGAAGGTGCTTGCAGAATTCCAGGTGGAATATTTCTGTTGGGCTTGAATCCCACCTTGACCAGTCTGGGTAGGTGTGAGGACCCCAGACTTCGCTGCCATACATATATTTCTCCTCATACAGACATGTGTGTTTATATATATATATATATATATATATATATATATATATATATATTTATATATACACACGCACACACATTTCTCCTCATACAGGAATGTATATATATTTCTCCTCATACAGACACATATATATATATATATATATATATATATATATATTTCTCCTCATAAAGACATGTATATATATATATATATATTTCTCCTCATACAGACATGTATATATATAAATATATATATATATTTCTCCTCATGCAGACCTGTATACAGATATTTCTCCATATTTCTCCTCATACAGACATGTATATAAGTATATATTTCTCCTCATACAGACATGTATATATATATATATATTTCTCCTCATACAGATATGTATATATATTTCTCCTCATACAGACATATATATATATATATATATATATATTTCTCCTCATACAGACCTGTACACAGATATTTCTCCATATTTCTCCTCATACAGACGTGTATATATATATCTCCTCATACAGACATGTGTATATATATATATATATATTTCTCTTCATACAGACCTGTATATATATATCTCCTCATACAGACGTGTATATATATATTTCTCCTCATACAGACATGTATATATATATATATATATATATTTCTCTTCATACAGACGTATATATATATATATATATATATATATATATATATATATATATATATTTCTCCTCATACAGACGTGTATATATATATATTTCTCCTCATACAGACATGCATATATATATATATATTTCTCCTCATACAGACCTGTATATATATATTTCTCCTCATACAGACGTGTATATATATATATTTCTCCTCATACAGACGTGTATATATATATATTTCTCCTCATACAGACATATATATATATATATATATATATATATATATATATATATTTCTCTTCATACAGACATGTGTATATATATATATTTCTCTTCATACAGACCTGTATATATATATATATATATATATATTTCTCCTCATACAGATGTATATATATATATATTTCTCCTTATACAGACATGTGTGTGTATATATACATATATATTTCTCCTCATACAGACATGTGTGTGTATATATACATATATATTTCTCTTCATACAGACATGTGATACAGGAAAGATGTATATCTTTGTACCGTGTTAGCCAGTAGATAGAAAAATATTCAGGATTGAGAGTCCTCAGTAGTTGATACCTTTTAATGGCTAACTGAAAAGATGGTAATACATTGCAAGCTTTCGAGACTACTCAGGTCTCTTCATCAGGCTAGCCTGATGAAGAGACCTGAGTAGTCTCGAAAGCTTGCAATGTATTACCATCTTTTCAGTTAGCCATTAAAAGGTATCAACTACTGAGGACTCTCAATCCTGAATATTTTACAGACATGTGTATATATATATATATATTTCTCTTCATACAGACCTGTATATATATATATATATATATATATATATATATATTTCTCCTCATACAGATGTATATATATATATATTTCTCCTTATACAGACATGTGTGTGTATATATATATATATATATATATATATATATATTTCTCTTCATACAGACATGTGTATATATATATATATATTTCTCTTCATACAGACATGCATATATATATATATATATATATATATATTTTTCTCCTCATACAGACCTGTATATATATATTTCTCCTCATACAGACATGTATAAATATATATTTCTCCTCATACAGACATGTATATATATATATATTTCTCCTCATACAGACGTGTATATAGATATTTCCCCTCATACTGACCTGTATATACACTCACTGGCCACTTTATTAGGTACACCTGTCCAACTGTGTGTTAAGACTTAATTTCTAATCAGCCAATCACATGGCGGCAACTCAGTGCATTTAGGCATGTAGACATGGTCAAGACAATCTCCTGCAGTTCAAACCGAGCATCAGTATGGGGAAGAAAGGTGATTTGAGTGCCTTTGAACGTGGCATGATTGTTGGTGCCAGAAGGGCTGGTCTGAGAATTTCAGAAACTGCTGATCTACTGGGATTTTCACGCACAACCATCTCTAGGGTTTACAGAGAATGGTCCGAAAAAGAAAAAAAATCCAGTGAGCGGCAGTTCTGTGGCCGGAAATGCCATGTTGATGCCAGAGGTCAGAGGAGAATGGGCAGACTGGTTCGAGCTGATAGAAAGGCAACAGTGACTCAAATTGCCACCCGTTACAACCAAGGTAGGCAGAAGAGCATCTCTGAACGCACAGTGCGTCGAACTTTGAGGCAGATGGGCTACAGCAGCAGAAGACCACACTGGGTACCACTCCTCTCAGCTAAGAACAGGAAACTGAGGCTACAATTTGCACAAGCTCATCGAAATTGGACAGTAGAAGATTGGAAAAACGTTGCCTGGTCTGATGAGTCTCGATTTCTGCTGCGACATTCGTATGGTAGGGTCAGAATTTGGCGTAAACAACATGAAAGCATGGATCCATCCTGCCTTGTATCAACGGTTCAGGCTGGTGGTGGTGGTGTCATGGTGTGGGGAATTTTTTCTGGGCACTCTTTGGGCCCCTTGGTACCAATTGAGCATCGTTGCAACGCCACAGCCTACCTGAGTATTGTTGCTGACCATGTCCATCCCTTTATGACCACAATGTACCCAACATCTGATGGCTACTTTCAGCAGGATAATGCTCCATGTCATAAAGCTCGAATCATCTCAGATTGGTTTCTTGAACATGACAATGAGTTTACTGTACTCAAATGGCCTCCTCAGTCACCAGATCTCAATCCAATAGAGCATCTTTGGGATGTGGTGGAACGGGAGATTCGCATCAGGGATGTGCAGCCGACAAATCTGCGCCAACTGTGTGATGCCATCATGTCAATATGGTCCAAAATCTCTGAGGAATGCTTCCAGCACCTTGTTGAATCTCTGCCACGAAGAATTGAGGCAGTTCTGAAGGCAAAAGGGGGTCCAACCCCTTACTAGCATGGTGTACCTAATAAAGTGGCCAGTGAGTGTATATATATATATATATATTTCTCCTCATACAGACATATATATATATATATATTTCTCCTCATACAGACATGTATATATATATATATATTTCTCCTCATACAGACCTGTATATATATATTTCTCCTCATACAGACATGTATATATATATATATATATATATATATATATATATTTCTCCTCATACAGACATGTATAAATATATATTTCCCCTCATACTGACCTGTATATATATATATATATATATTTCTCCTCATACAGACATGTATATATATATATATATATATATATATTTCTCCTCATACAGACATGTATATATATATATATTTCTCCTCATACAGACGTGTATATATATATATATATATATATATATATATATATATATATATATGTGTGAACAACGACAAAGCAAAGTCCAGCAATAACGTGAGCAATCCAGGATGCTGTTAAAAAATTTTTTCTTTTTATTCATAAATCCATTAAAATGCAATGGTCCAAGCAGTTCAAAACAGCAATAACGCAGGAAAGTCGTGCAGATAGGACTACGCGTTTCAGCGGTAGAACCCGCCTTCTTCACGGTCCAGAATCCAGTGATTGGACCATTGCATTTTAATGGATTTATGAATAAAAAGAAAAAAAAATTTAACAGCACCCTGGATTGCTCACGTTATTGCTGGACTTTGCTTTGTCGTTGTTCACATTTGTATGGATGGACTCCTACATCCAGATCCGGGCACAACGGAGTTAACCAGGTCAGCTGAGGTTCCAGGTGGTTCACAGGAGTGAGCTGGTCTACATTGTTGGATATATGTATGTATATATATATATATATATATATATATATATATATATATATATATATTTCTCCTCATACAGACATGCATATATATATATATATTTCTCCTCATACAGACATGCATATATATATATATTTCTCCTCATACAGACATGTATATAGATATTTCCCCTCATACTGACCTGTATATATATATATATATATATATATATATATATATATATTTCTCCTCATACAGACATGTGTGTATATATATTCTCCTCATACAGACATATATATATATATATATATATATATATATATATATATATATTTCTCCTCATACAGACATGTGTATATATATATATATATTCTCCTCATACAGACATGTGTATGTATATATATATATATATATATATATATACACACACACACACACATTTCTCCTCATACAGACATGTATATATATATATATTTCTCCTCATACAGACATGTATATATATATTTCTCCTTATACAGACATGTGTGTATATATATATATAGATAGATATATATATATTTCTCCTTATACAGACATGTGTGTATATATATATAGATAGATATATATATATTTCTCCTCATACAGACATGTATAAATATATATTTCTCCTCATACAGACATGTATATATATATATATTTCTCCTCATATAGACGTGTATATAGATATTTCTCTGCATACTGACCTGTATATATATATATATATATTTCTCCTCATACAGACATGCATATATATATATATATATATATATATATATATATTTCTCCTCATACAGACCTGTATATATATATTTCTCCTTATACAGACATGTATATATATATATTTCTCCTCATACAGACATGTATATAGATATTTCTCTGCATACTGACCTGTATATATATATATATATATTTCTCCTCATACAGACATATATATATATTTCTCCTCATACAGACATATATATATATATATATTTCTCCTCATACAGACATGTATATATATATATTTCTCCTCATACAGACATGCATATATATATTTCTCCTTATACAGACATGTATATATATATTTCTCCTCATACAGACATATATATATATATATATATATATATATTTCTCCTCATACAGACGTGTATATAGATATTTCTCTGCATACTGACCTGTATATATATATATATATTTTTTTTTTTTCTCCTCATACAGACATGTATATATATATATGTATATATATATATTTCTCCTCATACAGACCTGTATATATATATTTCTCCTCATACAGACATGTATATATATATATTTCTCCTCATACAGACGTGTATATAGATATATTTCTCCTCATACAGACCTGTATATATATAGATATTTCTCCTCATACTGACCTGTATATATATATATATTTCTCCTCATACTGACCTGTATATATATATTTCTCCTCATACTGACCTGTATATATATATTTCTCCTCATACTGACCTGTATATATATATTTCTCCTCATACAGACATGTATATATATATATTTCTCCTCATACAGACGTGTATATAGATATATTTCTCCTCATACAGACCTGTATATATATATTTCTCCTCATACAGACCTGTATATATATATTTCTCCTCATACAGACCTGTATATATATATTTCTCCTCATTCAGACCTGTATATATATATTTCTCCTCATACTGACCTGTATATATATATTTCTCCTCATACAGACCTGTATATATATATTTCTCCTCATACTGACCTGTATATGTATATTTCTCCTCATACAGACCTGTATATATATATTTCTCCTCATACTGACCTGTATATATATATTTCTCCTCATACAGACCTGTATATATATATTTCTCCTCATACTGACCTGTATATATATATATTTCTCCTCATACTGACCTGTATATATATATATTTCTCCTCATACTGACCTGTATATATATATTTCTCCTCATACAGACCTGTATATATATATTTCTCCTCATACAGACCTGTATATAGATATTTCTCCTCATACAGACCTGTATATATATATTTCTCCATATTTCTCCTCATACTGACCTGTATATATATATATATATATATATATATTTCTCCTCATACAGACCTGTATATATATATATTTCTCCTCATACAGACCTGTATATATATATTTCTCCTCATACAGACCTGTATATATATATTTCTCCTCATACAGACCTGTATATATATATATTTCTCCTCATACAGACCTGTATATATATATTTCTCCTCATACAGACCTGTATATATATATTTCTCCTCATACAGACCTGTATATATATATTTCTCCTCATACAGACCTGTATATATATATTTCTCCTCATTCAGACCTGTATATATATATTTCTCCTCATACTGACCTGTATATATATATTTCTCCTCATACAGACCTGTATATATATATTTCTCCTCATACAGACCTGTATATGTATATTTCTCCTCATACAGACCTGTATATATATATATATTTCTCCTCATACTGACCTGTATATATATATTTCTCCTCATACAGACCTGTATATATATATTTCTCCTCATACTGACCTGTATATATATATATTTCTCCTCATACTGACCTGTATATATATATATTTCTCCTCATACTGACCTGTATATATATATTTCTCCTCATACAGACCTGTATATATATATTTCTCCTCATACAGACCTGTATATAGATATTTCTCCTCATACAGACCTGTATATATATATTTCTCCTCATACTGACCTGTATATATATATATATTTCTCCTCATACAGACCTGTATATATATATATTTCTCCTCATACAGACCTGTATATATATATATTTCTCCTCATACAGACCTGTATATATATATATTTCTCCTCATACAGACCTGTATATATATATATTTCTCCTCATACAGACCTGTATATAGATATTTCTCCTCATACAGACCTGTATATAGATATTTCTCCTCATACAGACCTGTATATATATATATTTCTCCTCATACAGACCTGTATATATATATTTCTCCTCATACTGACCTGTATATATATATTTCTCCTCATACTGACCTGTATATATATTTCTCCTCATACTGACCTGTATATATATATTTCTCCTCATACAGACCTGTATATATATATTTCTCCTCATACAGACCTGTATATATATATTTCTCCTCATACAGACCTGTATATATATATTTCTCCTCATACAGACCTGTATATATATATTTCTCCTCATACTGACCTGTATATATATATATTTCTCCTCATACTGACCTGTATATATATATATTTCTCCTCATACAGACCTGTATATATATATTTCTCCTCATACTGACCTGTATATATATATTTCTCCTCATACAGACCTGTATATATATATTTCTCCTCATACAGACCTGTATATATATATTTCTCCTCATACAGACCTGTATATATATATTTCTCCTCATACTGACCTGTATATGTATATTTCTCCTCATACAGACCTGTATATATAGATATTTCTCCTCATACAGACCTGTATATATATATATATTTCTCCTCATACTGACCTGTATATATATATTTCTCCTCATACAGACCTGTATATATATATTTCTCCTCATACAGACCTGTATATATATATTTCTCCTCATACAGACCTGTATATATATATATATTTCTCCTCATACTGACCTGTATATATATATTTCTCCTCATACAGACCTGTATATATATATTTCTCCTCATACTGACCTGTATATATATATTTCTCCTCATACAGACCTGTATATATATATTTCTCCTCATACAGACCTGTATATATATATTTCTCCTCATACAGACCTGTATATATATATTTCTCCTCATACTGACCTGTATATGTATATTTCTCCTCATACAGACCTGTATATATATATATATTTCTCCTCATACTGACCTGTATATATATATTTCTCCTCATACAGACCTGTATATATATATTTCTCCTCATACTGACCTGTATATATATATTTCTCCTCATACAGACCTGTATATATATATTTCTCCTCATACAGACCTGTATATATATATTTCTCCTCATACTGACCTGTATATATATATTTCTCCTCATACAGACCTGTATATATATATTTCTCCTCATACTGACCTGTATATATATATATATATATTTCTCCTCATACTGACCTGTATATATATATTTCTCCTCATACTGACCTGTATATATATTTCTCCTCATACTGACCTGTATACATATAGATATTTCTCCTCATACTGACCTGTATATATATATTTCTCCTCATACAGACCTGTATATATATATTTCTCCTCATACTGACCTGTATATATATATATATTTCTCCTCATACTGACCTGTATATATATATTTCTCCTCATACAGACCTGTATATATATATTTCTCCTCATACTGACCTGTATATATATATATATTTCTCCTCATACAGACCTGTATATATATATTTCTCCTCATACTGACCTGTATATATATATATATTTCTCCTCATACAGACCTGTATATATATATTTCTCCTCATACTGACCTGTATATATATATATATATATATATATATTTCTCCTCATACTGACCTGTATATATATATTTCTCCTCATACTGACCTGTATATATATTTCTCCTCATACAGACCTGTATATATATATTTCTCCTCATACTGACCTGTATATATATAGATATTTCTCCTCATACAGACCTGTATATATATATATATTTCTCCTCATACTGACCTGTATATATATTTCTCCTCATACAGACCTGTATATATATATTTCTCCTCATACTGACCTGTATATATATAGATATTTCTCCTCATACTGACCTGTATATATATATATATATATTTCTCCTCATACTGACCTGTATATAGATATTTCTCCTCATACTGACCTGTATATATATTTCTCCTCATACTGACCTGTATATATATATTTCTCCTCATACTGACCTGTATATATATTTCTCCTCATACAGACCTGTATATAGATATTTCTCCTCATACTGACCTGTATATATATATATATTTCTCCTCATACAGACCTGTATATATATATATTTCTCCTCATACTGACCTGTATATATATTTCTCCTCATACAGACCTGTATATATATATTTCTCCTCATACTGACCTGTATATATATATATATATTTCTCCTCATACAGACCTGTATATATATATATTTCTCCTCATACTGACCTGAATATAGATATTTCTCCTCATACTGACCTGTATATATATATTTCTCCTCATACAGACCTGTAAATATATTTCTCCTCATACTGACCTGTATATATATATTTCTCCTCATACTGACCTGTATATATATATTTCTCCTCATACAGACCTGTATATATATATTTCTCCTCATACAGACCTGTATATATATATATCTCCTCATACAGACCTGTATATATATATTTCTCCTCATACTGACCTGTATATAGATATTTCTCCTCATACTGACCTGTATATAGATATTTCTCCTCATACTGACCTGTATATATATATTTCTCCTCATACTGACCTGTATATATATATTTGTCCTCATACTGACCTGTATATATATATTTCTCCTCATAGTGACCTGTATATAGATATTTCTCCTCATACTGACCTGTATATATATATATATTTCTCCTCATACTGACCTGTATATATATATTTCTCCTCATACTGACCTGTATATATATATTTCTCCTCATACAGACCTGTATATATATATTTCTCCTCATACTCACCTGTATATATATATTTCTCCTCATACAGACCTGTATATATATATATTTCTCCTCATACAGACCTGTATATATATATATATATTTCTCCTCATACTGACCTATATATATATATTTCTCCTCATACTGACCTGTATATATATATATTTCTCCTCATACAGACCTGTATATATATATTTCTCCTCATACAGACCTGTATATATATATTTCTCCTCATACTGACCTGTATATATATATTTCTCCTCATACAGACCTGTATATATATATTTCTCCTCATACTGACCTGTATATATATATTTCTCCTCATACTGACCTGTATATATAGATATTTCTCCTCATACAGACCTGTATATATATATATTTCTCCTCATACTGACCTGTATATATATATTTCTCCTCATACTGACCTGTATATATATATTTCTCCTCATACAGACCGGGATATATATATATTTCTCCTCATACTGACCTGTATATAGATATTTCTCCTCATACTGACCTGTATATATATATTTCTCCTCATTCAGACCTGTATATATATATTTCTCCTCATACAGACCTGTATATATAGATATTTCTCCTCATACTGACCTGTATATATATATATTTCTCCTCATACTGACCTGTATATATATATTTCTCCTCATACTGACCTGTATATATATATATTTCTCCTCATACAGACCTGTATATATATATATATTTCTCCTCATACTGACCTGTATATATATATTTCTCCTCATACAGACCTGTATATATATATTTCTCCTCATACTGACCTGTATATATATATTTCTCCTCATACTGACCTGTATATATATATTTCTCCTCATACTGACCTGTATATATATATTTCTCCTCATACAGACCTGTATATATATATTTCTCCTCATACAGACCTGTATATATATATTTCTCCTCATACTGACCTGTATATATATATTTCTCCTCATACTGACCTGTATATATATTTCTCCTCATACAGACCTGTATATATATATTTCTCCTCATACTGACCTGTATATATATATTTCTCCTCATACTGACCTGTATATATATATTTCTCCTCATACAGACCTGTATATATATATTTCTCCTCATACAGACCTGTATATATATATTTCTCCTCATACTGACCTGTATATATATATTTCTCCTCATACTGACCTGTATATATATTTCTCCTCATACAGACCTGTATATATATATATTTCTCCTCATACAGACCTGTATATATATATTTCTCCTCATACAGACCTGTATATATATATTTCTCCTCATACTGACCTGTATATATATATTTCTCCTCATACTGACCTGTATATATATTTCTCCTCATACAGACCTGTATATATATATTTCTCCTCATACAGACCTGTATATATATATTTCTCCTCATACTGACCTGTATATATATATTTCTCCTCATACTGACCTGTATATATATATTTCTCCTCATACAGACCTGTATATATATATTTCTCCTCATACTGACCTGTATATATATATTTCTCCTCATACTGACCTGTATATATAGATATTTCTCCTCATACAGACCTGTATATATATATTTCTCCTCATACTGACCTGTATAGATATATTTCTCCTCATACTGACCTGTATATATATATTTCTCCTCATACAGACCTGTATATATATATTTCTCCTCATACTGACCTGTATATATATATTTCTCCTCATACTGACCTGTATATATATAGATATTTCTCCTCATACTGACCTGTATACATATATTTCTCCTCATACAGACCTGTATATATATATTTCTCCTCATACTGACCTGTATATATATATTTCTCCTCATACTGACCTGTATATATATATTTCTCCTCATACTGACCTGTATAGATATATTTCTCCTCATACTGACCTGTATATATATATTTCTCCTCATACTGACCTGTATATATATATTTCTCCTCATACAGACCTGTATATATATATTTCTCCTCATACTGACCTGTATATATATATTTCTCCTCATACTGACCTGTATATATATAGATATTTCTCCTCATACTGACCTGTATACATATATTTCTCCTCATACAGACCTGTATATATATATTTCTCCTCATACTGACCTGTATATGTATATTTCTCCTCATACAGACCTGTATATATATATTTCTCCTCATACTGACCTGTATATATATATTTCTCCTCATACTGACCTGTATATATATAGATATTTCTCCTCATACTGACCTGTATATATATATTTCTCCTCATACTGACCTGTATACATATATTTCTCCTCATACTGACCTGTATACATATATTTCTCCTCATACAGACCTGTATATATATATTTCTCCTCATACAGACCTGTATATATATATTTCTCCTCATACTGACCTGTATACATATATTTCTCCTCATACAGACCTGTATATATATATTTCTCCTCATACTGACCTGTATATATATATTTCTCCTCATACTGACCTGTATATATATATTTCTCCTCATACAGACCTGTATATATATATTTCTCCTCATACAGACCTGTATATATATATTTCTCCTCATACAGACCTGTATATATATATTTCTCCTCATACTGACCTGTATATATATATATATTTCTCATACTGACCTGTATATATATATTTCTCCTCATACTGACCTGTATATATATATTTCTCCTCATACAGACCTGTATATATATATTTCTCCTCATACTGACCTGTATATATATATTTCTCCTCATACAGACCTGTATATATATATTTCTCCTCATACTGACCTGTATATATATATATATTTCTCCTCATACTGACCTGTATACATATATTTCTCCTCATACAGACCTGTATATATATATTTCTCCTCATACAGACCTGTATATATATATTTCTCCTCATACTGACCTGTATACATATATTTCTCCTCATACAGACCTGTATATATATATTTCTCCTCATACAGACCTGTATATATATATTTCTCCTCATACTGACCTGTATACATATATTTCTCCTCATACAGACCTGTATATATATATTTCTCCTCATACTGACCTGTATATATATATTTCTCCTCATACTGACCTGTATAGATATATTTCTCCTCATACTGACCTGTATATATATATTTCTCCTCATACTGACCTGTATATATATATTTCTCCTCATACAGACCTGTATATATATATTTCTCCTCATACAGACCTGTATATATATATTTCTCCTCATACTGACCTGTATATATATATTTCTCCTCATACTGACCTGTATATATATATTTCTCCTCATACTGACCTGTATATATATATATTTCTCCTCATAATGACCTGTATATATATATTTCTCCTCATGCTGACCTGTATATATATATTTCTCCTCATACTGACCTGTATATATATATTTCTCCTCATACTGACCTGTATATATATATTTCTCCTCATACTGACCTGTATATATATATTTCTCCTCATACTGACCTGTATATATATATTTCTCCTCATGCTGACGTATATACAAAGATTTCTCCTCAGTGACCGCGATCCTGCGGGGATCGAGCCTTCTCCCGCCGGCGCCGCTCGGCCGCGCGGTTCTGCTGCCCCCTGTCTGCGGGGCTGGGGTCGCAGTCTTCCCGCAGCCCCCCGGCTCCCGGGACCCCCAGCTGCCGGCGCAGGAGCCGCTTATCTGGGACATGAAAGTCGCCATTATCAGCGGCGAGCAGAGCGGAGGGGCCGGGGCCCCGGAGAAAGGAGCCGTGCGGGGACACAAAGGCCACTCACCTCATTAGCATGAACCCTCGGCGGCCCCTTTGAGCCCCTCTAATCCCCCCGCATTCAAAGGCCGCGGAGTAATGAAGCTTTACAGCTAATAGAGGGGGCGCTAATCCCCCCCGCCCTGCGCCAAACGTGCGACATCTCTGCGCCACCTGCGGGAGCGGACACAGGCTGCGCGGATTAGGGGAGAGTCGCCCGAACTGAGCCGCTGTGGGAGAACAGAGGGCGAGAGGCGCCATTATCGCCGACATCACCGCGACACAGGCGATAATGAGGCGCCAACAACGTGTCCGGGGCCAGGGGCGACAGTGATCGGCCGCATATCGGGGCAGACAGTGATCGTCCGCACATCGGGGCAGACAGAGATCGGCCGCACATCGGGGCAGACAGAGATCGGCCGCACATCGGGGCAGACAGAGATCGGCCGCACATCGGGGCAGACAGAGATCGGCCGCACATCGGGGCAGACAGAGATCGGCCGCACATCGGGGCAGACAGAGATCGGCCGCACATCGGGGCAGACAGAGATCGGCCGCACATCGGGGCAGACAGAGATCGGCCGCACATCGGGGCAGACAGAGATCGGCCGCACATCGGGGCAGACAGAGATCGGCCGCACATCGGGGCAGACAGAGATCGGCCGCACATCGGGGCAGACAGAGATCGGCCGCACATCGGGGCAGACAGAGATCGGCCGCACATCGGGGCAGACAGTGATCGGCCGCACATCGGGGCAGACAGTGATCGTCCGCACATCGGGGCAGACAGAGATCGGCCGCACATCGGGGCAGACAGAGATCGGCCGCACATCGGGGCAGACAGTGATCGGCCGCACATCGGGGCAGACAGAGATCGGCCGCACATCGGGGCAGACAGAGATCGGCCGCACATCGGGGCAGACAGAGATCGGCCGCACATCGGGGCAGACAGTGATCGTCCGCACATCGGGGCCGACAGAGATCGGCCGCACATCGGGGCAGACAGTGATCGGCCGCACATCGGGGCAGACAGTGATCGGCCGCACATCGGGGCAGACAGAGATCGTCCGCACATCGGGGCAGACAGTGATCGGCCGCACATCGGGGCAGACAGAGATCGTCCGCACATCGGGGCAGACAGTGATCGTCCGCACATCGGGGCAGACAGAGATCGGCCGCACATCGGGGCAGACAGAGATCGGCCGCACATCGGGGCAGACAGAGATCGGCCGCACATCGGGGCAGACAGAGATCGGCCGCACATCGGGGCAGACAGAGATCGTCCGCACATCGGGGCAGACAGAGATCGGCCGCACATCGGGGCAGACAGTGATCGTCCGCACATCGGGGCAGACAGAGATCGGCCGCACATCGGGGCAGACAGTGATCGGCCGCACATCGGGGCAGACAGTGATCGTCCGCACATCGGGGCAGACAGAGATCGGCCGCACATCGGGGCAGACAGAGATCGGCCGCACATCGGGGCAGACAGAGATCGGCCGCACATCGGGGCAGACAGAGATCGGCCGCACATCGGGGCAGACAGTGATCGGCCGCACATCGGGGTAGACAGAGATCGGCCGCACATCGGGGCAGACAGAGATCGGCCGCACATCGGGGCAGACAGAGATCGACCGCACATCGGGGCAGACAGAGATCGGCCGCACATCGGGGCAGACAGCTGGATATGAGATCTCTTTATTGACATCGTTCTTCTCGGAGTATAAATCCTACGAGTCACCACAACACACAGCCGTCTGTACAATGCGCTGGTCGCTGCCAGTCGCTGCGTCTCTCTGCGTCTCTCCGGCGGTTCTGGGCGCAATGTCCGGGGAGGATCCGCGTCCACCACAATCTCCACAAGGGGGCTCCTCCCGGATCGTGTCCCGGGGCCCCAGATAATCCCGGGGGGCCACAGATAATCCCGGGGGGCCACAGATAATCCCGGGGGGCCACAGATAATCCCGGGCCCGCGGTCTGGACAGTAAAGTGCTGCCTGCGGCCGCGTTAATCGTCCGATGTGACGTCGATCTCCTCGGGGCTGGCCTGCTTGGTGGCGATCCTCCAGCGGTTGATGTGATGGGTGCCCTTCTTCTTCTGGGACGAGTCCGATCCTTCTTCCTCCAACTTTTGCCTTTTAAACTTCGTTCTCCGATTCTGGAACCAAACTTTCACCTGAGAAACAAAAGGCGCAAAAATCATCTCACCAATCACAAGAATGCGCTCCAAATACCGCAGCGACTGAACGCGACATCAATCCGTGCGACCGTAACACCTGCGAGCGAATCCACACCGCGACATTCCCGCATCACCCCCGCGCACACACCGCGGCATTCCCGCATCACCCCCGCGCACACACCATGGCATTCCCGCATCACCCCCGCGCACGCACCGTGACATTCCATCACCACCCCCGCGCTCGCACACACCGCGACATTCCCTCATCACCCCCGCGCACACACCGCAACATTCCCTCATCACCCCCGCGCACACACCGCGACATTCCATCACCCCCGCGCACACACCGCGACATTCCCGCATCACCCCCGCGCACACACCGCGACATTCCCTCATCACACCCGCGCACACACCGCGACATTCCCTCATCACCCCCGTGCAAATACTTCAACATTCCCGCATCACCCCCGCGCACACACCGTGACATTCCCGCATCACCCCCGCGCACACACCGCGACATTCCCGCATCACCCCCGTGCACACACCATGGCATTCCAGCATCACCCCCGCGCACGCACCGCGACATTCCATCACCACCCCCGCGCTCGCACACACCGCGACATTCCCTCATCACCCCCGCGCACACACCGTGACATTCCCTCATCACCCCCGCGCACACACCGCGACATTCCATCACCCCCGCGCACACACTGCGACATTCCCGCATCACCCCCGCGCACACACCGCGACATTCCCTCATCACACCCGTGCACACACCGCGACATTCCCTCATCACCCCCGTGCAAATACTTCAACATTCCCGCATCACCCCCGCGCACACACCGTGACATTCCCGCATCACCCCCGCGCACACACCGCGACATTCCCGCATCACCCCCGCGCACACACCGCAACATTCCCGCATCACCCCCGCGCACACACCGCAACATTCCCGCATCACCCCCGTGCACAAACAGCGGCATTCCCGCATCACCCCCGCGCACACACCGCAACATTCCCGCATCACCCCCGCGCACACACCGCAACATTCCCGCATCACCCCCGCGCACACACCGCAACATTCCTGCATCACCCCCGCGCACAAACCGCGGCATTCCCGCATCACCCCGGGCACGCACCGCGACATTCCCGCATCACCCCCGCGCACATACCGCGACATTCCCGCATCACCCCGGCGCACAAACCGTGACATTCCCGCATCACCCTCGCGCACATACCGCGGTATTCCCGCATCACCCCCGCGCACAAACCGTGGCATTCCCGCAACAACCCCGCGTACACACCGCTGCATTCCCACATCACCCTAGCGCACACACCGCGGCATTCCCGCATCACCCCCGCGCACGCACAGTGACATTCCCGCATCACCCCCGCGTACGTACAGTGACATTCCCACATCACCCTTGCTCATGCACCGCGACATTCCCACATCACCCCCGTGCAAATACTGCCACATTCCCGCATCACCCCCGCGCACACACCGCAACATTCCCGCATCACCCCCACGCACACACCGCGACATTCCAGCATCATCCCCGTGCACAAACCGCGACATTCCCGCATCACCCCCGCGCACACACCGCGACATTCCCGCATCACCCCCACGCACATACCGTGACATTCCAGCATCATCCCCGTGCACAAACCGCGACATTCCCGCATCACCCTCGCGCACACACCGCGACATTCCCTCATCACCCCCGCGCACAAACCGTGACATTCCCGCATCACCCCCGCGCACACACCGTGGCATTCCCGCATCACCCCCGCGCACGCACCGCGACATTCCCTCATCACCCCCGCGCACACACCATGACATTCCCTCATCACCCCCGTGCAAATACTTCAACATTCCCGCATCACCCCCGCGCACACACCGCAACATTCCCGCATCACCCCCGCGCACACACCGCAACATTCCCGCATCACCCCCGCGCACAAACCGTGACATTCCCGCATCACCCAGGTCACGCACCGCGACATTCCCGCATCACCCCCGCGCACATACCGCGACATTCCCGCATCACCCCCGCGCACAAACCGTGACATTCCCGCATCACCCCCGCGCACAAACCGTGACATTCCCGCATCACCCTCGCGCACATACCGCGGTATTCCCGCATCACCCCCGCGCACAAACCGTGGCATTCCCGCAACAACCCCGCGTACACACCGCTGCATTCCCGCATCACCCTAGCGCACACACCGCGGCATTCCCGCACCACATCACCCCCGTGCAAATACTGCCACATTCCCGCATCACCCCCGCGCACACACCGCAACATTCCCGCATCACCCCCACGCACACACCGCGACATTCCCGCATCACCCCCGCGCACACACCGCGACATTCCCGCATCACCCCCGCGCACGTACAGTGACATTCCCGCATCACCCTCGCTCACGCACCGCGACATTCCCACATCACCCCCGTGCAAATACTGCATCATTCCCGCATCACCCCCGCGCACACACCGCGACATTCTCGCATCACCCCCGCGCACGTACAGTGACATTCCCGCATCACCCTCGTTCACGCACCGCGACATTCCCACATCACCCCCGTGCAAATACTGCTACATTCCCGCATCACCCCCGTGCAAATACTGCTACATTCCCGCATCACCCCCGTGCGCACACCGCGGCTTCACCCCCGGGCACGCACCGCGACATTCCCGCATCACCCCCGCGCACACACCGCGGCATTCCCGCATCGCCCCAGCGCACGCAACGCGACATTCCCGCTTCACCCCCGGGCACGCACCACGACATTCCCGCATCACCCCGCACACATACCGCGGCATTCCCGCATCACCCCCACCCACGCACCGCGACATTCCCGCATCACCTCCGCGCACACACCGCGACATTCCCGCATCACCCCTGCGCACACACCGCGACATTCCCGCATCACTCCCGCGCACACACCGCGACATTCCCGCATCACCCTCGCTCACGCACCGCGGCATTCCCGCATCACTCCTGCGCACATACCGCGACATTCCCGCATCACCCCCGCGCACGCACCGCGACATTCCCGCATCACACCCGCGCACGCACCGCTACATTCCCGTATCACCCTCACTCACGCACCGCGGCATTCCCGCATCACCCCCGCGCACACACCACGGCATTCCCACATCACCCTAGCGCACACCGCGACATTCCCGCATCACTCCCGCGCACACACCGCGACATTCCCGCATCACCCCCGCGCACGCACCGCGACATTCCCGCATCACTCCCGCACACACACCCGCATCACCCCCGCTCACGCACCGCGGCATTCCCGCATCACCCCCGCGCACATACCGCGACATTCCCACATCTCCCCCGTGCATGCACCGCGGCATTCCCGCATCACCCCCGCGCACATACCGCGACATTCCCACATCACCCCCGTGCATGCACCGCGACATTCCCGCATCACCCTAGCTCACGCACCGCGACATTCCCGCATCACCCCCGCGCACGCACCGCGACATTCCCGCATCACCCTCACTCACGCACCGCGACATTCCCGCATCACCCCCGTGCAAATACTTCAACATTCCCACATCACCCCCGTGCACACACCGCGACATTCCCGCATCACCCCCGCGCACACACCGCAACATTCCCGCATCACCCCCGCGCACACACCGCAACATTCCCGCATCACCCTGCCCACGTACCGCGACATTCCCGCATCACCCTCGCTCACGCACCGCGACATTCCCGCATCACCCCCGTGCAAATACTGCAACATTCCCGCATCACCCCTGCGCACACACCGCGACATTCCCGCATCACCCCCGCGACATTCCCGCATCACCCCCGCGCACACACCGCAACATTCCCGCATCACCCCAGCGCACACACCGCGACATTCCCGCATCACCCTCGCTCACGCACCGCGACATTGCCGCATCACCCCCTCCCACGTACCAATACATTCCCGCTTCACCCTCGCTCACGCACCGCGACATTCCCGCATCACCCCCTCCCATGTACCGCGACATTCCCACATCACCACCGGGCACGCACCGCGACATTCCCGCATCACCCCCGCGCACACACCGCGACATTCCCGCATCACCTCCGGGCACACACCGCGACATTCCCGCATCACCTCCGGGCACGCACTGCGACATTCCCACATCACCCGGACCGCTGACAACCGACCGCCAGACCGCTGACAACCAACCGCCGACAACTGACCGCCGACAGCTGACAACTGACCGCCGGACCACCGACAACCGACCTCCGGACCACTGACAATCAACCACTAGTGACTTCACAAGCAGCGAGGACTCCTGACAGCTGTGAGCCTGAGAACCAATCGCTCAGAACAGCCGCCGACAATAATAAGTGGAGGTCAGGGTCGGCGGAGGTCGGGGTCGGCGGGGGTCGGGGTCGGCGTAGGTCTCGTCGCTCCGCGATTTATGCGGTTTCCTCGGTTTATAGAATATTAAAAAATCTGAGAGAAGAAAAATCCACAAATAAAAATCCAAAATATCAAAGAATCAACAAGAAAGAGAAAAAAAGAGAAAGAGGAAATCTCCGGAAAAAAAATGGAAAAGATCCGCAGCGTGTGACGAGGAGGAGGCGACAAGATCACAGCCCGAGAGTAAGTGTGTGCGGGGGACGGGGATACTCAGCCGACCACCGACATTACAGACCGTCCTCACTGGTCGTGTGATCAGCTCTGTACACATTGTATCATCAGTGACTGGCTGTATATTATAGACACAGATCGGAGCGGCCGCTCCCTGTAGATCATTTATACCCCCCCTCTATATCAGTCTGTGATTGTTACCTTACTGTGATATTTGTATGTAACCCCTTCTCATGTGCAGCACCGTGGAATCAATGGGGCTATAGAAATAATAATAATAATAATAATAATAATAGTAATAATAATAATGATAGTCATCGCTTCCTGCATATAATCATTTATTCCCAGTCATCGCTTCCCGCAGGAATCTCTGTTCTCTGATCTCCTTCCCCCTAATCTCAGGGTCTCCGGGATCTCCTGTCCCCGCTTTCCTTCCTCCCTTCTCACTAGATCTCCTTTGTCGGGATCTTATAACTTTTGGGCTGTGGATCCAGTCTCTTCTTCCCCAGACACAAAATATCCGCGAGGATTCCGGACCGCACCACTGCCCTCATCATCCTCACTACTGCCCTCATCATCTTCACTACTGCCTGCACCACTGTCCTCATCATCCTCACTACTGCCCGGACCACTGCCCTCATCATCCTCACTACTGCCTGCACCACTGCCCTCATCATCCTCACTACTGCCTGCACCACTGCCCTCATCATCCTCACTACTGCCCGCACCACTGCCCTCATCATCCTCACTACTGCCCTCATCATCTTCACTACTGCCTGCACCACTGTCCTCTTCATCCTCACTACTGCCCGGACCACTGCCCTCATCATCCTCACTACTGCCCGGACCACTGCCCTCATCATCCTCACTACTGCCCTCATCATCCTCACTACTGCCTGCACCACTGCCCTCATCATCCTCACTACTGCCGGACCACTGCCCTCATCATCCTCACCACTGCCCTCATCCTCCTCACTACTGCCCTCATCATCCTCACTACTGCCTGCACCACTGCCCTCATCATCCTCACTACTGCCCTCATCATCCTCACCACTGCCCGGATCACTGCCCTCATCATCCTCACTACTGCCTGGACCACTGCCCTCATCATCCTCACTACTGCCCGGACCACTGCCCTCATCATCCTCACTACTGCCCTCATCATTCTCACTACTGCCTGCACCACTGCCCTCATCATCCTCACTACTGCTCGGCACACTGCCCTCTCATCCTCACTACTGCCTGCACCACTGCCCTCATCATCCTCACTACTGCCTGCACCACTGCCCTCATCATCCTCACTACTGCCCTCATCATCCTCACTACTGCCCAGACCACTGTCCTCATCATCCTCAATACTGCCCTCATCATCCTCACCACTGCCCGGACCACTGTCCTCATCATCCTCTCTACTGCCCTTATCTTCACTACTGCCTGGACCACTGCCCTCATCATCCTCACTACTGCCTGCACCACTGTCCTCATCATCCTCACCACTGCCCAGACCACTGCCCTCATCATCCTCACTACTGCCCTCATCATCCTCACTACTGCCCAGACCACTGTCCTCATCATCCTCAATACTGCCCTCATCATCCTCACCACTGCCCGGACCACTGTCCTCATCATCCTCTCTACTGCCCTTATCATCTTCACTACTGCCCGGACCACTGCCCTCATCATCCTCACTACTGCCTGCACCACTGCCCTCATCATCCTCACCACTGCCCGGACCACTGCCCTCATCATCCTCACTACTGCCCAGACCACTGTCCTCATCATCCTCAATACTGCCCTCATCATCCTCACCATCCTCTCTACTGCCCTTATCTTCACTAATGCCCGGACCACTGCCCTCATCATCCTCACTACTGCCCGGACCACTGCCCTCATCATCCTCACTACTGCCCTCATCATCCTCACTACTGCCTGCACCACTGCCCTCATCATCCTCACTACTGCCCGCACCACTGTCCTCATCATCCTCTCTACTGCCCTTATCTTCACTACTGCCCGGACCACTGCCCTCATCATCCTCACTACTGCCCGGACCACTGCCCTCATCATCCTCACTACTGCCTGCACCACTGCCCTCATCATCCTCACTACAGCCCGGACCACTGCCCTCATCATTATTATTATTATTTATTGTTATAGCGCCATTTATTCCATGGCGCTTTACATGTAGGGAGGGGTATACATAAAAACAAGTACAATAATGTTAAAATACAAGTCATAACTGGTCCAGGAGGAGAGAGGACCCTGCCCACGAAGGCTCACAATCTACAAGGGATGGGTGAAAATAAAGTAGGCGAGGGTAGAGCTGGTCATGCAGCGGTTTGGTCGATCGGTGGCTACTGCAAGTTATAGGCTTGTCGGAAGAGGTGGGTCTTCAGGCTCTTTTTGAAGGTTTCGATGGTAGGTGAGAGTCTGATATGTTGTGGTAGAGAGTTCCAGAGTAGGGGTGATGCACAAGAGAAATCTTGTATGCGATTGTGGGAAGAGGAGATAAGAGGGGAGTAGAGAAGGAGATCTTGTGCCTCACTACTGCCCGGACCACTGCCCTCATCATCCTAACTACTGCCTGCACCACTGCCCTCATCATCCTCACTACTGCCCGGACCACTGCCCTCATCATCCTCACTACTGCCCGGACCACTGCCCTCATCCTCCTCACTACTGCCCTCATCATCCTCACTACTGCCCGGACCACTGCCCTCATCCTCCTCACTACTGCCCACATCATCCTCACTACTGCCTGCACCACTGCCCTCATCATCCTCACTACTGCCCGGACCACTGCCCTCATCATCCTCACTACTGCCCTCATCATCCTCACTACTGTCTGCACCACTGCCCTCATCATCCTCACTACTGCCTGCTCCACTGTCCTCATCATCCTCACTACTGCCCGGACCACTGTCCTCATCATCCTCACTACTGCCCTCATCATCCTCACCACTGCCCGGACCACTGCTCTCATCATCCTCACTACTGCCCGGACCACTGTCCTCACCATCCTCACTACTGCCCGGACCACTGTCCTCACCATCCTCACTACTGCCCTCATCATCCTCACCACTGCCCGGACCACTGCCCTCATCATCCTCACTACTGCCCGGACCACTGTCCTCATCATCCTCACTACTGCCCTCATCATCCTCACCACTGCCCGGACCACTGCCCTCATCATCCTCACTACTGCCCGGACCACTGTCCTCACCATCCTCACTACTGCCCGGACCACTGTCCTCACCATCCTCACTACTGCCCTCATCATCCTCACCACTGCCCGGACCACTGCCCTCATCATCCTCACTACTGCCTGGACCACTGTCCTCATCATCCTCACTACTGCCCTCATCATCCTCACTACTGCCTGCACCACTGCCCTCATCATCCTCACTACTGCCCGGACCACTGCCCTCATCATCCTCACTACTGCCCGCACCACTGCCCTCATCATCCTCACTACTGCCCGCACCACTGCCCTCATCATCCTCACTACTGCCTGCACCACTGCCCTCATCATCCTCACTACTGCCTGCACCACTGCCCTCATCATCCTCACTACTGCCCGGACCACTGCCCTCATCATCCTCACTACTGCCTGCACCACTGCCCTCATCATCCTCACTACTGCCTGCACCACTGCCCTCATCATCCTCACTACTGCCTGCACCACTGCCCTCATCATCCTCACTACTGCCTGCACCACTGCCCTCATCATCCTCACTACTGCCCTCATCATCCTCACTACTGCCCTCATCATCCTCACTACTGCCCTCATCATCCTCACTACTGCCTGCACCACTGCCCTCATCATCCTCACTACTGCCTGCACCACTGCCCTCATCATCCTCACTACTGCCCGGACCACTGCCCTCATCATTCTCACTACTGCCTGCACCACTGCCCTCATCATCCTAACTACTGCCTGCACCACTGCCCTCATCATCCTCAATACTGCCCGGACCACTGTCCTCATCATCCTCACTACTGCCCTCATCACCCTCACTACTGCCCTCATCATCCTCACTACTGCCAGGGCCTCCCCTTGGCTTATGCATGTGACAGCAGCCCCTCTCTCCCGCAGAGTTACAGTCCATCAGATTAGTGACAAGTGTGAATTCTCCCTCATCACCTGCGGCTCCTAATAAGGATCCTGCAATTATCACAAGCACCGATCACACAAACTTTCCTCTCAGCCTCCAAATATCACCCCCCCCCCCCGGTCTCTTATACTCACTGCACCTCCCATACACCCCCAATACTCACTGCACCTCCCGTACACCCCCCAATACTCACTGCACCTCCTGTACACCCCCATTACTCACTGCACCTCCCGTATACCCCCAATACTCACTGCACCTCCTGTACACCCCCCATTACTCACTGCACCTCCTGTACACCCCCCATTACTCACTGCACCTCCTGTACATCCCCCAATACTCACTGCACCTCCCGTATACCCCCAATACTCACTGCACCTCCTGTACACCCCCCATTACTCACTGCACCTCCTGTACACCCCCCATTACTCACTGCACCTCCTGTACATCCCCCATTACTCACTGCACCTCCCGTATACCCCCAATACTCACTGCACCTCCTGTACACCCCCCATTACTCACTGCACCTCCTGTACACCCCCCATTACTCACTGCACCTCCTGTACACCCCCATTACTCACTGCACCTCCCGTATACCCCCAATACTCACTGCACCTCCTATACACCCCCCATTACTCACTGCACCTCCTGTACACCCCCCATTACTCACTGCACCTCCTGTACATCCCCCAATACTCACTGCACCTCCTGTACACCCCCCATTACTCACTGCACCTCCCACATACCCCCCAATACTCACTGCACCTCCTGTACACCCCCCATTACTCACTGCTCCTCCCATATACCCCCAATACTTACTGCCCAGCTCTGGTCCCCGCACTCCACTCGTCGTCCTCCTCCTCCTCCCGCCCCGCACTCAGCTCGTCCTCCTCCTCCCGCCCCGCACACTGCGGTAATGAACGAGCCCGACCTGAAAGTGAACTCATTACAGCAATTAGCCGCTTTCACAACGAAGATCAGAGTCAGCTCCGGGCGGGCAATCACTGCGCCGAGCTCAGCGCCGGCCACAAAGGGATCATCACTGAGCTCCTGCGGTGCCCACAGGGGAAGATGGGCCCGAGCGTGGACCTCTGTAGAGATCTACCCAGGACTAGAGGGGCAGAGGCCGGCCAGTGTGCCCGGGGCTGGAGGGGCAGAGGCCGGCCAGTGTGCCCGGGGCTAGAGGGGCAGAGGCCGGCCAGTGTGCCCGGGGCTAGAGGGGCAGAGGCCGGCCAGTGTGCCCGGGGCTAGAGGGGCAGAGGCCGGCCAGTGTGCCCGGGGCTAAAGGGGCAGAGGCCGGCCAGTGTGCCCGGGGCTAGAGAGGCAGAGGCCGGCCAGTGTGCCCGGGGCTAGAGAGGCAGAGGCCGGCCAGTGTGCCCGGGGCTGGAGGGGCAGAGGCCGGCCAGTGTGCCCGGGGCTGGAGGGGCAGAGGCCGGCCAGTGTGCCCGGGGCTGGAGGGGCAGAGGCCGGCCAGTGTGCCCGGGGCTGGAGGGGCAGAGGCCGGCCAGTGCGCCCGGGGCTAAAGGGGCAGAGGCCGGCCAGTGCGCCCGGGGCTAGAGAGGCAGAGGCCGGCCAGTGCGCCCGGGGCTGGAGGGGCAGAGGCCGGCCAGTGCGCCCGGGGCTGGAGGGGCAGAGGCCGGCCAGTGCGCCCGGGGCTGGAGGGGCAGAGGCCGGCCAGTGCGCCCGGGGCTGGAGGGGCAGAGGCCGGCCAGTGCGCCCGGGGCTGGAGGGGCAGAGGCCGGCCAGTGCGCCCGGGGCTAGAGGGGCAGAGGCCGGCCAGTGCGCCCGGGGCTAGAGGGGCAGAGGCCGGCCAGTGCGCCCGGGGCTAGAGGGGCAGAGGCCGGCCAGTGCGCCCGGGGCTAGAGGGGCAGAGGCCGGCCAGTGCGCCCGGGGCTAGAGGGGCAGAGGCCGGCCAGTGCGCCCGGGGCTAGAGGGGCAGAGGCCGGCCAGTGCGCCCGGGGCTAGAGGGGCAGAGGCCGGCCAGTGCGCCCGGGGCTAGAGAGGCAGAGGCCGGCCAGTGTGCAGATGCCGGCCAGTGTGCCCGGGGCTGGAGGGGCAGAGGCCGGCCAGTGTGTTGGGGGGCTAGAGGGGCAGATGCCGGCCAGTGTGCCCGGGGCTGGAGGGGCAGAGGCCGGTCAGTGTGCCCAGGGCTGGAGGGGCAGAGGCTGGTCGGTGTGCCCAGGGCTGGAGGGGCAGAGGCCGGCCGGTGTGCCCGGGGCTGGAGGGGCAGAGGCCGGCCAGTGTGTTGGGGGGCTAGAGGGGCAGAGGCCGGCCAGTGTGCCCGGGGCTGGAGGGGCAGAGGCCGGCCAGTGTGTTGGGGGGCTAGAGGGGCAGAGGCCGGCCAGTGTGCCCGGGGCTGAAGGGGCAGAGGCCGGTCAGTGTGCCCGGGGCTGGAGAGGCAGAGGTCGGTCGGTGTGCCCGGGGCTGGAGGGGCAGAGGCCGGCCAGTGTGCCCGGGGCTGGAGGGGCAGAGGCCGGCCAGTGTGCCCGGGGCTGGAGGGGCAGAGGCCGGCCAGTGTGTTGGGGGGGCTAGAGGGGCAGAGGCCGGTCAGTGTGCCCGGGGCTGGAGGGGCAGAGGCCGGTCGGTGTGCCCGGGGCTGGAGGGGCAGAGGCCGGCCGGTGTGCCCGGGGCTGGAGGGGCAGAGGCCGGCAGTGCCCAGGCGGAGGGTCGTACCTGGGTCTCGGTCAGGCTCAGGCTGTGCGCCAGCTGCTTCCTCTCTGCGCCCACTACATAGTGGTTCTTCTCGAAGGCGTGCTCCAGCCGCAGCAGCTGGGACGGGGAGAAGGCGGTCCGGATCCGCTTCGGTTTCCGCGCCAGAGCGTTGTGCAGTAAGAAGCTCTCGGCGCTGCTGTCATTACCTGTGGAGAGAGCAGGGAGCGAAGTGAGCAGCGCAAAGTGCACCGAGACCCCCAACCAGCGACCCCCGCAGCACAGGGCGCACAGTACAGCGAGGGCGGCATCTGCCGCAGGGTGTGCACGACGCTGTATACACAGCACAGACTGCAGCTACATATGGCGCTATATACGGACAGGTGTCATCACTGACAGTCACGCTACAGACACGATACACCCGGGACATATATATGTTCTACAGAAAGGACACAGACACCACACAGGCTCCAATACACACTGCCAGATACTCCTGCTTCACCTGCGACATGTAAACCGCACCATGTATACAGGCAAGAGGGACAGAAATAAGAGGGATGATATGCACAGGAAGATGGAAACAATGATGTCCCTGATGTGCAGGAGGTGCAGAGGATAGAAGGGAGCACATAGGAGCCAGAATACTCAAGAGCCCCGGAACACTCCCTATATATACTGTATAAATATTTCACTATGTGCACAGGGTAAAAGAAGGGAACAAGAAATTCAGAAATCTCTTCCTGCAGTCTCTCTGTAGATTAGAGTCTCTTCCTGCAGTCTCTCTGTAGATTATAGTCTCTTCCTGCAGTCTCTCTGTAGATTACAGTCCCTTCCTGCAGTCTCTCTGTAGATTACAGTCTCTTCCTGCAGTCTCTCTGTAGATTACAGTCTCTTCCTGCAGTCTTTCTGTAGATTATAGTCTCTTCCTGCAGTCTCTCTGTAGATTATAGTCTCTTCCTGAAGTCTCTCTGTAGATTGTAATCTCTTCCTGAAGTCTCTCTGTAGATTATAGTCTCTTCCTGCAGTCTCTCTGTAGATTATAGTCTCTTCCTGCAGTCTCTCTGTAGATTATAGTCTCTTCCTGCAGTCTCTCTGTAGATTGCAGTCTCTTCCTGCAGTCTCTCTGTAGATTGCAGTCTCTACCTGCAGTCTCTCTGTAGACTATAGTCCTTCCTACAGTCTCTCTGTAGATTAGTCTCTTCCAGCAGTCTCTCTGCAGATTACAGTCTCTTCCTGCAGTCTCTCTGCAGATTAGTCTCTTCCTGCAGTCTCTCTGTAGATTATAGTCTCTTCCAGCAGTCTCTCTGTAGATTAGTCTCTTCCTGCAGTCTCTCTGCAGATTACAGTCTCTTCCTGCAGTCTCTCTGTAGATTATAGTCTCTTCCTGCAATCTATCTGTAGATTATAGTCTCTTCCTGCAGTCTCTCTGTAGATTATAGTCTCTTCCTGCAGTCTCTCTGTAGATTATAGTCTCTTCCTGCAGTCTCTCTGTAGATTATAGTCTCTTTCTGCAGTCTCTCTGTAGATTAGTCTCTTCCTGCAGTCTCTCTGTAGATTATAGTCTCTTCCTGCAGTCTCTCTGTAGATTAGTCTCTTCCTGCAGTCTCTCTGTAGATTATAGTCTCTTCCTGCAGTCTCTCTGTAGATTAGTCTCTTACTGCAGTCTGTCTGTAGATTAGTCTCTTCCTGCAGTCTGTCTGTAGATTAGTCTCTTCCTGCAGTCTTTCTGTAGATTATAGTCCCTTCCTGCAGTCTGTCTGCAGATTAGTCTCTTCCTGCAGTCTCTCTGTAGATTATAGTCTCTTCCAGCAGTCTCTCTGTAGATTAGTCTCTTCCTGCAGTCTCTCTGCAGATTACAGTCTCTTCCTGCAGTCTCTCTGTAGATTATAGTCTCTTCCTGCAGTCTCTCTGTAGATTATAGTCTCTTCCTGCAGTCTCTCTGTAGATTATAGTCTCTTCCTGCAGTGTCTCTGTAGATTATAGTCTCTTCCTGCAGTCTCTCTGTAGATTAGTCTCTTCCTGCAGTCTCTCTGTAGATTATAGTCTCTTCCTGCAGTCTCTCTGTAGATTAGTCTCTTCCTGCAGTCTGTCTGTAGATTATAGTCTCTTCCTGCAGTCTCTCTGTAGATTAGTCTCTTCCTGCAGTCTCTCTGTAGATTATAGTCTCTTCCTGCAGTCTCTCTGTAGATTATAGTCTCTTCCTGAAGTCTCTCTGTAGATTATAGTCTCTTCCAGCAGTCTCTCTGTAGATTAGTCTCTTCCTGCAGTCTCTCTGCAGATTACAGTCTCTTCCTGCAGTCTCTCTGTAGATTATAGTCTCTTCCTGCAGTCTCTCTGTAGATTATAGTCTCTTCCTGCAGTCTCTCTGTAGATTATAGTCTCTTCCTGCAGTGTCTCTGTAGATTATAGTCTCTTCCTGCAGTCTCTCTGTAGATTATAGTCTCTTCCTGCAGTCTCTCTGTAGATTAGTCTCTTCCTGCAGTCTGTCTGTAGATTATAGTCTCTTCCTGCAGTCTCTCTGTAGATTATAGTCTCTTCCTGCAGTCTCTCTGTAGATTATAGTCTCTTCCTGCAGTCTCTCTGTAGATTATAGTCTCTTCCTGCAGTCTCTCTGTAGATTATAGTCTCTTCCTGAAGTCTCTCTGTAGATTATAGTCTCTTCCTGCAGTCTCTCTGTAGATTGTAGTCTCTTCCTGAAGTCTCTCTGTAGATTGTAATCTCTTCCTGCAGTCTCTCTGTAGATTATAGTCTCTTCCTGCAGTCTCTCTGTAGATTATAGTCTCTTCCTGCAGTCTCTTCCTGCAGTCTCTCTGTAGATTATAGTCTCTTCCTGCAGTCTCTCTGTAGATTGCAGTCTCTTCCTGCAGTCTCTCTGTAGATTGCAGTCTCTACCTGCAGTCTCTCTGTAGACTATAGTCCTTCCTACAGTCTCTCTGTAGATTAGTCTCTTCCAGCAGTCTCTCTGCAGATTACAGTCTCTTCCTGCAGTCTCTCTGCAGATTAGTCTCTTCCTGCAGTCTCTCTGTAGATTATAGTCTCTTCCAGCAGTCTCTCTGTAGATTAGTCTCTTCCTGCAGTCTCTCTGCAGATTACAGTCTCTTCCTGCAGTCTCTCTGTAGATTATAGTCTCTTCCTGCAGTCTCTCTGTAGATTATAGTCTCTTCCTGCAGTCTCTTCCTGCAGTCTCTCTGTAGATTATAGTCTCTTCCTGCAGTCTCTCTGTAGATTGCAGTCTCTTCCTGCAGTCTCTCTGTAGATTGCAGTCTCTACCTGCAGTCTCTCTGTAGACTATAGTCCTTCCTACAGTCTCTCTGTAGATTAGTCTCTTCCAGCAGTCTCTCTGCAGATTACAGTCTCTTCCTGCAGTCTCTCTGCAGATTAGTCTCTTCCTGCAGTCTCTCTGTAGATTATAGTCTCTTCCTGCAGTCTCTCTGTAGATTATTCTCTTCCTGCAGTCTCTCTGTAGATTATAGTCTCTTCCTGCAGTCTCTCTGTAGATTATAGTCTCTTCCTGCAGTCTCTCTGTAGATTATAGTCTCTTCCTGCAGTCTCTTCCTGCAGTCTCTCTGTAGATTATAGTCTCTTCCTGCAGTCTCTCTGTAGATTATAGTCTCTTCCTGCAGTCTCTTCCTGCAGTCTCTCTGTAGATTATAGTCTCTTCCTGCAGTCTCTCTGTAGATTATAGTTTCTTCCTGCAGTCTCTCTGTAGATTATAGTCTCTTCCTGCAGTCTCTCTGTAGATTATAGTCTCTTCCTGCAGTCTCTCTGTAGATTATAGTCTCTTCCTGCAGTCTCTCTGTAGATTATAGTCTCTTCCTGCAGCATCTCTGTAGATTATAGTCTCTTCCTGCAGTCTCTCTGTAGATTATAGTCTCTTCCTGCAGTCTCTGTAGATTATAGTCTCTTCCTGCAGTCTCTGTAGATTATAGTCTCTTCCTGCAGTCTCTCTGTAGATTATAGTCTCTTCCTGCAGTCTCTCTGTAGATTATAGTCTCTTCCTGCAGTCTCTCTGTAGATTATAGTCTCTTCCTGCAGCATCTCTGTAGATTATAGTCTCTTCCTGCAGTCTCTCTGTAGATTATAGTCTCTTCCTGCAGTCTCTGTAGATTATAGTCTCTTCCTGCAGTCTCTGTAGATTATAGTCTCTTCCTGCAGTCTCTCTGTAGATTATAGTCTCTTCCTGCAGTCTCTCTGTAGATTATAGTCTCTTCCTGCAGTCTCTCTGTAGATTATAGTCTCTTCCTGCAGTTTCTCTGTAGATTATAGTCTCTGCCTGCAGTCTCTCTGTAGATTATAGTCTCTTCCTGCAGTCTCTCTGTAGATTATAGTCTCTTCCTGCAGCATCTCTGTAGATTATAGTCTCTTCCTGCAGTCTCTCTGTAGATTATAGTCTCTTCCTGCAGTCTCTGTAGATTATAGTCTCTTCCTGCAGTCTCTCTGTAGATTATAGTCTCTTCCTGCAGTCTCTCTGTATCTTGTTCTTCTCAGACAGAATTTCTGTATTTACATTTTATTAGTAAACAATTAAAGATACAAAATATAAAAGCGCAGAAGCCTCAGGAAACTGGAAAGGTGAGAAAAGTGTAGACCCTCTATGTACCGTGCGGCAGAAATAGCGCATACTTATCATAGTGTGCACGGTGTCATCTACAGGTATACCCACAGTGTACCCCAGTAGTCTCTCCTGGGGCATGCCGTGGGCACAGTGGTCTCTCCTGGGGCATGCCGTGGGCACAGTGGTCTCTCCTGGGGTACACTGTGGGTATACCTGTAGATGACACCGTGCACACTATGATAAGTATGCGCTATTTCTGCCGCACGGTACATAGAGGGTGTACACTTTTCTCACCTTTCCAGTTTCCTGAGGCTTCTGCGCTTTTATATTTTGTATCTTTAATTGTTTACTAATAAAATGTAAACACAGAAATTCTGTATGAGAAGAACAAGATACAGAGAGACTGCAGGAAGAGACTATAATCTACAGAGAGACTGCAGGAAGAGACTATAATCTACAGAGAGACTGCAGGAAGAGACTACAATCTACAGAAAGACTGCAGGAAGAGACTATAATCTACAGAGAGACTGCAGGAAGAGACTATAATCTACAGAGAGACTGCAGGAAGAGACTACAATCTACAGAAAGACTGCAGGAAGAGACTATAATCTACAGAGAGACTGCAGGAAGAGACTATAATCTACAGAGAGA